>NC_138185.1:200573949-201173949 GCF_964194105.1 Spermophilus citellus
AATTCCCAGTACCCAAAAGAAAGAAAATAACATTTGATAGTGTGGTAACCAGACTCATTGCAAACAAGAATAGTGACAGAATTACCATCACTGGTGGTATTAGAGAGGACTGAATTCATAAGTCTTTATCTTTTCACTCTGAAAGTTTGTTTGTTTGTATATTTTTGTGGTAGTGAGATTGAACCCAGGGCCTTTGTGCATGCTAGGCAAGCACTGTACCACTGAGTCACATCCTCAGTCTTTTCTAAATTTTATTTTGAGACAGGGTCTCATTAAGTTGCCCAGACTGGTCTGAAACTTGCAATCCTTCTGCCTTTGCCTCCAGAGTAACTGGAATTACAGGGATGTACCATGTCCCAGCTTAAATCTTTGTATGAGCTTCACTCTTTTTTTTTTTTAAATATCTTTATTTATTTATTTTTATGTGGTGCTGAGAATCGAACCCAGTGCCTCACATGTGGGAGGCAGGTGCTCTATCTCTAAGCTACAGCCCCAGCCCCTGAACTTCACTCTTGAGACAAAAATTTTGAATATTTCACCAAGTATATTATTAGCTCTGTTCTGTTTCAAAATTCTGTAGTAGAGAAAAACTAATTTGTTCCAGTGGTAACATGAGTGATTTTGGTATTCAGTATACTGATCAACCTATCTTAAATAAAATTGAGGCATTGACCTTAAAATATAGAGTCATTGTATTCTCTTGGTAGTATGCCAGCACATAATGGGGCTATTCTTTGTGTTTCATGGTAGCCGACCCACTCCTTACATACTGTGATCTCTTGGCTTCTTTGGCACTACCAACCAAATTGGTCTCTTATATCCCTAATCTAAATTCCTGACAAAGGCATCTGACTGCCCTTACTTATTTTCTTTTCCGGGCATGTCCTACTTGTTGGCAGCCTGTGGATGGCTGCTCTAGGTTTAAGTATCTTTCCCTGGTTCAGTGAGGCAGAACTGGGGTTGGCAACATCTGGGGATCATTGCATTGGTTACCCATTCAGCAGCACTCGGGGAGTCCATCTTTGGAAAAGTGTGGCTTGATGTACAGTGTCTAACAGTATGGATCAGTACTTGGGTTACATTTTTGGAAACAAAATTTTGTTATAATGGATTAGTAAGAGAGCCTAAGTTCAGTATTTTTTCTATTTCTTCTTTCAGATCACCCTGAGACAATACAAGAAGTGAAAATAAAGCAACCCAAACAGCAACAGGCAACAGAAATTCACTCTGATAAATTATCTCGTGAGTGATTTCAAACCTATATAGATTTGTTCTGATAAATTTCAAAAAAAAAAGAGTCTTCAAATATTAAATGCTTCTAAAGCATGAGAATTACCCCTGAGAAGTCCTTTCCTTTGTTCTTCCTTTTCCCCTAGAAAATTCTCTTAGATACACTTTAAACTATTTTCCTTCCCAGGAATTTTTTTTCATTTTCTTTAGAATTCCAAGTACTTTGTTTTCTCCTAGAAGGGTGAAGAGAGAGAGGAATTAGCCATTGCTTGTAGGAGCTTTGTCCTGCTGTCCTAATGTTTGTAAAACATGCCTGCTCTGCTTTGTGGAGGTATTCCCAACTCCAGTTTTTAGGAAGGACCAAAAATAAACTAAAATGTCTCTTGCTAGGTTGACTCTGGTAGGCAAAAATCCATTAATGTCTGTATTTTTCATGGTTTCTGTTTCATGCTAAGATTATTCTGATGTTTTAAAAATGTTTATGTTTTATAGAGATGATATGTTCATTTTTTCCTAAAATGATCTGTTTTGTTTTGTTTTTGTTTTTGTTTTAATAGGATTTACCACTTCAGCAGAAAAAGAGGCTAAATTAGTCTATACCAATTGTACCTCTACTTCTTTCTCTGGTCCTGCTGCTACTCTTCTGCAGAAAATTCCCAACACCCATCTGTCATCTATTATGACAACCTCTGCCCTCTCGCCAGGGCCTGGCCACCATTCTGCTTTATCTCACATTCCTCAAGCCATCCCCACCATGCCTCATCAGCCAGCAATTTTACTGAGCCCAGTCCCTGACAATGCTTCTTCCTCCATACATCCTGGGACACAGAACATACCAAGCCCCGCTGGCCTGCCACGCTGTCGATCAGGCAGTTACACCATTGGCCCCTTTTCCTCTTTCCAAAGCGCTGCACACATCTATAGCCAGAAACTGTCTCGTCCCTCCTCAGCAAAGGCAGGTGAGTGAGAAAATGAAAGGCAGCCTACAATGCCAGCTCCCCAGCCCCCACAGAAAAAGAATGCCATCTCTTCCCTTTGCCTTTTCTTGAAAGGTAAAGGGACACACGCTAAATTGTTGTGCTGTGACTAAAGAAAAGTCTTGCATTTTGTCCACTAGCATTTAGTCACTGATAGAAAAATGAAACAGGACTTCTTTTAGGTATTGCTGAAAAAGAGATAAGTCAAGTTTAGTCCAGAACTTTCCTACACAGATAATCTTAGACCTGTGAATGTGCTATCTGCATTTTTTTTTTTTATTCAGGTAGTTATTCCTGACATCAGACAAATTAACCCTTTTTTTTCAATGCATTTAAAGTCAGGAATGAACCAAATAAATACCCTCTTTTAAGAATTCTTTGGTTTGTAGCATCAATGAAGTAGACCCAGCTTATCAGTCAAGTTTCCCCCTCCTATTTTTTTTTTTTTTTAATCAAACCCAGGACCTCATGCATACCAGGAAACACTACCACTGAGCTACATCCCCAGCCCCCTCATTTTTAAATAACTTTATTGAGATACAATTCATATTTACAAAATTTGCCCTTTTGAAAAAGTGTACAACTCAGTGGTTTTTTTTATCATATTCACAGAGTAGTGCAACGACACCATTTTCTAATTTTCGAGCCTTTTCATCATCCCTAGAAGAAACTTCATACCTATTAGCAGTCACTATCTACTTCCTCCTTCTGCCAGCCCCTAGCAGCCACTGATCTACTTTCTATTTCTACAGATTTGTCTGTTCTGGACAATTCAGATAAGTGGAATCATGCTATAGGTAGTCTTTGTCATTGGTTTCTTTTCACCTGTCATGCTTTCAAACTTCCTCTGTGTTATAGTATGTATTGCACTTCATTCCTTTTTGTAGCTGAATAATATTCCATTGTATGGATATACTACATTTTGCTTATCCATTTGTCACTTGATGTGCATTTGATTTTCTCTTTTTTTTTTCCCACTTTTTGGCCATTATGAGTAACAGTCGTGTATACATTTTTATGCGGATATATGTTTTTATAATCTTGGTTATATAGCTAGAATGGAATTGGTGAGTCATATAATACCTTTATGGTTCCTCTTTTTGAGGAACTAACGAACTCTTTTTCAGTGTCTGTACCATTTTACTACTCCCAATGTATGAGGAGTTCTAAGTCAAGTTTCCCCCTCTCTATATCTTTGCTGACATTTAATGTCTTTTTAATTTCACCCATCTCTTTGTGTGTGTGTTGGGGGGGGCGGGGTTATGATTTCCATTTCCCTCATTGCTGATGTTTTAAGCATCTTTTCATATGCTTTTTGGCTATTTGTAAATCTTCTTGGGAGAAATGTCTTTGCCCATTTTTAAGTTGAGATGTGCGTTCTTTTGTTGAGTCATAAATGTTCTTTATGTATTCTGTATACAAGTCCTTTATCAGGTAAATGATTTAGAAATATTATTTAACCCAATCTGTTAGTTGTCTTTTTGCTTTCTTGAAGCACAAACGTTTTAAGTTTGGAGGAAGTCAAATATTTTGCTTCGTTTTGTTTTGTTTCCTTTCAGTTGTGTTTTTGTTGTCATATCTGAAAAGGTATCTTCTAACCCAAGGTCACAAAGATTTCTTTGTATTTTTTTCTAAGAGTTTTATAGGTTAGATTCATACATTTAGAGCTTTTATCCATCTTTAGTTAATTTTTATGTATGGTTTGACATATGGGGATCCAGCTTCGTTCTTTCGAATGTACATATGCAGTTGTTTTAGCACCATTTGTTGAAAAGAGTATTGATTGTTTCTCCCATTGGATTTTCTTGGCGCACTCATCAAAAAAATCAAATGAAGATTTATTTTGGAGTCTCAATTTCTGTCTGTGCCAGCAGCACATTTTCTTACTGTAGCATTACAGGACGTTTTAAAATCACCAACAGTGATTCCTCTAGTTTTATTCATCATTGTTAAAGTGGCTTAATCTGTTCTGAATTTCTTGCATTTTCATATAAATTAGAGAATTAGCTTGTCAAATTCTGCCAAAAAAGACTAATGGGATTTTGATAAAGATGACATTGAATCTGTAGATCAGTTTGGGGAGTATCTTAACATTGGTCAAGTTTTTAAACACTTTAGTAATAAACATGTTAAGGTAAATTTTATAGCTAAGCCTTGTTTTATAAATAACTAATCCATATTTGTTAATCAATACCTGATTTAAAATGAATAGGATATTGTAATATGGAGCTTGAATCATAAACTTGAGTAAGTTACAAATAATGATATATACATGTGTGTGTCTTTGCTGATTTCAGGTGATTGTTGTTCTTATGATTTTGTTTTCTAAAATCATTAATAATAGTAATCAACAATGTTCTTATTTGAACTTTTTCCCCCATGTGAGAAATTCAATAAGATTAGTGTCTCCAATTCTGTGTGTCATTATAAAAACTTTAAAATCTTTCTTTTCCATTTTTTCCAAGAGTGAATAGGGAACAGAGGAAGATCAAAATTATTTCCTCATGTCTGTTGTGACTTCATATTTGACCCATGGATTATTTTAAAGCATATGGTTTAATCTTTAGGTAGTTGGAATTCTTTGCATTTTATAATTGGCTTTCAGCATATTTTTGCTATTGTCAGTGAATGTATTTTGAATAGTTAAAGAACAATAGACAACATGTAAATAGAAATATATATTAAATAACAATAGTCTGTAAATGATTGAAGATAAATTTTTCTGTAGTAATTGAATAGTTTAGGAAGGGGAATAAGATATTATTTAAAAGTTAAATATATAGTGTCAAAATTCAATGGTTACCACTAAAAAAGAATGAAACTATGTAAATCTTAAACCTATGGGGAGAAAGAAAATTAATTGAAGGAAAACAACTACCCCTGGGAGTATATAAGCAAGAAATATAGAAAAAACAAGATAAATGCTATTTAAACCTTGATAACTGAGCCCAAATACATCAGAATCAAATGAACAAGTAGGTGGGATTTAACCTGTTAGAAGACTGTCAGCTTTAAGTTTTGAGCAAGATCAAAACTAAAAGTCAATAGTTTTCAAAATTAGTAGCCACAGAGTATCAGAAAACATTTTTTTTCATTATGATAAAATATATATAACATAAAATTCACCATTTTAACTGTCTTTAAAAGTTTTTCCAGCCAAGCATGGTGACATTCCCCTGTAATTTCAGCAGCTTAGGAGGCTGAGGCAGAAAGATTCCAAATTCAAGGCCAGCCTCAGCAACTTAACAAGACCTTGTCTCAAAACAAAAAGGCTGGGATGTGGCACAGTGGTAAAGTGCCCCTGGATTCAATCCCCAGTACTGCAAACCAAAGTCTTTCAGTGGCATTAAATACGTCACATCATCACCAATAACAACAATAAAAAAATGTTTTTTAAAAACATTACTTAAAGCCTGGGAATGTAGTTCAGTGATAGAATGCTTGCCTGGCATGTACAAGACCCTGGGTTTAATTCCCAACACTGCAAAAATAAATAATAGCAACAAAAAACATTATTTATAGTAGCAAAAACAAAAACAAACAGACAAACAAAAAACATATCTAGGGAATATTTTAGAAAAGCTTTTAGTGGTTGGGTTTTGGGTTCCCCCCCGCCCCCCCGTCATTTTGGCAGTACCAGGGATTGGGCCCAAGGCCTCCTTGCAGAGCCACATCCTCAGCCCTTTTTAAATTTTTTGTTCAAGATAGGATCCCACTAACTTTTCCAGGATGGTCCTGAACTTATGATCCTCCTGCCTCAGCCTCCCTAGTAGCTGAGATTTCAGATGTCCACCACCATGCTCCACTTTAGAAAAGACTTTTAAAAGAAATTTTGTGGACTGGGGTTGTGGCTTAGTGGTAGAGCGCTTGCCTGGCACATGTGAGGCACTTGGTTCAATTCCCAGCACCACATAAATAAAATAAAGGTATTGAGTCCATCTACAACTAAAAAATATTTTTAAAAAAGAAAGAAATTTTGTAAGACTTTGTTGAATGACATCAGAGAAAATTAAATCAGTGGATAAAATATACCATGTAGGGCTGGGGATGTGGCTCAAGCGGTAGCGCGCTCACCTGGCATGCGTGCGGCCCAGGTTCGATCCTCAGCACCATATACAAACAAAGATGTTGTGTCCGCCGAAAACTAAATATATATATATATATATATATATATATATATATATATATATATATATATATATTAAAATTCTCTCTCTCTCTCTCTCTCTCTCTCTCTCCGTGTCTCTCTCTCTCTCTCTCTCTCTCTCTTAAAAAAAAATACCATGTACATACATAGGAAGACTCAATACCAGTTGATCTTTGAATTTAATACAATTCTAATCAAAATCTCAAGCTTATGGTTGAACTTGATAAGCCTATTCTAAAATGATAATAGAAAGGCAGGAAGACCAAGAATAGTGAGAACTCCTTGAAGAAGATAATTGAGGTAGAGGAATACTGTATTAAGATCTAATATAAAGATGTAATGTTTAAGACTGTGGTATTGACAAAAGAATAGACGGGATGACCGATGGAACAGAATGGAAAGTTAGGAACAATCACACAGATAAATGAAACTTTGATCTATGATAGACATGTACTGTAGATCTGTGGAAAAGGAGGGATTACTCAATAAATGAAGGTGGGTAAAGTGAAATTAGATCCCTGCCTCATAGCATGTATGCATGCATGCATGCATGCAAAATTTAAAACTTCTAGAATAAAATAAAAGAGACCATCTTTAAGATCTGTGGTGTGGAGCAATAGTAGAAACAAAAGCACTACTCCAATAAGTCAGTAAGAAAAAGACAACTCAGTGGAAAACTGGTAACGGCTCTCAGAAAAGAAGCATGCTCAATACCATTTCGAATCAGAAAATGTAAATGAAGACTACAGTGACATTTATATCTTCTTAGAGAAGAAAGAATTAAAGATGTTTGACAAAACTGAGTGTTGAAGAGTACGTGAATCAGCAGGAATTACTTTGTGTTGAAGGGAATCTAAAAAATACCATTCTAGTGTCATAACATGAATTTGAAAACTCACTTATACTGTGACTTCACAGTCCCACTGTAGGCCTGGCCACAAGAGAATCCCTTGTGCATGTACACCAGAAGGTGTACATAGAGTGTGTTTGGCTGCATGGTTATAACAGCTCACGGTGACAAGAAATCCTGGGTGGTGGAATAGAGATGTAAGTTGTGTGTATTTGCAGAATGAGATACCAGACAGCAGATAAAATATCAGTTTCAGCTCCACCCCAGTACCACAAAAATGAAATGAATGGATGGATGAATAAAATGAACAAATGAATAACTGGACAGGAGGAAAAATAGGGTGTTCCTACTTTTCTGGGTTTTTAATTTTTTCAATGAAATGTATTTTATAATCAATCAAGCATGAACCTTGATTTTTATATTATTTTATTTTTGCCAGAATTTCAGTGCTCAGAATAATAGAATTCTGATAAAATAGTTTAAAGAAGAAAGTTTAAGTCCAAAGGGACAGTCATTTGAGAATGTGCAGTCATTGCTATTTTTCTAAGTACACTCAATTTTTCTTTCATCCCCATTCCCTTTGAGCTTTTTGAGAAATATTGTGGATGATTTGACTGTGGATGCCATAGACTACTGTGTAGTTACATAACAAAAAAACAAAGAGTTGTGAGTTTCAAAGACTTTTCCTGTGGTGGGTGGGATGGAACGGAGGCCCTTGTGCCTGTGAGGCAGGCTCTTGACCACTGAGCTAAGCCTGCAGCCCAGTATATTTTTTAAGCTCAGTAAATTCTAGGAATGGTCTTCTACACTAGTTAGGATGAAAATTCTTCTTTGTGAAGTTTTGTGAAGTTTTCATAGTAAGTGAAATCCCATTAATAAATGTGTGGAAGGCTGGCTATAGGAAGGACTTCCAGGGTATAGTAAGGATTTGTATTTATTTTTATGATCATTTAAGGATAGTTTATTGCTCCTTATTGCTGAAGATCCTTGGGGTCAGTAAAGTTTCTCTTGGCCTGATATCGCCCTGTCATCATCCGAATTTTTTTTCAGGGCTTTTTCCTAAGCCAGTGAATATTTTTTTTTTTTTTCTTTTCAGCAGGTTCATGCCATCCAAACAAGCATCATTCAGGAGTAGCCAAAATGCAGAAAGAGGGAGAAGATGGTTCTTCATATGGCAAACGGTACAGCCAAAGTATGGTTACAGCTGAACTTCAGCGACTTGCTGAAAAGCAGGCAGCAAGGCAGTATTCTCCAGCCAGCCACATCAGTCTCCTCACGCAACAGGTAGGGACAGTCTGGAGTGCCAAAGAGTTCTTCATACCCAAAGATGGGATCAACAGGGTAGCCGGTCCTTCCCTGACTTTACTCCCTGTGCCTCTTGAATGAGTATTGGTTGGTAACAAGCTAAAACCAAGTGTTCCTTCCTTAAATGTCAAGAAAGCGACTTTCTCTTGCAGGCATTGATGTCTGCTGCTGGCTCTGGAGCACCTATTTTCAGGATAGACAGATTTGAATAAGTTCAGCTATAAATAGAATGTTAAAGAATTTTTTTAAATAACTTTTGTAAAATTATTAGTCTTTCTAGCAGAATGGCTGATGATGCTTTCACAAGCCTGTCCACAGAAGGCACCACCCTGTTCTCCTGGTTCTCTGTGAAAACTTTTAGGACCACTCTGCTCATCTTCATTTATTTCAGCCTCATCCCAATTGTGTGAGGCAATAATTATTTTCTTTTTCAAATTCCCAGAAGTTTGAAGGGAGTAGAGGGGAGGCCCAGTGTGGAGTAGGAAGCAAAGGAACTTCCCAGGACAGTGTTGAAACTCGATGGGAGGTGAATCTCTGGGTTTCAGTGCTAGAATGAGGGGACGAGGAAATACACCATCACAACCATGGTAGAAGGAGAAGGAATTTTGAAATGTGAAATGGCTACGAGAAAGGGTAAAGGCCTCTGATCTGCTATGCTTTTATCATTGGGTCACTGACTGCAATGTGTTTTCAGTTTGTAAATAAATAGCTAGAAGCACCAGACATTAAGAGACTTTCTTTGGGATGATTGTAAGAAAATATAGATAGCCGGTTTTAGTGCTTAACATATTTTTAGTTCCTATCATTTGCTATACTGCAAAGCCTGCAAAATGATAAGAGCCTTATCCTGTGGGAGTGTAAGGTTTATGTGTCCTTAGTGGGACGTCATCTCCCTTGAGCCTGTTTTTCTCATCCATAAGGAATTTCAGTGCCAGGGAACTAAAAGTCCACACGTATCCCATTCGTAGGAATCTGAACCTGCCATTAGATGTCAGTCTTAACTTTCTGAGTCTTGGTAATAGGGTGACTAGTGCTTGGTGCAGGCGGAGAGGTGCTGCAGTGTGTAATAAGCACGGTGGACAGTTTGAAAGAGAGTTGGATTAGCTGTCTGCAGACTTGGGTTCTGCCGTTGACTTGCTGTGTGACGTTGGGCAGTTCACTCAGCTTCTGTCAACCGCAGGATCTTCATTTGTTGATGTGGGGAAAACACCACAGGGTCTTGAGGGTAGTGTGTAAAAACTTCTTGAAGTCTAAATGCCATATGCTTGGGAAACTTTGTTATTTAAACCATAAAGGGTTTCGGCAATAAATGGTTTCTCATTTGTTTTGAAAGGAGGAAGTTGTTGGATGAGATGAACTTTGTTATTGAAAAGCTCAATTGTATGTTATTTGGTCCCTTTTCTTTAGAGAAAGCAATTTCTTAATTTGGAATTTGGGAAATTCTGTCTGTTATTGTTCCTTTTCTGGTAAGTAGTTAAGAACCCATAACAGTAGTGTGATAAGGCTCTGGTATACTTTGTTCCTTTCCCTTTGTCTGTGTTTCAAAGAAAGTTTCCTTAGTCTCTTGCTCATGGAGGTGAGTGACACCTTTCCTGGCTCCAAACAGAAGGCTCGGAGCTCTGGCCTCTCTGCACTTGCCATCTGAGAACGGTCTCCAGAAATCACTTCAAAGTCTTTTGATTTCCTTTTACCTCTTCTTTTCCTTATTTTCAATTCCCACTTTGTGTCTGTGCTTTCTTTTCTTTTTTTCATTTTTCTGATAGGTTTAATGGCTACCCTTTACCCCCTCTCCTTTTTTCACAAAACTAATTCTGGATATTTTTATTCATTCTATTCCAATTAATTTTTTCTTGTTTTATCTTTACTAATTCTTTATTTCTGCTTTCCTTATTTCTTTATTTTATTCTTTGGTTTAATTTATTCTTTGTGCTTTATTTCTTTATTATTTCTCCCCTATTTCTTGAATTGGGTGCTTACATATTGAAAGCTATGAATTTTTCTCTGAGCATTGCTTTAGTTATAGTCCCTGAACTCGGCCCTTCAATTGATTTTCTAGGCAAGGAGTTATGATCTTCCCCTCCTAGCTAAGGAAAGCTGATTTTAAATTATTTGTTCTGTTTTGGGAGATGTGTATAGAAATTGAAATCATTGGATATTTTTACAAAACTACTTTATTTTGCTTGTAATTTCAACTTCTTATTCTTTTAAAGCATTTAGTGGCATTTCCCATAAAACTTTATTCCTCATGTTTCATTTATTTATTAAGAAGCATTTTAACTTAGCTCTTAAGAGTGTTCAACCTTTGGACTAAGCCATAAGGATGGTCCTCGGTGTGGGATAACTCAGTGCCATTAGGGTGCAGCCACGGAAGCAGATGAACGTGCGTGACAGGGGCTCCCAGACAACAACAAAGCCACCAAGAGGGATTCCTGACCCAGCTTGTGTGGGAGTGGGAAGAAGGCCAGGTAGCCTTTGTAATACTTCAGCTGAACCTTAAAAGGTAAGCAAGTAGGTAGCAGAAGAAGAGAAGGAGCAGTTTCCAGAATAAAACCAGCATGCCTGTGTTTAGTGATGTCGAGGAGACTGGGGACTCAGCAGGGGTAGCGGGATTGAAGTGCCCAAAAGGCAAGGGCTGACTCGGGGCGCTTCAGAGGCCCCCGTGAAGGAGCTTGGCCTTCTTCTCTTTGATGATGCGGGAACCACCAAGAGACAGCTGCTTGCCCTTTAGCTGGATCGTTCAAGGTACTTGGGAGGGGGTGGGCTGGGAATGAGGCAGTGTTACCTTTTTTCCCTCCCTGTGCTCTGGTGAAGCTGGAGACCACAGGCAAAGAGTACTCTGACAACCCTAAAAATTGTTAATAAAGCCTAGAATACAAAAGAATATCAAACTTTCCCTGCCACATGAGCAGTGGCTACTTAAGAAGTGTTCATGCAAGCATACATACATTTGAAATATGACGAGGTATATGTTCCCAACATATTATTATTCAATAGATGTCTTAAGAAATCTGAGCAGAGAGCAATTCAGATTTAATCTTTTCCCTTGACATGTGAGAGGCTGGCTATCTTGTGGGATGGGATCTTTTGGCAACCTGTGTGTTTATTCCTGAGAGCAGTGTTTTCTTGAAGCATCTGTGCCTGTGGGGGCCATGTAGGGGCCCGTAGGGTGCTGGAGCGTGGCTTCGGTGTGAGGTCTCCCTATCTCTATCTCACTCCATGCGGCAAGAGAGTGCAGCTCTCAGAGCTCCAGCAGACATGGCCCCTTGTGGTTCACGCTGCTAGAGCGCAGAAGAATGTGGCGAATTAGCCCAGCCTTGCGGTGAGGAGTGGGAGGCAGGGCGTCCGAGGGAGCCCTGGCCCTGTCTGTGCTGGCGAGTGTGAGATTTCAGGACCCAGCTATCATTAGGAGCAGCTCCAGCTCTCCCAGCCTGGAGTTTAATCAAAGGGATAGCAGCAGACCACCCAGGCAGGCCCACTGCGCACCCGTGTGCTGTGTCAGTCTCTGCTCCCCAGCCAGCCGCGCGCGACGTGGCCAGGCCTCCTGGAAATGTGCTGACAGATACAAGGAGGGAGGAGACACTCTTTGCTCTTCACATTTTTCATTTAGATGGAGAAGGGAACAAAAAACCATTTGGTTTCCTTTCAGTTCTTTGCTCTTTCTGGGATACTTTCCTGCCTAGTCTTCGAGCAGGCTGTATCCGAGGTTCGGAACGTTTGGTTCACGCGCTCACTGGTTCACTGTCGTTCACAGAGGAGCTCTCCATCATCTCTTCTGTGTCAGCAACTACCATTATAAGGGTCCAAAGTGAGAATCTCAGTTTCGAAATTGCAATTCAGAGGTGAAATTGGGAGAGACAGAGCTAACTCTTAGAAATGGTGCCCAGTGTATAATAAGTGTCAGCCACTGGCCACCAAAACTGGCCTAAGGCCTCCTTGGCGTATCTGGATATGTATGAACACTACACATTTGTGCTCTGGTTTTGTTGTTCTTTTACTACCATTAGTTCTCTTTTGTTTGTTTTCTTTCTTGGTAGAGAAAATTGAGCTCTTTCAGACCATATGCATTACCTGTTCCCATTTCTAGAAAGAAAAAAGGGTACAAAGAAAAAGCAGAAGCTTTTGAGTTGGTGAGATCTTAAACAAGACACTTAGCCTCCCTTGGCCTTGATTTCTTCATCTGTTTAAAAAAAAAAGTGTGGGGTGGGGGGGCTAATTTTAGTACCAAGAGCAATTCTCCCTCCTGGAGGCTGTGCCTCTCTACCTGGGACCCAGCTCCAATGGGTCCTGTCTCGTTCCCTTGCTCTTTTATGCCTCTTGAGACTTTAATCTCCTATTTCCCTTAGTTCCTTGGCTTACTCCATGACCTGTTACCTGAAAAATAACCTTTCTTTTGCTTTTTTAACTCTTCTAACTCTTGTCTTCCCTAAAATAACATGACTTGCTGTCTGTCCTCAGTTTCCCTCTGGCTCCAACCCCCCTGCCCCCTCCCCCACTTACTTGTGCAGACTGACTTTATTCCTTAACATTGGTCCAGCTCTCTCAGAGATTGTGAGAATTGTTGGAATTGCCAACTTCAGTCACCTGGTTTTAGTCCTCATCTTCCTTTATCACATGGCTCTATTATTGACCACCTCCTTCCTGAAGTGTTCTCTGAGTTTCTCTACCCTTCCACAGTTTCTCTGAGAACTTATTCCTTTATCAAAGTTCTTCCCCCTGGAAACTAGGTTCCATTTTCAACATTGTTTTAAAAGCCACTGGCATGTAGACCTAAATGT
Organism: Spermophilus citellus; assembly: GCF_964194105.1. Lineage (NCBI taxonomy): Eukaryota > Metazoa > Chordata > Mammalia > Rodentia > Sciuridae > Spermophilus > Spermophilus citellus. The sequence continues at coordinate 200,587,234 of NC_138185.1, forward strand.
ACAGAGAAGATGAGGTGATTGTTGGGCTCTGTGTTCCCTTGCTGTTTGTGACTGTCCCCTTACTCTCTGTGACTGTCCTCCAGCAGAGCTGTGGATTTCAGGCTGTAATTCTAATACTTTTTTTTTTTTTATTTTTTCTCTCTTTAGTTTCTCCTGGGGTAAAGTTTCTCTTCCTGTGGCTTCATTTGGTACCTTTCAGTAGATTTCTCCCAAATATGCATCTTTTAGTTTGAACTTTTTGCTGAGTGCCAGGTCCAAATTTCCAGCTGCCTACTAGACATTTCCACCTAACTTGTATTGCCAGCATCCAAAATATTTGATGTATTTTGTTTTGAATATACTTTTAGACATATCTCAAGCCTGTTAGCTGTCCTCCGTTGTTTCTTCTCTGTGTTAGAGGCATTGCAATTCTCGGGACATGGGTTTGGAGATGGGATTATCAGTGCCTCTTTGTTTCCTCATTCTCTCTGTCCAAGCGGTTGCCAAGACTTGTACATTTTCTTTACAGTATCTCTGCTGTATATCTTCTCTGTTTCACTTTTACATTCACTGCCCTGTTAAAGGCCTTCATTATCTCTCAAATGGACAGCTACAATTACCTCCTAAATGGTCTCTGGGCCAATCTCCTCCTGTTCACCCTCGTCTTTACTCTGAAGGACTCTTTGTAAATCACCAGTCTGATCATGGTAATCCTCTGCTCCAGAATCTCAAGGGGGCTTCCTGTTGTCTATGATGTGAAGCCCAAGCTATTAAATGTTATTCTAAGCCTTTATTTAGAATCTGGCTCCAGGCTGCTTCTGCTGCCTGTCTCTCTCCTATCACACAGGTTTCTGTGTGGCTCAGCTAGACTTTCTGTTAGTTTCCCTGCCTTAGTTCACACATCTTCTCATGAAAAATGTTTCCCAGTCACCACGTCTGATGTTCACTTCCACCCAGGCTCAGCATAGAGGCCCTGCACTCACATGCGTGCCGTTTCTCCATCACACTGTGTGTATCAGTATGGCTGATAGTGAACTCCTTGAGGGCAGTGCCCTTTATTACCTCACAATGTGACTAGTGGGTAGCACAGTTGGCTCTCTATATCTGTGAGCTCTGATATTTTTGAATAATTAAATGAAGAACTCCCTAGCTGGGCCTGGTGGCGCACACCTGTAATCCCAGCGGCTCAGGAGGCTGAGGCAGGAGGATCGAAGGTTCATAGCCAACCTCTGCAAAAGCGAGGTGCTAAGCAACTCAGTGAGACCCTGTCTCTAAATAAAATACAAAATAGGGCTGGGGGTGTGGTTCAATTGTCGAGTGTCCCTGAGTTTAATCCCTGGTACCAAAAAAAAAAAAAAAGAACCCCTTAATGTCCCAGCCTGAAGTCATCTTTCTATTCTGTGTGCTCCTTTAGCCCTGTGTTAATCCATAGCCTTTGTGTCAGAGCAGAGAGATAGGTTGCCCAAAAAACACAGAAAATATCTGGAGACAGGATATAAGGCATAAGGCTTCATTGAGAACTGCTTACAGATAGCACCTCCATCCCTCATAGTGTTTTGCCAGGTAAAATCTCCTCTCCTGCACAGCATTTTTTTTCTGACTAGATAAGTGGTATGTCCTATCTACCTCAGTTCTGCACCAATCCCCACTGAAAGAGGTGATTTTATGTTAGGCTTTAGAAGCACTGACATCATCAGCATTAGCTTGCTTAGTTTGCTTGTACCACCGGTATTCCAAGGACAAACTGTCCTGACAGAGATGTAAGAAAGTAGCTTTCTACAGATCACACTGAGTCGCTCTGATTCCCAGCATATGCCCGAGAAAGCTATGTTCAAGACACTATATATCTGGACGTTCAGACCCAGACCCACTTTCATTGTTCCCTTAACTTGGCTAGATTTTTAGGAATGGAAAAGGTTATTCAAGGATATGATGTTTTATTGTCCCCCTTTTCTTTAAGAATGACACACCTTTGTTGGTCACTCTCTGTAACAGGTCTGTTAGTGGTTTTGAATCTCTTCTTTCTTGTTTGGCTTTAAACCACATGGTGGCAGTTCTTTCTAACCTAACACCTTGCCTTCACCTGGTAGACATTCATTGCATGTTTGCTAAATGGAAAAGAATTTCTCTTCTGCTTTTTATCAACTTTTACATTGTCTTTTAAAACTATTGCTTTCCTTTTTTTTTTTTTTTCCATTGATAATACCACCCCTGCCCTTCGTGCTAATGCAGCTGATATTAATCAGACACCTACTTTGTATTAGTCGTGAACTTGGGACTTTCCCTGCATTATCTCTTTAGCCCCATGAGAAAAGTACTTTTTTTTTTCTTTCTCAACTTATGAAGATGAAGAAATAGAAGCTGGCAGCAATAGTGACTCTCCTAAGGTCAGACAAATGGCATGAGACTATACAAGACTCAAAGTCAGGTCTGTCTGACAGCATGTCTTTTACTTCAGTGTTTTCCTGCCTTTTTCTCTTTTTGAGTCAAGAGTCAAACCTCTCATTAGACTAAAACGACTGAGTGTAATGCTGTCAGCCTGCTGCTTCCTGTGACATAGCTGCAGAATTGTGGCCACTCCAGTGCTTGAGCCTGTACAGAGACTGGGAATGGAACTTCCTCTCGGTTTTCATGACTGCCCACCCTGAAGCAGGTTGAGAAATGTGGGGCTCTGCCTAGATTATCAGTTGTGTATTTGTGTGAACTTCTTATCATTCCTTATCAGATTATTTAATGGGATAGTCAACTAATTCTTTTGAGCAGGCAAAAATTCACCTTTGTTAATCACCAGAGAAGCAATAAATGTGGATCTACTTATCCTAGAGGCAGCAGCCCACATCAACTCACAAAATCTGAAAGAGACTTGACCATTTTATCAGGTTCCCATCCCAGGAAAGTCTTTGGAAAAATCTTAATCTGGAACTCTTACTGGATTTTGGAGCACTAAACGTGTTTATGTGTATGTGTATTCTGTAAGTGATGAAGTGGAGAGGGAAGCTATGCTGTGAGTTTGGTGCTAGTATGTTGGTGGTGCTGGAGATTCCCTGCTTTTCCTAACCCCTTTTAAAATACAATTAATATCGTAACCCTTATCTCATGGTTATGGGAGTGTAAATTTGATGTTCATTTTATTAGCACACAGGAATTCAAAAAGGAATTGAAACTGCCTTAAAACATGTTTATTGGTTGTTGTGGCTAGTGACTTCATAAATGCTCTTGAAGTGCCCTTGCAGGAGTATTTAAAGTGTAACTGTTTAAGGATGGTTCTTCTCATATCATTGATTAAGTATATTCTCCAGTGATGGAAATCTTACACTAAGGGCCAACATGGAACTTTGAGTTTTCCATTTCCTTGAAAAGGAGTGAATAGAGAGCGGTGTTTCCCATTCAAGGGCTTCCCCTTTGCTCTGGGGACACACACTGAAACAAGTCAGGAAAGCAGCCACTGCATTTCCCCTTTCTTGGTCACTGACTGGTGGAACGAAAGCTTTCACAGCATATTCAGTTGATCCAGTCATGTTCTGCTGAGCCTTTATATAAACACTGCAGAGAACATTATTCGCAAATGATACTGACATGCTTCTGAAAATAATGTGAATATAGAATCAGACAAATTTATATTAGTCCAAGTATTCCCTTTAAGAATCTAATTAAAGCTGCATTCTTCCTCCTGAAAAAAATGTGCAAACTTAGAAATTTGTATTCAGTTTGAAAGAGTTTATTGACACCCCCTCCCCCCACATACCCAGGTTCCCTCTTGGTGCCCCATGGACACTTGGACCCCCAAGTTTAGAACCCCCAGAATCTTTTAGGTAATATATGGCCATAAATAGCAACAAATTAGTCTGGACCCAATCTGTAATCATCTTTGCCTCACACATTTTTATATATTTCAGTGGTGTCCCTATTAGGCTGTAATCTCCATGAAGACGAGGATTATTTTTATTGTTCTTCCTTACTACTTGAAAGGATGCCAAGACCAGAGTTGGTGTCTGAAAAATATCTGCTTTAATTCGTGAAATAATCTTGTAAAACACATCTTTAGATCTCCTTGGACAAGAAATCTAAAATTTTTCTATGTAAGCTTATAATTCTAGGTACTTGGGAGGCTGAATCAGGAGTATTCCAAGTTCAGGGCCAGCCTCAGCAACTTAGTAAAGCTCTGTATAGCTCAGTGGTAGAGCACCCTTGTGTTCCTGTCCCCCCTCCCCCAAAAAGAGAAAGATATCTTAAGATTTTATGGACCATGTTTTGATGAGGAAATTGAGCTACAAGAAGGTTAAAAGCTGCACTGGAAACACCATGTCATCGAATGTCCTTATGTTAAGCCATTAACTAAATCTTTGACATTGAATTTTCATTTCCATTTTGATAAATAAGATGAATGAAATTTGAACTTCATTTGAGTGAATCACAATGGTTTGCTAGGCCGTTGCAGTTTCAGGGCCATGAAGACACAGATATAGTATACATATTGTACAGACATGGGACAAAATCTGTATGTCAAAGCTATTATTTCACTCATTCGAGAACCTTGCCCAGGACTTTAAGACCAGGCAGAAATCATCTCTAAAATTATGCCAGACACTAGCAAGAGCAACACTTACCCCTCACTCTAGTCACTGATTATTTTATTTCCTTTAATTTCAAAGCTGTGTCTCCTTTGTGGTCTGTGCAGAAAGAGGTAATTTGGAACCTCTAATTTCCTTGCTAGCCTTCCAGTGACATTAACCACTTTTCTGCTCACTGTGAAACTGTGAGCTAACTGCAGAAAGGGTGTGTGTTTGGGAGTAGAAGGGTCCTTGCCAAGATGCTTTGCTGGAATATCTTGGGGCAAGACCCACTCATTTAGCCCTCTGTATCTGTGGGTTCTGCATTCTTGGTTTCAACCAACTATAGTTCGAAAATATTTGGAAAAAAACTAATCTGTACTGAACATGTACACACATTTTTTCTTGTCATTATTCCTTAAATAATACAGCATAACAACTATGTTCATGGCATTGACATTGTATAAGGTATTATAGGATCTAAAGATAATTTAAAGTATACAGGAGATTGTGCACAAATTATACATAGATATTTCACCTCTCCTCCCCCCCCCCCCCGGCTCTGGGGATTTAACTCAGGGCCTCACACACACAAGGCCTGTAGGCAAGGGCTATAGCACTGAGTGGTCACCCCAACATTCATCATTTTTATATAAGGGACTTGAGCATACTCAGATTTTGATATCTGGGGTCCTATAACCAATCCCATGTGGATACTAAAGGAATGTAAGTAAATTTGTGCCTACTGGGCCAAGTTCTTGAGATAGACACAGTGAATAAGTTACAGTCCCCAATCATAAAGCATCTTATGGTTTGTGAGGTGAGATTTAAAAAAAAAATAAATGAATTGGCAATTATAATACAGAACATGGCACACACCATCTTTTTTTCCCTTATACAATGTTATTTTTTATTGATTTAAAAAAAAAATGTCAGCGCACACACCATCTTCAGCCTTATCACTGTGCTGTTGAAGAAATTTAATGGATGATGTTGTTCCCAGTGGAGGGAGATCCTTTATGAGGAATAAATTTGACATTAGGATATGTAAAAGTGTAATATGAGGGCTGGAAGCTTCTGCTTTTTCTGTTTCTAGGTGGGGGCTAACCTCCGCGTCTCCTGGCGCAGCTATTTATATGTTTGTCTCTTGTGTTTTTCCCAAGCAGCAATGCTAAACCTTGGTACTGTGTTAACTGCAGAGTACTGGTCAGAGGAGGATTTTTGCCTCTACATTTGTAGGCAGGCCATACCAAGAGAAGTGTGGAACAGTTGTCTGATGGGTGTGGAGTGTCTGTCCTTAAGGAACTGACAGCACGAAAGATGGAGCGTGCACACACAGAGGCAGGGGCGGCTCAGGCTCCCTGCTGGAGGACTTGAGGCCTCATATTGGACACGTTGTTTTTTTCATTAACCTATGTTATTTTTTCAGCCTCTACTAAAAACCTCACCACCTCAAAATATCACTTTTTTGGATTTGTTTTTCCTTGGTGGAGCTTGAAAGTTATTAGACACATAGCTGTTAAACACTGATCCAGAGAGAACTGTGGCTAGAATCCAGAATCACTACCTTGAGGTTTAAGAGGAGATGCCCACAGAGAATCTTCTGGGCGGAAGGGGTGGGGGGGGGGCTTTCTGTAAATTACTATAAGGTTTTTGGCTCCATACTCCAGTATCATCACTAGCTTTGGTGACTTGGGCTACAAAGTTTATGATCTGACATCTTCCTTTCCCATCAGGCCTAAAGCCACATCTGATTGTCCTCCTGCCACTGCCCCCACCACTCATCCTTTAATCTTGATTCTTAAACCATCTTACTGTTAAAGAAAGGCAAGCGAAGATCAATCTAAGGAAAAACACATTTTCCCATTTGCCCCTACACCAAAACTGGCATCAGATGCTCACATTTTGACCTTCACTTTTTGAAAAGCAGGCAGCCCCATATTGCCTTACCAGCTACATGCGAAAATATAATCCAAAAGAGGGCAGATCTGAAAAGAAAACCGTGAATGTGTGAACTCAAGAGTTTTTACCATCAGATTACAGACGCGGATCTGCAGTTCTGGGGCTCAGCTCTCTCCCTTAGCTTGGTCGGGACGGGAGAGGAGATCAGCAAGAGCTGCCCTGTGTCTCAGCCTTGTCTTCACTCACCTGGCTGTTGTGACTCAGCTGACCTCAGCCTCTTCCAGCTCATCCCAGCTAACAGCACTGGTGCTCCCTACCTTGACCACAGTTCCTGTCTGGCCCTGTTCTGTGAGAACCTTTGAGGAGCTTACTCTCATCTACTAGATCCAGGGTAGAACCAATAGTTTGGCTTTCAAGGATGTTTCAAGGTGTTTCTCTCAGTCATCCTTTTTTCACCAAATTAGCCTTCCCTTTCTCAACCTTCCTGCTTGTCTGTCTCTGAATTCCTCCTTTCCTTCTCCCTATCCTTTTAGGCCTAGTGAAAAGGCCTTCTTTCATTTCCTCAGCACTGCTACTTTCTGGAAATGTTAAATATTGCTTTTTGTCTTAGGGTTTGTACCGCCTACTAGATTATAAATTTCTACATGGCTTGAGGGCAGAGGCCACATTTTTATCTGTATACACCTTAGGACTTCACTGAAGGCCTTGCCTATGGTAGGCAATATAGTAATTCTTTATTTAATTATCTTTGCATTTGAGCTTCTTTTGAGCATTTGGGACTGCAGCATTTGTAGAGCATGAAACTTCAGTGAGGGTGATCTAGTTGGGCCTGTCCCTGGCCCTTCTTTGAATATCAAAGGTTATCCATCTGGTGGATGAGGGTGTATTCTGGGAATCCATCAGGGGCATTGCCATGATATTTTAATTATAACGCTGGCAGCAGTGCTACTTTTAGCAAACAGCAGTAACAAGCAGTAACACTTGGGCGGGCCAGGTACCGGAAATTGGCCTCCTTCTCTGTTTCTCCTACCCCCTTTCAATCCATCACCTGTATTTATTCCTGCTATAATTTAAACACCTGTCTAGATGGAATGCATGCAATGTGTCCCTACCCCACACATTTAGATATTTGCTCACCTGCCTTATTCAGAAGGCTGCCTCTAAAATAAACAGTGTTCTGGTACTAAAAGAAAAAATGCAGTGAGGTCACCGTGGCAATGGACATGAGGTAGGGAAGGGGAGTGGAACATCTGGATAAGCTGCTCCAGGAGAGTGGGAGCAGAGCAAGAGGAGGAGAGCCAGGAAGAGACACATGTCAAGCAGGCCCGAGGCTTAGGAGGAGGTAGGCCCTGGTGGCCAGCATTCCCACGGGCAGTCATTCATGCAGCACACCAGCCCAGGGAAGGCTCGGGTGGAGGCTTAGGGAAACGAGCACATTGTTTTTAGGCTTAAATATCTTTTATTTATTTTTTTAATAGTCACCATTTCTCATGGCAGCATAATAAGCAGTCTTAGAATTTTCTGAAGTTTGTTCTAAAACTGTTTATCCACTTTTGCATTCTAGACATATTTAATGACTACTCCTTTTAAAGTTTAAGCATCTGAACAAAGTTGAGAAATAGTTCCTGATGGAACAATTTTCTCACCCCGGTTCCCTTTGTTGTTTTACATCTTGGTCCTCACCCTATCAAAGGCATGTCTGCTATTTGTTGGAAGATCCCTTGGGGTTTATAGAGGACAGGAAGCAGTGAACGGTTCCTCCTTCCTGTTTTCTCCTTTTATTTTCTACCACCTTGTAATAGGGGGTAGTAGAAAATGACTGCTTTGCAAGGCAGTGAATTACCTGTGGATCTTGTTAAGTGTGGATTGTGGTTCACTGAGGCTGGGCTGAGATTCTGCATTTTGAACAAGTTCCCAGTAAAGCAGATGCTGCTGGTCTACAGACTGAAACTATAAGTAGCAAGGCTCAATGGTACCAGGCAGTGGGTGTGATACAATAGTCAGAACTACAAGATTGAGAGGTCGTGCATTAGGAAGACCAGGAGTTGAACCTGAGGACTGACACGTTTGTTCTTGAAGTTATTTTATAGCTCAATCTCAGTTTCCTGGGCTAGCTCTCTTAAAAATTAATTCAGTATGCATATAATTGGCTTAGAGTAATGCCTGCAACAAAGTGTTTGCTAAATTTAGCTATTGTTAGTGATAATATGATTTTGTTATTATTACTGTTATTGTAGTAGAATCTGAAAAGTATCATTGTTGCATAAACATTGACCATGGTAGAACATCTTAAAGCCCCAAATGCAGATTTATAAGGTTCTTTTATGTGTGTGCTGCACTTTGCACATAAAGATGTCTATCCATTATCAACTGGGCATGGTCTTTTGAATAAAAATGACTTTTAAGCTGTCCTTTGTCTTCCAGGCCCTATTATGATCAATGACACAAATTTATGACTGTTCGTATGAATTTCATTTGTCAGCCTAAATTTAATAGGCTAAATTCTAGTTATTAGCCCAGAGAAGCCAACAGATCCCATAGCTATGACCTCCATGTTAATAGCCTAACACTACTAACAAAAATGATGAGCCACTGATTTTGCAAGTGTCGCGGTCTTTTTATGTGCTATAAGGCTGTCCTTTAAAAAAAAAAAAAATCCTATACCAGTGAAAATTTTGGGAGGGGGAGGGTATCAAGAATTGAACCCAGGGGCACTTAACCACTGAGCCACATCCTCAGCCTTTTTTATATTTTATTTAGAAACAGCATCTCCCTGAGTTGCTTTAGGACCTCACTAATTGCTCAGACTGGCTGTGAACTCGAAATCTTCCTGCCTCAGCCTCCTGAGCCTCTGGGATTGCTGGCATGTGCCCCTGCACCCAGCAGCAATGAAATTTTGATTATTATTGCATATCAAGTACCTCTAAGTGCTGTCTATCACTTTCTTTTCATCTGATCAAAGCTGGTTTTATATAATATTACCTGGAGAAATGTAGATGACAGAGAAGCAGACACAGCCTAGACACCCTTATCTATCCATCCTCTGTCCTGTTAGAGAAGGAACCTCCAAGTGTGAACCCTAACATGCTGTAGAGTTTTAGGTTTGACACAATGTTGGGAAGTTTGCCTTTTGACTTTAGGCCTTCACTGGGTAAGACAGGATGAATATACCACAGTGAATCTTACCATGTACACACCCATAAGAAATTAATTTTTAAAATATATGTAAATGGCAGAAAGAAGGAACCCCAGGGGTGGGGAGAGGGAAGGGGAAGAAGAGGTACTGGGATCTGAATTGAAACGAGATATATTTCATGCTTGTATAATGATGTCAAAATGGATTCTACCGCCAATAAAAAAAAAAAAAAAATGATTCTGAAGCCACATTGAAGGCAGCCCTGAATTGCAGAAGGAAGGCAGAGCTGGTGTGAGAGCTGGTGTATGTGGTAGTATCTTCTCTAGACAGACCATAGGGCTAAGAATAGAGTAGAGAGGTGGGTTGTTAACCACTTAGTACAGAAAGGAGGGGTTTGTATTGATTTTTTTTTTTATTGGTTGTTCACAACATTACAAAGCTCTTGACATATCATACTTCATACATTAGATTGAAGTGGGTTATGAACCCCCAATTTTACCCCAAATGCAGATTGCAGAATCACGTCGGTTACACATCCACAATTTTACATAATGCCCTATTAGTAATTGTTGTATTCTGCTACCTTTCCTATCCCCTACTATCCCCCCTCCCCTCCCCTCCCTTCTTCTCTCTCTACCCCATCTACTGTAATTCATTTCTCTCCTTGTTTATTTTCCCATTCCCCTCACAACCTCTTATATGTAATTTTGTATAGCAATGAGGGTCTCCCTTTATTTCCATGCAATTTTCCTCTTCTCTCCCTTTCCCTCCCATCTCATGTCACTGATTAATGTTACTCTTTTCTTCCTACTCTTCCTCCCTGCTCTGTTCATATTTGCTCTCATTATATCAAAGAAGACATTTGGTATTTGTTTTTTAGGGATTGGCTTGCTTCACTAAGCATAATATGCTCTAGTGCCATCCATTTCCCTGCAAATTCTATGATTTTGTCATTTTTTTATTGCTGCATAGTACTCCATTGTGTATAGATGCCACATTTTTTTTATCCATTCATCTATTGAGGGGCATCTGGGTTGGTTCCACAGTCTAGCAATTGTGAATTGTGCTGCTATGAACATCGATGTGGCAGTATCCCTGTAGCATGCTCTTTTAAGGTCTTCAGGGAATAGTCCGAGAAGGGCAATAGCAGGGTCAAATGGTGGTTCCATTCCCAGCTTTCCCAGGAATCTCCAAACTGCTTTCCAAATTGGCCGCACCAATTTGCAGTCCCACCAGCAATGTACAAGTGTACCCTTTTCTCCACATCCTCGCCAGCACTTGTTGTTTGACTTCATAGTGGCTGCCAATCTTACTGGAGTGAAATGGTATCTTAGGGTGGTTTTGATTTGCATTTCTCTGACTGCTAGAGATGGTGAGCATTTTTTCATGTACTTGTTGATTGATTGTATATCCTCCTCTGAGAAGTGTCTGTTCAGGTCCTTGGCCCATTTGTTGATTGGGTTATTTGTTATCTTATTGTCTAATTTTTTGAGTTCTTTGTATACTCTGGATATTAGGGCTCTATCTGAAGTGTGAGGAGTAAAGATTTGTTCCCAGGATGTAGGCTCCCTATTTACCTCTCTTATTGTTTCTCTTGCTGAGAAAAAACTTTTAAGTTTAATTAAGTCCCATTTGTTGATTCTTGTTGTTAACTCTTGTGCTATGGGTGTCCTATTAAGGAATTTGGAGCCTGACCCCACAATCTGTAGATCGGAGCCAACTTTTTCTTCTATCAGACGCAGAGTCTCTGGTTTGATATCAAGCTCCTTGATCCATTTTGAGTTAACTTTTGTGCATGGCGAGAGAAAGGGATTCAGTTTCATTTTGTTGCATATGGATTTCCAGTTTTCCCAACACCATTTGTTGAAGACGCTATCCTTCCTCCATTGCATGCTTTTAGCCCCTTTATCAAATATAAGATAGTTGTAACTTTGTGGATTAGTCTCTGTATCCTCTATTCTAAACCATTGGTCCACCCGCCTGTTTTGGTACCAGTACCATGCTGTTTTTGTCACTATTGCTCTGTAATATAGTTTGAAATCTGGTATCGCTATACCACCTGATTCACACTTCCTGTTTAGAATTGCTTTTGCTCTTCTGGGTCTTTTATTTTTCCATATGAATTTCATGATTGCTTTATCAATTTCTACAAGAAATGCCGTTGGGATTTTGATTGGCATTGCATTAAACCTATAGAGAACTTTTGGTAATATTGCCATTTTGATGATGTTAGTTCTGCCTATCCATGAACAGGGTATATTTTTCCATCTTCTAAGATCTTCATCTACTTCTCTCTTTAGGGTTCTGTAGTTTTCATTGTATAAATCTTTCACCTCTTTTGTTAGGTTGATTCCCAAGTATTTTATTATTTTTGAGGATATTGTGAATGGAGTGGTTGTCCTCATTTCCATTTCAGAGGGTTTGTCACTGATATACAGGAATGCCTTTGATTTATGCGTGTTGATTTTATATCCTGCCACTTTGCTGAATTCATTTATTAGTTCTAGTAGTTTCTTTGTAGACCCTTTTGGGTCTGCTAGGTATAGAATCATGTCATCTGCAAATAGTGATAATTTAAGTTCTTCTTTTCCAATTTTTATGCCTTTAATTTCTTTCGTCTGTCTAATTGCTCTGGCCAGTTTTTCGAGAACTATATTGAATAGAAGTGGAGATAGAGGGCATCCCTGTCTGGTTCCGGATTTTAGAGGGAATGCCTTCAACTTTTGTCCATTCAGAATGATGCTAGCCTGAGGCTTAGCATAGATAGCTTTTACAATGTCAAGGTAAGTTCCTGTTATCCCTAGTTTTTCTAATGTTTTGAACATAAAGGGATGCTGTACTTTGTCAAATGCTTTCTCTGCATCTATCGAGATGATCATATGGTTCTTATCTTTAAGTCTATTGATGTGGTGAATAACATTTATTGATTTCCGTATATTGAACCATCCTTGCATCCCAGGGATGAATCCTACTTGATCATGGTGCACAATTTTTTTGATGTGTTTTTGTATTCGATTCGCCAGAATTTTATTGAGGATTTTTGCATCTAGGTTCATTAGAGATATTGGTCTGTAGTTTTCTTTCTTTGAGGTGTCTTTGTCTGGTTTCGGAATCAGGGTGATGTTGGCCTCATAGAATGAATTTGGAAGAGCTCCCTCTTTTTCTATTTCCTGAAATAACTTGAAAAGTATTGGTATTAATTCTTCTTTAAAGGTTTTGTAAAACTCCGCTGTATACCCATCCGGTCCTGGGCTTTTCTTGGTTGGTAGTCTTTTGATTGCTTCTTCTATTTCATCCATTGATATTGGTCTGTTCAAATTGTGTGTATCCTCCTGACTCTGTCTGGGCAAATCATATGCCTTAAGAAATTTATCGATGTCTTCACTATCTTCTATTTTGTTGGAATATAGGTTTTGAAAATAATTTCTAATTGTCTTCTGTATTTCTGTAGCATCTGTTGTGATATTGCCTTTTTCATCCCGTATGTTAGTAATTTGAGTTCTCTCTCTTCTTCTCTTCGTTAGCATGGCTAAAGGTCTGTCGATCTTATTTATTTTTTCGAAGAACCAACTTTTAGTTTTGTTAATTTTTCAATAGTTTCTTTTGTTTCAATTTCATTGATTTCCGCTCTGATTTTAATTATTTCTAGCCTTCTGCTACATTTGCTGTTGTTTTGATCTTCCTTTTCTAGGGCTTTGAGATGAAGTGTGAGCTCATTTATTTGTTGGTTTTTTCTTTTTTTGAGGAATGACCACCAGGCGATGAATTTTCCTCTTAAAACTGCTTTCATTGTGTCCCATAGATTCCGATATGTTGTGTCTGTATTTTCGTTTATCTCTAAGAATTTTTTGATTTCCTCCTTTATGTCTTCTGTAACCCATTGATCATTCAGTAACATATTGTTCATTTTCCATGTGATGTAGGATTTTTCCTTCCTTCTTTTATCATTGATTTCCAGTTTCATTCCATTATGGTCAGATAAAATGCATGGTATTATCTCCACCCCTTTATATTTACTGAGGGTTGCCCTATGGCATAAAATATGGTCTATTTTTGAGAAGGATCCATGTGCTGCTGAGAAAAAAGTATATCCATTTGATGATGGTTGATATATTCTATATATGTCAGTTAAGTCTAGGTTATTGATTGTGATATTGAGTTCTATAGTTTCTTTATTCAACTTTTGTTTGGAGGATCTGTCCAATGGTGAGGGAGGTGTGTTGAAGTCACCCATAATTATTGTGTTGTGGTCTATTTGATTCTTGAACTTGAGGAGAATTTGTTTTATGAATGTCGCAGCACCATTATTTGGTGCATAAATATTGATAATTGTTATGTCTTGTTGGTGAATGGTTCCTTTTAACAGTATATAATGACCTTCTTTATCCCTTTTGATTAACTTAGTCTTGAAGTCGATTTTATTCGATATGAGGTTGGCCACCCCTGCTTGCTTACGAGAACTGTGTGCGTGGTATATTTTTTCCCATCCTTTCACCTTCAGCCTGTGTATGTCTTTTCCAATCAGATGTGTCTCCTGGAGGCAGCATATTGTTGGATTTGTTTTTTTAATCCATGATACCAGCCTATGTCGCTTTATTGGAGAGTTTAAGCCATTAACATTCAGAGTTACTATTGATATATGGTTTGAACTTCCATCCATGTTTGTTTATCCTTTTTTTAAAAAAAATTTAGTTTGTTTCTCCGTGATTATCTTTCCCCTCGCCCTCTGTCTTTACTGAGGCACTTCCCACTGATGGTTTTGGTTATTGTTTTTCATTTCTTCCTCGTGTAGTGTTTTGCTCAAAATGCTTTGCAATGCTGGTTTTCTGGCTGCAAATTCTTTTAACTTTTGTTTATCATGAAAGATCTTTATTTCGTTGTCATACCTGAAGCTTAATTTTGCTGGATACAGAATTCTTGGTTGGCATCCATTGTCTTTCAGTGTTTGAAATGCATTGTTCCATGACCTTCTTGCTTTCAGTGTCTGTGATGAAAAATCCGTTGTTAACCTTATTGGTTTACCTCTGAATGTAATCTGTCTCCTTTCTCTTGTAGCTTTTAATATTTTCTCTTTGCTCTGTATATTGGATATCTTCATAACAATGTGTCTTGGTGTTGGTCTACTGTGATTTTGTGTGCTCGGTGTCCTGTATGCATCTTCAATTTGTATATCTGTTTCCTTTTTTATCTCTGGAAAGTTTTCTGTAATTGTTTCATTCAGCAGGTTTCTCATTCCCTTGGTTTGAATCTCTGTACCTTCTTCTATCCCGATGACTCGTAAGTTTGGTTTTTTTATGTTATCCCATAACTCTTGGATGTTTTTCTCGTGATTTTTTACCAGCCTTTCTGTGTTGGCTAGACTCTTTTCAAGATGGTATATTTTGTCTTCATTATCTGACGTTCTGGCTTCTACTTGCTCTACTCTGTTAGTGATACTCTCAATTGAGTTTTTAATTTGGTTTATCGTTTCCTTCATTTCTAGAATTATTGTTTGATTATTTTTTATAATCTCTATCTCCTGATAGAGATGCTTAACTTCTTCTTTTAGCTGTTTATGTAATTCATTCTCAATGTGTTCTTTCGCTGCTTGAATTTGCTGTCTTGTATCCTCTTTAAGGTTCCATTCCATCTGTCTAAGGTGTTCCTTGAGGTCTTTATATGACCATTTTTCTGATGACTCTAGGTCCTCCTGAATATTTAGGCTGTCCTGCATTGTTTGTACTCCTTTTCTTCCTTGCTTCTTGAAGCTGCTCATGTTGCTTCTTGTTCTGTTTGACTGCTGAGTTACTGTTTACTCCTATAAATTTATTTGATGCTTGGGAGGAAAGGTATTAGAAGGGAAGGGAAGAAGTCACTAAAGAGAATGAGAGTAGGCAGGTAGAATTCAAGGAAGGGGGGATAATAAAAATGAAAAGACAAAAGAAGAAAGAAATAGGAACTAAAATGAAAAAAATTTAAAAAAATAATAATAATTAAAAAAAAATTGAAATTAAAATTAGAAGAGAAAAAAGAAAAAGAAAGAAAAAAAAGAAAAAAAACAATGAGATAGAAAAATGAAGATGAAAGAAAAACCCAAATAAAAAAAAAAAAAAAAACTAATAAATGCCGTCTTAGAGTTTGATTAACTTCTCTTCCAGTAGGTGGCGCTGTGCCCACCAGGTCAAGTTTCTCCTGTCAATACACGGGAACCAATCACTGTCCAGCAGCTCCTCC
This sequence comes from Spermophilus citellus, assembly GCF_964194105.1. Taxonomy (NCBI): domain Eukaryota; kingdom Metazoa; phylum Chordata; class Mammalia; order Rodentia; family Sciuridae; genus Spermophilus; species Spermophilus citellus. The sequence continues at coordinate 200,603,014 of NC_138185.1, forward strand.
CAGACTGGGCGAGTCTCCAATCCTGCGTGCCTAGGGCCTCCTCTTGTGTCTAGTCACTTCCCACTTTTCCTCTAGCCAGGCCCCTCTCACCACAATACTGGCTACACGCCAGGTCTGCTGCTCCCGAGAGCCCTGTTTTCATGAACGACTAGGCTCACTCTTCCAGTTTGCCATTCCCCGAGACCCTAAGTTTGTAGAACTTGGGGCTGAGAATCCTCAGTGAATTTTACTTGCACTCCGGTAGCCACTCCCCCATAGCTGGTGCAAGAGACCTCAGCAGTCAGCCCTGGTGGGAGCGGTAGTCCCGCGCCGCGGGTCCCGCACTACCTCTGATTCCCTCGGGCTGGCTGTAGCACTCACGGGAGAACTGGGAGGGGCCCTTAAGGTTTCCCCGATATGTGGAGAGGGAAAGCTAGGGGGTTACACACCTGTAGCAGCAGGTTTCAATGAAGTTATCTCCTCCGCCGCAGTCTGGTGACGTCAGTTCTCTGCCATAGTGGTGTCTCTTGCAAATGGCGACAGTTCGTTTCCCTTTGCCGGGCGACCAATGCAACGGGTGGGTCCTTACTGTCTCTCTCAAGCCCCGTTTGGAACCTGTGGCCACTACTTATGAAGGCTCGGTAGGCATTTACCTCCGTATGATGAGAAGGGCTAATCAGTTGTTTCAGCCGGATGGATTAATGCTGAGTCACAGCTGTTTGTCTCATCTTTTCAGACGCGGCGGCGCGGGGCGCGGAGCACGGAGCGGCTTACTCACTTCCCGCAGCCATCTTCCTCTTCTCGCTATTTCGGGATGATGGCGGGGCGCTCACTCCGTTCCCTCCGGTGTGTCTCAACCTCGGGCTCCCGCGCCTCGCTCCGCCACGGCCTCCACAGCCAGCGCCGCCCCGGCCACTCTCTCCGCCCCCGGCGTTCCCGGCTTCTGGCCGCGCCGCAGCCCGCTCCGTGTCTCTCCAGCTCTCGGCTCCAGCGGCGCCCGGGGCCCTGATTTTTTTTTTAAGCATAAATAATATATAGAGGGCTGGGGATGTGGCTCAAATGGTAGCGCGCTCATCTGGCATGCGTGCGGCCCGGGTTCGATCCTCAGCACCACATACCAACAAAGATGTTGTGTCTGCCGATAACTAAAAAAATAAATAAATATTTCAAAAAAAGATTTAAAAATAAATAAATAAGTAAATACTATATAGAGAGAGAAAGAGGTAAGAATCCTGTAAAGTTTTCTCATTCCTAAGTAGTGGTCACTGCTATAGTTTGATGTGGTGAAAAGCTCACATGTGAGACAATGCACAAGAAGGTTTGGAGGAGAAATCATTGGCTCTCGCCTTAATCTAATCAGTGAATTAATCCCTGGTGGGATTAACTGAGTGGTAACTGAAGTGGTGGGGTGTGGCTTTGGGGTATACATTTGTATCTGGCAAGTGGAAACGTCTCTCTGCTTCCTCATGGTTATGTGAGCTGCTTCCCTCTGCCATGCTCCTCTGCCATGTCTCTCCTTGAGCCCCGAGGAATGGAGCCTGCTGTCCATGGATTGAAACCTCTGAAACTGTGAGCTCTTAAATAAACTCTTCCTTTTCTACGATTGTGTTCTTTGGGTCCTTTAGTCACAGCAGCAAAAAAGCTGACTTGAAACAGTCACTTTTGCTGTTTCTTAAACTAATAGTAGTGTTTTTTACTTTTTTGTAAAAAGAAATTACAACAGCTGCTAACTTTTGTGTGTGCGTGTGTGTGGTACTGGGGATTGAACCCAGGAATGCTGCGCTGAGCTACATCCCCAGCACTTTTTAATTTTTTGAGACAGTATCTAGCTAATTTGCCCCAGGCTAGTCTTGAACTTACAATCTTACTGTCTCAGCCTTCTGAGTCGCAAGATAGCTGCACGTTCTTGGATTGTCCATGAAATAAGGAATGGTTGTTACATGAATAAAAAAAATCCAGTAACCCAAAATTTGTTACATGTTCATGCCACTTTTCACCTGCTAAGGAACAAAATTAGTTGATGAGGATGATTTTTTCTTTTATTTCTTTTAATGTCCTGTGATGAAGGGGAAACGTTGACAACTGAATTTGAGGGAAAGAAGGAAAAGTTGGTATTACTGATCCTTGTATAATCACTGCTTCTGGATTTTGAGGTCTATATCAGAGGGTTTAAAAAAATCTCCAATAATTTAGGACAAATAGGATTATACTAGGATTGTTGGCCTACAGCCAACAACTTGTACTCGTTCTAGAACTGTTATGTGACTTTGAGTCAATTACTTACCATAACCTCTCTGAGCCTTAGTTTCTTCTCTGTGAAATGGGGTGTAATGGTATCTACCTCCATGAGTAACAGGGTAAGTGGATTATAAAATCAGAGTGCCTGACCACTACTGTAGGGCCCTAAATGTTGAACTGTATCATTTGGGAAAGTACATCCCGTGTACTCAGAGTCAGACACTCTCTGTTCTGATCTTGGCCTTCCCACTTAGTGAGTGTGTGACTTTGGTCTAGCTGTTCAGCCTTTCTCGAGTTTCATTTCCTCCTTGATAAAATGGAGTAATAGTAAACCTTTTTCAGAGGCATTGCTTAGGATTAAATGAGAAAACACACATCAAGATAATGTGAGGACGTCTACTGCATGTGAGTGACAAGTGTTAACTGTGAGGAAATAAAGAATGATGTTTAAATTAGGGGTTGCCCTGCTAAAAGATAGGAGATGACCAAATCTGTTCTCGCCTGTCCTTTTTGTTCACTAGACAATAGCATTCATACTAAAGTGTGCACATTCTGTTCTGTTGATATTCCACTATAATCATTATTAAGCCTCCTTTGTTAAGTGTTTGGCACAGCTGTTAGTTATCATAAAGACCTTTCTCACTTGATAGTTTTTCTCCAAACAGCAAGATCACATCTAATTTAAAAGGCCTGGTGTGTGAGTTCAGAGGGCAGGCCAGTGAGAGGGGCCAGTCCCACAGGGGGCCTTTTCATTGTCTAAGGGCCTGACCTCTGTTGCCTCCAGGGTCCAGGAAGAAAGACGATATACTTCAAAGGAAAACTGGGGACCAGGGAAGAGGTACTACTGTGATTTGTGACTGTCTTCTTGTCCTTTAGTCACCCTGTGCCTTGCTTCTGCACCTGATACCTGCAGAAAGCAGGTCAGAATGCCAAGGGATTGGCTGAGGAGGCTTCTTCTAAAGCCTGGTCTACTCTGGAGGGTGCAGCAGCCAGAGGGTCCCACACCCAGCCTCCACAGATGCTCCTGACCTACCGAGAACAGCTTTCTGTCCAAGAAAATTATTTTGAGTTTTTGGTGTGAAGACACAGTCCTGGACTTCTTTCACTTACCAAATTCTCTAACTAGGAAGGAAGCACTGTGCTGTTACTAAAAATGACTTTTCTTCAGAATTTTCAGGTCATTAACAAAATCTAGAATTCTTTTCATTTGTAAATGTCAAAATTATTACTTAGGACATTTTATAGGAGTACATTTTGCTTGGAATTTAAATCTAGATCATTCTTCTCTGAGTTTCTGTCAAAACCCTTGCAGCATCCTCCACTAATCTGACTTTGAAATGCTTTTCACAACCAACCTTTCTTCTCTGATTCCACTACCACTGCCCAGGTTTTAAGCTTATCTCCTCACATATGAATTTGTCATAATAACTAAAAAGAATGTTCTCGGGCTGGGGTTGTGCCTCAGTGGGAGAGCACTTGCCTAGCATGTGTGAGACACTAGGTTTGATTCCCAGCACCACCTTAAAAATAAGTAAGAATGTTCTGGATTATAAAAGCAATAAATGCCCACTATAGAAAATTTGGATAAAATAGGTAAATTATGAGAAAGAAAATAAGTTACTAATACGAGATAAATGCTGTGTATTCTGAGTTTTTATTTCCAGTCTTTTTAGAAGTGTGTATCCTTGTGTGTGTGTTTATGGTTAAGGAAGTTTGCACCTATGGTATATAGTTTTGTGTTGTGGTTTTTACTATCACAATTTTTTTTGAGTTATCAGCATGTTCTTGTATAATTATTTTTCAAAAAATGTTAATGAATAAATAATACCCTTTTACATGGAAAGAGAAAACCTATTTGACAATATTGTTGGCTATTTAGATCTCCTTTTCAACATTAAAAGCTTTGCCATATCTGTTCACTGTGGTGAGTAAGAACACAGGCCTGGAGCTCCAAAGACCATACCATGCTCAGATTCTGCTCCTCACACCCATTCCCAGGCCTCATGCAATCCTAAACCTCAGTTTTCTTCTGTGTAAAATGAGGGTTATAATAGTACTTTTTACCACACTTGAGTTGATTTATGAGATATGTGTGATGTACTCATTTACGCAGAAGTTGACTTATAGTAAATTCTAATATTGATTGCTTTTGTAACACTCACTGTCATTAATCATCAGCATTTTTTTTCTTATAACTCCTAGGAGCTAGATTATGGCATCCAAGTATACATGTATTGTACTTTAGTAATATATTGCAAAATTGATTCCTAGAAAAATTCTATCAATTTATAATTACACAATACCTGATTTCACCCTTTGTCATTATTGTGTATGTCTTTTTTATTACTGTTTAGCAATGTGACACACAAAAATTGTACTTTTAACTTACTGTATCTTTCTAATTTGCATTTCTTTTGTATGATTTACATTTAGCAATGCAAATTAGTTTTAAAATGTTTAATTGACCAATCACTTATGCAAATTATGTTTTCACAAATTATTTATGGAAGTCAATGCCCATTTTTATTGACACTTCAATTTTTTATAAATCACTGAGTTCTTTGTTTATTATGATAATAATCATTATTTATAAATAAAGTCTATTAAGCATTTACAACTTTCAGATGAGGAAACAAGGGCCAGAGTAAATAAATGCCCAGTCATCCTTGTTGTTTTTATTACTTAGCTTAGTTTTTTTGCAGCACCTAGCACAGAACAGTGTCTTGCACATAGTAGGAGCAGACTAAGCCCATGTGCACTTACAAGGGCAGTCGCTATCCTTGCCTTTGTTCTTTGAGCACAGAAGCCACCCTCTCCTGTGTGCCTTTGTCACAGCCACTGCTTCAGCTCAAATGAGTCAGCATCTCTTAGACTTGATTGTTCTGATGTATTTTTCATGACACTTTTAATCAGGTTATTTCCTTCACTTCATTTCTAGGTAACAAACCTGAATTTGGCAAGTGGTGTCATAAACAGAAGCAGTGCTTCAACTCCCCCCAGCCTCCGACCTGTCCTCAGTCCTACTGGTCCAACATGGTCCATACAGTCAGACCCCCACGCTACAGAGAACCACTCCAGCCCTCCTGGAAGCAGGTACGTGAAGGACCCTGGAGGTAGCGTTGAGTTGCATGGGAGGGGCTGTGTCCCAAGCAATCAGGCCCTTCCCACTCTGAGCTCTAGTAAAGTGGATACTCATTTTATTTGTAAGACAACTTTCAAGAAAATCAAATGGAAAGGAAATTTCTGATGTAGTTAAGAAAATCACTTCTGGATGGATGCTATAGTTAATCCTTACTTCCAGTCAACATCTTCATGTTCTGAATTTTGGCATTTTATCCTTGCCTCCTGGAATTTTCTGTTTGTTTTTGTGATACTGGGGATTGAACACAGAGACTCTCTGTCACTGAGCCACATCTCCATTGTGTTTCAGTGACTTTGAACTCTTTTTTTTTTTTTTCCCTTTGGAGGACATATTTGTTTTTTATGTTTTCATATAGGTTATATAATTAAACTCAAAACAGGTTCTTGATCCCATTTGGGAGGTGGGAAGGAAATAGTCTGTTATGTAGAGAGAAGTAGCAATTTGTGAAATACAAATAGATTCTGGCTATAAGGCAAACAACTTCTGAATTAAAAAAAAATCACTGTATTAAATTCTGGTCTCATTCTAATATTTTAAGTATTCCTGTATAAAAAAAAATCTAAGAAATGAGTTCTCACTGCGTCTTCCTTTAGTGGATTAAATTGCATCAGTCCCTGAGTCTAATGAGCTGGAGAGAAGTGTGACCAGTGATGTCTCTGGCCATGGAGATTTTGTTCCCTCCAAATAAAAAAGCTCTACCCCAGGTATCCAAGTGAGTCCTCACCCTGTGCCAGCCTCTCTCTCTTCTTTGCTGCTTTGCTCTGAGCTTGGGGGGCGGGGGGGGCAAAGACCTGAGCATGGAGGAAATACTTGATTATTATTCAAATATCACTTGGTATCAGAATTAACTTCTTAAGGAGCTGATTTGGGACCAGAAACTCTGCCTGGGAAGCAGCATAAACACAAGCACATTGCATCTCACCCTGGGACGATGGCTCTCAGAGCCACCGTCATTGTGGTCGATGTGCAAAGAGCCATCTCAGTTGAGAATTTTCATGCACAGTTGGAGACCAAGGGGCACAACTGTTTGAGATGGGACTTCCTCTATACAGTTCTTTTCACAAGAGAATTCTTATTTGGTGATTTATAATCTTCTGAGTAACCACATTCCTTGAAATACAAGTTATAAAAAAGTTCTGTTTATTCCGTAGAGCTTTATTTTCTATATAAATGTTTCCAAATATTCCATTTTCCTGTGAAACTCAGAGCCTGTTCCTATGGAGAACACTTTCATTACAATCTTGACTATTCTGTTTGACAAGGCTATAAGGCATTTTCCATACTGTAAATAGAACGTCAAAAGTCCACATTTTGGAGAAGAAGAGTTTTAGCACTTTTTATACTTGTAGATAGAATGAGGGGATAACAAAAATTATGGCTGGGTGGAGAGCTTTCTTGGAAGCACCTGCTATTGGTGAGATGCAGTATGGTGGGATCCGTGGAGGTGGGCTGGGACCTACAGCAGCACCAGGAGTGACTTTCTCCCAGCCAGAGTGCTCCCTGGGCTGCAGTGGAGTGGCGCACTATCCGGTTTACATCAGAGTCGTTGCAGCTAAAACGCAACCCCAAGAAATCCCTTGGTGCTTCCTTTTTGACTTAGTTGTACCCACAACAGCCCTTTCTTTGCCTCCAGCCAGTGGTGAGGTCCCAGTCGGGTCCCCCATAGCCCTGGGGAATCTTCCACTGCCCCCAGGTGACCTCTGCTTGCCAGGACAGCTGGAGGCTCAGCTTGGGAGTTTTAGTTCCAACAGCCCCAAGTGAGTCCTTAGTCCTTCCAGAGCTGGAGGGGCTGCGGGCCCTGGCCAGGGACACCACACAGGGCTCCTTCTGATTTCCATTCTTACCAGGAAGTCCCTCTTTTGTGGATATTTATTTAGTCTCTTATTGTTTCTCCTTTGTAGTGAGGGTGACTAAGTTTGGTGAATATGGGACTCACAGCTTAGAGATGTGAGTTTTATTACTGGTTTTGACACTAAGTGACCCTAAGCTATTCATTGAATCTTTTTATTGGGTAGGCATACTTACATGTAAACTGGCCTATTTTGAGAGCTTTTAGATCACCCTTAAAGCACTTTGATCTCCCTGAAGTGGGGGCTAGGTAAATAAAAGGTACTCTTACTAGTTTTTCTACAAATGCAGCAGTGAATTCCAGTGCTGATAAACTCTGCTAACTCACTCAACTCCAGGCTGCCTGTGAAGTGTAATGCAAAGTTTCGAGAAGCCCGCTGCTGGCTGTACTTTTCATCTCTCCGTCTCGGAGAATTCAGTGACTTGGTAGCCACAGGAATGAAAACTGGTGACTCACGAGAACTCTGCAAACAGTGTTATTTTTCATTTCCCCATGGTGTTGCCATTGTTCTCAATTTTATGGATCACACAAGTTTTCACCAGACAAACCTTGTTCTTCCCCCGCTGTTGGAAACCACCCCAAATGTAGCCTCAGGGCTGTCGTCTCCCATTGGGTCAGTGTGAGCTCAACCCAGCTCCTCAAATCCCCTGGTTCCTTTGGTCTGTCTGGAGTCCCTGTTCAGGCTTTGTTGTGGGAGAGGAAGGCAAAGAGCCCACAACTTGCCCAGACAGTCTGAGGCCTGGCCACGCAGCCTGCAGTTCCCTAGACACTCGGGAGTTGGGCTTGGCCAGCCATTCCTCTGTTGTTACTTTCAGAGGTAATAAGTGAGATTAATTGCAGGCCATTCTCCAGAAGAGAGAGGAGTTAGGGCCAAATGCAGTCACATGCTTAGAAGCCTGAGGTGTGCCTCCAAGCAAGGCCAGCTTAGAATTATACAGCAGGGACTCCAGGATGCAGGTACCACACGTTTATGACCTCTTTTTTTCTTTAAGCCATGTTTCCGGTCTCTGGATTCTGATACCTGGGTATTTCAGCTTTTCTTTAGCCAATGAGAAAAGTTGGATTCTTCGAGCTGCCTTTTAATTATCCGTTTTCTGGGCACATGGGGAGTCATTAGGAGCTGAGAACTGAGGTGTGCGGCATCCCCTCATTCCTGCCAGCCTCCCATGGAATGGGGCCTCGCCAGGGAGGAGAGTTTTCTAGGTGAGGAGCCCTCCGTGGGTTCAGAGTGCATTTTTCTTTGTGAGACCTGGAAGGGTTACTGTGAAGTCTTGGCTGCTGCTTGGAATGATTTGGGAAGGACAGGGCCTCAGACAGCTTGGCAGGAACCTGAGGCCCTGTTTTTTCCAGCCCAGCCCTTCCTTGTGGATGGAGCTGTCAGGGAATCCCACGAACGTCTGGCTTCGGCCCCTTTGTGTGTTCTTCAACATTTGTCACTGGGTTATTTTTATCCATCTCTGGCTTTTTCACACACACATCCTGGGGATTTGTCTGTTCCTCGATATTAAAGGTGGGGGAAGTTGACAAAAGAGCGCAGCCACAAGTTGGTTCCTGCTTTTTGTGATAGGGCAGGGCTCTGTGGGCATGGCTGCCAGCCTGGCCAGCTCCCACTCTCCAGTGAACATCTGTGTGTCAGAATTTTGAATTCTATGGAAGAATGGGAAATCTTGGAGATTCGGGGCCCTTTTTGATGTTACCCTGTCCTTCTACTCTTTAGTAGTTGATCAAAGAGTTTGCTGTCCTGCCATACCTAATTTTTAGGAAGATATTTTTCAGAGCTTCTGATTCCAGTTGAGCTAATACTCTTCTCCCTTCCTTTGGATTATTTCTTACAAATGTTGCTGGAGATTCAAGTCTCTGACTTCTCAGAGTCAGTTCTCAAAAACAACGGGTTTGTTAATTTCTTTCTTTCTTTTTTTTTTTTTTTTGGTAGTTGTAGATGGACAGAATGCCTTTATTTTATTTGTATATGGTGCTAAGGATCAAACCCATCGCCTCACGTATGTTAGGCAAGTGCTCTGTCCCTGAGCTACAGCCCCGGCCTGTAATTTCTTTTAAAAATATGCCCTATGGGGCTGAGGTGGTGGCTCAGTGGTAGCGTGCTCACCTAGCATGCGTGAGACACTGGATTCTATCCTCAGCACCACATAAAAATAAAGACAATAAAGTCCATCAACAACTTAAAAAAAAATGTGTCCTATGCATTATCTGTATGTCAGGCATTGTTTGCTGCTGGGGAATAGCGATAAATAGCAGAGCATTTCCTGATCTCACAGAATTTCCATGTTCTCAATGCAAGGTTGGGTGCTAGGTAGGATCCATGGTATACATGAAGCAATTAGGGAACAGTGTCTGGCAGCAGGGTAACAAAGACCTCAATTTCATTGCACAATTAGAAGAAAGATTGTCAGGAAGAGCATGTAGGAATTCAGTCCTGCCCTGTGATGGGCTACAACTGGGTTGTACACGAAGTGAAATGAGCCATTCACAAGAGGACAAATAACATATGAGTCTGCTCATGTGAGGTACCTAAAGTGGTCAAGAGCACAGAAACAACACAGGAAGGTGGTTGCCAGGGACTGGGGGGAGTGAGGAGAGGGGGACTTCTTGTTTAATGAGTATAGGGTTTCAGTTTTGCACAACGAAAATGTTCTAGAGATCTGTCATAGAACAATATGAATGTACTTAACACTCCTGGAGTGTACACATAAAAATGATTAGGTAGTAAATATAAATTATGTGCTTTTTACTACAGAAAAAGAAGGTAAACAATGAAGAATTTCCAAGACAGCCCCCACAGTTCTGCAAAAATTATACAGTGACCCAAATGACAAGGTCCGTTCTTTCCCTGTGTGTGAGGGCATTATTCTGGAACCAGTCCTGCAGTGTTTCTCTTTCTTTAAAAGCATGCCACCAACTTGAACCAATTCCATATAACTGAAGTTAAAAAATAAAAAACATAAAAGCAAGTGACCAGTGACACTTGCTGGGATGTAGTGAGGTGGAGAGGGAAAGGACTTCATTAAGTCAGACAGACCTGGGTTTGTGGTATTGTGTATGTGACCTTGGGTATGTTATTGGCATCTCAGAGCCACAATTTCCCCATCTTTTTAAAAATGTGCATAATTAACGCCTCATTAAGTTGTTAAAGATTAAGTTGAGTTGTATATGTGAAATTAGCCAGCACAGTGCCTGGGTTTTGGTGTAGGATATTGATAACCCTTAGTTCACTTTCCAGAAAAAAAAAGTAAATAAAATAAGGAAAGAAACTTAAAATTGGACTTGCTTGGGTTGCAGTGTTGCTCCACCACTTAGTTTGGTGCCCGGTTTAGAGAAAATAGTCCAGGGCTCCGGGCAGCACTCTGGACCAGGCTGCGCTGTGCAGAGGCGCCCGTGCAACGGGTGATGGGAAGGCATCAGAATGGGCCCAAGAGACTCTTCCTTTCCTCTGGCCCTTGTGGAAGGGTGGCTTCTCTCTGCACAGCAGGCCTTCCTCTCTGCTATCTTCTGAATGTTGAAATTTCCATCGCAGCTCCGTGTTCCAGCCAGTAAACACTCATATTTTCCATCCATCCTGGGGGTCGAGCTTTGGGAGAGTTTTTCTCTGGAGGAGTTTGGAGCTTATAATTTTGTACTTTATCCTGTTAAATAAACAATGTTCTTTAGCCAAAGAGCACAATCACAAAAAGAAACTACTTGTGGGGGAAGGGGACCAAAAAAAAAAAAAAAAAGCCCAGCTCTTTCATGTTCAGAGTTCTGTAGAAGTGATATTTCACTCCTTCTCCTTCGTTCTTTCCCATAAAATAAAGTTTGCCTGACCTCCTTCTTTGTGAGTCTTAACTCTCACTGTTTCTTCCCACTGAGTAAAACGTTTGGTTCTGTCTGAAATTCACGTGCTGCTTTTCTCCTGCAGCCAGTCACATACCCTTTCAAGGGCTGTATTCTGTGGCATTTCAGGCTTGGTCACAGGTTCCACAGCTCCTCATCCACCAAGGGAGCTGAGTGTCATCAGTGTGCCCAGGCCAGAATGACTGGCTCCTGCCATTTGAGGCAGTGTTAATAAACCTAGGAAATGGGCCCAAGATAGCTGGCCGGCTGGCCACCATTCCAGGGCTTTGACAGTGTAGCTTTGGGAACTTGGGGCCTCGCATTAGCAGTAAAAGCAGTGGATCTTTCTTATCCACAAGTGGAAATAAAATGCGGATTGCTTTATATTACCAATGTCAGTTTTTCTAGATTTGTTTGCCTCCTTTGCCACCTCCTACTCACCCCAAAATATTAAAGATAAACTACCTTACGTTTCCTCTGAATGAACATGTGTGTGGGTGCATGAGCCACCAAGGCCAAGTGTTGCCTGATTGGGTCTGGAAATGGGATGCCAAGCCTCCTCAGGGAAGACCGAAGTCTCAGGGGACTCTCCAAGCTGCTGGAGGATGTTCACCACCATAGTGGCTGCCCTGTAGGGTGGCCCCAGGCCCATAAATCTACCCCCGCCACAAGTCTCCAACACCAGCCAGCTGTAGTGCACGCAGAATGCCAGTGTGGAGACACTGGAAGCATCAGTTCACCTGGCCCTTCTCCCAGTCCATGGGTACAATCAAACCAAGTCTGCCCAATTGTCATAAAATAATAAAAACACAGGGGATATGGGGACGGTTAAGAAGACACTAGAAAATAATTATTGGAGTACAAGTGAATGTATGCAGGAAGGACCTCAACTCTTCGTTTTTACCAATTGTTAGAACAAGTGACATGATTACAGTCAAGAGGACAAGAATGCTCAGCTGTTTGAAGGCTCTTTTTCTCCATGTGACAGGATGAAGACTGGATGTTTTCTTCTTTTGGAGGTACTGGGGTTTGAACCCAGGGCCTTGCTGGGCAAGTGCCCTGCCACTGAGCCACATCCTGTGAAAGCTGGGCTTTATTCAAGATTTTCCACATTAAAATATAATTGTCTTGCCCTTGCCTGCTCCACCAAATTTATTTTAAATTTGAAATGAAAGCTCTCTTAAGCTAAAAAAAAAAAAAAAAAGTTTTCTTTTTTAATAGAGATGGTGTAACTAAATGTTTCGTCTGGGGAATAGTTTTATCTGATATTTGTTCAAATAACATTTCCCCCCAGAGTTAACATGGAATTATTGAATATCTCCAAAATGCAAAGTGTTAGGCAGGGCTCTGAAGGAACTCTTTTGGATAAGGTTCCTCCTGTCCTCTAGGAAGAAAATTAGTAATCATGTGAGTTACTAATGTAAATACTATAAAGGAATATGTGCTTTAGTGTTGAACAGGGGGATTATACTCTGGTGTGAGAGTTTAGAAGAGAAAGTGATCATTGTAGCTGGAGAAGCTAGCAAAAAGTTCAAGGAAAAAAAAAATGGGAGGTGACCTAGAAGGGTGGACAGGGCTTGAGAAGCCACGAGGCTGATGTGCATCAGTTAGGTGATGATTACACATTTACTTGGTGCCTGTCACTGTGCGAGGATCTGTGAAAGAATCAAAGAATTTTGATTCATGCTCCTATTAAGCTAGGGTTGACAGGTCAGCAGGGAAGTCTAGAGAATCCTGTCCTGTATGTGTACTTAACATTTTTGTATGTAAAGTACAAACTGATTGACTTCAAGGGGCATTGGAATTCAGTGCAGTTCATGATCCAAAAAAGGTCTGCACTGAGCGGAAGGATACAGCTCTACAGAGGAAGGGTTAAAGGCGGGGTTCACACTCAGTCCCAGGTTGTGTTCAGGCTACCGACAGATGAAGAGAAGAAGAGGAGAGAAGGTTGATGTTTCTGTTGGAAATAATTAGTCAAAACCCTCTGAGGTTCAAGTGATAAACTGAAATTATTACCTGTAATGGATATTTCTTAGACCTGTAACTAAAAGTTGGTATTGGGGGTTTAGGAAGTATCATTGCTGATGTGCATCAGTTAGGTGATGATTACACATTTACTTGTGTCTGTTACTGTGCCATACAATCTGTTTTCCTCCATATCACAACTAAAGGAGAGATTAATAGAAAAGTCAGAGAAAAAGCAAAATATTCTTACAGATAAGTTGGAGAACATAGTTGGAGAATATGGCATGATTAGGTTTCTGCTTCTCAAGTGTTTGCTTTATTTATTCTGAATATTTTCTACAGCTTATGTTTACTTGGATAATTTAAACAAAAATTTTCAGGAAGAAAAAGACTTTCTAACATGCCACAGTCAGAAAAACAAAATAAGCAAGTTTTATTGTACAGCATGGTGACTACAGTTAAAAACAATGTATTATATACTTGAAAGTTGCTAAGAGCGTAGATTTTAACTGTTCACACACACACACACAAAAGTAAGGTGAGGCGCATTAATTACTTAGCTCAATTTAACCATGCCAGAATGCATATTTATTCCTTCACTTTGTACTCCACAAATATACATATATTTTGCAAATTAAAAATAAATTATTGGGCTGGGGATGTGGCTCAAGCGGTAGCGCGCTCGCCTGGCATGCGTGCAGCCCGGGTTCGATCCTCAGCACCACATACCAACAAAGATGTTGTGTCCGCCGAGAACTAAAAAAATAAATATTAAAATTCTCTCTCTCTCTCTCTCTCTCATTCTCTCTTTAAAAAAAAAATGCAGTAGGTGGTGTCGTCTTACCTTCCCCGCCATTTAAAAAATAAATAAATAAATAAATAATTTTAACTGACTAAAAGTTAATATTTGAAACAAAAAAAAAAGAATGCATGAATCTATTTTCCTGTTACCACATCCTCACATCTACCATTCTATACTCTTAAGCTATTAGTTTACTATTTGCTTTCTGTCACTGAAGTTTAAGTTTTCTTCATATTATGTCTTAGTGCCTTGGTAAACTGTAGGTACTTAATAATAAGGAACACATTAAATAGGGGGACGAACAGTTGGCCTGTTCCATGGGGCTCCGCTCAGCCCTCCTGATCTCCAAGAAGATCAGTGACATTTCCCACCTTTCTGCTCCTCGTCCCTCATTTCCTGGACTCATGCTTTTAAGAGACATAATTCAAAAGTAGCTCTGGCTAAGTGCACAGTTTTAATTCCTAGAGAATGGACCTTTGCTGCCCTTTCTGTCCAAGTGAACTAAACACTAGAGAGCTTATCCGTTGAGCTTAAAATCCTCCCTCCCTTTTCCCCACCCGCTTGCTCTCTCCTCCCTTCCTTTTCTTAAGTAACTAGGTCCTGTTGTTTCTCCTTTGACTCTTTTTCAGTTCTTTCTAGTTATCCAAAATCAAAAGTGCCCTATAAATAAGAGGTTCTCCCCAATCTGAGGGGCAGAGACGGGGTGTGGAAGAAGAGAAAAAAGCAGACAACCTTTCTTTTCCCATCCTACTCTCTACTCTGCCCAACCCACAGGAGTCTTAAGAGCTACTTCTTGAATATACTTGAGAGTGGAGGGCCATCTGCCATCTTGAGAAGCCCAGTGTAGGATAATTCTTTGTTAATCTTAACCTTTTCGAGTTCATTGACCAGGAAGTTGTGTTCCTCTGATGTGCAGCTCTCTAGCTCTCGGGTGTTCTTTTCTAATGATTTCTCCTCTCTGGGCCTCATTGAATATGCCTTCAGGCGTCCTCTATTTGAGTGTCAATGTGAAGGGAATACAGAACGTCAGGCTTCCATCTCCTAGTTCTCATATCCTCTGTTTACTCTGCTGAGACATTGCCACTCCTCCTTGTACAGTGGTTGTGTGTATACTTGTCTTTCTGCCCATATTAGATTATAAGCTCTCAGAGGGCAGAGACCAAGTCTTTCTTACTGTGTGTCCCACACAGAGCGCTCAAATGAGTGTTTCGTGGATGCCTGACAGACCAGTGTTGTTCAGTACGGCAACCACGAGCTATGTGTAGATAATTAGATTTAATTCAAATGAAATAAAATGAAAAAATTCAGTTTCTCAGTTACATTATCCACAAATCAAGTATTTGAAAGCCACAGGTATCTTGTGGTTACCATATTGGGCCGCTCAGGACTACTAGATGGCTGGTGTAAATTGATGTGATAATGACCCAAACTTTGTCAATAGTTTAAAAAATAAAAACAAACAAATTTCTAATGGCGTTTTTTTGATTATTTTCTTAGGCTCTTCAGTAGATCCCAAGCCTCTTTTGTTTAGATCTAAAGATTTACCACAGATGCTGATGTTGAGCTAATTTGTGGTGTTGGGAGGAGTATACACTGATACCTTGGAAATCTCTAAAGGTCGGAGCATTTCTTATTGGTGGCTAACCAATCAGTGGGGGTGCCTCAGAGGATGTGCCTCATTAGCCCTATATTTTCCAAGGTATCCATGGCTAGATGTTGGGGGAGGTCTTGCCTTCTCCCCACCCCTCCACCCCAACCCCACCTGCTCTACTGGCAGCCCTGCCTTGGCTTCTAGAGCCGCTCCAGCCCTGGGGAACAGCCAAACATGCGGAAGTGGTTACGTGTGCTGGCTCCCAGGGAAGCTGTGGCTAGCAGGGGGAGTGGGTGGGGTCCTGCCTGATGGCTTTTCAAAGAAGCCAAATCTTTGAAGTTTTGTTTCAGCAGCTGCCAGGTATGCTGTTTCAGCGTTTTGCAGACTCTCTCCCCGTGTTCCCGTATCACATTTTTTCTTTATGATATGTGCGTCGTATATACAATGGAGCTTGGACTTTGGGAGCATAAATATGAAATTGTGGAGGAAGGAGGTCGAAACGACCCTCTTGGCTTTCTCTTTTCACTGTGCTGTGAATGGCCGCTTTAATATCCCATCTTCCTCTTAGCCCTGTCCCTTTCCAGTCACCTGCCAAAGGAGAGGCAGATTCCTTTTTCTTCTATTTTGGGAACATAGTGATAAGGTTTGAAAAATTGAAAGTGCTACAAGTCTGTGATGGCCGGGATATCAGGCTTGCCATTCGAGCTCCTTCCTTTCTCAGAAGATGAGATGATGACCTGCATCCCCCCAGCAAATAACCCGGATCCTGCTGGTCTTGGAGTACTCTTCTTGTTCACCTAGGCCAACAAGAAATACATGTGTGTTGACTGCACTTGTAATCAGTATATTTGTGGGGGCTGGGTAGGTACAGAGCCCCTTTAAATCCCACTCAGTGCTTCCTATTTCCCTCTCTTCAGCTTAGGAATCCCTTTCCCCAGACCAGTCTCCATTCACCCCAAGCCTTTCCGAGCTGCTCTGAAGTGTGTTTCTTCCTCTGAACCCCTCTCCATGGACTTTAGTGTGTGTTCCTTTGTATAGATAACCATCTTTTTCTGCCTTTGTTTTTATACTCCTGGGATATCCATTAAAGACTATATATTTTTAAAATATTTATTCTTTAGTTGTAGGTGACACACAATCTTTATTTCATTTTTTAATGTGGTGCTGAGAATCGAACCCAGTGCCTCACGTGAGCTAGGTGAGCACACTACTACTGAGCTACAACCCTAGCCCAAAACTATATTTTATTTTTGCAAAAAGGACCCTGGAGCAGGAATGAGAAGACCTCTGTACTGGTCCCAGCTCCACCTATCACCTATCACTCAGGACAAATCATTGAACAAAACTTGAACCTCATTTTGCCACGTGGAAAGTGAGAATGCCTGCATTTCATGGAAGTTGGATGAATCATATTCGTGAACATTCTTTATAAAGCACCAACACGGTTAGGTGTTTTCATATTATTAATGCTTATTGCTATCAGATAGAGCTGTTTATGTTGCCGATGTACACAGGCTAATCTCCCCGCACAGGTGAGTCAGCAGCTCAGTCTCATGTTACTCAGGTAGGCTGGCACAGGTTTAAAGCATTCGGAGTCTGTTCCAGGTGCTTCCTGTCATCGCTCTTTCAGCATGCAAGCTCCTCCTCGAAGACCTGTGGGGTCACTGTTTTCTTAGAGTCTCCCCCTTCTTCTCCTGTCAGGCCCAGAATGAGCTCTCTTTTAACTCTCTCAGTCCTTACAGCAGCAAGACATCCATCCCATTTTATACTTTCAGCTGAAATGGTTCTCCTGGTGGACTGTCCTTCCTCATCTCGGCTACCTGCATCCCACAGTACTGCCCATCTGGGCCCTGGGCCCCGGGCCCCTCCTTCTCCCCAGCCAAGCATTCCCAACTTCCCTTTCTGTTCTTCTCTCACTGTCCTTGCTCTTCTGCCAGGCTGCCAACACCCCCCCCGCCCCGCCCCCAGTTACCCTCTTCCCTATCATCTCATCCTGTGTTTTCCTCCTTTCTTGGAGTTCTTGCCTTTCATTCAGAAGGGCTCTTCCCATTCCGAGACTCTGCTGTTTGGTGCATATTCATGCTCCTGTCTCCTTAAAGCACCCCCATCTTAGGAAAAGGGGGAGTAAAGAGGCACTGCCTTTTGTAGCACTATCTCATGGCTTGAGAAGCTCTAAGTTTTTTATAATAAGATATCTGAGACCTCACATTTAAATATCATGACCTACAAATTAAGAACATGTATTTTAGAGGCAGCCAATTTGGAGTCCTCCTTTTTTGTCACATTACAGTTATTTCACCTAGGGCAAGCTCTTTGAGCCCAGTATTCTTGTCTTAAAATGAGAATAAAATGCCTACTTTCTAGGGATGTTCTAAGCAGCAAATGAAAATTATGTGACTAGGAAAAGCCCTTTTAGCTGGGTGCAATGGCACATACCTGTAATCCCAGCGACTCAGGAGGCTGAGATGGGAGGATGGCAAGTTCAAGGCTAGCCTAGGCAATTTTGTGAGATTGTCTCAAAATAAAAGATATTAAAAGGACTGGGGATGTAGCACCACTGGGTTCAATCCCCAGTATAAAAAAGATAAAATCCCTTTTACATAGTCCCCACTGAAGACTATGTGTATATTGGACATTATTATTCTTAATATTTCCATGTCATCTACCCATATCCTGGTTTATAGATGTTAAGAAGTGAGTCTCAGAAAAGTTAGGAAGATTGTGCGAATTCTCACATCTGCTGAATGATAGAAGAAGGACTGGAACAGAGGGGCTTCTGGTTCTCTGGTGGCAATTCCATTTGATCCCTCTGACTCCCATTTGTTCTAGTTTCCTTTTTTTTCCTGGGGATTGAACCCAGAGTCACTGAACCACTGAGCTACAGTGGTTTTACATTTTTTATTCTGAGACAGGCTCTCACTAAGTTGACTAGGGCCTCACTGACTTGCTGAGGCTGGCCATGAGTTTGGGATCCTCCTGCCTCAGCTTCCTGAGTCACTGCGATTATAGGCATGCGCCACCATGCGTAGCTTAGTGTCCTTTCTTCAGATGGAATGTTGACCATTCCCGATGGAAGAATGTTCATTGACTCATCCATTTGTTTATTCAGCAGACATCTCACAACCAGGCTCTGGGTGTACAAAGGAATGTATTGTCGTAATGGTTAGTCCAGTGGGTAAGAAGTAGTCACTATGAAGATAGTCACAGTGCAAAAAGCATGCCAGCAAAAGGACACTTGAAGAGCAAGCTGTATCAGAGGAAGCCCAGGGCAGATTTTGCAAAGGACAAAATGTTTATTTCCTAGGTGAGGCAGAGAGGTATGGAAGAGGAGGAAGCTGGAATGCAGAGGGGTAGGGTCTTCATGTGCAAGAACCCAGTATGCCTTGCTAAGAGGGTTGGCGTATCCTGTTGTTTGCCATTTTAACTAGTGTCAAGTGAAGTCAGGAATTGATTTTTGGCTTTTGGGGTTTTTTTGTTGTTGTTATTTTTAATATATTCATGTTTTATTATCTTATCTTTTTATCATTTATACCTAGTATGACTCTTTGTCATTCTGGATGCAGCCCTGTTGTGACCCAAAAAGCTGTACACCTTCTACTGACTTCCCAGGCAGGGGCAGCCTGCAGCTGTCACGTGTTCAAGTGAGAACTTGATGCTTTTCCTCCACCACGTCCTCTGGAGGACATGGTAGATAGGCCATGTGCTATAATACCCATTTCTACCTGTCCCTTGATGTAGTGACTGACACAAAGCATCCACTAATCTCATATATAAGAATGAGTTCAGATACCTAGGTCCACAGTCACTGACCACACTTCCACCTGGGCAGCTGTCTACCCCATCTTTGGTACCACAAGGAGTCCTGCACCATCCCTGGACTTTTCCTACTCAGCCTCTGTGCTTCCTTGAATCTGAGCTTTGGCTTCACCTGGTAAGATACCTACTGCTCTGCTAGTCAAAGCCTGCCAATCTCAGCAGTTGTCATCCTTCCACATACTTAAAATTAGATCAGCACAACCAGAGGGACCAAACAATTCAAAACAATACTCAACCCAGTGAATTCTACCTGGTGGAATCAATATTGAGGCAGAGCATTGTCTCCAGTGCCTATGAGGCATCCCTGCAGGACTGTGGGGTGTTTGAACAGCACTACTTATTTACTGCCCTGACTAGACTCACTGCACTCATGCCCCAGGTATCTTCATATTCTAATAAACATGTGGTCTGTAGCTTGATGCTATACTTTCTTCCTGAAATGTTGAAAATATACCCAGCTCCACACCATGCCACAGGAGTCAGTGGGCTAGGCATTTTGTTTGACAAGCACAGCTGTAACACTGTATTAATGGTGGCCCAGGCCTGTAATCCCAGCAACTCGGGAGGCTGAGGCAGGAGGATCACAAGTTCAAAGCCAGACTCAGCAACAGTGAGGCACTAAGCAACTCAGTGAGACCCTGTCTCTAAAAATACAAAATAGGGCTGGGGATGTGGCTCAGTGATCGAGTGCCCCTGAGTTCAATCCCCAGTAATTCCCCAACAAATACCAAAAAAGAAAGATCTGTAGTTAGAGGGCTGGGGTGTATCTCAGTGGTAGAGCACTTGCTTAGCATGCAGGAATCCCTGACTCAGTCCCTGGTAACCTCCAAAAGGGTAGTCAAATATATTTTACACACTAATCAAATGTTACATGCTTGAGAAGTTTTCTCAGTCAGAGCTAATGAGAGCCTCTTTCCTTTTGTGAGGAGCTGTGTTATAATCCAGCAATAGACTATCATGAAAATGGACCCTGAATTAAGCCCTGGTAGGAGAGCAGACCACTGTGATACAATGCTTTGAATCTGACTTTTCTTTCCCTTTTCAAATGTTTATCTAATTGCATCAGTTACCTATCGCTGTGCGATGTAATATTCCTACATTTGGTGGTTTAAGACAGCCAACATTTACTGTCTCAGTTTCTGTGGGTTGGCAGTGGAGAAGCAGCTGGCTGGTTTCAGCTCAGGTTCTTTCTAGAAACTGCAGTTACAATGTCAGCGAGGAGGGCTGCAGTCACCTGAAGGTTACTTAAGGTAGAGGATCTGCCTCCATGGGGGTCATTCTCACGTGGATGATGAATTCATGTTAACTGTAGGCAGGAGGCCCATGGACTTCGCCACCATGCTGCCTGTGTGACCTCATGACAAGCAGCTGCCCATCCCCACAGAATGGTGATTGAACAGGGATTAAGGTAGAGCCAAAATGTCTTCTGTGACCTAGCCCTGGAAGTCACACGTCATCATTTTTATTTAATTTTTTTCCATTGTGGTAAAATCGATGTGACATGAAATTTACCTTTTAGCCATTAAAATTTTTTAAAACATGATAAAATACAACATAAAATTTGCTGTCGTAACCATTTTTAGATGTCCAGTCTAACAGTACTAAGTACATTCACATGATCTGCAGCCATAACCACTCTCCATCTTCATCATTCTTTTCAACCTTTAGAACTGAACTTCTTTCCCCATTAACACCCCCATTCTTCCCTCCCTCTAGTCCCCAGAAACTACAATTCTACTTTCTTTCTTTTAATGTTATTGCATTTTTGTACATTTATTTTTATGTGGTGCTAAGGATCAAACCAGTGCCTCACAAGTTCTAGGCAAGCTCTCTACCACTGAGCCATAACCCCAGCCACCCCATTCGACTTTCTGTTTTAATCATTTTGACTACTTTAGGCACCTCATAGTAGAATTATATAACTTTTGTCTTTTTGTGACTGACTTTATTTCACTTAATTAGCATCATGTCCTCAAGATTCATCTATATAATAACGTGTCAGAATTGACTTCCTCTTTAAGAAGGACATCATACTCCATTGAATGTATGTGCCATACTTTGTTTCCTTATTCATCCACTGCTGGGCATTTGGAATGCTTCTGCCTTTTGGCTGTGGTGAATGGTTATACCCATATGATTCAGGCATGTAAGTATCTGTGTTCATGCTTTCTGTTATTTTGGGTACATAGCCAGAAGTGGAATTGCTGCATCATGTGATAAACTCTTTTTTTCTGAGGCTTGATTAATTAATTTTATTTTTCTTACATAAAAACTCTTTGTGGTGGCACTAGCTGGATTTCGAATCCTCTGCCCAGAGGCTCAGTTGTAGGTCTTTACTCCATGGCCTGGTAGGAAGATTTTGCACATGTGGTCTCTTCCCAGAGGTCAGGGGTCATATAGCTATACCTATTGGAGATGGCATCAAAGTTGGCCCTGGCACAGTTGCCAGGTGGAACAGCACAGCCCCTGGCTGAAGTGCAGTAGTTGTGGCCTCAGCATCAACTTCTTGGGCACAGGGGCTGAGATGTTGCTGGTGCCTTTAGGGGTGTGAGTGAGGATCCCCAGCACAGAGCTGCAGCCACCGGTCATGTTACGCAGGAGAATGTGGGCCTGCTGAGCTTGTTTCCTTGTAGGCTCACTGCGCAGCATGATGGCCCTGCAACTGGCAGTGGATGCCTCATTGGAGCACTTACCCTGAAGTGCCCATAGCGACAGACTCCTTGAATCTGGTGTATCGTCCAGCATGGATCTGCTTTTACACAGACCTAGTCTTCAACCCTAGCTTGGAGAGGGCATGCCCGGAAGAAGATAATCTCAAAATCCTCCATGCTCAGGGAGGAGACGTAGACCTCCTCCGATTCTTGATGATCTTGTCCTTGACCAGGCAGCCCAACAAGGTGGTAGGGAGTCATTCCTTGTCTTCAGGCTTGCCTCTGCCATCTCAGGCCTGGGCCCGAGCATCTGCAGCCCTCACCCCAGATGCCAGTGCCAACCCTCTCAAGAAGCTGCTCTGGCTACTTCCTGGACCTCTGGGCCTTCCCACAGCATCTCTGCCACTGGTGTTTTCTTGAAGAACAATTCCCATTTTGAATAGAGAACCACTGTACTGCTTCTCCTAGCTTCTGTACCCGTTCTGCATTCCCCACAGTGCCACATCCTCGGCAACACTTGCTGTTTTCTGTCTTTTTGATTGTCACCATCCTGGTGGGAGTGAGTTTGGGTTTGCGTTTTGGTTTGCATTTCCCTAATAGTGATGCTGAGCATCTTTTCATGGTTTTGTTGGCCGTTGGAATATCCTCTCTGGGTAAATTATCTATTCGAGTCCTTTGCCCACTTTTTAATGGCTGTTTTATCGTTGCTCTTGTTTTAGGTGTTCTGTGTATATCATCCCTTATTGGATATATGTCGTGCAAATATTTTCTCCCTTTCCATAGGTTGCTTTCTTACTCTGACAACAGTACAACCTTTGATACACAAAGTTTTTAATTTTGATGAGTACACATCTGTTTTTCCTTTTGTTGCCTTGTCTTTGGTGTCATGGCCAAGAAGTAGACTTGGGAAGGTAGGCAGAACTGTGACCACCGGCAGATCAGGCCCAGTGGCCTGCTGAGGGGCGGAGCCGCCCCCTCCCCCTGCACCTGCAAGGTAGGCGGACCTGCAACCCACCAGCAGGTCAGGCCCAGCAACCTGCGGAGTGACAGAGCTGCCCCACGCGCCTGCAGGGTAGGCGGACCTGCGACCCACCAGCAGAACAGGTCCAGCAGCCTGCTGAGGGGCAGGCCCGCCCCCTCCCCCAGTGCCTGCAAGGTAGGCGGAGCTGTGACCACCGGCAGATCAGGCCCAGCGGCCTGCTGAGGGGCGAAGCCGCCCCCTCCCCCCGCACCTGCAAGGTAGGTGGACCTGCGACCCACCAGCAGGTCAGGCCCAGCAACCTGCAGAGTGACAGAGCTGCCCCATGCGCCTGCAGGGTAGGCGGACCTGCGACCCACCAGCAGAACAGGTCCAGCGGCCTGCTGAGGGGCAGGCCCGCCCCCTCTCCCAGTGCCTGCAAGGTTAGGCCCAGCAACCTGCAGAGTGACAGAGCTGCCCCACGCACCTGCAGGGTAGGCGGACCTGCGACCGACCAGCAGAAAAGGTCCAGCGGCCTGCTGAGGGGCAGGCCCGCCCCCTCCCCCCGTGCCTGGAAGGTAGGCGGAACTGTGACCAACAGTAGATCAGGCCCAGCGGCCTGCTGAGGAGCGGAGCCGCCCCCTCCCCCTGCACCTGCAAGGCAGGCAGACCTGCGACCCACCAGCAGGTCAGGCCCAGCAACCTGCGGAGTGACAGAGCTGCCCCACGCGCCTGCAGGGTAGGCGGACCTGCGACCCACCAGCAGAACAGGTCCAGCGGCCTGCTGAGGGGCAGGCCCGCCCCCTCCCCCAGTGCCTGCAAGGTAGGCGGAACTGTGACCACCAGCAGATCAGGCCCAGCGGCCTGCTGAGGGGCGGAGCCGCCCCCTCCCCCCGCACCTGCAAGGTAGGCGGACCTTCGACCCACCAGCAGGTCAGGCCCAGCAACTTGCGGAGTGACAGAGCTGCCCCACGCGCCTGCAGGGTAGGCGGACCTGTGACCCACCAGCAGAACAGGTCCAGCGGCATGCTGAGGGGCAGGCCCGCCCCCTCCCCCAGTGCCTGCAAGGTCAGGCCCAGCAACCTGCGGAGTGACAGAGCTGCGACCGACCGGCAGAGCAGACCTAGCGGCCCGCCATCGTGGTAGACAGATCACCCCAATTGGAGGAGGATCACAGCCACTACCTGCCCTGCAAGGGAGATTTTTCAACTATACAAGAGCAATATAAATAAATAGAGGGAAAATTTTCAAAAACACAACAGTTTCACCAAGCAGAAAGAAACGCGAGCAGTATGAAAAGACAAGGAAAGAAAGGACCACAAGCAATGCAGGTCAACTCAACTCTAGAAGAGGTAATAGCTGCAACAGATGGAATGTCAGATAAAGAATTCAGGATATACATGCTTCAGATGATCTGGAGTCTCAAGGAAGACATGAGACAGCAAAATCAGACAATGAAAGATCACTTTGACAATGAATTACATAAACAAATCCAAGAAGCAAAAGATCAATTACACAGGGAGATAGAGGTAATAAAAAACAAACAAATAGAAATCCTAGAAATGCAGGAAGCAATAAACCAACTTAAAACCTCAATTGAGAATACTACCAGCAGAGTAGATCACTTAGAAGATAGAACATCAGACAATGAAGACAAAGTATTTCAACTTGAAAAGAACATAGACAGCTCAGCAAGACTGCTCAGAAACCATGAGCAGAACATCCAAGAAATATGGGATAACAGTAAAAGACCAAACATAAGAGTCATTGGGATACAGGAAGGCACAGAGCTCCAAACCAAAGGAATAAACAATCTATTCAATGAAATAATACGAGAAAACTTCCCAGACTTGAAGAATGAGACAGAATCCCAAATCCTAGAAGCCTACAGGATGCCGAATGTGCAAAATCATAAGAGATCCACACCTAGACACATTATAATGAAGATGCCCAACATACAGAATAAGGAGAGAATTTTAAAAGCTACAAGAGAAAGGAAGCAGATTACATTTAGGGGTAAACCAATCAGGATAACAGCTGATCTTTCAACACAGACTCTGAAAGCTAGAAGATCCTGGAATAACATATTTCAAACACTGAAAGAAAATGGGTTCCAACCAAGAATCGTGTATCCGGCGAAATTAAGCTTCAGGATGGCAGATGAAATTAAAACCTTCCACAATAAACAAAAGTTAAAAGAATTTGCAGCTAGAAAACCATCTCTTCAAAAAATCCTTGGCAAAACATTACAGGAAGAGGAAATGGAAAATAACAATGAAAACCAACAATGGGAGGTAGGACAGTAAAGGGGGGAAAATAATCAAAGAGGAAAACAAATCAGGTTTAGTAACATTAATAAACAAATATGGCTGGAAGAACAAACCATATCTCAATAATAACCCTAAATGTTAATGGCTTAAACTCACCAATTAAGAGACACAGGCTAGTTGAATGGATCACAAAACAAGACCCAACAATATGCTGCCTACAGGAGACGCATTTGATAGGAAAAGATATACATAGACTGAAGGTGAAAGGTTGGGAAAAATCATATCACTCATATGGACTGCGGAAACAAGCAGGAGTGTCCATACTCATATCAAATAAAATAGATTTCAAGCCAAAGTTAATCAGAAGGGATAAAGAGGGACACTACATACTGCTCAAGGGAACCATACACCAACAAGACATAACAATCATAAATATATATGCCCCAAACAACGGTGCTGCTATGTTCATCAAGCAAACTCTTCTCAAGTTCAAGAGTCTAATAGACCACCATACAATAATCATGGGAGACTTCAACACACCTCTCTCACCACTGGACAGATCTTCCAAACAAAAGTTGAATAAGGAAACTATAGAACTCAATAACACAATTAACAACCTAGACTTAATTGACATATATAGAATATACCACCCAACATCAAGCAGTTACACTTTTTTCTCAGCAGCACATGGATCCTTCTCAAAAATAGATCATATATTATGTCACAGGGCAACTCTTAGACAATATAAAGGAGTAGAGATAATACCATGCATCTTATCTGATCATAATGGAATGAAACTGAAAATCAACGATAAAAGAAGGAAGGAAAAATCATGCATCACTTGGAGAATGAACAATAGGTTACTGAATGATCAATGGGTTTTAGAAGACATCAAGGAGGAAATTAAAAAATTCTTAAGAGTCAAATGAAAACACAGACACAACATATCGGAATCTATGGGACACATTGAAAGCAGTTCTAAGAGGAAAATTCATTGCTTGGAGTTCATTCCTTAAAAAAAGAAAAAAACAACAAATAAATGATCTCATACTTCATCTCAAAATCCTAGAAAAAGAAGAGCAAAACAACAGCAAAAGAAGTAGAAGGCAAGAAATAATTAAAATCAGAGCTGAAATTAATGAAATCGAAACAAAAGAAACAATTGAAAAAATTGACAAAACTAAAAGTTGGTTCTTTGAAAAAATAAATAAAATCGACAGACCCTTAGCCATGCTAACGAAGAGAAGAAGAGAGAGAACTCAAATTACTAGCATACGGGATGAAAAAGGCAATATCACAACAGACACTTCAGAAATTATTTTGAATCCTTATACTCCAATAAAATAGAAGATAGTGAAGGCATTGATAAATTTCTTAAGTCATATAATCTGCCCAGATTGAGTCAGGAGGATATAGACAACCTAAACAGACCAATATCAATTGAGGAAATAGAAGAAACCATCAAAAGACTACCAACCAAGAAAAGCCCAGTACCGGATGGGTATACAGCAGAGTTTTACAAAACCTTTAAAAAGAGGAACTAATACCAATACTTTTCAAGCTATTTCAGGAAATAGAAAAAGAGGGAGAACTTCCAAATTCATTCTACGAGGCCAACATCACCCTGATTCCGAAACCAGACAAAGACACTTCAAAGAAAGAAAACTACAGACCAATATCTCTAATGCACCTAGATGCAAAAGTCCTCAATAAAATTCTGGCGAATCGGATACAAAAACATATCAAAAAAATTGTGCACCATGATCAAGTAGGATTCATCCCTGGTATGCAAGGCTGGTTCAATATACGGAAATCAATAAATGTTATTCACCACATAAATAGACTTAAGAACCATATGATCATCTCAATAGATGCGGAAAAAGCATTCGACAAAGTACAGCATCCTTTTATGTTCAAAACTCTCGAAAAACTAGGGATAACAGGAACATACCTCAACATTGTAAAAAGCAATCTATGCTAAGCCTCAGGCTAGCATCATTCTGAATGGAGAAAAATTGAAGGCATTCCCTCTAAAATCTGGAACAAGACAGGGATGCCCTCTATCACCACTGCTATTCAATATAGTTCTCGAAAAACTGGCCAGAGCAATTAGACAGACGAAAGAAATTAAAGGCGTAAAAATAGGAAAAGAAGAACTTAAATTATCACTATTTGCAGATGACATGATTCTATACCTAGCAGACCCAAAAGGGTCTACAAAGAAACTATTAAAGCTAATAAATGAATTCAGCAAAGTGGCAGGATATAAAATCAACACGCATAAATCAAAGGCATTCCTGTATATCAGCGACAAATCCTCTGAAATGGAAATGAGGACAACCACTCCATTCACAATATCCTCAAAAATAATAAAATACTTGGGAATCAACCTAACAAAAGAGGTAAAAGACTTATACAATGAAAACTACAGAACCCTAGAGAAATTGAAGATCTTAGAAGATGGAAAAATATACCCTGTTCATGGATAGGCAGAACTAACATCATCAAAATGGCGATATTACCAAAAGTTCTCTATAGGTTTAATGCAATGCCAATCAAAATCCCAATGGCATTTCTTGTAGAAATAGAGAAAGCAATCATGAAATTCATATGGAAGAATAAAAGGCCCAGAATAGCAAAAACAATGCTAAGCAGGAAGTGTGAATCAGGTGGTATAGCGATATCAGACTTCAAACTATACTACAGAGCAATAGTAACAAAAACAGCATGGTATTGGTACCAAAACAGGCGGGTGGACCAATGGTACAGAATAGAGGACACAGAAACCAACCCACAAAACTACAACTTTCTTATATTTGATAAAGGGGCTAAAAACATGAAATGGAGGAAGGATAGCATCTTCAACAAATGGTGCTGGGAAAACTGGAAATCCATATGCAACAAAATGAAACTGAATCCCTTTCTCTCGCCATGCACAAAAGTTAACTCAAAATGGATCAAGGAGCTTGATACCAAATCAGAGACACGGCATCTGTTAGAAGAAAAAGTTGGCTACGACCTACATACTGTGGGGTCGGGCTCCAAATTCCTCAATAGGACACCCATAGCACAAGAGTTAACATCTAGAATCAACAAATGGGACTTACTCAAACTAAAAAGTTTTTTCTCAGCAAAAGAAACAATAAGAGAGGTAAATAGGGAGCCTACATCATGGGAACAAATCTTTACTCCTCACACTTCAGATAGAGCCCTACTATCCAGAGTATATAAAGAACTCAAAAAATTAGACAATAAGATAACAAATAACCCAATCAACAAATGGGCCAAGGACCTGAACAGACACTTCTCAGAGGAGGACATACAATCAATCAACAAGTACATGGAAAAATGCTCACCATCTCTAGCAGTCAGAGAAATGCAAATCAAAACCACCCTAAGATACCATCTCACTCCAGTAAGATTGGCAGCCATTATGAAGTCAAACAACAACAAGTACTGGCGAGGATGTGGGGAAAAGGGTACACTTGTACATTGTTGGTGGGACTGCAAATTGGTGCAGCCAATTTGGAAAGCAGTATGGAGATTTCTTGGAAAGCTGGGAATGGAACCACCATTTGACCCAGCTATTCCCCTTCTCGGTCTATTCCCTAAAGACCTAAAAAGAGCATGCTACAGGGACACTGCTACATCAATGTTCATAGCAGCACAGTTCACAATAGCAAGACTGTGGAACCAACCTAGATGCCCTTCAATAGACGAATGGATAAAAAAAAATGTGGCATTTATACACAATGGAGTATTACTCTGCACTAAAAAATGACAAAATCATAGAATTTGGAGGGAAATGGATGGCATTAGAGCAGATTATGCTAAGTGAAGCTAGCCAATCCCTAAAAAACAAATGCCAAATGTTTTCTTTGATATAAGGAGAGTAACTAAGAACCGACTAGGGAAGAAGAGCACTAGAAGACGACCAACATTAAACAAGGATGAGAGGTGGGAGGGAAAGGGAGAGAGAAGGGAAATTGCATGGAAATGGAAGGAGACCCTCAGGGTTATACAAAATTATATACAAGAGGAAGTGAGGGGAAAGGGAAAAATAATACAAGGGGGAGGAATGAATTACAGTAGAGGGGGTAGAGAGAGAAGAGGGGAGGGGAGGGGAGGGGAGGGGGGGATAGTAGAGGATAGGAAAGGCAGCAGAATACAACAGACATGAGTATGTCAATATGTAAATCAGTGGAAGTGTAACTGATGTGACTCTGCAATCTGTATACGGGGTAAAAATGGGAGTTCATAACCCACTTGAATCAAAGTGTGAAATATGATATGTCAAGAACTATGTAATGTTTTGAACAACCAATAAAAAAAAAATTGAAATCCTCCAGTAGCTGGGAAAAAAAGAAGTAGATTTGGCCAACTCCCATGGCATGCAGTTTTTGCCCTGTGTGTTCTCATAGCTTTAGCACTTGCGTTTGGGTTTCTCAGATGTTCCCCTTATTTTGGCTCCCACAGTAATTCAAGTGCACAGTTTTAAAAGTGAAGTAATTCTAGAAGGTTTGTAGTGACAATGGAATCCCTTGTCCCTTCTTTCCCCAATGCTACTCAACTTTCTTTTCCATGATCCAGGTAGAACTACTCTCAACTTTCTTTTACCAGTTTCTTGGTATTTACCTTATATTTCTAAGTCATGCTTGTTCTGTCATTTTTAAATTTTTTGTTCAGGAAATTTATCACTCCATGCCCTCCCCTGCATCATGCCCTTCCTCCCATGATGGCAGTGGAATGTTCTGTTAGATCAGTGCCCACTGTTGTCATTATCGTGGCTCAAAAACTTTGTGGCTTCTTAAGTCATCATCTCTTCTCTCTGTTCTCCATTTTACTGTTATTGTATCTGACTTTCTGGGGATTTCCCCCAGTCATTGTTTATATTTTCTGCTTCCCTAAGTCAGACTTGGTATATGTTGTGAAGTTAAGAAATGTCCCAGCTTTCAAATTTCTTCTGGTTCAGGACATTTTGCACAGGCTGCACACAGGAGGACAGGGGGTTATACAGGTTTATTTTATCTTATGTTCGATAGACTGAAATATTTACATCCATGCCTTTAAAAATTAGTTGCATAAGAAGCACATTCATGTAACTGCATCATATGGTAGTCTGACGTATACTGGCTATAAGAAGTAAAGTGTTCTCTGCACAGCTGCATTGAAAGGTTGATTTGTATATTTTGTTGTGTCTTCTCCTATGGTTTCTTTTCAATCTTTTTTGTCTGTTCAAATAAACATACTTAAATATTTTTAGCCACCATGTGGTTTTCCAGAGCATGAGTGTACCATATTTATTTTGCCATTCTCCTATTAAAGAGTGCTCAGGTGTAGCCAGTTGGGACATTTGTAGGGAATCCCTTGTACATATATCTTTGTGCACATGTGCAACTATTTCTGGAGAACAAATTTCTAGAAGTGGGATTGTTGGATCAATAATATGTTCACATTGAATCTTTAAGTTACTGTCAAAATTGGCATACAGGAAGGCCGTCCCAATCCCCGACCCCAGTCTGAAGGGCAGAAGCACGTCCTTTCCTTGTCCTCGGCCTGCATGGCCTGCCATTGACCTTTCCAGCTATTACCTGGACCATTGTATACAAGTTACCTCCCATTTTTACTGATAATGGAATTAAGAGAAGAACCTGTCTTCAGATATATTACCTTAGAGGTGCTTTGAGACAGGAAGACAGCCAGGAGGGGGAGGGTTCTCTGGGCTTGTTATATCATTAAAGCTAGAAAGCGTCCCCGAATCTGCATCTTCTTTCCCTCACACTTCTTAGATGCTTTTCTCTCCTGGTTCTGTTTTTTTTTTTTTTTTTTTTACCAATTTCACCCAGAAGCCTAATCCTCCTCCCTCCCTCAATAACAAATAACCAGGAAAGTCACAGAACCCAGAAAACTGAGTGAAAAAAGCTTAAGGAAAATATTAAGAAGGAAGAAAACTGTTTGATGTACTTTTAATATAAAATGTGGAAAAAGCAGAGAAAGGTGGGGGTTGGGAGGAGGGAGGAAAGAGACTATTCACGGTAATGGGAACCAAATGTTGGCTGGGCACACCATGGCGTTCTCACACTCTTCCTGTAAATGCTGGGGCTTTTCAAAGTGATAATAATGGAGAGCCAGCAGCCAGGACACACCTTAACCCTTCCCTGCCTGGATGCTTCTTCCAGTGAGATTCAGAGGTAGTGCCTGCTGGGAGGAAGTTCTGGTGCACAGACGGGTTCTGTGCCCCCCGTGCCCCTGTGGATGGAAGAAGGCAGGCCAAGGCCAAGGATGAAGAGAAAAGCACCTGCCTGCTCAGACCCCTCTCTGTGCACTGGAATCTCTCCTATGAACAGCAGGCCCCCTGCTTGGCTTACCAGTTACCATGATGGTATCTCCTCATTTTGCTGTCTCAAGGGGAACTTAAAAGGAGATGAGAACCCTCACTTGACAGGCAGACGGTCCTTTTCCATTGGTGATAGTCCGTTATTTGAAAGCCCTCCAGCTGAGGTGTCTTCTATGCCAGTGGGAAGTAGAAGCATTATTGGAGTCTTGGGCCTTAGTCTCTCTGGGTTGTCCATTCTTGCCACTGGAACAGAGATGTAAAGGCCATTCAGAGATGAAGGGCTTTGCCTGATCTTTGACTTCCATCTCATGCACAGTCATCTGCCTCTTGGTCTAGCCATTCATCCAAGGAAGGGCGTATTGAATGAAGCTCCTGGTTCAGCTGGCCCTTCACTTCCATCTAGATTCAAACTTTGTCCACGTGGCTTCCAAAGTCCATCTTACACTAGAAAGAAAAGATTATTTTTGTGTGTGTCAAGTATTTCCCATTTCAGAGGGACAGCCATCAAATGTAGGGCAGCGGTGGCAACAGAGCAGACAGCATTGGCGAGCCAATGATGCTCAGACTGTGCTCAGCTGTGCGGGCTGCGTGACCTCTTTGTGACCCAGTTGGCTCATTTTCTTTACCTTTTAGCAAGGTTAAAGGTCATTTATTGTTTTGTTTGCAGTTTGGGGGATTGAATTCAGGGGTGCTGTACTACTGAGCAACATCCCCAGCCTTTTTAAAGTTTTTTTGGTTTGAACCAAATCTAAGTTGTCCAGTCTGACCTTGAACATGTGATTTTCCTGCCTCTGCTGGGATCACAAGGATGCGCCACTGTGCCTGCCTTATTAAAGCCTTCCCTGAGATTAAAGCAAGAAAAACATCTACCCGGGCTGGGGTTGTGGCTCAGCAGTAGAGCACTCACCTAGCGCCTCTGAGGCCCTGGGTTCGATCCTCAGGACCACATAAAAGAAAATAAGTAAAAACAAAGGTGAACAAGTAAAAGAAATAAATATTTAAAAAAAAAGAAAAGAAAAACATCTACCCTTCTTTATCATGATCCTCATATTACAGCTAAATATGAAAGATCTCTTGTCTGTAAAAGTTTTTAAGTCATCTTTGAGCTGATTTTGTGGTTTGGTGTCTATGATCCATTCCGAGTTAAATTTTATAGGTGATATGAGATTTAGGTTGTGCTTCGCTGTGTGCTGATGGGCATGCAATTTTTCCAACACCATTTATTAACAACAAGTGTCTTAAAAAGGTTATTGTTCCTCCATTCTATTGGTTTTGGAGCTTTATCAAATTTCAGTTGAATATATTTGTGTAGATATTTGAATGATTTTAGTATTCTAAAACAAAGGTCTACAACAAGAGTAGTTTGTTAGAAAGTCTTTGGCAAGAGATGTTTTAAGTTCTAATTTTTCTGTTCAGTGTTACTGTGGAGGCATACAGACTTAGGTTTAAAAACAGCTCTTTTGCTTAATTCTTATGTGAACTTATAGAAAGTATTTAGCCTTAAGCATCAATTTTCTCATCTGTAAAATGGAATAATGCTGTCTCAACAGGTTGGCCTGGAGGCAAACAAAAAAAGAGGTATCTTTAAGAGCTCACCTTGGAATCAGACATTAGAAAGACATGCTTGTCCACCCTGCGCCACACTCACCTGTGCCCTTTGCATTCCCCAAACCTTAATGGTTCTAATCCTTTAGACAGCAACTTCTTCATGAGTTCATGGGCATCCCAGTTAAAGCTACTGTGCTGTGCTGTGCTTAAATGGCAGTTTTGACCAATGACATTTCCATTTCGGAATGTGTGAGAGCTCTCTCTCTACCAGCTTTAGAGACAGCATCTATGCACCCTCCCCAGCTCCTTCCATTTGGCCACCTTGGCTTTCCTGTTGTTCCCTGCTCTTTTCACTGCTTTTCCTTCTACCTGGGATTGCTGATCACCTTTGGAGACCCAGGTAAAATGTCCTATCTGCTTTGAAGCCTTCCTTGATTTTCTTCCTTAGGAAGTTGTTCCCTTCCTCTTGCTCTCTAAAACTAAAGCTAGTGTCCTGTTCCTAGTCCAGTGGCCAGCAGCAATCACAACATACTGGGGACAAGACTGGAACAGAACGTGCTGAAGTACTGTGGCTGCTGCATTGCTTAAAGTACCCTACCATGGGATATTCACTCATAAGTACTTTCCTAATTTTGTAATAAGATTGGGTTCTTTGTTAAAGAGAGTAACAAAAGGAAGACAAGGAAAAGACACTAACATTAATTGAGCACCCAGCTTCTGGGCTCTTTGTGATCCATCCTGTTATTCTT
The DNA here is from genome assembly GCF_964194105.1 of Spermophilus citellus. Lineage (NCBI taxonomy): Eukaryota > Metazoa > Chordata > Mammalia > Rodentia > Sciuridae > Spermophilus > Spermophilus citellus. The sequence continues at coordinate 200,636,737 of NC_138185.1, forward strand.
GAAAACATGGCTGTAACATGGACAGCGTTCTGCTCGTGTATGAGTGGTTACATCATCAGAGAGGTCACCATTTGTCATGGTCACTCAGCAAGTGAGTGATGAGACCAGTTGTTTCTGATGTGAAATCTCCTGCTTCTCAATGTCCCTCCTGGTCACCACTGGTCTTTTCACGGTGGCATCCTGGACTAGTTACACCTGTTTGTTGATGATGACGTGGGAAGGGAGATGGGCGGGCGTATTTCTGAAACCAGCCCTGGTGGAATGAGAAACGATCTTTCTGTGGACACAGTAAAGAGAAATGTAGTAGCTGGAGCCATACAATTCAGCCTCACGATGTCTTCATCCCAGGCTGTGGATTTGTGCAGTTGTCCACATTTCATAAGGGTCAGTGTCATAGAAGGCTTTGTATGGGGACAGAAAACATCAATAACCTGAGATGCTGACCATAAATATATGTGTTGTATTTATAACTTGGATTAGACTTCTCCTTGCTTTGTTTGCTGGCTCTGGATATAACTTTCTTTCATAGATTTGACCCAGCAGGTCAGGCCCATCCAAATGGCCACTTTACATGATGGGTAATTATATAGTAGATCTCTGTTGACTCTGAGCGGGTGGAAACATGGATTGTTCTGTCCTCTTGGCTCCTTTCAATAGCCTAGTCATACAGGTGTTTGTCAGCATGTCTCTTAACTGTCATGTGTCATTTCAGCTCTGGGTTAGCAAGCATATTTGGTTTAATGGCTGTAGCCTTTAGATGAAAACCATTTTTTTCGTGAAAAGGAAGAGGTAATGAAAGATGTCCCTGTTAGCCTCTAAATCACTTATGGACTTGGTGCATGGCGAATTAGGCCACAAGACAGACATACAGATGAATCATGCATTTTTTCATCAGCAAGTGTAATGTCTGAATTTTGAGCTTTACAGATACAGATTCATATTTAATTCAATCCCTAAAATGCAAATTCTCTATTCCTACTTTTATCATATTCATACCCAAAATGATCTGCCTCTATACCAAGAGGGCACAGTTACCATTGGATACAAGAATTTATATTAAAGTTTGTGAGAAATTTGTGTTATGGCCCATGAAACTCAAAAATATCACAAATAATGGTAACTAATCGCTTTATGCACCCAATTCATTTAATAGCTATTTTTGACTTTTGCCAGCAAGTGTTCTAGGACCTTAACATGTGTTAGCTGATTTAGTGCTCACAGCTACTCTGTGAGTTGAGTAGTATTATCACCCATTTTACAGATGAAGGAACTAAGCCCAGGGGAGATGAAATAACTTTCCCAATATGACACAGTTGCTGAATGGCACTCAGGATTCAAAGCCAGCAACGAGGAGGCGGAATCTATGCCTGTAATCACCCTACCAGTGATTCTCCTGGTGTATCAGAATCCTCTGATGAGCTTGCTGGGACCAACCCCAGAGTAGGCGTGGAGTAAGACACAGTTGTTGTCGTTGTTTAACAAGTTCCAGGGTGCTGCTGCTGCTGCTCTTCCAGGGACCACACTTCACACTGTCCTCTGTTCTGCTGCCTGTCCTGGGGTTGGCAATGACATGGTATTCAGTGCAAGTGCTGAGGTGCAGGATGGTGTGTTTTCATGGTCTGATACTATCAAATACAGGTTCCTCTATTTCATGCCAACCGAGACCTTGGACTAGGCCTTCTAGTTCATCTTGAGCAAATTCAGTAGACCTGTCTTGGTATAACAGAAACGTGTGCCGTGGTTACTAAGCCGTGGGCCTAGTGTGGTGAAGAGCTAGCTGTTTGCGTAGGTTGTATGTGAAGGTAGCTCGGGAACGGGCTCCTTTCAGCAGTTATGTCTGTACTGCCGGAAGAAAAAGACTCCACCAGAAGTGTACATTTTATTTCCCCTACTTTGGCCGTATAGCTTTTTAAAAAGAAATCTCCATTCTTGTGATTTCCCAGTATTGTCCCTATTTAAAAACATTTTTAGTTATAAGGAAAGAAAAAGGACAGGTGGAAAGGTTTTTTAAAAAAAAAAGAAGAAGAAGAAGAAGAAGGGTGGAGTTTTTGGAGTTGCCTCTCATTTCCCTTGGCCGGCTCAGGGAGGGGACAGAGGCAGGTTCCTGGAGCCAGAAAAGCTGTGGCCTTGACTGTGCCAAGTTGCCTGCTGTTTCACTTCCTGGGAAAAGGGGAGAAGTGAAGGGAGCCCCGCTGCTGTGATGGGGCAGGAACTGTGACACTTTGCAGGCTGTTTGTGTGCACTTGGTTTGAACCCAGCTAGGATTCGGTGTGGATGTTCTTGGAAACTGGCACGTCAGCTGCCCTGGACAATCTGCACATTAACTTTCACTCTAAAAGCTTTTCCTGGCTTGCTTCTACAGGCTGGGAAAGCAAGGTGATGGCTGTCAGTTTTACAGGGGTCAGCTGTGCCTGTCTGTGCCTCCATTATTGTCACAAGGCATCAGACTTTTCCCTTTATTTGATAAAAATCCTCCAGAGCTGGACTCGGCCTTCACTGTTGAATGGACTGGTGTCAGGGAGTTCTCCTTTGGCTTTCTTAAAGGTCACTCTTCGCTCACTTCTTTTTTAGCTCACAGCTACATTTTTTGGGCTTCATGTGGTATGCTGGTCATGCCAAAATAAAGAGCTGGATCAAAGACATTTCTTGTTCATAAGGCTAAGGATCAGTCTGTTTTTTCAGATCCAGAAAACGAATAGATAAAGGACCAAGGAGTCTCTATCTATATAACTGGCCGTCTCCCAGGATCCAAAATTGCCTTCTAGAACAGTGCTATGAACTTAACCTTTGGAGAGGTTTGGTTTTATATCTAGCTTTGTGTTCCATAAAGCTAGCTCCCAGAGTCTGCCAGATGTACTAAGAAATCCAACTTTGTCCTTATTTCCTCCTCCTGGGGACCATTCCATCAATCATGGAGTGGTAGGGGTGTGGAGACACCCTAAGTCTGGTTCGCATTCTGCATCCACTGTCTAGTCCAGCTGGCTGGGATCGCACTGTACTCTTAAAGGACAGGCATATCAGATCCTAGCTTTTTGACATACCTCAGTGTGTTCTTCTAAATTTATGACACTGTCACATAATTATTTAGTAAAATCAAAGTACAGTTAGTCAGAATACCCCCCGACATCTTTTCACCCATACTACTGCTTCTTTTTCTTTTTTTAAATCTGTTTATTAAATGAATCTTTGGAAAGTTTTCTTCTCAGTTGCTTGTAGTTTTGTGTTTCAAACTTGATACCTTACTTGGATCCTGCACATGTTCTTAGTATCTTCTGACATTTATTTTTTTCCTTTATTGATTTTGAGTCACCTTATTTTAATTTGTCATTCTAGTCTGCCTTCAGCTTTTCTGCTAAGATATGTAGTAAACAATAAGGGACAGATCAATTTTTCAAGTGCTATTTGATGTACATCTTCTTCTTATTTAGTTTTTTAGTTTTCAGGGCACATCGTTGTCCCAAACTCTTAATTCATCAAGGAAAGTGAAACTCATCAGGAGTCAAGCTTTCTTATTTTCTCTATTGAATTGCTGTGTCCAAAGAAGAGCAGTTCATATGATTGCTAATTCCTGATTTATGTTTCTAGTGTTTGTGGTAGTGGTTCAGTGGATAATTTAATGTGCAAAGCAGGAGCTCATATACTGGGAAAGGAAGGGAAGAGAGAGAGATAAATTAGATGCAGAATATATCATTAAGCTGTCAATTTCAGGCCCAAATCTAATAGATTAGCAAACCAATGGTTTGGCAGGCCTTAAAGAGGGAGAAGGGAATCACTTAAACATAGCATTGATTAATGAAAAAAAATAAGTCTTGCTAGACTAACCTCATTTGCCTTCATGGTAGAATTACTTTAGTGAGAGAAGATCAGGCAACTAAAAAAGAATGACTGTAACTGAGTTTCAGCAAGACATAATGAAATCTTGTGAGCACAAGAGAGAAAAGTGAATAATGCTATCATTAAGAATATTTGTTAACTAAATGGGTATCTATACCCAAACCATGAATCAGTGTAACTTTGGGAAGTAAGTTCCTGTCATTGGCTCACTAGTTCACCATTTTTATCAATGAATTCATTTATCCATTCATATTTATTTAGGTGCCTACCATTTGTTGGACACTCCTGAATCTAGAAGAGACATGAATCCTATTTTCAGATGATAAGAAGTAGGATTTTCATGACATAATAAAAACTTTGGATGACATCAGGTTTGCAGTAATTTAAAGACTAGAATGATCAATCTTAAGAAAAAACATGACCTTTCCACCTGGGTTCAAAAACTCAAGTGTGAAGAAGGCTTAAGTGTTGAGCTTAAGGGTTTAGTAAGTGTTATAGAGACTAACAATGGAATAAGAACTGTCAAACCCGAATATTATCATGTGGGAAAATGTTTGCAGCTATCACTAGATGAAAAAAAAAAGAAGCAGGTTATACGGCAGATAACTCAGAATCACTCTATGCATCAGAATGTTGACAAATGTTTATAGTAGGCTTCTTTAGTTGTTGGGTCATGCATGACTTTTGTTCTAGAATTTTTTTCTGTTTCTCAGGTTTAAGGCATTGAGAATACATTGTTTTTGTTCCTTAAAAAATCACTTTTGTTTTTCATTTTGCAAACGTGGAAGGGGGTGTGGCCACTGCTGGTAGTTTAGGCTTGGGTTTGGGGAGAAGGAGGAGGAGTGTGATGATCCCTCTCAGTCCTCAGTGCTCCAGGGCCCCAATAGTTGGCCCTCCCTATGATGAATGTCTTTAGTAAACCCACACTTACCTGCAGGAGCCAGAACCCTGCCTGAGTTTATTCTCCAGCTGGCTTGGCTGATAGCAGTAGGCCTCCACCATTGAGTCCCCTCCTGCAGGGCTGCAGCGCCACACTGTCCCTGGTAGGTGAGAATGGCAAGTGAACTTTGCCCTCCTGATCACACATCCTGGATCCATTCGTTTCACTCCCCTCACTTATTACCCTGGTTACCCCACATGGACACAGTACTTGGTAGGGGATCATAAAAACTTCTTTGCCTCTCTTCTTTCTAGGAAGTAACAGAACTGCTCACCTCTGTTCCTTACTGTCTTCACTCCCACCCCAACCAAAGGTTTGGTTTCACTTTCCATAGGAAGAATGTTAACAGTAGCTAACATTTATTACACATGCCAGCATTGTAATAGATGCTTCACAGCATTATCACATTTAATCCTGGGGCCAGCCTGTGAGAGATGGGGTTGACGGTTATTCCCATCTCACAGCTGAGGAAACCAAGGTATGGAGAGGTTAAATATGTTGCTCTTAGTGTACAGCCAGGATTTGAACCTAGCAGTCTTGTTCCAGATCCCAGCTCTAGGTCACTACGATGCTGCCTCCCAGTCTGGTTTGGTCCAGTTACGAACTCATGGTGTGGCTCCAGGGCTGAAAGCCTCCACTGCTCCAGATTTCTCTCACTAACCCTGGCTTTGGTTTTCATGCAAACAAAATCATATTCACACATTTGCACACACGTGCTCACCCTCTCTCTCCCTTTCTCCCCTCCCTCCCTCCCCTCCCCTCTCCCCCCCTTTTTGGATTATTTATTTAATCCTTTCCCAAGAGCCTTTCATCCTCTCAAGTAAGCAAAATATTTCAAGTTTTTTAAAGTCTTTTTATCCTGTTGTCAAGCAATAAGATCAGCTAGCACTGATAATTTCATTTAGGTCTGTGCTTTTGACCTAATATTATATATCAAGTTCAAGTTCACATAGCTTTTCCAGATCATTTCTGAGCTTTTCAGTGTTTCTAATACTGTCTCATGCTTTAACTCTTCCTGAAGAAGAACAATCTCAATACAACTCCACAGATTCAATATAGAAAAAGGTAGAGTATGCCCTTGTCTTAAGGAACAGAGTCAAAAGTTAAAAAAAAAAAAAAAATTAGTTTCTTCACTATGCCTAAAGAGGTCATTTTAAAATGAAATTTCAATACACAGATTCTCTAAGAACCAAAGTATCTATCACCATGAGCATGAACTCTTGGCAGGTCTGTCTAACTCATTCCTCTTAAATAATGTAAGGTACAAATTTTGTTTGCCTAGAAAGCCAGGCTCGCAGTCAACAGTTAACAACAGTTATTAACATTACGTTTACTTTGTGATTTTACCTTATAAATTATGACTTGTTAGTACATGATTTTAGTGTTATTAAATGCAATTTGACTTTCACTTTTTTCACTAAGGAGAGTGGTTCTCAATCATTTATTGAATGCATTTTATAAGCAGTTTTGTTTTTTCTTCACAGTGCCTACACTGTGTGATCCTAACACTGTGAACTTGACCATCATGACCGCTGCACTGTTTTCTATTTTTATTTATTTTTATTTTTTAAAGAGAGTGAGAGAGGAGAGAGAGAGAGAGAATTTTCCAACATTTATTTTCTAGTTCTCGGCGGACACAACATCTTTGTTTGTATGTGGTGCTGAGGATCGAACCTGGGCCGCACGCACGCCAGGCGAGCGCGCTACCGCTTGAGCCACATCCCCAGCCCTCGCTGCACTGTTTTCTAACTACTTAAAATGTTAGCGACTCTCTTCTACCTTCTTAGGACTTTCCATGTCACATCCTCAGGTTCAGTTTTTCCTTTTCATCTCATAGTGCTCAGTTAATCATTGTCACTTGCTTATGTTCCCCTAACTTCTGCAGAACTGGCCAGATTGTTTCATTTTTTAGGCTAACATGATTTTCATCACTGTCATATAGGCCACTTCACCTTGACTTTCACATAACCCTTGTCCTCCTAGGTTTAAGCCCCTGTGTACATGCCGTGTATTCCCAAACCCTTTCATTACTGACGTTAGTCCTCCAAAACATGAGCTTCTGGAGAGTAGCTCCTAAGTGTGTTTCTCCTCAGTATTCCCTAAGCACCTAGGAACAGTATCCAGTAAATGTGGGTTCAGTTGTGCTGAAATGAAACAGCTCCTCAGGTATAGGATCCCAGTATTGCAAGGTATACACAAAGGTACTATCATAGCTAAAATCAGGAAAGTAAAGTAACATATGCACAGAACAGGAAATAATAACTAAGGTCTCAATGAAAGATAAATGAAAATGTTATAACTTTTTTCTTGCATATTTGTCTTTTTAAATTGAAGTTTAATAACATAAACTAAAAATACATATATTTCAAGTGTTCGATTTGATGCATTTTGACAATTTTATATGTCTACATAACCGCCATTAACATAATACATCGAGCATTTCCACCACACTTCAGAACTCCCTTATGTCTCTTCCTGGTCAATACTGCTTCTTTGTACAGTAATCCTCTCCTGACTTCTCTCACCATGTGTTCGTTTTGCCTATTCTTTGGACTTCATGTAAAGGGAATCATACCGTGTTTACTTTTTTGTGTCTGCCTTCTTTCATTCAACACATTTCTGACAGTCATTTTTTTTTTTTTTTTTTGCTTACATTAGTAGTTCATTCCTTTTCCTTGAGTAGTATTACACTGTGTGAATAGACCAGTTTGTTTATCTTTTCTAATAATGAGCATTAGGATTGGTTCCAATTTTTTACAATTCTAAAGACATATTCAATGAAAATGCTGGTATAACTTTTTCCCTCTGATATTGGGAATTGAACCCAGGGATGCTTTACCACTATCTCCAGCCCTTTTTATTCTTTTTTTTTTTTTTTTTTTTTTAATTTGAGACAGGGTCGTACTAAATTGCTCAGGTTGACCTTGAACATGCAGTCCTCCTGCCTCATTTCCAAGTAGCTGGGATTACAGGTGTGGCCCAGCTATAGTTGTTTTGTTTTGTTTTGTTTTGTTTTTGTAGCCATGTTTTCATGTCCTTTAGGTAATAACCTAGAAGTAGTATTATAACAAATAGTTTTCTGAAACAATCATATTATTTTATACCCTTACCTGTAGTGTATAAGAGTTATAGTCATTCCTCATGATCACCAGCATTTGGTGTTCAGTCCATTTGATTTAGACTTCTTAGTGGATACATGATGGTATTTGCATTTCCCTGATGACTATTGATGTTGAGAACTTCTTATGTGCTTATTGGACATTTATTTATTTTCTTTTGTAAAATGTCTCTTCAAATCTTGTACATATTTTTAAACTGTGTTGTCATTACTAAAACCAACAATTAACAATAAGAACTTATTTATACTTCTTCTATCACATGTATGTATTGCCTGTGTATGGCCTGCTTATTAATTTTTTAGTGACATTTTTTAATGAGCAGAAATGTTTTTATTGTTGTTGGGTTTGGTTTGGTTTGGTTTTGTGCTGGGGATCCAACCCAGGACCTTCTGCATCCCAGGCACGTGTTCTGTCACTGAGCTACACCCTCATCCCAGAATGTTTGATTTTAATGAAGTGCAGTTTATCACTTTTTTCTTTGATGAGTAGAACTTTTTGTGTTCTGTTTAAGAAATCTTTTCCGGCTCCAAGGTTACAAAGACATTCTCACATATTTTCTTCTAGACACTTTATGACACTAGCTTTTATGTTGAAAGGTCAGTGGTCTGCCTCAAATTTTGTTTGTTTATGGAGTGAAATTGTGTTGAGTATCATTTTTTTTCTTTTTAGTACTTGGAGCCTTTCTGACTTTACAACTACTACTACTCTGTTGACAACTGTATTGTGCTAACTTTGCAATACAGGATCCTCTGCCCATGAACAGCTAAGTTTGTTTTCTAAATACCGCCTCTGAAAACTGTGCTGTGGCAACATCAGTGGAATTATTGAGTTGGAGAGAATAGTAACAATAGTAGTGTTAGCAGGGGTAGTACTTTTTTGAAGTACTTCCTATTGGTTAGCACTTTGACTTGTATCAGACAGGTACTATTATCATATCTCCTTTTTGCAGATGAGGAAAGTTTAAGAATTAAAAAAAAAAAGCACAGAGAAGCTACATGTGATAAAGGCTTCCATTCACAGGAGCCTTCTCTGCTTATTTTCTTCTTATCCATTTGGTGTTTGTGACTATGAGTCAGCCCCAGCTGCCCTGGGATGCATTTGTAATGGAACAGTATTTATTCCATGCAAAATCATTCTAAGTTTGTCCTTGGAAATACCTCCAAAAGCCAACAGAGATCCCTACCACATTATAATGTTTCTCTAATCTAACGGGCTTCCTTATTCTGGCCAGCACCTTTCTACTGCCCATGAGACTCCCTCTGTCATCTTAGGATTTATAGCACTTCCTGTGTGCCAAGACTACTTCTTTCAGGATTGAGAATTGATTAACAAAGAAAATATAACCTCTGGTGTCCATTGGAATAGATGGAATTCTTTCTTATTAAAAAAAAAAATAGTAAGGTTCTAGGTGGATCTGCAATCCCAGCTACTCAAGAGGCTGAGGCAGGAAGATAAAAAGTTTAAGGCCAGTCTCAGCAACTTAGTGAGACTCTGTCTCAAAATTAAAAAAATAAAATAAAAAGAACTAGGGATGCAACTCAGTGATAGAGGAACCCTGAGTTCAGTTCCTACTATCAAACGAAGAAAAAGAAATAGTAAGATTTTCCCCAGAGAGCACATCTTTCATAGCCTTATAACAGAAGCGCCATTGGCATTTTGAACAATACACATTTTTCTTAAACAGGACTGTTCCTTGCATTTCTAGATATTTAATGTCCTTGACCTGCATTAATTAAATATCAGTAATATCCTCCCACCTGTAGGCATGGAGTTCCAAACCCTATCAAGTGGGGCAAGGGTATCTGTGTACATGGTAGCTCCTGTTTGGTGGGGACTGGGTGGACTAAGCTGGGGAAGTGGATGGCAGAATCACACTCTGTGTACCATTGCCACCATTCTCTGTCTCACCCCCTTCCTTCCACTTTTGTGAGATCACAACCCTCACAGAAAATTTTGATGCTGAAAGCATGTCTATATGGGAAGTCTAGCCACATGCTGAGGAGATTTTGCACTTTGCAGATTCTCTCTGTGTTCCCTCAAATTGATAATCAGGAGGCTGAGGAAAGAGGATTACAAGTTCAAAGCCAGCCTCAGCAAGTTAGTGAGGCCCTAAGCAACTTAGCAAGACCTTGTCTCAAAATAAAAGGGGCTGGGGATGTGGCTTAGTGCTTAAGCACCCCTGGGTTTAATCCAAAGTATCAAAAAAAAAAAAAAAAAAAAAAAACCTTCAGGTACTAGAAATCAGGGAAAGCCCAGGTTATAGTACACATCGCCTCCTGTGTCCATCATTGTAATGTTTGTATAGTGTAATCCCCAAGGTTTATGCTTTTAGTGTGAGATACCATGACCCAAGTAACCCCACTACAATTCAAAACAAGCAGGTTTCTGAAACATTTTTTCTAAAATCAAGAATGAAACCAGGATGTCTACTCTTAACCTCTTTTTTTAAATAGAGTCCTGAAAAACTTTAGAGCAATCAGTCAAGGGAAGGAAATAAAAGGGATAAAAATAGGAAAGGAGTATGTTAAATTATTGTAGGTGATGTGATTCTATACCTAGAAAGCCCTAAAAAGTCCACCAAAATTTCTTAGAAATGAAAAACTTAGCAAAATATCAGGATACAAAAATCAATATACAAAAAATAGTAGCTTTCTTATACACCAATAGTGAACTTTCAGAGAAAGAAACCAGGGACACTGTAGACTCAAAGAATTAAAACAACCAAACAAAAAACCCTAAGAATAAACCTAACCAAGGAGGTGAAAGATCTCTACAATGAAAATTATAAAACACTGAAGAAAGAAATTGAAGAAGACACTGGAAGATGGAAGGGCCTCCCATGTTCATGGATAGGCAGAATTCGTGTTGTTAAATTGCCCATATCACCAAAAGCAATCTGCAGATTCACTGCAGATCCCATCAGAATACCAATGACATTCCTCACAGAACTAGGAATAAAACAATCCTAAACTTCATATGGAAACAGAAGAGACCCCGGATAGCCAAAGCAACTCAATGCTTAGAAACATTGCAAAATCTTATTTCACAATATATTGTAGAGCCATTGTAACAAAACAGCATAGTGTTGGCATAAAAATAGACACACAGACCAATAAAATGAAACACCTGCAACCACCTGATTCTCAACACAGGTGCCCAAAATCTTCTTCAACAGATGGTTCTGGGAAAACTGGACATCCACCTGTAAAAGACTAAAACTAGATCTTGAGCCTTATCCTGTATAAAAATCAACTAAAAATGCATCAAAGACCTTAATGTAAGGTTTGAAACTACCAGAAGCAAACAGGGGATATTGTTATAGGCAGCGATTTCCTGAGTAGGACTCTAATAGCTCAGGAATTAATAGTAAGAATTGACAAAGGAGAGTACATCAAACTAAAAAGTTTCTTCACAGCAAATGAAACAGTCAACAGAGTGAAGAGATATCCTACAGAATGGAAAAAATCTCAGCCATCTTATTCATCTAACAGAGGATTCTTACCCAGAACATGCAGAGAATCAAAAAAGTTAATACCAGAAGAACAAGTAATCCAATAAGAAGTGGGCAAATGAACTGAACTGACCTTTCTTAAAAGAAGTAGTACATCTGGCCACAGTAAATATATGAGAATGCACAATATCTTTAGCCTTCAGGGAAACGCAAATCAGAATTACACTGAAGCACACAAAAAACACTCCTGTAATCCCAGTTACTTGGGAGGCTGAAGCAGGAGGATCACAATTCAAGGCCTGCATGGGTAACTTAGCAAAGCTCTGTCTCAAAAAATAAAAGGACTAGAAATGAAGCTACGTGGTGGAGTGCCACTGGGTTCAGTACTGCAAGGAAAAGAAAGGCACATTGAGATTCAATATCATACCAGTCAGAATGGCTATTGTCAAGAAAACAACAAAAAATGCTGGCCAAGAGGGAACCCTTATATGCTATTGATGGGAATGTTAAATTAGTACAGCCACTATGGAAAACAGTTCGAGATTCCTCAAAAAACTAAAAGTAGATCTGCTAAATGATCTAGCCAACCTGGTCATACAGAAGGAATCAAGTTGGTATAAAGAAAAGAGACCCACCCCAAAAGAGGCCCTTATTTATTGTGGCACTATTCACAATAGCCAAGTAGTGGAGTTAGTCTAGATGCCCATCAACAGATGAACAGATAAAGAAAATGCTACATATATACACAATGGAGTATTATTCAGCCATAAAAATCATCTAAATTTTATCATTTACAGGAAAATGAATTAACCTGGAAATCATCACTTAAACTAAATAAACCAAACCCAGAAAGAGAACAATTATATATTTTCTTTCTTATGTGCAATCTTAACAAGAAAAAGACAGTATAATAGTAGAAGAGGGATTTTTAAGGAAGGGGACTGGGAAAGGGCCAGTAGAGACATATAATCAAAGTACATTATATGCATTCATGGAAATGTCAGGGTCAAACCCGTTAGTTCATACACTTAATATGCACTAAAAATTAAACTTTAAAATTTTTAAATAAAAAAAAGCAATCAAGTTTCTTAGGTACTTATTACATTACACAACTAAGCATCCCTTACCTCCACCAAGTATAGCACTATAAAAATTCCTCCCTGTTTGCTAAAAGCCTCTACTTGCTTGAGAAACTTCCTTTTGTGATTTGGAGACAAAGCTTATGTTACTGATGAGATTAAAAACAGATTTCATTATAAAAGTTTATGATGTTCCAGTCTGTTCAGTGTGTACAGTTGGAAGAACACTTTGCCTATCCAAAGTCCCTTATTTGATTTTCTCTTGCCCACTCTCCTGCCCACTGTACATCCGTAGACCCCTGCCTCTGTTCATATAGCCGAGAACCTGTCCATGATCATCCTCAACCCCGGGGACCTAGTTACAGGCTCCCATTTCTAATTTGTACTGAGAAGGCATTGAAGTGAATGCCTCCTGGGAATGCTTCTTATTAAAACTTTTTTTTATTTTCCCCAATCCAGCTGCCCTGTGCGATGGATTCTGATATAAGCCTTATAGCTGCATACCTCCTCTGCATCTGGTCACTGAGTTGGGATTGCTACTCTGGCTAGCAGCCTCTATAACCAGCAAGCCAGGCATGGAAGCACAATCACTATTGATGAAGTTTCTGACCTTTGGTCCAGTGATTAAAAATAACAGTTTCAGTCTAGTCGCAGAATAGTACCTACCCTAATTGGCACAGCAGTCTGAAAATTATTCAGCCAAGGAGGGTTCTGCCTTTTCACCTGTCCCCTCCATTTGTGCTTTATTTGTTCATTGGCCTGCTGTGCCTTCCAGCTCTTGTTCATCCACGCCCCTCCTCTGCTTACAGCTCACACAGAGCTTTTTGCTATTCAGTCTGCTTCTTTTTTTTTTTTTAATATTAGTTGTAGATGGACACAATACCTTTATTTTATTTGTATATTTGTATGTGGTGCTGAGGATCAAACCCAGGGCCTCACTCGTGGGAGGCAAGCACTCTACCACCGAGCCCCAGGCCCTCAGTCTGCTTCTTTTAACTTCAGTAACTTCTGTTCCTTCAGAAATTAGCAAAGAGGTAATAGGTTCCTCTGGCTCCTCCCTTCCTAACCATGTTTCACTCCCACTCGACACTCTACACGGTGAAGGTTATACTTGATTAATATACTTAGGCGCTTAATTGTGTTCCATCACTGGTCACCACATTTTTTTCATACCTCCAGAAGCCCCTTAGGAAAGGTGACTTCTAGCATACACATTGAGACACTTCCAGAGCATCACAGAAGATCACATGCCAAATTAATGAATGAACTCTGAGCTTTTTGGTCCTGTTTCCCAAGAAGACTAGCCAATAGAATGTAATTGAGCAACGTAAATGTGGGAGTCAGACTGAGCATCCCAACCCTGAGAAAAGGATGTGGCATATCAGAGGTAACATTATTATAAACCCTTTCCTGGGTATTTGGAAATCTCTTTGACAGAAGCTGGGAAACCAAAGCACAGACCTGAAATTACCAAGTTATGGAGGAAGGCCACTGGCAGAGAGTAGCACAGAGTCCTGGGCTCCTCCCACAATGCTCTGAGCTGCAGGTCAGGTCTCAGAGAACTCGAGTTGCATGACCTTACCCCAGTGTTGATATACCTCTAGCATCAAAACAATCATTAATGCCAAAGGAGAGAATAAGAATGGTTTATTTATGTATTTAATGGTGCTGGGAATTGAACCCAAGGTCCTGGTGCATGCTAAGCATGCACTGTATCCCTGAGCTACACCCAGCCCCAATAATACAACGTTTTTAAATCACTAGATACAATTCTCTCGAATAAGACACACTCTCATTTCTCTAAGCCCAGGTTTGGTCTAAGGTTGTTCATTATGAGAATCTTTATAATGTTTCTTCTCTATACACTTTTCTGGTCACTGTAACTCAAAAAGGAAAAATATATGTGTATATAGAGAGAGTAGTTAAAGTCCAAACCTGGGTGTAGTGGCACACACCTGCATCCCAGCAACTTGGGAAGCTGAGGCACAAAAATTGCAAGTTTGAGGCCAGCCTCCGAAACTTAGCAAAGCTCTAAGCAACTTAATGAGACCCCATCCCAAAATTTAAAAAATAAAAATAAAAAGGACTGGGGATGTGGCTCAGTGGTAAAGTACCTCTGAGTTCAATCCCAAGTACCAAAAAAGAAAGAAAGCAAAAAGGGGGTCCAGAGAAGAGTAACAAAGTGTTAAGGAGGTTCAAGTTTCAACCAAATAGTCACAGGGGCTGGGGATATAGCTCAGTTGGTAGAGTGCTTGCCTCTCGTGTCCAAAGTCCTATGTTCAATCCCCACACACACACACACAAAAAAGTCCAAATAGGGTTGTTGTCAAAATAAATGGGGACTAAATAAGTAAATAAACCATCCTGTATTAAACTACATATAACAAAGTTTTTCACTGTAACCATTTAAGTGTACAGCTCAGTGGCATTTACTGCGTTGACACTTAGGCAATCATCACCATCCATCCATCTCCAGATATTTTTCTTTATCCAAAACTGAAGCTCTGTAGTCACTAAGCAAGAATTCCTCGTTCCCTTGCCCTTGCGACCACCACTCTACTTTGTTTCTAGTCTATCTACCTCATATTGGTAGAATCATATAGTATGTATCCTTTTGCTCCTGAGTTATTTCCCGCGTTCACGTGACATGGTGTCTTCAAGGTTCATCCATGTTATTGCATGCTGCTTGTGTCAGAATTTCCTTTCTTTTTTCTATTTTTTAAATTTTTTTCTTTTTGCAGTGCTGGGGATTGAACCCAGGCCTCATGTTTGCTGGGAAAGTGCTCTACCACTGAGCTATAAAGCCTCTCCTTCCTTTTTAAAGCCATTTAATATCCCAATGTATGTACATTTTATTATTTTTAAAAAATATATTTATTTTTTAGTTGTAGTTGGACACAAAACCTTTGTTTTTATTTATTTATTTTTATGTGGTGCTGAGGATCGAACCCAGGGCCCTGCACACGTTAGGAGAGCACTCTACCTCTGAGCCACATCCCCAGCCTGTACATTTTATTCTTTACCCATCTGTTGATGGATGTTGAAGTTGTTTTTACTTTTTGACTTTGTGAATAATGCTTTGAATATTGGTGTACAGTTCTCTGGTTTGATTTAAATTCATTTGGATATGTATAGAAGTAGAATTACTGAATCAGTGATTTTATGTTATTTGATTTTTTGTGTAGCGCTGAGGATATGAAATTGCTGGGTCATATGGGAATCTCATGTTCCTTTTTGAAGAACCACAGTGACTACACCAATTTACATTTCCACCAGCAATGCTTAGAAGATCCAGCTTTCCATATTCTCTCTAGAACTTGTTGTTTTCTGTTTTTCTTTTTGTTTTGTTTTTGTTTTGTCTTAATAATAACTGTGCTAGTGGGTATAAAGTGGTATAAATGGGGACTTTTCTACCTGGAAGAAATAGACTGGGGGGGATACAGGTGCGTAGAGTTGTGAAGACTTCTGCCTGTATGTACAGATGTGGTCACCAGAATCTAGGAATTTAGAATTTGGGCAAGAACCAATGAAACTCCAAGTCATGTACAATCACAAGAATGGGATCCTAATTAGAATAAGTTATGCTCCATGCATGTATAATATGTCAAAATACTGTCATGTCTATCTAAAAAGAACAAATAGAAAAAACAATCTGGGCAAGGAATACAGGCAGAGTATTAAATGGTGTAGTGTAGGTACTGACCAGTCAAGAAGGCCACCAGCCCTTTGCCTTCCTCATGTGTATAGGCTGAAGGTCAGTCTGGATGGGACCATACTGGGCTATACTGCGGTTAATTTGAAATGATGAAAAAAGTGACTTCTCACTCCAGTTATATTGTCTCATGATGGGAACACAAGCTCAGATAGAAATAGCTTCTAGAATAAGTTTGGATACTTCACAAATGGGTGGTTAAAAATTTGAGAATTCTGTGTAATTTACCTCTTTACTTTTGAAGTTAACAGAGATGACTGTACCTCTGTTTTTACCTTTAGTTAGGAATTTGAAGCTCTCTGGACTCTTCTTGGAGGTCCTTGTGGCAATCACAGGGGGATGAAATTACTATTTCAGTTATTTAGCATTCAGCAAATATTTACAGTCCGCTCGTGCGCCAGGGCTAGCGATAAGTGCTAAGAATAGGATGGGGAGTTAAGCAACCCCTGTCCTTGTCCTTGTGGAACCATGGTCAAGTGGAGGAGTCAGATAACTGGTCACACAAAGAGATTGGTAATTTCAACTGCATCTGACTCTGAAAGGAGAAATACTTGAGACACTTCTCTCTTTCCCCTTGGATTGTTCACCCAGCCACTCAAAGAAATCTGCTTTCTTTTCTCTTCAGGAGCCTCCAAACAGGTGGCTTTGCCTGGGAGGGCGAGGTGGAGAACAACGCGTATAGCAAGGCTACCGGGGTGGCTCCCCAACACAAGTACCACCCCACAGCAGGCAGCTACCAGCTGCATTTTGCTCTCCAGCAACTGGAACAACAGAAACTTCAGTCCCGGCAGCTTCTGGACCAGAGTCGAGCCCGGCACCAGGTAATTCAAGCCCTTCCATGTGCTGTCTCTTCCTTCTATTGGTAAAAAAAAAAAAAAATATGAGTGAACGGGCAGTGTAGAGTTAACGTCCTGAAAGGTTTCCAAAGCAGCTGGCACGGATGATTTGTAGGGAGTCTCCTCTCAGAACCGTTCTGGAGCCGTAACATGGGCTTCACTGGAAGGTGATGTGGAACCATGTGTGACCCGGTTCTTTCATTTGTGTGTACAAAAGTCCCTGTTGTAGTCTTTCCCCTTTCTGTTATGTGCTCTTAGTTCAGTAACTTCCCAAAATACCTAAAAGCCAGTATGTTAAGCATCTTTCTTTCTGAATGTACTCTTTCTCTTCTTCCATAGAGTTGGTATACATATGTACATATTGATCCATCAAGGAATAGATAACTTGGAAATGGTCACAAGTTAGAGTACCAGTCTTCTGTAAGTGACAGCGGGTTTATTCAACAGATGTTTTGTCAAATGCCTATCACAGGCTAGGCAATGTTTTATTAAACAGTGGGGCTTTAACAGGACCCAACACGCAAGCATCCTTGTGCTATGGAACTTAGAGTGAAATCTTCATTCCCTGCTCACTGTCTGTGAAATAACAGAAACCCCTGAGCATATGTGTGAGGAGCTGTGCAAGTATATCACACTAATCTGTCGGCATGTCCCTAATCATTTAGAAGAAGAAGGGCCTTACAAAAGGTCAGGTCACTAAGAATTAGCTTTGTTTTGATGATTCAGGATTATCATTAGAATCATTTACATGTTCTACAGATGTATTAAACTGAATTAATACTGATTCTGTAAGCTTCCCTATTTCCCTGTTTTTTTTTTAAACTAAAAAAAAAAAATTGGTTATCAATGGACCTTTATTTTATTTATTTATATGCAGTGTTGAGAATCAAAGCCAGGGCCTCACACATGCTAGGCAAGTGCTCTACCAACCCCAGCCCTCCCTATATTTTATGGAAAAAAGATACCTTCTATCAGTTTGATCTCTTATCACTTGCTTCTTTTTTTTTTTATAAAAATGTAGTTCATGTTATACATCAGTTAGTGCTGAATTAATACTTATTCAATGATAAAGGAAGCATTTCCCCAAGGTTTTTTATCCTCTGATCCTCTAAAGTGAATTAATTATCATTATGCCCTGTATCTTTACTTTTTTCACTACTGTCCAGAATAACATAGGATTATTTAATTTTTTCAACATAGTTCATCACATGATTACCTTTATCTCTGGTATTTACTCTGTAAATTAACACATCATAATTGAGAAATGATAAATTCAAACATTTGTGAAATAGTTCTTTAAACTGTTTTTTAATTTTTTTTTCTTTTAGTTGTAGTTGGACACAATACCTTTATTTTATTTACTTATTTTTATGTGGTGCTGAGGATCAAACCCAGCACGCTCTACCACTGAGCCACAACCCCAGCCCCTTTAAACTGTTTTTAATGGAGAAATTTCCAGACTTTTCAATCTGGAAGTATAGAATATGGCATCTCATTCTGATCACAACATCATCCTTTGCCATGTAGAAATTTCCTCATCTAGAAAATCTTTGGGACAGTATAAGCACGTAAGCCAGTTTGCATTTTCACAATTGCAGATAGAAATATGTGTACTAGTTTTTTGTAGTTTTTTTTTTTTTTTTAAATCTGCGCACATTTCCTTAAGTATTTTACACTTCCAAACTTCCTGTCATTTGAGTCCTTGAGAATGCCACCTTGTTCAGGTGCTGGATAGTGGAGACTTCGCTGTTCAGCCTTACTTCCCTCATGTGGCTCCAGGGAATATAGACAGTTGGTCCCTTTTAAACCACACGTCAGTACCTTGAAATAGTGGACAGTTTTTTTTTTTTTTTAAATGAAAGGAGATATTTTGCAGGACATTAAAGTTTGGGGGAAAGAGAGGCAGTTTTGCTGATTTTCACTTTGAGAAACTGCTTTACTTTTAAGTCCCTCTCATGCTTTTGATTAGCTTCCAGCAACTCACATTCCTTTGAAAATTTAGAGTACTGCTGTTCTTGTGTGGATTTTTTTTCACTGAGGATTACACTGGTTTAGTTTCACTGAATTATGAAGTATATGGAAAATATGTTTTTTAGAATCTGTCAGAATATCCATCTTAAGGAGGAGGCAGAACTCCCAAGAAGGGAGTTATCTCGTGTCTCCTGGAGAAGGAACAGAAAATCATTCATCATGATTTTATATATGTATATAACATCATTTTGTTCCTTCTCCCTGTTTTTCTAAACCACAACTGATTTAGGTAAGAGTGAGTAAGGGTGAAGTTTTAGGTCTGTGGGGAGAGCTAGAGAAACTAAATTTTGTGAGCTTAAGGAGTTTATAACTAATTAAATAGCAAATAAGATATTAAATGTTCTAACATGAAGTATATTTAGTAACTTAGAGCACTTTATTTCAGAGGATATTTAGAATCACTCCACAGGAAAAAAAAAAAACGCCACTCTTTTAGATTTTTAAGTCTTTGGTTTTAGCTTATCTGTGCTAGACCCGCCTGAGAATTATCACCAAATTGTTGTTTTCATTCTGAGTCTGTCCTCTATTTCTGTCCTTGAGATAATCCTTTAGATAGAGATGGTACTTCTCTAATAAACTCCTTGCACATTGGAGTCACTTTTCTTGAGTATAGGTTATAAAATTTGGTTAGCTTCCTGTTTGAGACTGGTGACCAGAATTAAAATCAAAGTTACCTAGCATCGGGCTGGGGATGTGGCTCAAGCGGTAGCGCTCTCGCCTGGCATGCGTGCGGCCCGGGTTCGATCCTCAACACCACATACAAACAAGGATGTTGTGTCCGCCAAAAACTAAAAAATAAATATTTTTTTAAAAAATTCTCTTTCTTTCTCTCTCTCTCTCTCTCTCTCTCTCTCTCTCTTTAAAAAAAAAAAAAGTTTCCTAGCATCTATCTAGAAGAGAAACATGATTTTTTGGAACAGGATGTTAAGGGGGTCTTCTAGGATGGTATGGTATGGAATGGTATGGTGTGGTATGATATAGTCATTGTTGTTACACATAGTGCCTTGCATACAGTGATCTCCTAGTATATGTTTGGGGAAATATCATGTGGCCTTTCTCCCATTATATGCAAAGAAATTCGCCCATCCTCTTCTGCCTCTAATCAGAGTACTTAGCTTTCCAGCTGGTTGCAAGTGTTCATGTCAAGCAGGCCCTCGGATTCAGGCTGTGAGTTTGAACATGGGCATCTCTGACCACTGATACAGAGTGAGTTTGGGTCTTCATCTCTATCTAGCATTGTGCTTACTCAGAAATACAGAAATCATCATGACCTGAATCCACCCCTGCAGATGACTGAGCCTGTGACCTGGAAATGAGAGGAAAGTAACACTGAGCCATTGGCAGAGGTATCCAAGGATAGATACAAGAAAACTAGGTGTGATCCAGTCCTTTTGATGAAGAGCATGAGAAAGAAAAAAAAGACAAAACTGAAACTATGAGCTGATATGCCCTGATGGATGAAACTTCAGCAATTTGAAAAACACTGTTTTAAGTCAATGCAGAGTCCATGACTTTTTCTGCAAATAGCCAGATAGTAAATATTTTAAGCTTCGTAGGACATAGGGTCTCCATTACAGCTACTCAATTCTGCCAGGGCAGAGTAAAAACAACCATGCACAATATGTAAACGAATGGCTGTCTTCCAATAAAACTTTATTTACAAAAAAGACTGCAAGCTGGATTTTTCCTGCAGGCCCTACTTTGCAGACACCTAGTCTATAGCAACGTCTACTTAAAGAGCTAGTTAAAACTAATCCCAGGGCTGGGGATGTGGCTCAAGCAGTAGCACGCTCGCCTAGCATGCGTGCGGCCCGGGTTCGATCCTCAGCACCACATACAAACTAAGATGTTGTGTCTGCCGAGAACTAAAAAATAAATATTAAAAATTCTCTCTCTCTCACTCTCTCCTCTCTCACTCTCTCTTTAAAAAAAAAAAAAAAAAAAAAAACTAATCCCAGCTACTTGAGAGGCGGAGGCAGGAGGATTGCAAGTTTGAGGTCAGTCTCAGCAACTTAGCAAGGCCCTACTCAACTTAATAAGACCCTGCCTCAAAATAAAAAGGGCTGGGGATGTGGCCTAGTGGTTAAATGCCCTGGATTAAATCCCAAATACCAAAAAAAAAAAAAAATGATTAAAATTTTAAATTAAATTTTCTTCCCTCAGTTATTTGTTTTCTGTCTTTTGGAAGGAAGATGGGATGTGTTAAAATCTAATGTCACCCTTATGAAATATCAGGCAATCATTTTTATAGAACTTTGTTGCCATCTTTTTCACTTCATCGACCACAGTATCCTCGTAAATAAATGATCAAAATACCTCTTTTCTCATTCTTATCAGGATACATTCTGCTCACCAATCTCAGCTCCCAGGATTCAAGTCTCAGGGTAGGCAAGAGAGAAATAGCGGGACAGATTCCCTGCTGTTTTGTTAGTAACAAGCCAGCACTTCATAAGCACTTACTGTATCCCAAGTTCCTTTCCCAAGCACTGTTCTATTCTTGGTGTTGTTCATATATTAATTCATGTAAGATGAGTTTCAGGATGTTGGGGGGCAAGGCCAAGGATGTTGGGGATTGCGAGGGGCTGCTATAGACTGGCACAGGCAGCGTGTGTCGGCTTCCTGCCCCGAAGGACAAGGCAAAAACACTCTTCTTTCAGCTGAGTCGGGGGCCCTGCTTGAGCAACAGTGACTACTGGTGACATCAGCATGAGTAGCTCTCCATGCTGGGGTCCATGAGAGGCTGCAGCGGCTGCGAGGCCCGGCTGACCTGATTCTAATTGCCGACATGGAGCTGATGTTATTCTTGGCGCGGGCCAGAGCGATTACTCAGTAGTTTCTGTTCAAGTGATCCTTTGTTACACTTATGCTCCCAACCCGTTCCCCCCCACCCACCGGGGCCTTCCCTCCCTCTCTTTTCTGCCTCATCCAGACCAAAAAAAGAGCCCAGAAAGCAGAAAATTAAGGACATTTTGATGGTCATGGCAAAACTGCTGGTTTCTTTGATTGACAACAGGGGAGAGAAGCGCTTTAAACCAGCTTAGTTCTTGAGCGGCTCTGTTCTCTTTCCAAAGCCCTTCAGTTTTGAGCAGACTTAATTTTCAGCATGAATAAGGTGACTCAAGGTAGGAGAAAACTGCATCCCGAGTACCTCTCATCCTTCCACACGTCTGCTCTTTACTTTTCCCTTCCTGCCACGCCCAGGTTTACAGACCAGCCTAGGAGAGAGGCGACTGCTCCTCTAACAAGCAGGGCCCGGTAGAGGTAGCCTCTCAGTGATCCCTGTGAGGGATCCTTCCACATTCTGGCAACCTCTAATGGTGTGTATGTCTGTGCACAGCCTCAGAAGGGCCGAAGGGATTCCCATAGAAACCCAACCCAGTCTTGTTATTTTGCTCCTAAAAGTTCATTGCATATATCTAGAAAAATTCTGCACCCCCTGCAGGAAGGAACACTGTTTCTCTAAGCCTTTGGCCCCTGTGTGTTGGGCTGTGGAGAGGAGGGGAAGGAGGAGAAATTCAGCAGGCTCTATATCCAAGTACCAGCATGGGATCGGCTGGGCACTGCTCAAGCAGCAGGAGGTGTATCAGAGGGAAAGGTCAGACCTGGGTGGGCAAGGGGATGAATTTATGTGTGGGTGGGTGGGCGTGCTCTAAAGTCCCAGAGCAAGTGGGCCCAAATGCCGTAACCTCCTGCTTCTTTCATGTTGTTTGTCTGGTTGGTTCTTTTATTCTGTTTGTTTTTTTCTCCTCGCCTGTATCAGGAACTCATATAACGCTTAGTTTCTAGCTTTTAGTTATTATTACTGGTTTTTCCTAGGATGATTTAATTTGATTTTGCCAAACCACTTTTTTTTTAAATTCTTACCCATTAAGAATATATTGAGGGGGCTGGGGATGTGGCTCAAGCGGTAGCGGCGCTCGCCTGGCGTGCGTGTGGCCCGGGTTCGATCCTCAGCACCACATACCAACAAAGATGTTGTGTGTCTGCCGATAACTAAATAAATAAATATTTAAAAAAAAAAAAAAAAGAATATATTGAGGGGCTGGGGATGTGGCTCAAGCGGTAGTGCACTCTACTGGCATGCGTGCAGCCCGGGTTCGATCCTCAGCACCACATACAAATAAAGATGTTGTGTCCACCAAAAAAAACCTAAAAAAAAAATAAATGAATATTTAAAATTTTCTCTCTCTCTCTCTCTCTTAAAAAAAAGAATGTATTGAAAATACATGAAATAATACACATAAAACTACCCTCAGTTGTTTCGGACATAGGCACTCTGGACAACCTTTGGAGTCAAATAATTCTTAGTTTAAATCTTGGTCCTGTCCAGTTCATGACCATGGACAGGTTGTTAGACCTTCTTTGAACTTTCTCAGGGTCGCATAAATAATAAAGAGATTTAAACTCAGTTTGTCAGCCTCTACATCTAAGCTCTTGGGTTATCGGGCTATATCCTGCCTCCCTGATCATAAGACATTCAGTAAATAGCAGTCATTGAAGACTATTGCATCAATTTTAAGTTGCCATTCATACATTCAACAAGTACCTATTGACACCTGTGAAGTTATCTTTGAAAAGTTATTTTCAAGGGTCTTAACCGGTCTCTTACTATTCATGTGCCTAATCTCAAAAGTTTTACTAAGTGCACATAAACTTAGGTCTAGAGTTTGTCCCAATTACCTCAAATACTTAATTAAAGAAATGTCTTTTTTTAATATTTATTTTTTAGTTTTAGGTGGACACAATATCTTTATTTTTATGTGGTGCTGAGAATCGAACCCAGTGCCTCACGCATGCTAGGCAAGCGCGCTACCCCTTGAGCCACATCCCCAGCCCAAAGAAATGTCTTAAGAAAGGGTCCTAGGCTCAAAAATCTTAGAAATTCTCATATTTAACCCTCTCTTATACTTTATTATTAAGTTATATGGTCAGAGCTAATGAGTCGTGCAAGATGCTAAAGTATGTTCTTCAGGCTTGGTGATTCAGAGCCTTATGTGGGGTGTTACCTTTTTGGTTAGTACTTTGTCCTTTCAACCCTGTGATTGTTAGTGATAATACTATTTTAATCTTATTTCTGTTAAATTTGTTGAAAAGCCTACCAGGAAATAGGGCAGGTGTCCACAAATGTGACTATCACGAAAGACACATTAGTGTAATTCATAATAGGCTTGCTTTTTCTATACCATATAAATGTGAATCCCAGTGTATTGCACTGTAGACATTGGTTTGTTATGTTAATTCTTAGCTGATAGTAAAAGAAGTCCCCCTGATTATCATCAGGTTGTTTTCTAAGCTGTTGGTAGGATGATGTTCCTCTGGAATCTGGGACTTCAGTGATCGCGTCCTGTGGGCCAGATACAGTGTTGACCACATTCCACTGATGAGGAAACATAAGTGTGCCCCTAGGGTCACACTGCTGCCCAATCGCATATTAAAACCAGGTTAGAGGGCTTCCAGAGCCCATTCCATTTATCACTCTCCCCTGGACAGAACTAACTCTTTTCTCCTTGTTTTACACATGTATCACCAATCAGTGATACCACTCCAGCTTCATGACTGCACAGTCCTGTACTCTTACACACATCAAAGAAAGGGTCAAAGTAATCCATGAAAATGCATAACTCAGCTTGGTTGTCTAAAGAGGCAGCTGGGGAGCCAACTTGCTTGTTGTCTGTGGTTAAAATGGGATTTGCTACAGGACCTGGTGACCATTATGCTCCCTTCCCTCAGTTTGTGATCTGGTTTGTTTTTCTCTGTCTATAGGCAGAAGAAGGAGACAAAAAGGAAAAGAGAAAAGCCAAACACACATACAAACACACACACACACATGAAACATTTGTGATGGATGCAGCCACAGCAAAAATACTTAATAAATATACAACAGCAAGGTCAATATATATATACTGTTTAAGATCTGCACAGTAGGCCAACCACGAGAAGTGCTAGGCCAAACAAAACAAATCATGCATTTCAGGACAGAGAAAAGTTAGATGTCTATAAACTTAGAATTTAAAGTTATAGGGAACTTAGAGCATGCCTTTTACTAATTATCTTATTTTACTAATTGAGAGACATAAAATACGGATATTGTTACAAGAATATGAGTTTTGATATACAGATGATACTCTATGGTCACTAACAAATAATTGATAAAACAGACAATTGAAAATGAAACTGAATTCTCTTTTGTTAACCAAGTGAGCTCTCAATCTGGGACAATTCTGATATTTTATTTTTTTTGAGATACTGGGAATTAGGATCACTTTACCACCAAGCTACATTCCCAGACCTATATTTTCCTATATTTTGTTTTATTTTACTATATTTTATTTTACAAAATTATCCATATATAGGTTGAGTGTTCTTTTTTTTTTTTTTTTAATTTCAGGTTGAGCATTCTTAACATGAAAATCCAAAATGTTCCATGGTCCAAAATTTTTTGAGCCCTGACATGACACTACAGTAGAAAATTACACTTTGAAATGAAACTTTGTTTCATAATGAAACTCTTAAAATATTGTTTAGAATTTCCCTTGGATTTCTGAGTATAAGGTGTAGAAAAAAACAAATGAATTTTGTATTTAAACTTGGGTCCCTTCCCCAAGATACCTAATTATGTATATGTAAATACTCCAGTGTCTGAAAAAAGGGTTAAAAATCTGAAACACTTCTGGCCCCACCCAACCAAGCATTTTGGATCAGGGATGGTGTACACAAACATACATATGTGCACATTGTAACTTTTAAAATTAGTGAGAAAATTTTGCTTAAAATATTTGAAACAAAATTTTCTTAGCCTTCTCTAAAAAAAGTTATTTGGAGTAAGTAAACGAAATCTCTGGGTTTTATATGCATCTAAAGAAAGCTGTTAACATTGCTAGGTTTGCTTTAGATTTCCTTTGGAAAGGAGATTTATTAAATAGATTTTTCTTTAGATACATTTGCCTTAAAAGGCAGTCCGCATACATAAATCAGGGCAGCAGCTTGGTAAACCACACCCAGGGGTGCAAATCCCAGCTTACTCGCAGAGCTCGGCAGTCCTGGTCATGGTACTTACACGTTTGTGCTTGGTTTCCTCTGCAAATGGGGATGATGGTGGAATGTGTCTCAGGTGACCAGGGGGATTACATGAGTTCACATATAAAGGATTTAGAGCCCTGCTGACCCATGATAAAAGCTCAATAAACCTTAGTTGCTCTTATTATTTATTATGCATGTTAGCCTTCCATTACTGTAACAAATATATAAAACTTATAAAGAGAAAAGGTTTACTTTGGCTCACAGTTTGAAAGGTTTCTGGCCATAAAAGGTCGGCTTGGGGTGAAGCAGCAGGCCATGGCAGAAGGGCATGGCAGAGGAGAACTGCTCAGCTGGGGACCAGGAAGCAGGAGAGAGCAAACGGGAAGGTCTGGGTCCCACTGTCCCCTGCAAGGAGACACCATCAGTGATTAAAGACTCCCACAAGTCCCCATCTCTAAAGGATCCACCACTTCCTGATAGCGCCATGCTGGGGACTAACCCTTTACCACATGCCCCTCTGGGGACACTTAAGATTTTTTATCAGGGTAAAAGGCAAATCACGCAGGTCCACCCTGTAAGTGCTTTCTAAGCATCCAGTGCAGTGTTGTTAATCTTGTGCGCATTTTTGTACAACAGTCTCTAGAACTTATTCACAGTACCTGACCTGAACTGTCCTGGCTGAACAACAGCCTTACATTTCCTCCTCCTCCCAGCCTCTGGCAACCACCCTTCTAATTTTGTGTCTGTGAATTTGATTACTTCAGATGGCTCACATAAGTAGTGTAATGTAGGAATCGTCTTTTTGTAATTGGCTTGTTTCAGTTAGCATAATATCCTCCAGGTTCATCCATATTCTAGCATATGATAGGATTTCCATTTTTAAAGAGCTGAGTAATAATCTTTGGCATGTATAGATCCCATTTTCTTTATCCATGCATCCATCCATGGATATTGAGGTTGCGTCCACATCGTGGCTATTGTGAATAATGTGAATAGTGAGTGTTGGGTGTGCAGGTCTCTCTGTGATAGTGTGTTGCTTTCACCCTTAAATATACGTAGTAGTATAATTTCAAATTGGGAATTATAGTTAAACTACATGCCAGAAGTAGAACTTGCTTAAAACAATATTAAAGAAAATGTCTTGGAAGAAGCTCCAGGCTCAGAGTATTAATTAGTCACTTACTTGGACAATTAAAAAATTGTATGCAATCATTTTGTTCATAGTTGCTAGAGAAAGAGGTATGAGAATAAAAAATTATATTAACACCAAGACAAAATGAGTATTCTTTAGAGTAATATCTGTGTAGACTGTAAAATGTTGCCCCAAGACAACATAATCATTAAAAAAGGAAAGAAACATCAATACCATTAAATTACGATCCAGCTTTTCATGGGATACACAGTTTCCTCAGAACTATCAAAGGCAAATAAAGAAATCAATCCTCTCAAACATACTGATGGAAGTGTAAATTGATACCTTTTTTTACTGGGGGAAAATGGGGAATATAAAGAAGAGTTTTAAAACTGAAGATAAGGAGACTTCTGATGACTATTCTTCAAGGAAATTAATTGAAGCCAATAACCTAATATATGTGAAAAAATATTAATAACATGATGCTTATCACAGCACTGTCCTTCAAGAGCAAAACCAGTTGTTGACAACCTGAATGTGCACATGTGTATGTGGGTGGTGTTTCAAAAGGCAAGTAAGAATAAAATGGGTGTCCTGCTTTTCTTTCACTCAAAAATCTGTGAACAAAATGGAGATAGTACCCTGCATTCTTTCTGACCATAATGGAATGAAACTAGAAATCAATGATAAAATAAAAACTAGAAGCTACTTCAACACCTGAAGAATAAACAATATGCTATTGAATGACTGCAGGGATAACAGAAGACATGAGGGTGGAGATGAAAAAAATTCTTGGAGGTAAATGAGAACTCCAATACAACGTATTAAAATCTATGGGACACTATGAAGGCAGTGCTAAGAGCAAAGTTCATTGCATAGAATTTATTCATTTAAAAAAGAAAAAGTAAACAAATAAGTGACCTGTCATTACAGCTCAAAACCCTAGAAAAAGAGGATCAAACCAACACTAAAAGTATTAGAAAACAGGAAATAATTGAAATCAGGGAAGAAATCAGTGAAATTGAAACAAAAGAAACAATTCAACAAATTGACAAAACAAAAAGGTGGTTCTTTGAAAAAAATAAATAAAATTGCCAAACCCTTAGCCACCTTAATGAAAAGAAGGAGAGAGAAAACCCAAATTACTAAAATTTGTGATGAAGAAGGAAATATCACAACAGGCACTATTGAAATTCAGAAAACAATTATAAACTATTTTGAAAATTTATACTCCAGTAAAATAGAAAACCTCAAAGACACCAGCAAATTTCTTGAGGCATATGATCAACCCAAACTGAGTCAAGAGGACATACACAATTTAAACAGATCAATTTCAAGCTTACCAACCAAGAAAAGCCCAGATGGAGTCACACCTGAGTTCTACAAGACCTACAAAGAAGAATTAATTTTCCAATATTTCTCAAATTATTCCGTGAATAAAAAAGGAAGGAACCCTTCCAAACTCAATCTATGAAGCTAGTATCATCCTGATACCAAAACCAGGCAAAGATACATCAAGGAAAAAAAAAATTTAGAACAATATCCCTGATGAACATTGATGCAAAAATTCTTAATAAAATTCTGGCAAATCGCATACAAAAACATATTAAAAATATAGTGCACCATGATCAAGTAGGGTTCACTCTAGAGATGCAAGGTTGGTTCACCAAATGGAAATCAATAAGTATAATTCATCATAAGAATCATATGATTATATCAGTTGATGCAGAAAAAGCATTTGACAAAATACAGCACCCTTTCATGTTCAAAACCCTAGAAAAACTGAGGATAGTAGGAATATACCTCAACATTGTAAAAACTATGCTAAACCCAAGGTCATCATTATTCTAAATGGATAAAAATTAGAAGCATTCCCTCTAAAAACTGGAACAAGACAGGGATGCCTTCGTTTCACCACTTATGTTCAACATAGTTCTTGAAACTCTAGCCAGAGCAATTAGACAAAAGAAATTAAAAGGATACGAATGGGAAAAGAAGAACTCAAACTGTCATTATTTCCTGATGACATAATTCTATACCTAGAGGATCCAAAAAAACTCCACCAGAAAACTTCTAGAATTAATAAATGAATTCAGCAAAGTAGCAGGATATAAAATCAATACCCATAAATCAAATGCATTTCTATGCATCAGTGATGAATCCGCTGAAAGAGAAATTAGGAAAACTACCTCATTTACAATAGTCTCAAAAAAAAAAAAATACTTGGGAATCAACTTAACAAAAGAGGTGAAAGACCTCTGTAATGAAAACTACAGAACACTAAAGAAAGAAATTGAAAAGACCTTAAAAGATGGAAAGATCTCCCATGCTCTTGGAGAGGCAAAATTAATATTATCAAGATGGCCATACTACCCAGAGCGCTATACAGATGCAATGTGATTCCAATTAAAATCCCAACATCATTTCTTTTTTTTTTTTTATTGGATGTTCACAACATTACAAAGCTCTTGACAAATCATATTTCATACATTAGAATCAAGTGGGTTATGAACTCCCATTTTTACCCCAAATACAGATTGCAGAATCACATCGGTTACACATCACATTTTTACATACTGCCATATTAGTGACTGTTGTATTCTGCTACCTTTCCTATCCCCTACTATCCCCCCTCCCCTCCCCTCCCATCTTCTCTCTCTACCCCATCTACTGTAATTCATTTCCCTCCATGTTTGTTATCCCATTCCCCTCATAACCTCTTATATGTAATTTTGTATAACAATGAGGGTTTCCCTCCATTTCCATGTGATTTCCCTTTTTTTCTCCCTTTCCCTCCCGTCTCATGTCTCTGTTTAATGTTAATCTTTTCTTCCCGCTCTTCCTCCCTGTTCTGTTCTTAGTTGCTCTCATTATATCAAAGAAGACATTTGGTATTTGTTTTTTAGGGATTGGCTAGCTTCACTAAGCATAATCTGCTCTAGTGCCATCCATTTCCCTGCAAATTCTGTGATTTTGTCATTTTTTAGTGCTGCGTAATACTCCATGGTGTATAAATGCCACATTTTTTTATCCATTCATCTATTGAAGGGCATCTGGGTTGATTCCACAGTCTAGCAATTGTGAATTGTGCTGCTATGAACGTCGATGTGGCAGTATCCCTGTAGTGTGCTCTTTTAAGGTTTTCAGGAAATAGTCCGAGAAGGGCAATAGCTGGGTCAAATGGTGGTTCCATTCCCAGCTTTCCCAGGAATTTCCATACTGCTTTCCAAATTGGCCGCACCCGTTTGCAGTCCCACCAGCAGTGTACAAGAGTACCCTTTTCCCCACATCCTCGCCAGCACTCGTTGTTGTTTGACTTCATCATGGCTGCCAATCTTACTGGGGTGAGGTGGTATCTTAGGGTGGTTTTGATTTGCATTTCCTTGACTGCTAGAGATGGTGAGCATTTTTTCATGTACTTGTTGATTGATTGTATGTCCTCCTCTGTCATTTCTTATAGAAATAGAAAAAAGAATTACGAAATTCATTTGGAAAAATAAGAGATCTAGAATAGGCAAAGCAATCCTTAGCAAGAATAGTGAAGCAGGAAGTGTCACAATACCAGACCTTAATCTATACTGCAGAGCTGTAGCAACAAAAGCGGTATGGTATTGGCATCAAAATACACATGTAGACCAGTGGTACAGAATAGATGACACAGAGACAAACCCACATAAATACAGTTATCTCATACTAGACAAAGACGCCAAAAACATATATTGGAGAAGAGATAGCCTCTTCAACAAATGGTGCTGGGAGAACTAGAAATCAATATGCAGCAAAATGAAACTAAACCCATATCTCTCACCATGCACAAAACTCAAAGTGGGTCAAGGACCTAGGAATTAGACAAGAGACCCTGCGCCTAATAGAAGATAAAGTAGGCCTAAATCTTCATCATGTCGGATGATGACCTGACTTCCTTAATAAGACTCCTAAAGTGTAAAATATAAAAGCAAAAATCAATAAATGGGAAGGATTCAAACTAAAAAGCAAAAGAAACAATCAATGAGGTGAAAAGAGAGCCTACATATCAGGAGCAAATTTGTGCCATATGCACATCAGATAGAGCACTAATCTCCAGATATGTAAAGAACTCAAAAAACTTAACACCAAAAAATACAAACAACCCAATTAATAAATGGGCTAAGGAGCTGAACAGACACTCCTCAGAAGAAGATACATAATCCATCAACAAATATATGAAAAAAATGTTCAACATCTTTAGTAATTAGAGAAATGCACATCAAAACTACTCTAAAATTTCATCTCATACCAGTCACAATGGCAGCTATCAAGAATACAAACAACAGTGTTGGCAAGGATGTGGTAGAAAAGGCACACTCATACATTGCTGGTGGGACTGCAAATTGGTGCAACCATTCTGGAAAGCAATATGGAGATTCCTTAGAAAACGTGGAATGGAATCATTTGACCCAGCTATACCTCTCCTCAGTCTATACCCAAAGGACTTAAAAACAGCATACCACAGGGACACAGCCTCATCAATGTTTATAGCAGCACAATTCACAATCGCTAAACTGTGGAAGGAACCTAGATGCCCTTCAATATATGAATGGATAAAGAACCCGTGGTATATATACACAATGGAATATTACTCAGCAATAAAACACAATGAAATTATTGCATTTGCAGGTAAATGAATGGTGTTGGAGAATATCATGCTAAGCAAAATAAGCCAATCCCCCAAAACCAGGGGCCAAATGTTTTCTCTGGTAAGTGGATGCTAATCCATAATGTGTATGTGTGGGGGGGATGGACATGGGATGAGTGGTGGAACTTTGGATGGGGCAAGGGGAGGGTGGGTGGGGGGCGTGGGGATAGGAAAGATGGTGGAATGAGACAGACATCATTACCCTAGGTACACGTATGATTGCACAAATGATGTGAGTCCATTTCATGTACAGAGAAGTGAAAAAATTCTGCTCCATTTGTGTACAACGAATCAAAGATCTTTCTGCTGTCATGTATAACTGATTAGAACTAATAAAAAAATAAGTAAATAAATAAAAAATCAATATCTCTAGCAATTAGACAAATGTAAACTGAAACTACACTGAGATTTCATTTCACTCTAGTCCAAGTAGCAATTATAAAAGTAAACGCTGGCAAGGATTTGGGGTAAAGGTACACTCACACATTGCTGGTGGGACCACTAATTGGTTCAAGCATTATGGAAAGCAATATGAAGATTTCTCAGGAAACTTGGAATGGAACCACCATTTGATCCACTCCTCGGTCTGTATCCAAAGGACTTAAAAGCAGCATACTACAGTGATGCATCCACATCAGTGTTTCAACCTACTGCATTTCAACAGATGAATGGATAAAGAAAATGTGATGTATATACGCAATGGAATATTAATCAGCCATAAAGAAGAATGAAATTATGGCATTTGCCAGTAAATAGATTGAATTGGAGACTCTCATGCTAAGTGAAATAAGCCAATTCCAAAAACCCAAGGGCTGAATGTTCTCTCTAAAATGCAGATACTACCACACAATAAGTGTATGTGGGGTGCAGAGTAGGGTATAGAATATAAGTTCATTGGATTAGACAAAAGGGCATGAAGGGAAGGGAGGGAGTAGGAATAGGAAAGACAGTATTGAATCAGACCTAACTTTCCTATGTTTGTATATGAATACATGACCAGTGAAACTCCACATCATGTAGAACCACAAGAATGGGGTCTTAATTAGAATAAGTTATACTCCATATATAAGTAATTTGTCAAAATACATTCTACTCTTGGTGCTGGAGTTGTGGCTCAATAGAAGAGTGCTTGCCTTAGCATGCATGGGGCACTGGGTTCGATCCTCAGCACCAAATAAAAATAAAAATAAATAAATATTTATTTTAAAAAATTCTACTCTCATGTATATCTAAAAAGAACAAATAAAATAGTGAGGAAAAAAAAAACAGTGATCTAGATCTACCTTCAGAGATATGGAAAAAATACTCAAGATAGGTATTTGAATGGAAAAAAAAAAAAACAGACCTCAAAATGGGTGTCTGTGATCCCATTTTTTGTAAGCATACAGAAATACATATGGAAAATAAGTACACAGAAAAATGTCCAGCTATTAACAGGTTAGGTCTGAGTAGAATTAGAAATTACTTTTAATGCTGTTTCTGATGAACATGGATTAAAGAAACTAAAGTGTTGCTCAGCCTTCCAGGCTCTGGTGCGTGTGTGATTGTGCTCCATGTTGTCACATGTAGAGTGAGATGGCGAGAAAGGAACAGCAAAGCAAAGCTACCGTCACCTGGGCCTAAGTTGCTGTCAGCCTCAGCCTCCTGATTATCACTGGCTGGATCTGTTGTGGTGGGGAGAGGGCTGCTGAGGGCAGGTCGTCTGTGCTGTCTGAGGGCTAACTTCCCTGGGCCTTATGGTCATGGAGGGAGCCCTCTGAGCCTCTGCCTTGTACGGAGTTGGGCTTACTTTGACCCTGATGCCCCGGCCCAGCCCGAGATGAATCCAACTATGAAAAACCAACTCTGAGGCGGCCAGTGGAAGCTTCGGCTTGATTGGGTGAAGGACTCTGAGGCTCATGAGATATTTGAATATCTGGTTTTAATCATTTCATTGCTCCTCCAATGTTTAGAATTGATTTAGAAATGTTTTGAACAATGCTGATTTCAGCTGGTTGGTGAGTAATAGTTTTAGACTTTTTTCTGTCCAGGTAAATACCTGTGTTTACATCTTTCCCAGTAGTTCTTGGAAGTGGTAAGATCTTTTCTCGCTTGCTGAAGGAGTAGGAGTTGGTTTTAGAAATGGAAGGATGTGCCAGAGGACTTCCAGGACAGTTGGCAATCGG
Organism: Spermophilus citellus; assembly: GCF_964194105.1. Classification (NCBI taxonomy): domain Eukaryota; kingdom Metazoa; phylum Chordata; class Mammalia; order Rodentia; family Sciuridae; genus Spermophilus; species Spermophilus citellus. The sequence continues at coordinate 200,670,731 of NC_138185.1, forward strand.
TGTCCTGCCTCGAGTATTTGTGTGGTTGCGCTTGCTCAGTCACACACACCCACACTCATTCACGCGCACTCACGTGTTTATCTATGAGCAGCGGCCGCTCCTGGGCTTCTGGTTTCGGCTCGGTCCCGATCCAAGTCAAAGCACTTCCCAACGCGTGGTAGCAGCACCAGAAGTTGTACCTGTTTCTTTTGCTCAGTCCCCTGTCTCGTCCCAGCTGACAAACACTGTGGATGGAAGACGGCCAAGAGCTCCATGCTGCCTTAGACAAAGGCCTTTTGGAAGCATGCTTTGCCCCTCGCCTCAGCGCTGAGTTTCCCAGGCATTGTGGTGTTGCGCGAGAGCTGTCGTGTGTGTGCACGCAACAGTTCTCACCCTGGCCGTGGTCAGCTGAGTGGGTAGTAGCTCACGTGTTTGGGAAAATGCGCCATTCCCACACCGTAGCTGCCAGGGAGGAACCTCCAGTGGGGATTTGTGTACCCTGTGCTGGGAATTCTGTCAGACTTAGGACAAAATCTAACACGGGCACATGATACCTAGAAACGCCTGCTTCCCTGAGATCCGAGTAAAAGGGGCACAGTAGAGATCAGCATTTGCTACTTTCTCTCCCTTAATTCTCAACAATGGAATTTACAGTTATTTTATTAAAGAGTCAACCAACTCTGCTCCATCACCAGTAAGCCTAAGTGAAGGCTAAAAGGAGTGTTTTTCTGGAAGGAATTAGGAGAAAAAAAACTTCCAGAATTTAATCTCTGCATAGTATTATCTTTCTAGTTGGAGAGCCCAGATCTTGCTTCCTTGTAACCTTCCAAGTTGCAGTCTGTGTTCTGTCTATCAGAAATTCCTCCTTCCCACCCACGAGCACCCCTCTGAGGCCAGGGGAGGGCCTTTCCAGTCTTTGCCTGGGGCCAGGCCAACCCTCCGACTGGTGCTGAGTCTCCTCCCTGTCCTGCGGCTTTCCCACACCAGCAGAGCAGCCAGAGTCCGCGAATGTTGATCAGGTCTTAAGTAGAGGCCAGTACTCATCCAGCTCCCTTTCCCAGGACACTGAGTGGTGACAGTACAGCTGTGTCCCTGTGTTGTGGTCATTGCCTATTCAGTCCTCACATTTCTTAGAAGTTATACAGAGAACATCATATAATTCTGTCCTTTCAAGAATCAGGACAAAACAGTTCACATGATCTTTAGCTGGTGGAGTGTCGGGGTTGAGGCCAATAACAGGGTATGAGGAGTCTGGGAAACCAGTCTAAATACACCCACTTACATATCTGCTTTTAATATTGCCTGAGTGTTTTCTTGAGCTGCTTCTTATCATATTTGATTGCTTCAATCCCACCCCAGTTAACCTTCGCTTTGGTGAGACACCTGGGGACTTGTCTTCATTTCTGACTCTTCAGTTTCAGATGGAATTCAGCTGTGATTCCTTTGTTGTCCATTCGGTGTATTCCAGCATGGCCACCAAACCATAAGGCACAATCTAGATGCTTTTTATTGTATTTGGTAAGAGAACTTGCTTTGAGATGCAATTCATGCCTGCTGAGGCTTAAACAAGCTTGACTGTGGTAGATTGAGAATTAGTTCTCATATCAGGATTCCACTTGGCTGCAGGTAACACACACACACACACACACACACACACACACACACACTGGTTAGAGAGGGGTTTTTTCCCCCATACACCATGGTGCCGTCTGAAACTCAGGTTTCTTCTGTCTCTGTCCCCTAGGATCTTAACCCTGTGCCTGTCTACCTCTAGCTAGCTAGTGGGAAGAACAGCCAAAACTTTCCTAAAATCCACACTCAGGAACTTCTGTTTATATCTCATTGACCAGAATTGTGTCCCCATGCCATGGGGGGGGGGGGGGTGAAGCTAAACACACATTATTATCCAGACAGAATCAGAACAGTATTATTAGGAAGGGAAAAGTGATGATATCCAGGCAGGTGGCAGTCTCCTAAGCAATAAGTTTTTTTGTTGTTTAAAGAGACATCTGACCTTACATAGAACATCATTGTGTCAAGTCCTACCCCAAAATTTGCATCTAAGAAGATGAATTTATTTTGAGGGGATTTAAGAGGGCTTATTTATATTTTGGACACAGACAGCACACTAGGTACTATATAAATTCAAAGAATGGTCTTATTACACGATTGCATTTCCATGCATATACACATTTCCCTATTTAGGTGTAGAGGAATTCACCTGTTGCTTAAAAAAAAAAAGATAAATAATTGGTGTACTGTTTTGTTTTGCCCCTTCCTGGAATAAATTGTGTTAAGCACCTGAGCGTTACACAAACCACTGTGGGTGAAACCAAAATCAATAACCCTATAAAATATAGCTATTTCCTGTGCGTATTGTCCAGAAAAGGGGAAAAGTACATGGATAAGTGGCTATAATACCAGACCGAATACAATACCAGTTAGAATAAGACATATGAATAAATTTTTATAAGCATTCAGAAGAGGAAAAGATTATTTCGGCCAGAGAGAATTGAATAAATATGATCTGGGAACCTAAACATGTGTTTTCATTTTAAGAGTTTGCTTTCACAGCTAGTGAGCATCATCATAAGACTAGAAAAATATGTTGAAAATATGCATAACCAACTACCATTCACAAATGATTACTGATAGGTAGGCTTTCATGTCATCCCTAACCCCTGATAAACTGCAGTAGGGAATGAATGGAGCATTTGCCAAGTATTTTGATTTATCTTAAGAAACTCTTATTAATTACGTAGGTAATCTTCATTTAATCTCCAGCAATCCAGCAAAGTAGTTATATAATTGCTTATGAGGAAGCCAAAGTGCAGAGAAGTTAAGGAACTTGAAGAGATAACCCACTTTGTGAGTAACAGGGCTGATATTTGAGCCCTGCGGTTAACTGAAACGCCATGCTTTTTTCCCTCAGCCTCGTCTCTCTGCCGTTCATTGATGACCTAATTTGGTTCCAAAGCCAGCTATGAGCAGTCAGTTCTCTCTTGCAGCCAGTCTAACAGGGAGTAAATGTCTGGCTGGTTGAAACTGGGCTTCCTGTGAATATTGTCACTTATATTCAGAGCTAATTTGTTACACACTTAAATGTTATTAGAACTTGACTTTTTAATAATTTATTTGTGTAATAACTGCACACAAAATTTTAAAAATAGTAGTGAATTTAATGCCCTTCTTACCTTGAAACATAGCTAACCAGTTCTTTTTTCATGGACATTGTCAACTTTTTGAATATCCTTCCAGAATTGTTCTGTGCAATATTAACTTTGTGTATGTGTGTTTATTTATACACTTCTTTTTTTTACACAAATAGGGGCTTATTATACTCCCTGTTCTGAACTTGCTCTTTTCATTTATTCTTTTAATTGTATTTAGATGACCTAAAAAAGTATTGGAAAAAAGAGAAACTTGATGAATTTGGAAAATAAATTTGGGAATATGGTTGGTGTAAGCATGGGAACATTTGCTGAATAGATGTTCTTACTGATGGCAGTTCTCCTATGACATTAAAATATAACTCATTAAAGAATATTTTTATTTCCAAGAGCTCTTGATTACTGATTTTTCCTTCTTTATTATTTATCCATTGAAGTTGTTTATAGACAGCTCAGTGTGACCCTCATTGCAATTTCTTAGGTCCCCACCTGAGTCCTGGTCTCCTCCCATCTTGAATGAGGCATCACCCACACACTCTTCATAGCTGAGCCCACTTTTTAGGATGTTGTGGTGAAAACAGCAGCCTAGGTTTTGCCCCCCCTCTTGCCTCCCTCCTCCAACTGAGCTTCTCCCACACAGTTTGAGGCCTCAGATATGGAAACAGCAGTTGAAAAGGTTTGTTTGAAAACCTTTGTGGAACTGAAAGAATTGGCACCTTCCCTCAAGAAGGCTGGCTGGAGCAGCTGGGCTCCCTGGCCCTCTGGCCCCATGGGAGGGCACCATGGGAGGGCTTCTCATGGACACACATGTGACAGCACTGCCCTCCTGATCTGGCCCAAGGCCTTGAGTCTTCCTTTCTTCTCTTAGTTGGGTCAGTTCGTAAAGGCACATCGGTCCAATTGATCAGTTTGAAAGTGTTCAGATCCTCTCCCTCTGAAACCTCTTTGATCTGAGTCAAGTGTTTCAGTCAAACACATTCACTGCATGCAAGACCGCTCTGACCTGCCAGGCCAGGCTTCTGGACTCATTTCCCAGAAGTGGGACTCCCAAGGCATGAGCAGAGAAGGGTCATTGACATGTTTCTAAAGCTACCCAGCTCATCTTTTAAATCTGAATTTTTAACAAAATTCATAAAGGACAAAAATAATATGGGTGAGGTCTGTCTGGAAGGTGAATGTGTCCTAAGATCATCTTGTCATTTTCCATCAAGCTTGGCCATGCCAAAGTGACTTCTCCCATCTCTCTTTACGTGGTGTATCTACAGCTCAATGGGAATTTTAGGATTTTTTTTTCACAAAAGTGCTATGTAGGCCTGGCGTGGTGGCACTTGCCTGTAATCCCAGCAGCTGGGGCGGCTGAGACAGGAAGATCCTTAGTTCAAAGCCAGCCTCAGCAATGGTGAGGCCCAAAGTAACTCAGTGAGACCATCTCTAAATAAAATACAAAATAGGGCTGGAGATGTGCCTCAGTGGTTGAGTGCCTCCAACTTTAATTTCCAGTACCCCCCCTAAAAAAAAAAAGGAATAAAAAGTGCCATGTATTTTGTCAATTACATTATTTTTCTCTTACTATGACTTCACATTAAAAGTTTTTGTAATTCATGTGTATTGATGCTAGTATTAATAGTATTAAAGGACCAATAACAAAACTTATGACACACACCAAAAATATCTATTTCTTTTTTTTTATTGTTAGTTGTTTAAAACATTACAAAGCTCTTGACATATCATATTTCATACATTTTAAAAATCTATTTCTAATGAGGTCAATAAGTTGTGAGAATTCTTAAAGCACCTACTTGAAGAAAGTATACTTGCGCATCCTGCAGACATCTGTGATGTCTAGAAGTGTCTGCAGATCTTTATAGGCCTCCCCTCCAGCAAAAACACCCTCCTGTTGAATGCCGGATGCGAATTGAATTGTATTCATGTCGTAATTTTAACTTTGAAAGCATTTTCAAATGTAAAAGTCTTGTTAATCCTTAGGTCAACAGGGTGTTACTGTGCTAAAATTCTAAAAATAGCCCTCAAAGCCCTGCGTGGTCTGGCTCTGGGCCTCATCTCTGCACTCTGGTCTCTCGTGGCTACACGGGCTTCTTCCCTCTCCTCCAACACGGGAACCTTCAGAGTTCTGAGGAGGCTGGAATCGAAATTCTAGCACTCGGGTCCTCAGCAGGAGACATTCGTTCAAAAATCTGTTGACTGTAACAATGAAGGAAACCAAGATGAGAGACCCAATGCTTTTCAGTAGAATTATCCAGAATAGGGACCAACACCTCGTACTGGGTGCCCGGATTCCTAGCCCTGGTGCTCCCAAGAGCACCTCAGCTCTGCTTCAGGAGGTTCCTCTTGTCTGAACCTGGACCTGCACTGACAGCTCTGAGGAAGTTTGTCCTCAAAAATGACTTAACAATTTCCCTTTTCTCTTTGCCCTCCTTCAGGATTACAGCAGTAATATGCAGCAAGTGGCGGGGGAAAGGGTTCTCCATCGATCATTTTTCTTTTCTTTTTCTTGTAGGCGATCTTTGGCAGCCAGACACTACCTAACTCCAATTTATGGACAATGAATAATGGTGCAGGCTGCAGAATTTCAAGTGCCACAGCTAGTGGCCAGAAGCCAACCACTCTGCCACAAAAAGTGGTGCCACCTCCAAGTTCTTCCTCCTCCCTGGTCCCCAAACCCCCATCTAATCATAAACAAGTGCTCAGAAAGGCCACATCCCAGAGGGCTTCAAAGTAAGTTCACTGTAAACTTTGCAGTTTCTTCTAAGTTATGTCAATTTTAAGCTAATTGTACTTTTAACTTCTGGAACCTTCCATAAGGTATTGAACAAGAATACCAGCTGGGGGTGGTGGCCCACATCTATAATCCTAGCAGCTCTAGGGGCTGATGCAAGAGGATTCCAAGTTCAAGGCCACCCTTGGCAATTTATTAAGACCTTGTCTGAAAATTAAAAAATAGAAAGGGCTAGGTAATATAGCTCAGTGGCAAAGCACCCTGGGCTCAATTCTCAATGGTGGGGGTCACAAGAACACCCGATGGAGAGTAAAGACTAGGTACAAATAATTAAAGCATGCCAATGGCTGGGCTGTGCCCTGGCTGAGAGGAGTAGCCCCTGATTTTTTAGGCTCCCTGGGTGATTGTGGTGAGAGCTCCCTATACAGTTCAAGATCATTGCCAACCAACTCTGCTGGCCTCTGGCAGGAGCTACAGTCAGTGAGTGCCCCAGGTAAGAGTCCTGAACTGTGGGCTTAGAGAAAGGAAATGAAAACTTCTTCCTTGTTGTATCTTCTTCTAGTCATTCTACTCAATCATATCATATTTCAATTTCATTAAAAAAATCAACGCCTACTGGGTGCAGTGGCACATACCTGTAATCCCAGTGGCTCAGGAGGCTGAGACAGGAGGTCCGCAAGTTCAAAACCAGCCTCAGCAACAGCGAGATGCTAAGCAACTCAGTGAGACCCTGACACTAAATAAAATACAAAATTGGCCTGAGGATGTGGTTCAGTGGTCAAGTGCCCCTGAGTTCAATCCCCAGTACCAAAAAATTTTTTTGATTTAAAAAAAAAAAAAAAGCCAATGCCTTCCCCCCCCCCACTTGTTTGTTCATGTTTGAGCATTTGAATGGGAAGATGAAGGATTGAGATTTCACTGGCATTATTCAACAAACTGAGTAGCGACAATATTTCTAGTACCTTGTATGTTCTTCTACCATTTTATACAAAAAAAAAATTTCCATGCCTGAATTAAATTGTCGTAGGTCATCATCATCCTTCATTCCACCTCCAACCCTTCTTCATCTGGGGAAGCAGACAGGTACATGGCGTTGGTTCTAGCCCACATGTTCATAATACTAGGAGACTTCTCAAAGATACTTGGAAGGGACTAGCATCTCTCACCATCTGAACACCTTGAGGTTGTGGTGCTTTTCTCTTGGTCTCATTAATGCTCCCGTTCATTTGTCCTCCACAAGCTCAATTTTAGTTGTAGGAAAGAATCCTGGGACAAAGAAAAAAATGTGTTACTGTTTTTCCTCTTTGGAGGGTGAATCAAATTCTGGATTTGAATTGAAAACAATCTTTTGCGGCTGTTTAATCATATTGCTGCCATTATTCGTTTATCCAACAAATATTTACTCAGCGCCTGCTAAGTACCAAGCCCTGTCCTAGGAATAACTTGCATTTTAAAGACTGCAGAACTCTCTGGAGCAGTAGCAAAGGGCAGTAGAGAGGCCGCAGTTTGTGGTTGAATGCCAGTGTCAAGATAGAAAGGAAGCTGCGTGTCCTCTCAACCTAGAAAGAAGACTGAAGTCCTCAAGGGTGCAGCCTGCAGGGGCAGACAGCCTGGCTCCCTTCCCCACTCCACACTTGACTGATTTGACATCTTTGGCAAGATACTTAATGTTTTGGCCTCAGTTTTTCCACTGATAAAAATGGGACAATAAGAGTATCTGCTTCCTAGGTGAGTTGGTAAAAACCTTATACGTGTAGTGCAAGGCCTGGCTCACCTGAGAACCCAGAGTGTCGTCACCATCAGCTGCATGCTAAAGGCACCCTCTGCCCTGCAGGTCCCAGAGCCACAGCTAAAGCAGTGGTTCAGAAGTGCATGTTGCATCTGCCAGTTGGTTGCTCTCAGTGCATCCTCTCTTCGTTGCCACTGCCCCAAGTGGCCCATGTGGGGGCTGGCCTGCTGTGAAGAGGAGGCTTAGGCATAAGCTGCCTCTGAAGGCACTGTCCCTGCCTCCAGCCCCCCACCCTCACCCCCACTCACAGGAGAGCTCTTCAGCCTCCGAGGTGAAATCGCAGCTCTTTGGACAAACTTTGCTTTTCTGCATTTTTGTGGTTTCTTCTCTGTGACAGGCAGGAGTGTGGGAAAACCGGAAACAGCTCAGCATCAAAAATGCACAGAAGGGGGGGAAAAAGCAAAGATTTCTTCAGAATTTAAGAAATATAATCCAAGTATCAAAAGGCATGCTGTGAGGCGGTGTTCCAGGAAATAGTTTCCAATTTGCCTTTAAAACTCCAGCACAGTTAGCTCCAACGGAGACCTTAATGTCCTCTCTCTTACATGTAAAGTGTTCACCAAGTCCCCACAGATATTTTCAAATATTTTTTGACTTTCAGGGGAAAAAAAGAATAGTTTTCTATCTGAACTGACTCAGTGAAAAACTCCCTTTATGAAATATCCAAATAAAAGCTTTTTAAATAAATTTACATTAATTTTACATTTACAGGAAAGTTATAAGAACAGTAGATTCCCAGGCGCCCCTCCCCCAGTTTTTCCCATTGTTGATGTTTTGCATCGCCCTGGGACATTTCATCCTATGAAACTATCATTGATACATTACTATGAAGTGAACCCCATTTGTTATTTGGATCAATGAAGTGATTTTTAATCTAGAGAAACTTTTCATGGCTCTGAAAATCAGGATACTGAGTCTCAGTTGACATAGTCTTCCTGTCCTAGAGTGATTCTTGTTTCTAGCCAGCATAACAAGTTAGTTAATATCTCTGTGGCTTAGTTTCCTATTTTAAAATTGAAATAATAATAGTACCTACTTCATTGGATCTTAAGAAAAACAAATGAATTAATGAATGTCAAGTACAAATATAGTGCCTGGCACATAATGTGTGTTGAATAAGTTTTAGGTATTATTATGTTTAATACCAAGATGGTGTTTCAAGAAATTTTCATGTAATTTTTTACTTCTTGCAAGATGTATTGCTTCATTTGCTTGGACCTTATTATTGCCTTTATCCTGCTCAGTTCAGATTCATCAGGAACCCCAGTTCTGACTGGTGGTCCTGAGTCACACTCAGGAATGCCTTAGCTGCCCCAGGAGACAGAGCTAATGAGAAGTTGTAATGAGCTTTGGACCATGCCAAGCCCTGTGTTTTGGGGTTGAACTTCAGACTTCTCCTAGCACAGAAGTTGGCATTAGACAGATAGAAGCAATTTCCAACAGCATCAAAGTTTCCACATCCTAGAGGGTTGAGTTTGGAGAACAATAGAACATAAAAGATGGAATGTCATTTGAATTTTGGTGCAAAGGGAATTGAGAGTCGGAACAGTGGGGTCCTATTTCTGTATGATAATATTCAAGTCACTTTCTCTGTAAAGGTTTTATTTTCCCATCTGTAAAACAAAAAGCCACTGTCCCTACTGGATAATTAGCCAAAATAACTTGTTTTTTGTTGATTCTATTCAAAGCCTTTTTGAGAGCACATTTGTCTTTTTTTTTTTGGTAGTTGTAAATGGACAGAATGCCTTTATTTTTATGTGGTGCTGGGGATTGAACCCAGTGCCTCATGCATGCTAGGCAAGCACTCTACCACTGAGCTATGGCCCCAGCCCCCCATTTGCCTCTTAATCCTGATGCTTTGTAGCCATTTTCCTCACCTCCTCTTAGGCCAGAAGTTCTTGTTATAGTTCTCAAATTCATTAGTTCCTTTAGGTGTGTCTTATTTGTGGATTCTGTGTAGAGAATGATCTAGATTCTCTTTTCCTCCTCTCACTCTCCTCCTTTCTCCTCCTGCATCATCTTCTTCTCTTTTTTTTTTTTTTTTAACCATTTCCACAGCAGCTGTCTTGATTTCCTCTCTGATGTGTGCAGCACTTCACAGTGTAGAAGCCACCTCGGTCCCCCTTTTAAAACTCGCTCTGATGTTTCTTTCAAGCAGTCAGCTGAACTAATTAGCACAGCCTGGGAACTAATTAGGATAACAGCCTGAGCGCACCAAACTCCCTCCTCCTCAGAAGTGACCTTTTTTCTCAGAACTGGAATCATACTCTCCAGGAAATATGGAGAAAAAAACCTGAGGAGATTAAAGTTTACCAGGCATGTGGGCAAAACTCAGAGGCTAAAGGTGAAGTTGAAAGGGCCAGGAGACTTCTCCAAAGAAAGGAAACTTTGTAAGAAGCACTGACTGGGGCTGGGGGCTCAGCTCACGGGTAGAGCTTGTGCTTAGCATGGGCAAGGCCTGGCTTCAAGTTGTTAGCACAAATGAAAAAAGGAAAGATAAAAGGACTCAGACTGAAGGACAGCGCTTGCTTTACGGGGCTTGCATTGCCTTTTCTTGCCCTCATATGAGGTCCTGCAGGGAGCCCTCCAAGGAAGCAGAAGCTAAGTGCTGCGCTGTGTCAGCACCCAGGACAGTGGTGTTTGCCAAAGGCTGCTGGGGATTAGGAGGGAGGAAGGCATCAAGAGCTATGCAGCCCAATAAAACCAAATGCCAGTTAACGTGACCTGAACCTTTGGTGAGATCAGCATTATGGTGAAAGGTGCTCAGAGGGTCATGTCATTGGATATACAGATAAGCATCAGGTGAATAACTGTGTGTGTTACATCTTTTATAATCTGTGAGTCATTAAACTAGGGCAAAGTACTCAGGAGTTACAGTGGTCCAAAACTTGTTGGTGAGCATAGAAGATACAATATTGTAGATTAACCTTGTCTGTCAGCCTTTTAGTCTTTTATGATATGTTGTGTGAAGAAATATGGTTGCATCTGTGGCATATCCATCCTTAGATACAAGGTTCTCTAACTTATACATTTCTAAAATGTAATCATAAAACTTCCATGTTGGAAGGTAAAGGAATCTGGAGGCACAGTGTAGGGACAGGCATTCAGTGGCTGGGCCCAAACTGTCACACACACCACCTGTTGTGCTAACCTCAGATTCTTCCCAGGAGATTGCTGCTTTCAAAAGTCCCTACCAATCTACTCAAAAACATCTGTACAGCAAATGACAGATTAACCATCCTAAATATTGCTTTTGGAAAAATAGAAAGTAAGCACTTAGGAACTCACTCCTTGCCCTTTGCATACAAATTTTACCACTTAAGTGACCAATGAAGTAGTCAAAAGAGGGGAGAATTAGTGTGATTCTCAGGCTGGAGGTATTGGGGGAATTCCTGTTAGACATTACACAGGAAGGACTGGATTGAAGAACAACATTGAGGGCTTTTATATAGCAGCTTCCTGTGAGAGTAGAGTTTGGGAAATGAGTGGGAGACCTGGGGCACCCCAGACAATAGCCTCCCACTCCAAGGGCCAAGGCCTGGGCCAAGGAAGACATCAGGAGGCCTGCCACTTAGATTCATTCTTTCCTCTGCTTCTCTCCCATGGGCCTAGGGGTGACATTAGGATGGCTTAGGGTTTGCTTCTGGCATGGACAGTAACATCAGAGAGATGGGTACCGGCAACCACCTCTAAGCCACAGTTGCCACGGTTGTGTGTGGGTCTGTGGGGAGGAGAGCACATGGGAGTCGTGGATGATGGATCTTCCTCTATGATTCATATTTGTGTCATTTGAATTAAAATCGGTCATCCCTGCCGCTAGGATGCTAAAATGGTTGTTGAACTGGTCATATACTTGCTGGATATTTCCCATCCGTCATTTCCCTTCTTATCTGAGTATGAAAATCCCACTTTAAAAGATTTGGGCAGGGGCTGGGGATGTGGCTCAAGCGGTAGCGCGCTCGCCTGGCATGCGTGCGGCCCGGGTTCGATCCTCAGCACCACATACCAACAAAGATGTTGTGTCCGCCGAGAACTAAAAAATGAATATTAAAAAATTCTCTCTCTCTCTCTCTCTCTCTAAAAAAAAAAAAAAAAAAAAAAAAAAAAGATTTGGGCAGGAATTTATACGGCCTTTCATAGAAGCCATATCAGGTCCTCCATGAACATGGATCCTTAATGGCAAACTTAGGCTTTCTTCTCTAAGGATGAACAGATATTGAAGAATTTTGAAAGATCAAAAGAACCTCATGGAGAAGATTCAGAGGCTCTGCCAACCTCTGAAATAACAAAAGAAAATAACATTTTAGGAAATACTTGTATTCTTAACAGAATTTAAGAGTACCATATCTCATGCAGAACTAGCAAAAGTTATCAGATAGAAAGTGTGGGCAGTCTGAGGCCGGGAAGGATTGCACAGAGCTGAGAACTGTCTGAGTCAGTAGAAAGCGGGCAGTCAGAACATTGAACCTGTGAAATAAAGTGGAGACATCAAAAATGCTGAGGAAAAGTGTACACGGAGAAATAAAAATGATGTGAAGAAAGATAGATTCAGCCTAAAAAATGACTTCCAAAAAGAGATGTGTAGTCACTATTATAGGCAAATTAGACCCAACACAAGGATGCAAAGGGCTTTGAATGATGTAATTAATAAATTAATAGATGCCTGATTTTGTATCCTACAGAGCTTCCCTGGAATAGTTTTTAGAATTGAAACATTTCAATTAAATCCTCAAAAAGAAGAAATTATAAAGACCTAATTCTCTGAACATTAATTATTAAAATAAAAGTCTGAATAAAATGCCCAAATAATTTAAGAATTTTAAAACATTCTTTTAAATAACTTAGATCAAAATCAAGACAGACTATATTGAAAGTAAGAATTGTAGCTGGCCCTGGTGGTGCCTACCTGTATTCCTAGCAACTCTGGAGGCTGAGGCAGGAGGATCATAAGGTCAAGGCCAGCCTCAGCAGCCCAGCAAAGCCCTGCCTCAAAATAAAAAATAAGGGCTGGGACTGCGGCTCAGCGGTTAAGAGCCCTTGGGTATCAACCCCAGTACCAAAAAAGAAAAAAAAGAAGAAGAATAGTACACACCAAAATTTATATTTGAAATGTAACCAAAGACATACCCAAAGGTAAATTCATAACCTTAGTCATTTTCATGTGAAGATACAGAAAGATTGAAATGAACCAAGATGCAAATGGCAGGTTGGAAAGAACTGTGAGAACCTCTCTGATCCCAGCCAGAAAGGGAGATTAGCCAGTAGATGACGAGAGGACACTGGTGCGCACGCAGGCCACACACCACCAAAAGAATAGATTTAGACCTAGTGATTTCTAGTCAGGTTGGCTCCAAAAGTTGATGCTTTCCTGTACCCTAGTGAGAGAGAAAACGCTTAAAGAAGAACCCCATTAGGGCATAACCGTGCTTTCAAATAAGGGAAATATCTCTTTGGCCTTAGAATTTGAACTCTGCTTTGGAAGCAGGCAGGAGCAACGTCATGTTGAGCACTGAAGCAAGGGCTCCAAATGCCACTACAAAACCTGATTCCAGACCGGGTTGGGGCAGTGGTGGCGGCAGCACTAAAGCTCCAGACAGGGAGGAATAAGGGAGCAGAGCGATGGGATGGCAGGAGGAGCGGGGGCGGCTGTGGCCCGGTGGCAGAGCGCTTGCCTAGCCTGTGTGAGTTCCTTCTCCAGCACCGTGAAAACAACAAAAATGAGCCTGCGGCCCCAAATTCCAAACATGAATGAATGTCCTACTAAATAAGGTGACCAACAAGATCCGTGGCTGGAATACTCCTCAATGTTTTTGAATGGTCAGACATGTTATATCACGTGCTCATAGGAGCATCTATGGACCATGACGTGGGGCTCTGATGGGAATATCAGAACCTGTAGACAAGCAGTACTTGAAAGTACAATAACTAAGAATTTTCCAGAATTGAAGAGTACATGATTCCTGAGCTAAAATCATTCATAGACCCCAAATCAGTATACCTCTAGACATGTCATAGTGAAACTTCAGAACTTTAAGCATAAAGAAAAATCTTAGGGGTTGAGGGCATAGTTCAGGGATAGAGTTTTTACATGCAGGATGCCCTGGGATCAACACCCCCCCCTGGCCCCCGCCCAGGAATGAGAGGAATGATAAGTCAGGAGAGTGGCACACACCTGTAATCCCAACTATCCAGGAGGCTGAGGCAAGAGGATTACAAATTCAAGGCCACACTCTACAACTCAAAAAAAGGCAATCCGTATTATTACCAAAAATGAAATAAACAAATAAATAAATAAAGACCACCTGAGAGAAAATTTACAAAGCAGCACAGAGTTCTACATTCTTAACAGTAATAGATGCTAGAATACAATTGCTAATGCCAAATATTGAGATAAAGGGATTTTTCGGTCTAGAATTTTATACATAGCCGAATTGTCACTTGAGTGAAGGCAAAATAAAAATAATTTTTTTTTTTTTAGTTCAGTCTCGGTTGGGGGATCTGTGAGATCACACATGATCTTCACTAAGACAACTTATATGTAATAAAGACCCCATGAGGTAAAAGTGAACTCAGAAGCATTGGATGACAAGAAACAGTGAAGGACAACATGTTTATGAAATGTCAATAAATGTTAAGAACTATGAAAATTGTCATTTTACATAAAGATAGAATGTCCTTAAGACAATGAAGACAAGATACAGGAACCAAGTGCATTCGGGAGTAGTTGATGTATAAGCAGGGTCTGTGTGAAGTTTAAGGGCAGAACTGAAATATTGAATAACTTTATAGCTTTCAAACAAACAGGAAAGGGAAATGTAGAAATCCTGTGAATCTAGTGGAAGGAGGCAAAGAAAACAAAAGAAAAGGATGGTAAAGAGAAAAGAAAAACTAACAGTAGAAATATATGCACAGTCACAATAAACATTAACATTGCACCTTTTAAAAAAGTTCAGTTATAGTCTGCTTCAAAGAGACATACCTAAAGTTAGATCTCACAAGAAGATGGAAAACAAAGGACTGGAAAAATACAAACCACAAAATACTAATTTGAAGAAATACTGGCACAGCAATATTAATATTAAATAATCTGGAATTCAGCAAAAGGCATCAGGAGGGATAAAGAAAAGCATTTGTATGCACTTAATATTATATATTCAAAATATTATAAGTCAAAAACTGACACAGTTACAGGGAGAAATGGGTAAATCATCTGTCATAGTGGATGATTTATTTAAATATACTTCTATTAGTAACTGATAGGTAATTCAGTCAAATGCTACTGAGCATTTGGATATTTGAAATGCAGAAATGGCTTTTAATCTTTTTTGGCCATCACTCATAATAAGAAAAACCACATTTAATATACAGTCCAGTAAAAAGACCTATATGTATATGCATGTGAAATAAAGCAGTATTTTCTATTGATGCTTTAGATGCTGATTGTGAGTGCCTAAATTGATTTTATAACCCATTTATGAGTCACAGTTCACAGTCTGACAAAATTGATAGCCATGTATAGACTCCTGCACCCAAAAGGGGAGAATATGTATTCATTTCAATTAAATATGGAACGTGTATAAAAAAATTAGTGCATACTATGTCACAAATGAAGGCTCTATATATTTCAAAATATCAGTATCAAATAATTCACGCTCTTTAAACAGAATTCACGTAAATTTGAAAAAATAACTAGATTTTTTAAGATGGAGAAGTTGAGAAACTTCATGAAATAAAGTACTGCCTTTAGAGATAGTCATAGTGAAAATTATAAAATAATTGGAACTGAAGGGCTGTGAAAGTACTGTGTATCAAATTGTCGAGCTAGTCCAAACTATCCTCAGAAGTAAACTTCAGTCTTAAATACACTTATCTAAAAAGACTAGAAAGACGAACATGTGCGAGTTAATTATTTAATTTGAAAATTAATTAATTATTTAATTTTGAAAATCTGTAAAAGGACAAGAGAATATGGCCTCGAACAAACAGAAATGGCCTCGAACAAACTGGCACATGGTGGAACCTGAGAGAACAGCCCTTTAAACCTTGTTGGTACATGGTAGGTGCTCACTAAACACCTGTTGAAGAAATGACTGAAACTAACAGGAAGCAACAGAGTATTGCCTCTGAAGAGATTAACCCACAGGAAGAAAGGGCCCACGTAAATAACTTCACGAACAAAAAGACATGTAGCCAAAAATGCAGTGGGATGGATAGTGTGTTAAATATTTATAAAATGGAGTTTTATCTACCACAACTCTACTAAATGTTTCCTGAATTGGTTTTGAAACCAAATCGTAGTTAATAAAGTTCCAGTGGTTATTTTTAAGGATCGGCATGTTGTTGCTCTCTGAGATGCATATAGAATCTCTGGACTGATTGATAAAGAAAGAGATGCATGTCCCTGCTGGTGGGTGCTCGAGTAGGAAAGGTGGAAGATATTTAATCAAAAAGTAAACATTCACCAAAAAAAAAAAAAGTCAGGGTACTGTTCCCTTTCTGGACATTTGTTTCTTTAGTGTACCTTGCACTCTTGGGATTTCTTCTCTCCTTTGGGAATTGAAGGAGGCTGATTGTCACCATTATTTTATAAAAATGAGGACCTTCAGGGTTGTTGCTTTGGAACCTCCACAGATGCGACCATGTCTGTTCTGCCACCGCCCGGGCCTCTGCTCGCCGTGTACAGTTGCACTGCCCTCCACAGAAGGCCATCTCTGTGTGGTGGCAAGAGTCCAAGATAAGCTTTGACTTCACTGTTGAAATAGAAACCAGTACCCTGGGGTCAGAGATGGGGAAAGCCTCAAAAAAGAGCCCAAAGAGAAACAGCGCAGCAAACACCGCAGGCAACCCGGCGAGGTCAAAGCCTGTCACTTTCAGAAAGTTCCCACAGATCAAAACAGCGGGCAGAGACTGGACAGAGGAAACCACAGGTCGAGGACATGAAGATGACAGAAAAGCACGCCAAAGCCACACCGGCAAAATGGATGAGGGGGCTCCTGTGCTGCACCCACCCCCGAGGCTGTAGAGACAGCTGTGGGGTGTGCTCCTGATGCTGCGCAGGTGGGGCCACCACTCAGATGGCTTGTGTCCCCTACGTAGAGACTTTCACCAAAAGAAATCTTCCAAAATGATAAATGCAGGCAGTATTTCATAGGGACATTATGTGTTTGAAATTCATTGTTGAATAATTTCTTTGAAGGCCCAGAAGAACTGCCCCCTCCCGGTAGGAATAATGCCCATTCCCGGCACTTTCTTAGATGTTAGAAAATTTGAAAGGTCAGAGTAGGTAGGCATGGAATCAAACTCTGGGCTAGGATGTATATATTTAATATTTAAGAAAACTGCAGGTGCTAGCTGTGAGCAAAGAAAGGTGTACCTTAGTTGAAAGGCATGTGTCAGTAGTAAAGGAGATTTTCCTAATTCTTTGTTGCTATGACACATGGACACGTTACTTGTATAGTTCTTAGGTGGCTCAGTGAATCGGGCAGCTTGCCCTTAAGCGGTTTTTAGAAACCATGAGCAGAGGGGCTGGGGCTGGGGCTCACTGGTAGAGCACTTGCCTAGCATGTGTGAGGCCCTGGGCTTGATTCTCAACACCACATATAAATAAATAAAAAAATAAAGGTCCATTAACAACTAAAAAAATATTTTTTAAAAATTATGGGCAGAGAAGGACCTGAATTAGGTCCATTACCATCACCGGGGTTCAGTGAGCACATAGCTCTCAACCTTTGACTGCATCTAACACTTTTCCATCTCCAAGACACCTGCTCCATTGCCGAGAAGAGCACTTAAAGGCTAGGTGCTCACGTCTTACTGCCCTTCTCGGGTATGATTTAAAGTTAATAGCACTGTTCCCATCCTGTCTTCTCAGCATCTCTGCCTGTAAAACTCTTGATATTTTTATAACTCCAGTTTTTCTGAGTTCACCTTTGGCCCCTTCTTCATATTCCACGTGTACCGGGATCAGGAAACATCAGGTAATGAGTACCACTGCGTCAAATTCTCATTCAGCTTTGCACAGCAGCTACTAAGAGAAGGACAATTATAATCTCAGTACAGTGGCTGGCGCCATCCCATATTCCACACAGCTGAAGACTGACATGCGCTGTTCCTCCAGTCAGTTCCCACCTGCCTTTCCGTACCGCCGTCCTCATGTGTAAAGATAAATGTCTTATAAGCATAGCCCCTCAAGACCAGACTCCAATTTCATTTAGTGCCCAGTGGATCAGTGATTCATTCTCTTGCTAGCAGGGGAAAAAATGTACATATTAGATTTATTAAGAGAGAGTCTGTCAATCAAATGAGGCCTTTCTTCCTATGGGATATTAAGAGTAATTTTGACCATGAGCTTTCTGTCTTGTAGGTTGATTTTAATAGCAAATTGCTGTTAATTTCCAGGTTCTGGAATGTGGTCATTCCCCTACAGTTTAGCACGAATATTTCATACATTGGAGTCAGTGAGTCATCCAGTTTGATATTTCTGTATGGAGAGGCTTATCGTGACTATAGAGTGCTGTTGATATTCCTAAGTAAAAATGGCAGCACTAGTAATAGTGTTTGTTTAGTCCTTACTCTGACACCCGTCACTGTGCTAGGATGTGTTTTACGTTCACCATCTTGATCTTCTAGAACCCTTTGAGGTAGTCCTGTTATGCTATTATTACACAGTAACAGACCAAAAGACAATCCAGGATATAGATCCATCCTTCCTGTGTAAATATGTTCTGAAATTCAGGTGTTCCCAGGTGCAGAGTCACAGACAAAGTAATAGAGCAGCTCAAACAAACCTGCTTCAGAAGTTCTCATATAGGAGTGGATTGTCCAGAAGTTGGAGTGCATTTTCCCAAGGAAATGATATTAATATAACAAAAGCATCTTTCTGGTAGTGTGCCTGAGGGAGTAACAACAGACCTGAACCATCTTGTACACCATTGTTGCCAGGGAAAATTCACTCAAGAACTTCCCTTCATATTGCTATGGACACATTACTCCACCAAAGGGGGATTCTCCTGTTTGAAGCAATAGAATAAAGCCAGACACATTGGCTCATCCCTGTAGTCCCAGATCCTTCAGGAGGCTGAGATAGAGGATCCCAAGTTCAAGGCCAGCCTGGGCAGCTTAGTGAGACCCTATTTCAAAAAGAAGGAGGCGGGTGCAGGGGAGGTAGCTCAGGGTAAAGCACCCCTGGGTCCAATCCCCAGAATAAGAAAGAAACAATAGAATCATTAGATTTAACTTGCAACTCAGCGCTTCTCAGGGCTTGGGGGGAGTTGATGGGAGGAAAGAGAATGGAAGAGGGAGCCAACCTGGGCCCAGGGCCTAGGGCCAGGAGATCTTAGGTGAGATGAAGCCTGCGAGGGTGAGGGCTGGGTTGGAGTTGCAGAGAGGAGGAGAGGGCTAGAGAGTTTGGGGACCCTGGAGTCACCTCTCCTCAGGCAGCTGCCTATTCACCATGGAGCCAAGGAGTGTGCCTTCCTGCTTCTCTTTTCCTGCTAACATGCAGGGCTTTCCCCCAAAGCACAGCAGCCCTGAGGGACTTGAACTTCCACATCGGAAGGAGCCCATCCTAGGCCCTCAGGACTTTCCCTTTTTCTCTGGGACCTGGAAGTAAATGTCGGTCAGCAGGTACTTTGGGCTCATGGGCCCATATGGGGCTGAAATAAAACGAGTAAGCATTTCAGATGTGGCTGTCCTGGGGGAGGCTTGTAGGAGAAGGCAGAAGCCCTCTGCTCCTTTCTCTTCTCCCTCCACAGTTTCTCTGTCCTCAAAGGGAGAGTGTGGGGGTGGGGCGCGCCTGGGCCCCAGATTGCAGCTGGCCCAGGGAAGGGAAGGCCGCAGGCCAGCATGATCCTCATTTCCAATGGGCCTCGAGGGGCGCTCTCTTTCAGGGGTGTAGGGACCACTGGGCACCTAAAACTCTGCCCACCTCTCCATCGCCCCACTTTTGCCTCTTCTCACCTATTCACTGGTGCACCGCCCCCTGCTTTGCTGGAGATGGGAATCATCTGTGGTGCTGTAAAAAGCCAAGTTCTCAGACCCACTCCCAGACCCACTAGTCAGTGTCTCCACAGGAAGAGCCCGGAAGCAAGTAACTCAGGTGATTTCTGTTGAGGAAGTTTTGGCAAAAGCTGCCTGCCTATCCCCACCCACACACGCACACCTGCAGCTGGTTCCGGGACATTCTAGGCCCTTGCTGGCTCAGAACCCTGGTGTAGTTTCATGAGAAGCTCTGCCCTGCCCCCTGCTCTGGGCTGGTGCCTTCTCGTAATATCTCGACTCTCCTGAAGAATGATTTCCTCAGAAAGGCCACCCTTGTCCCCTCACTAGCCAAATCACACTCCTGGTTCATCCTCTCCCACCACTCGTGCGTTTTCTCCTTAGCATTTGTCTCATGGTCTGTGTCCAGGGAATACTGGGTATTTTTTATGTGAATGAATGAGTGGAAAATGATGTTGGAAGAGGAAGGATTAGATTGAGTGTTGCTTCAACAAAAACAAAAACAGAGAGCTGGGCTCTGTGATCCCAGTAGCTTGGGAGGCTGAGACAGGAGGATCGTTGAGTTAAAAGCCAGCCTCAGCAACTCAGCGAGGCTCTAACAACTCAGCAAGACTCTGTCTCTAAATTTAAAAAAAAAAAAAAATATATATATATATATATATATTTTATAAAGGGCTGGGCATATTACAGGGACCCAGCCACATCAATGTTTATAGCAGCACAATTCACAATAGCTAAATTGTAGAACCAACCTAGATGCCCTTCAGTAGATGAATGGATAGGGAAACCTTGATATATATACACAATGAAACATTACTCAGCATTAAAAGAGAATAAAATCATGGCATTTGCAGATAAATGGATTGAGTTGGAGAAGATAACGCTAAATGAAGTAAACCAATTCCAAAAAAAAAAAAAAAAAAAAAAAACAAAGCCAAATGTTTTCTCTGATATTGGATGCTGATCCATCATGGGGGTAGGGAGGAAGCATGGGAGGAATGGAGGAACTTTAGATAGGGCAAAGGGGAGGGAGGGGAAGGAAGGGAGTATAGGGGGAGGAAAGATGGTGGAATGAGATGGACATCATTACCCTAGGTACATGTATGAAGACATGAATGGTGTGACTGTACTTTGTGAACAACCAGAGATATGGAAAATTGTGCTCTATATGTACATTATGGATTGAAGTGTATTCTGCTGTCGTGTATAAAAAGTTAGAGTAAATAAATAAATTTTGTGAAAAGGGGGATACTGGGGATGTGGCTCAGTGGTTGAGTGTCCCTGGGTTCAATCCCCAGTGCCAAAAAAACAACTACAAAAAAAAATGAGTGATTTTTTTATTAATCTCCCAAGTAAAACTTGAACATATCAACTAAAAAATCAAGGCAGATGGGCCCACCAAATAAATGTATTTATGAGCACAGTGGGTCAAATTCCTTCCAAAAACATGTATCTGATATGGCATAAAATGCCGCATTAGAGACCTGCAGATACAGAAGTGCTAATACGATCCGTGTCTTTGTGGCGCTCACATTCTGGCATTGATGACAGATATGAGCCACGCTGTACATGATTTCACAATTATAATTCTGATAACTGCAGTGAAAGAGTTCCAGAGACCTGTAAGAGCCTCGAGGAGATTGGCCATGGTTGTAGGACATTTCTGAGACATGTAGCTGAGGGCCCTCTGCACAGAGAACCAGTGACGCTCTGTCCAGCTTCCTGTCAGAGTTGGTGTGAGCAGAGGTGCTGTGTGATGGTTTGTCATCCTCAGCACAGTTGACATTTTGGACCAGGTAATTTTTTGCTTGGGTGCTTTCCTGTGTCCTGCAAGATGCTTGGTAGCATTCCTGGCCTCTTCTTGCTAGCTGCAGTGCCACACGACCATGGTGGGTGCAATGACAGTGAGTTCCACCACTCCGCATGAAATACAGTGTCTGTAAAACGTGTCGTCTTTTGATTTATCTAAGTCAACACCAGGAACTTAATGTTTTCACTCACCAAACAACCATTTATCAAGTAGCTCTCATGTGGCAGACCCTGGAGACGCAGCAGTGACCCACACTTGTGCTTTCTTAAAGCTACATTCCAGTGGGTAGAAATGGACACTAAAGCTTGACTTGTGTAAGAGTTCAGGAAAAGGGTATTCCTGGGTCACAGACATCCTCTCTGATCAGATGACATTTGAACACAGTCTTGAAAGAAGCCCAGAAATGAACTGCGTGAGAGGAAACACCACGAGCAAGAGGCAGAGCCCTGAGTTGGTTGGACTTGGCCTCGCCTTCCCGTCCGCAGGTCTGACCCAGCTCCTTTGTGTTTCAGAGGGGCCTCCGCAGAAGGGCAGCTGAATGGACTCCAGAGCAGCCTTAACTCTGCAGCCTTTATGCCCATCACCAGCTCCACAGGTCAGTGACCAGCAGGCCTTCAGTAGGTGGGGTGGCAGGAAGGTGGCAGCTTGGCATCTTCTCTCTTTTGCTTCTGACCGGAGCTCCAGTTTCAAATAACCAAATGCCCAGACTCTGCGGGCACTGTGACGAGCATTTTTGTTATGTCCTCCTTTTAAATAATGCAACAGCCTAGATAGACATTTTTTGCCTGTCTGGTAGAATGCTATCAGATTTGCAGCATTTAGCAAAAACGCCGTGTATTTGACTGTTAATATTTCCACATGTATCTCTCACTTAATCCTCACAACAGTCCATGAGGTGGACCTTCTTGTCCCCTGAACACGGGAAACCTGAGGCTCAGAGAGTTTGTGGACTTGAGGGAGGTTACGCGTGGATCCAGAGCCTAGGTGTAAGCTAAGAAGTGGAGGCCCAGGGTTAGTGTTGTATGAATAATAATTCATAAAAAACACACTAAATAATCAGAAAATTGAATGAAATCACTTTGATTCAATTTGATGACTATTGATTATTGAGCTCCTGCTATGGAGAAGATAACTTGCTGGGCCCTGAGGTACTCACAGGGTGTAGGGTACAGTGTCCACTGTGGGAACCACAGACTCAGACGGGAAGGTCCTCAGGGAGTGTGCTGCAGGTAACCTCCTGGGTCTTTATGGGTACTAGGGACATATGGAATAACAGACAACTTTGAGCGTTTGCCGTGTGTCCAGCTCAGCTGGGAATGCTTTATAGGTCTTAAGTCATTTGTTCACTGAACAGGGATGTGATGTAGGAACTGTATTCCCCATTTTATGACCAAAGAAACAAAGGGACGGAATATGTCTAAAGGGATGAAATATGTCTAAAGTTACACTAATAACTTTAGTGGCTGGGCAGTATTGGGACCCACATCTTTTGGGAGACTTGAATGTGGACAACTCAGCCAGGAGAGGAATGGAGATCCAAGAAGAGGCCGAAGTGTGTGCAGAGGCCCAGGGTTCCCTCCCGTCAGCATGGCTAGGGACGCAGGCATGAGTTGGCGGTGGCAAGAGAAGGCTATGAAGTGGCAGAGTCCGTTAGGAGCCAAGTACGGAGCTGTTGCCCTGGCAGCGATGAGGAGCCCTGGAGGAGTTCAGGGAGGGGCTGGG
Source organism: Spermophilus citellus (assembly GCF_964194105.1). Classification (NCBI taxonomy): domain Eukaryota; kingdom Metazoa; phylum Chordata; class Mammalia; order Rodentia; family Sciuridae; genus Spermophilus; species Spermophilus citellus. The sequence continues at coordinate 200,693,935 of NC_138185.1, forward strand.
GAGTGTGAGTGAGGGGTTGACATAACGCACCTTAAAGTGACCACAACATCTCTGAGAAGCTCGGCTGCTTGGCTGTATCATAGGGATAATTAAATAACCCTCCTAGGCTTATTGTGAGGATTAAATGAAGTGCTATACATGGAAGGCCCTATACCTACACCCAGGTCAGGTAATATTAATATGATGATAAGAGTATAAGGATTTGTTCTCCCTTTAAAATTTTAAACCTGAATATAAGAAATATTTGATAGGTATGTACTCATGACCCTCCCCAAAGAATTGCTAGAACATGGTAGTGGGTTTTTGTTGTTATTTGTTGGTTGATTGGTTTTTGTAGTACTGGGGTGGAACCCAGGCCTCGTGTCTGCTAGGCAAGCGCTCTACCCCTCAGTTACATCTCCAGCCTTTAGAACGCGGCACTCATTTTTAAGGAAGTAAAATTTCCACCAGGAATTGAAATGGAAGAAAAGTGCTGGCTATGAGAATCATGGGCGAGTTTGAAGGTGTTCCTGAGACAAAAGGCTCTAAGAGCCCCTTCCGCTCTCCAAATTTGCTTAAACTAGAGAAGTTGACTGTGCTTGGCAGCTCCAGGAGACCCGGAGGACTTGATGTGTACGCCGTTTAGTTGACAAGAATTGAGCTGAACCACTGCGTGCCCTCTGGCCCAGGAAGTTAGAAATGTGAGAGGTCATGTGAGTCAGGCTTGCAGCATCTTGACCATAAATTAGGTCTACTTAACCTTGGTGACCTTACCTAGTAGGTTTTGGCCTAGTCTACTGAATTTGGTATTAGCGTAAAACCGTGGAGCAAAGAGAAGTTATACTTCTCCCTGGCCTCTAAGATTGACCTTTGCCCCTATCCACCTGACAGTAAGTAACAAGCAGATTATTCTTCTTACCTTGTTTAGGGTGCCTGTTACTGATTGCTTTTGTCAGCTGATGACTCTGGGCCTCTAAATGCCCTTGGATTTGTTCTCTGCTTTGACTTCCCTGGTGTTCTTGACCAAGAAGTGTTAAAAGAAGCACTAATGATCATGACACAGTGAGGGTCAGGTGTTGCCCAGGCCTCCCACGGCATCTAGCCTTCACCGTGTCGGTGACTAACTCTGGTCATTCATACCATCGGCAGGTAACCGGCACACCATTGTCCAGTTGCAGATCCTGTGTCTTCTGTGGTTTGGTTAGATTTCACCAACTATTCTAGAGGCTCCAGAGGTGGCCCATGAGAAGTCTAGGTTACCAGTAGCTACATTTTTCTTTAAACTTAGAAGAAGGGAGAACAGCCCCCATGAGAAGACAGGAAGGGACTTTGGAAGTCTGTACCTGTACAGGAATCCCTGAACTGTCTTCAAAAGATAGTTAGCCCCAGTCTCATCCAGTAGACTCAGTTGGTTAAGCATGGTGCTAACAAGCCCATGGCTAGAGCAGGTTTTGTTTCCTGGCGCTTGACCGGGATTCCCCTCCATATGGCTAGCCAGGCTTGATGTGTGACTGGTTCCTCAGGCTATCTGAATAAGGCAGTAGCTCATCCCAGGCACTATTGAAAAACAACTCCCAACTGACGGGGGCTCTTTACGTTCTGTTTATTGCAAACATTAAATGAGGTAGTGAATGTGGATGCGTCCAGCAGAGTGCCTGGAATACTCCGTGCAGGTTACTTTTCCTTGACTTCCTTACCTTCCGCTAAATATTCTAATTTTGCTGTGGAAGGGAAGGGGTAAAGTCAGCAAATTTAGAAATTTGAGAAGGAAGCTGGAGTGAGGGCTCTTGGCCCAAAGCCAAGTCCTTGGCTTTCCTTCTTTATAACCATGGCATTCTTCTGGAGTTCTGAAGTGCTAATAGTGAACGAAAATAGAAGACAGCCACAGATTAGATAACTGACATTTCTCTCATGCTGATTTGATAATGTCAACCACCATTATTGTAGGGTCCGAAGCCAGACCAGCTGCCCTCATCCCTGCCCCTTAGCTTCTGCCTGCGGAGGTCCCTCCCATCCTGGACTGTGCCCCCACCTCTTATTTTTAAGCTCTTAATGGTCAGTATTTTGTGCAAGGAACCTAATAGGCTCTTGAAAATCAATGATGGATTTCATTGACGAGAAGTAAGAAGCAGCATCCTGTTAAATGTTCATTGTTTCGAGCCCTAAATGTGCCATAGCTTCGTGCTCTTTGTATGGACGCAGGGCAGCGGCACCTAGCGAGCCTGCCTGCCCACTTCCCCGTTGTCCCCTGAAGCAACAAGAGAAAGGAACTTACTTTAATATACAATATAAAGCAAAGCCAGCAAAGCTTAAGCCTGAAGGATCTAGAAGTTACTTTAACTTTCAAGTGAAATTATGTGCCCGGCAGCTCTCATTAGAATGACATATTTTTATTATCAGATTCTTACTCTTTTCACTATATGTTATATAGTTGGTGGAGCAGCTAGTGGATCTGAGTATAAGAGGTTAAAATTTAAAAAATTTAAAAAAAAAACCTGCAATGACTAGCCTACATCCTGTGCCCTTTATTACTCCCTAGGTGTTCCTCTCTCCCCAGGGCCAGGGCCCAGGAATTTGGGTCGATGACCCACTCGTGCTGTTAGAAAGCAAAAGAGAGACCACAGCTCTGGTGTTTGGCAGGAAGTGGGGTGGCAGCATCTGTGAGAATGATGATCCCCATAACCTACTTTTAGATTTTACTTCTTATCCTTTGGGCCAAGATCAAATATACTGTTAAGTAGGGATTTTTTTTTTCCATTTTTTCAGGATCTTTGGAAGCTCCCCAAGTTATTTTCGCCAGATCCAAACCCTTGCCCACACAATCTGGAGCCCTTGCTACAGGTATAGGACAGAGAAAAACAAAGTCGGTGAAGTCAGGGCCAATTTAAGGTAATAGTAAGAATAACAGCGTATTTTAATCATTATCACGTTCTGACTTTATGGAAGAGACTCAGCAGCTGTCAAAAGAAGTGTTAGCTTCTCAAAGTGACAGTGACGAAGATGGTGATGTAGCTCACTGGTAGAGCATGCGCTTAGTACGTATGATGCCCTGGGTTCCATCCCCCGCACCTCCAAAAGAAGAAAAATGACAGTGAAGTTGGGACTTAATAAAACCAAAGCTCAGAACTATCCAAAACCATAGGTCAAAGTTTAGATGCAAATAGCTTGCTCCTATAATGATGTACCAGTAGGTGGCGCTCTGGCAGTAAGAAATTTCTCTACTATCACTAGAGATTTTTTTTTTTTTTTTTTTTAACATGGGGTCTTTGAGTTAAAGAAAGAAACTAAAGCCATACTCTAGTTATCACGTATAAAATGATGTAACTGAATACATTGGGAAACATGATCTTCTGAAGATCAAGTTGCAATCGTCTCGACAGAGAATGGATATTTATTAAAGAAGGCTTTGAGACTAAAGTTAGGTAGTTTGTGAACTGGACTTTCAGATAATGGGAGATAGGAGAGAACAAAAAATTTTCTTTAACATCTTGGTGAGGTTGATAAATTATGCTTTTTGCTGAGTTATTTTAAATAACATATGCTATAATTGGCAGCAAAACAAACTGTAAGCCCCATCCTACACCCATCCAAAAAAAACTCATACATTGAAGGAGTTGTCAAACTTGATCTTGTGAAGCTGTATCCACACTTCACTAATGCTGCCCTCAGTATTTTCTTTCCAGCTGTGGGCTTCAAAACTTTCCAGAAAATTCTATGAAAACTCAAGGCTCTGATGATTCCTCTGCTCTTTGCACTCCCCTACACACAAAATATTAATGGCACACATGCTTTGAGCTTAATATTCTCCTTACCTCTTGGGGAATATTTATATACTTATTTGAGAAGCATTATTCATTAAAGTACCCCAGGAGAGCAAAGGAAAGAGGAAAATTATTTACCCACCACAGGGTTCATTTACATTGGATCAGAAAACTTCAAATATCTTTCCCCAGCCCATCTAAACTCTTTCCAGAAAGGAATGAGAAGAGAGAGATGGGAACACCAAATCCATGGCTTGGTTATCTACCAGAAGGTACCAGAGAAACTGAAGATAGCCTATAGTGATACTTAGCCAGTGGTCCTTTAATACTGATACTTAGCAGCCTGTCCGATGATGAACAACTCAAGATATAGAAAACTAAAGTGAGAAGGTCAATATTTCCTTCAGGAGACTGGCAGCCAGAAGAATGAATGTGACATCAAGCTCCAAACCAAACTGATGGCCTGCCAAGAAGTACTCATGTCCATCTGCTTCCAATGCTGTGAGACTTGGACCAGCCACAGTTTAATATCTCTTTTCTTGAACCTCTCTCATGAATATCTCTTACAGTCCACCCTGAACAGTACCTGGCAATGTAGGATCTTTGCAAAGAAGCCTGGGGAAAGAGCCTCTCTCTCAACTTGGATACCTCAGTAGCGAGCACAGCCCTCTGAGCCTGCGCTGTGCATCGCTGTGCTGCTGAGGCTGGGCCTTGGATTGGCTGAGGTGGGGAAACAACAAGCCACAGCACGTGGGTGCACAGGGCAGAGCAGAGGCCAGAGCACCCCAGAAGCCAGCCTCCCATGGCCCAGAGTCACTACCGGGAGGCCCCCACAGCAGGCCCATGACCCTGGCGTGTGGCAGATAGCAATGGGCTGTCTCTCCTGGGGCAGGGGAGTTAGGTGTCTTACACAGTGAGGAGGCAGACCCTAAGAGGCCACAGCCTATCACCTGAGGCGTGCTTGCCTTTTGTCTTGAACACAGTGTAGATGACAGAGGTGAGTTTCAGCCATAATCATAAACGAGTATCTTTGCCAGTTATGACAGTCCTAGAACCTTCTTTTAAATGGGTTTAGGGAGGTGGATGGGTTAGATTAAAGGATTTGCAGTGTGTTTGCCTAACCGCCATGAATACTGAGAAAACATGGCTTGTCCGTATCAGAGAACGGAGGGCACAGTGCTGAAGGATATTAGGAACTAAAGCCTGTCTGAGACCCTGTGTGCTGCCCCAGGCAAGTGTCGCGTTTAATACAGACCTGGTTCTGTTTACTCGGGATCTATATTTGTCTTACTGCATTATGTTAGCTCTATAAACTACATATATATGCCCATTATCTGAACTGTATTCTTGATGATTTACCAACTGGGGAGGGGCTGTCCCACACAGAGCTAGTTCATTCCTGGAGATACTAACAACTGGCCATGAACACGGGCTTTATATGAAACAAGCCAATCCCAAGTTGGTACACCCAGCCACCTCTTTATTTATTTCTCCCACACCAGGCAAAGTTTCTCCTGCCCTCGTCATCCCATGGCTGGGCAGCTTGAGACCACCCTGGAATTCCAGAGCCCACTGGAATTATTCCAATGAGCCCATCCTAACCTGTTTGCCTGCCATGTCTTATATTACCCAGTGAAGACTCTTGCCAAGACCCTCCCCTCACTCTGTCTTCTGTCTTTTGACCAACACTGATTTCCTGTGACCAGTGACCATGTGGCATGCAGTGTGACCTCCTCTCTGGGACTTTTGAGTGTAATCAACTTCTTTCCGAGCTTCTTTCTCTTTTCTTCCTATAACCACACCGACTTCTCCCTACCACATCCAACATGCACATAATTAAAACAAACATCAATAGGAAGAACATCTTTAATTTTCATTACCAGGAACCAGCAAAAATACACACACACACACACACACACATACACACATGTATGAATTAGGTTAATGTCACCCAGTTCTAAGCAACTGTCATAGCGCTTCATTATAGGATGGTTACACAAGTGATGTTTTAACAATGTGTGTTTTGCTAGCCTTGATCTGGCTGCAGCCACACAAGAAGGATGTAGATCTTTCTACATGGCAAAGTCACCTGACTGCCAGCCATTGACATTTCATGCTTTCCTGTCCTGAGGCCTCCTTCATTTCATTTAGTAAACTGTTTCTAGGTCTGGCAACAAATCTCCAGTGTAGCTGAACTACCTGGTTGTGAGTTGAGGAGAAGACACCCTGGCTTTCAGTTTGTGGGGAGGGGACTTCTAAGAACCCACCCAAAGGAGATTCGTATGCCTTAAAGAAAACCAAGGAATTCTGTTTCTGAAATGGATTAAGAAATAGGCTACTGAGAAAGATAACATCTGAAAATTGATATTGTCTCTTGCTGAGCTGGCGAAATCCCAAGAGAAGAGTGATGAATCTTCGATTGTTAACAATTACTACTTTGTTATAAAGAGAGGAGGCTGTGCAGTGGCCGCTTTCTCAAATTACACTTACACTACAGAAGCACACACACCTCCTGGAAAAAAATGCCTGGCACCTGGATTGTTGGACTCGTACCTACCGCCGCATCTTGTAGCAGAGTTGTGTGGTCCTGTATAATATCCGCTCATTTTGAGTGAAGGAAGAGCCAGTCCTATCTTGTAGCCCTGAACTGTGCAAGTAACCCAGGTTACATTGCCCTCTTGGTGAGTCTTTATATGTCTCAATCCAGGTCATCAGTGCATCCCGTGACTCACACACCTTCCTGCTAGTTTCATGGGATGCTTGTTATAGCCACATACCTTTGCTTTACCGTCCTTGTGTCCTCAGGACATAATTCTTCCTGAATATTCTGAAGAAAGAAAATGGCATGCTAAGCCATGCCTGCCTTTGGAAAAAGCAAGCTTTACACATGGAAATATTTACAACTCTGCCTACCTGATCTGTAGAGTTTGCACTGAGCCCAAGGAGTGTAGGTGTTTAATTGCAGGGCTTAGGGAAGGATGACTTGAAGTATATATTGCCCTGTTGACATGATCGGCACTGACATTTATCCTTTAATCTTTCAAATTATAAAGAAGAGATTCAGTCTCCTTCAAGTTCTCAGACTGAAGAGCATCACTAGTAAAACTGAAACAATAGTCTCTTATTCTTCTCTGTTCTCATCTTTCAAACATGTAGGTATTTCCAATTACCACCGTAGGTATCAAGGGGCTCTCTGCTCTTGAAACCTAAGTCTGGGTAATCAAGTTATCTGACTCCAGAGAGGAGCAGCTTGAATGTGTGAATTACCCCCATAGCTACATCAATAAAACATAACCCGTGTCCCCAGCATGATATGGGCTGTAAGTTGGGAAATCAACCCAGTTATAGGAGGAAGTGAAGAAGAAAGTCATCCAGGTGGAAATTGCTCTAGTGTTGTTGCTTGTTTCTTGCTGTTAGGTCCAAGAATCACTACTTTTTATTTCTGGTATACTGAAAAATTCCCCCTTCCATTCACTTCAAATTTGCTTCGTAGGGAAATTAAGACATGTGACAAGCACAAATGAAGATATTTGGGGATTTGACAAGAGTTTTTAACTTGTGATGGCTGAGCTGCAATTATTATTAGGTAATGAACTGGTCATAGTTTTTAGCCAGATATTGGAAATGGAATTTTCGAAACTAAAGTTGTTTCTTAGAAATATGGACTCCTCTGCCAGGTGTGATGGCACACACTTGGATTCCCAGTGACTTGGGAAGCTGAGGCAGGAGGATTGCAAGTTTGAGACCAGCCTGAGCAACTTAATAAGACCTTATCTCAAAATAAAAAATAAAAAGGAACCCGGGATGTAGCTCAGTGGCAAAGCGCCCCTGGCCTCAACCTCCAGTGCAAAACAGGAAAAAGAAACAGGACTCCTCTTAAGTCTTTTGTTTTATATATAGTCATCCTTGCTTACTGTTCTCCAAAATAAATCGCTATTGTGCATGTGTACACATACTTACCCTCTTCTTTACACAGAGGCTTTGAGCTGTCCACAATAGCCTTTTGATTATCAAGAAGAGAGACACCCTCAATTTACCTCTGTCAAGAGAAGTTATTGTCTGTAAACACAGGGGGAAAAAGCCCGAGAGCCAGACCTCATGAAAACCTGCGACTTTATTTGGGATAATTAGCAGCTCTCCTGGCTGTACGGCAACTCTGTCAGTCCGTCCCTCTGACCAGGTCATCTGTCGCCTCAGCAGCTGGCTTCTGCTGTCGCCCAGGTTAACAGCACAGCTGTACTTGTGGCTAGCCGCCTCCAGGGGAGCTTGTTTCTCTACCTTTGCTTTCAGTCTTCAGAAGATGCAGTCAGACTGCTTCCCATCATTCATTCACTCATTCTTCCAGCTGCTGGTGAGCTCAGAGCTCTCTCTCCTGGGCCGAAAGGTGGGACAGTGTCAGCCTGATGCCACTGCGGTGTGATTAGGGAATGCCAAGATGCCAGTTTGGGCATTTCTGGCAGTTTCCTTCAGATGGGTACAACATATACTTTTCATCTCTAGCACATGGTCTTAAAATACCACATATAATAAAATAGTAACATATAAAGGGAAGCTAAGGCCAAAAAATAAAATAATTCAATTGTTTTACATATAAGATCATAAAATTTTACTGGAATTGAGGTAAAATTTAGTTCTGAGTCTCCTGACAGCCAGGCAGACAAGAACATGATAAATGGGAATATAGAGAAAAAGTTCTCTATCAAAAAGAAAGACATACTGGGAGGAAATCAAGCTTTCTCCTAGTTCTTGTCCAAGGGAAGTGTTTTACATAATTTTAGAGTACCTCTGATGAAGCAGTAGTGCCCTCAGCAAGCTAACAGTGCAACATATTGCCTATGGCCACTTCTCAGCATTATCTGTAAGAAGGTAAAATATTGTGTAGTATACCTTGATGATTATAGTTTGTAAAGGGGGAAAACCAGTGTAGTCTAAATCTCTTTGTAGGCCATTCAATCCACAGGTAAGATAACAATCACTTAGAGGACAATGAATTGTGTGCCTTAGACAATATTAAATATGACTTCTCTCAGTGGGTTGCTTGACAAGAACTGATTGTCTTTTGGGGCAGGGGTCCAGATACCTTATATGTCACCTTGCTGTTTGAAGATGTGTCTATATGCTTTGGGAAGCATGTGACAGCTAGCATCTGGAAACTAAGTAGCATTCTCACGCTGTTGTATAGCCTGCTGTTCTCTGCTCTGTTAAGTAGGTGAAAGTTCCAGGGTCTGGGCACCTCTCACTCCCCAACATGCTGATTCTGATTGTCCTTACCTCCTTCTCTCCTGTCCAGCCCTATCCTACTCCAACCCTGACCTAATTAGATGGTTTTGACTCTGCTCCCTCAGAACTCTGGGAGCACCTCTTCCATGGCATTCCTGACATTCTGGGGTCTTCGGGGGTTGCCTGCCTGACTGTGTCATTCCCTGGAAGTCAGTGTGTGTTTGAAACCCCAGCACAGGGCCCAGTCCATAGCAAGGGCTTAAGAAATTCTGACTGAGGGCTAGAGATGTAGCTAAGTGGTAGGATGATTGCCCAGCAAGAGAGAGAGAGAGAGAGAGGGAAAGAAAAAAAAGAAGCTGAGTAAAATTTCAAATTTCTGCCTTTGTTTATTGTGTTAGCATTTGGAATGCCTGTCTACATATGCAAATCCTTTCTGTCATAAGAGTCCAGTTAAATTAATCTCCTCCAATAATCTTTACTCATATAATTACATGTATCTTGCCATGTTTTTTAAATCCCTTGAGACTTAGAATTTATACCATGAAGTTTAACATTTCATTTTATTTTATCATCTTTTATCATTATTTTATTTAAAAAATCTTCAAAATCAGAATAACTTTCCCTATAAATTACTTAATTTTTCTATCCTGTTTCTTGCAGTGTTGTAAAACCATTTACTATAAAAGAGTGAGAGACTGGTGCCTACTCTTTAGGTAACAACCTTTGATATGCATTCATAACCTTACTGGAAACCTGTTACAATGCGCATTCCAGAATGAAGGTCTTCTGTTTTAGATCACACTCAAGGATCTCACTTTTAAGGGTTAAAATGAGGTTCAGTTTATTTGAACGACTATTCTTCACTTGTTTTTCTCTATACCAATTGGAACTCTTCAATTTTATCACATAAAGGAGCTTTTGCTTTAGAACACACTGAACTGTTTTTTTAAAATCCTTGTGAACTTTCCAGTTCTTTAGATGTCTCTTAAATTGTATACTACTTAAAATTGAATACCATATTCTATTATTAGAGATCCTAGCTAGTGTTGAATACAGTGTAAAATTTGTCATCATGGTTCTATATGTTTATGCTATTCTCAGAAACAAAACTGGTGTTCTCTCAACCCTTACCTCTTATTTCACCCTTACCTGTTATGCTTTCTCTACTTCATGTTCAGGGCCGTATAGCCATTGTCAGTAATAATATCTAAGTTCTGTAAGAAGAATGCAGGATGGAAAGGACATAACTCTGTGGTTAGACCTGCCTGTGTGGGCTTTGTTGCTTCCCAATTGGCAACAGTGGATCAATCAGTTAACCTCTTTGAGCTTCAGTTTTCTCATCTGTACAATAATCATGAAAATATCAATATTGCAGGATTGATATAAAGGTATGGATTCCCTCTGCCAGGTGCCATGCACATGCCTATTATCCTAACAACTTGGGAGGCAGAGGCAGAGGCAGGAGGATCATAAGTTCAAGGCCAGACTCAGTAATTTAGGGAGATCCTAAGCAACTTAGCAAGACTGTCTGAAAAATAAAATAAAAAGGGTATGTAGCTCTGTGGTAGATCACCCCAGTACCAAAATAAACTAATAAAGGTTATAGATTACCTTAAGAGCAGAAAAACAACCCATCTCAAAATGAAAAGGTCTGGAGATATGGCATAATGATTAAGTGCCCTTGGGTTCATTCTTCTGTACAAAAAAAAAAGGTAGAATTAGCATAGGATTCCACAGTTCCACTTATGGGTGTATATCCAGAAGAACTGAAAGCAGGGGCACAACCGATATTATCACCTGTGTCCCTGGCAGCACTACTCATAGAAGCCAGCAGTCAGCAGTGAAGGTGTCCCTGTGCAGTGGAGTATCCCTGGGCCTATACAGGAAAGAGGTTCTGACACATGCAACAGCATAAATGAACCTTTAAGACGTTAAACTAAAGTGAAATGAGTCCCTCACCAAAGGACAGACCCCGTGTGATTCCACTAACCTGTTACACGGCTCCAGCAGTCACAGCCCAAAGACTGAAAGCAATGGGGTGGCAATGGGGGTGGGGGAGTGGGAGGTGGAGACCTGGTGCTTATAGGGTGGCTGGGTTTTGAAAGCAAAGAATTCCAGAGAGGGGTGGTGGGGTGGTGCACGGCATTGTCAATACACTTAATACCACTAAACTACATTTAAAATGGTCAAGATGGTAAATTTTACATTATGTGTATTTTGCCAGAATTTTTAAAGAAGATTATAGATTATTGGGCTGGGGATGTCGCTCAGTGACAGAGCACTCACTTAGCATCCCCAGCACAGCAATAAATAGATAAAAAGATTGCAGATTGAGTATGGGATGCTTTCACCCTACAAAAATGGGGGGTTTCATTGTTTTTATTATCTCAATTTTGCATCAGAGAAGATTGAGGCTGAGAGAAGTTAAGTAATTTGTCCAAGCCACACAGTCGGTGGTGAGCTAAAATTCTAACGCAGGCAGCTTTATTCCAGATTCTGATAAACTGCCTCTTAATGTCCAGACTCTGGGCCAGCGGAGGTGATTCTGTTTTATCAGTTTCCTTTCCTAATGGAGCTAAGTAGCTGCTGGTCAGGCGGCAGCCTCCGCCTCCCCACGGTGTCTGGTCCTTATCTCCTGTCCTCCCCAGGGAGTCCTGGCGGTGTGAGGCTGTGGCGGGTTAGGCAGGCCTTGTAATCCAGTCATATAACTTTCCCTCATTTGAATGGAGCCAGACCTGGAAAAGGGAGGCTAAGGCACAAGGTGGGCCTTTGCCTCAGTGCCCCGATGGGGGTGGTAGTCTTCCCCATACTTCCTGAGCCGCCTCTTTAGGGCCAGCAGTTGTGATTGGCACAAGGAACTTGGATGTGGATGAAGCAAGGGAGGCCTCCCAGAAAGGGGGGGGGGGGGGCGGGGGGGAGGGGAAGGCAAAGCAAAAGCAGGAGGGCTTGGGAACACCCCTGGGTGAGTTAGGAGAGCATTCCTTGGAGGCAGGCAGCAGACACCCCACCACTCCAAGGCAGTCTGTAGTCAGGGGCTTGTTTTTCTCACATGTCCAGAAGCTGGAGACAGGAAGTCCAGGGCTGGTGCGGCTCTTCAGAGGCATCTCCGCCGGGCCGGCTCCTGTCTTTCTGCTCTACTAACCCTAAAGCATCAGCTTTCAGGTTTTTGGTCATAAGATGGTAGTGTTTTTACTGGCATTGTGTCCATGTTCCAGGGAGGAAGAGGGGACGGGCAAAAGACAGATGCCAGCTCAATCTGTCCTCCTTTTAAAAAGCTTCCTTGGGAGCCTAGCAGTTCTGACAAACATAATGTCATTGGCCAGCACCGCTGCCTGCCTGCTTCTCCCTAGCAACAGGGAGGACCAGGGAGGTGGTCTTCTTGCTGGGCACACTGCCTCTGCGGGCTCTTTTCTTGAGCAAGAAGGGAAGAACCTTGTTGGAAGGCCTCTCCGGTTCTGTCTCAGCATGTTTTCTCTCCAGAGTCTCCTCCCCTGCGGATGGAGTGCTCAGCTCTCGGCTCTCGGCAGCGCCTCTGCCACCAGCTTCATGACTGCGACAGAGACCAACTCCATGTCCTGACTCTAGTTTGCCCCAGCCCCCGCTCCTAGCATACAGGGTTTGGGGGGTTCGCTATTACCTGGAGATTTCAGAAACACTTGAGAATCCTCATCTTCTAGAAGAGTTAGCATGGCCACTGTAAATGAGGAAGATGGAAAAAATGAGCCCTAGAGGGAAAAGCAAGCTGAGCATGTTAATGAAAATGATGTTTGTTCTAGGTACTGCATAAAACTATGACACACCACATCTATTTACATGAGTTATTTCCTACTTGCTCTTGATTATCCTGCAACAGAATAATGATTATGTGGACTCTTAAATTTCTTAGACATAAGCATAATTACTTTTTTTAAAAGAGAGAGAGAGAGAATTTCTTTTTAATATTTATCTTTTTCTTAGTTCTCGGCGGACACAACATCTTTGTTGGTATGTGGTGCTGAGGATCGAACCCGGGCCACACGCATGCCAGGCGAGCGCGCTACCACTTGAGCCACATCCCCAGCCCAAGTATAATTATTTTAACCATATGAAATTCTCCCCCCAAGTTTTATCTCAGGATTTTGTTCACAGTACAACTGTTTTAAAAACAGAAGGCCAGGTACAATGGCGTACACCTATATCAGCTATCCAGGAGGCTGAGGCAGGAGAATCGCCAAGTTTGAGGCCAGTCTTAACAAATTACCCTGTCTCAAAAACTAAGAAAATAGCTGGGGATATAGCCGTGTGGTAGAGCACCCCCTGGGTTCAATCTCTAGTTCGGCCAAAGGAATAAAGAAAAGACTTTATTAAGGACTCTTGTTTCATTTAATGAAAAGCTTCCTTGTACTCAGGTTTTTGTGGAGGTTCTCCAAAAAGAATAGCACTGAGACCTGGAACAGCATGGATGATCCAAAATAGCAGTCGACTGAGCAGTACTGAGCCAGAGTTTTAAACAGCATTAAAAACTAATAGTGAACACAAAAGCCCCAGTAATCAAGACAGTGTGACATAGACTAGATAGGTAGAATAAAGTGTCCAGAAATAAACTCATACATCTGTGGACATTGATTTTCAACAAGGGTGCCAAGACGATACAGTGTAGAGAGAACAGTTTCTTCAACAAATGACACTGGGACATTGGTTATCTACATGCAAAAGGATGAAGTTTGACCCCTACCTCACACCATACACAAAAGTTAACCCCAAATTGATAAAAGACCTGAAGGATTGAAACCATAAAATTCCTAGACACATACCTACGAGTAAATCAACATGTCTTTGGACTAAGCAGCAGTTTCTAAGATATGACACCATAAAGCACATGCAACAACACAACCAGAGAGATTGGAACTCATCAGAATTTTTGCATTATATGCTTCAAGACAGTCTGTAGAATAAGAGAGAAATAATTGCAAATCATATATATTGCAAGGGACTTGTATCCGGAATATAATCCAGACTCCTACAGCTCAACAATCAAAAGACAAGTAACCCAATTTCTTAAATGAACAAAGGATTTCAATAGATGTTGGTGCAAAGAAGATAGATAAATGGTCACTTGGTACCTAAAAGGATGCCAGGTGCATGGCAGCACATACCTGTAATCCTAGCGGCTAGGTGGCTGAGGCAGGAGAATCACAAGTTTGAGGCCAGTCTTGGCAACTTAACCAAGACCTTGTTGCAAAATAAAAAAAAATTTTAAAGGGCCTGGGGATGTAGCTGTATCATAGTACCAAAAATAAAGACAAGATGTGCCATTGGGAAAATGCAAATCAAAAGCACGATGAGATACCACTTCATACCCACTAAGATGGCTGTAATCAAAAAATAGGTGATAATAAGAGTTGGTAAGGATATCGAGCAATTGGAATGTTCGTACATTGATGGTAGCAGTGTAAAAAGGTATAGCTGCTTTGAAAAAAAAAAAAGTTTGGCAGTTCTTCAATTAAACATACAGATTTCATATGACCCAGCAATACAGCTTCTATGTATATATTTAAGAAAAATGAAAACATATGTCCACCTATATGTGGGTGTATGAATGTACATAGCAGCATTCCTTATAACAGCCAGAATGTGGAAACAACCTAATGTCTACCAGATGATGGACAAACAAAATGTAGTATATACAGACAGTGAAATAGTATTCAGCTACAAAAAAGAGTCAAGTGCTGACACAGGCTACAGCATGGGTGGACCTTGAAAGTGTTATGCTATACACATAAAGCCAGTCACAAAAGGCCACATGATGTCTGTGTAAAATATCCAGAATAGGAAAATCCATAAAAACGGAAAGTAAATTAGTGAATGTTCCAGACTGGGATTAGGGAAAGAAATGGGAAGTGGGGTTTCTTTCTGGAATAATGAAAATAAATGGTTAAGAATTAGATCGTGGTGATTTACACAACCCAGGTCACCAAATTGTAGGCTTTTGGGGGACGGGGGTGCTGGGGACTGAACTCCGGGGTACTCGACCTCTGAGCCACATCCCAGCCCTGTTTTGTATTTTATTTAGACACAGGGTCTCACTGAGTTGCTTAGCGCCTCACTTTGCTGAGGCTGGCTTTGAACTCGTGATCCTCCTGGCTCAGCCTCAGAAGCCACTGGGATTATAGGCATGCGCCACTGCGCCTGGCAAATTGTAGGCTTTACATGGTGGGTTTTATTTAGATGTAAAATGTATCTCAATCTTAAAAGGCTAATAAATTCAACAGGCGTCTGACCAGCTCCTGAGCAGTAGGAGTGCTATAAGATCTTAGGCGGAGAGACCTGAGTCCCAAGGTTGCCCTTCGCATTTCATGCTTCCAAGGAAGGTGGTGCACTTGGAGTCTGGCAGCTGTCCCTAGGCCTGGCCTAAAAGTGTCAGGCTCCAGAGTCTTTCTGTTGCTTTAGTCAGCACAGGGCAAGGAGGACCTTGACTATAGTTTCAGGCCCTTAAGCTTCACCTCGTGCTCCAAATCCACAAGAGCAGCTGCAGATGAGGCAGGCACTGCCACCCGTTGCTCCTCTCCCTTTGTTAATCCCTTTAATTCTGCAGCTCCTGGGCACCCCTCCTTTGACACAGTCCCTTGCCTGATTGTGATATGAATGAACAAGTGGTTTGGGCTTTGAAAGGTGACTCTTAGAGATACCTCAAGTGACCCAGCCCCTGGCTTGCCAGGATGCTCTTGGTGTTCATTTCCAGGGAGCACCAGAGGTCGTGTCTGGGCGAACCCTTTCCAATCAAGCCTGGTCCCGAGAAGGAGGTGACTGCTCCCCAGCTCCCTCTGAAATCCTGGCCTTGCTGCCAGTATCATTAGGGACACAGCGTTTCTTAGCTAAACCAAACTTCAGTCCTTTTTGTCTCTCATAGAAGAGTTTATGCACTGACACTTGAGTTATTAGATCATAGCTCCAGCACCTTTGGATGAATGGGAAAATATATAAATTCACACGCGCACGCGTGTAATATACAGGGTGTGGACTCTGTGTGTGTTTCTGCTTTACTTGCTATTACCTGATCAAGATGTTAGGGTTTTACTTAAAAATTCATCCATCTCACAAAACCTGGCTTTTATGAAGAGAAGAAAAAATATTATGAGTCACTTTTTGGTCTGTCTGAGAGCACTGTAATTAAACTGTAATTTCTCCCTCCCCCCAGATCGATATCAGCATTCTAAATGACATTTGTAAATACCACTTCCTGATGGCCCTGGACAGGGTACCCAGCCTGTCCTGGGGTAAAGGGAGGGCCGTGCCTGGTGAGGTGTGGAAGGAAGGGAAGCCTCTTCCCCGCCCAGGGCTCTCCCCTAGTTGCTGTAGGAAGGGAGGAGCAGGAAGCGGAATGTGCCCTGGTCATGGGAGTTCTGAAAGGAACAAAGCAGGGTCAGATGAAGAGCAGGCTAATCCTGCTATTTCATTTCCCTTCCAGAGTGAGGGCAGGATCGTGATATGAAGTATTCGGTTTCACACCTGTTCAGGAATTATCCTCGCATAAATCCATTTTTCTTTTAAGCATCCTAAAGCATCCCAGGAGCTCCTCCTCCCGCCTCCTCCCCACCCTCCCAGTTTATTTCTTGGCCACAGAGCAGCTGACAGGCTCACAGAGAGATCATCTTGTCATTGCTACCAAAGGAGGGAATCTCTACATCCCGGAAGTCAGAATTTCTGTGGATCAGTGGTATCACTGTTAGGCTCTGCCCTCTCCGTGAAGGGTTTAGAACAGAAAGTAAGTCGCATACCAGCAGGGTGATGAAGAGGACCCAATTTAAAATCAGAAAAACTGGTTCTCATCTCAACTAGGCTATTGTTTGTGTACCCTGAGGTCAGTCACCAAAGCTCTGTGGGGCAGGGTCCTTGGCTATGTTAGAGCCATGTTTCCCGAAGTGCATTCATACCGACAGGCCTCCACAGTCAAGTCCTCTGAGAAATGCTGCTTACCTGCTTCCCTATGCCACCCTTTCTGTGTTTCTCTTATAAAACTCCTCATCCTTTGCTTACTTGGGAATTTTCATTATTCTCTAGGATCCTGTCCTTGGTCCTCTCCCTTCTTTCCAGTTGACCTCCTGTATGGAGGACAGTCTCACCCTGAACCTCCAGCCAGGCGGGTCATTCACTGCCCAATTCTGGGGGTCACCAGACTCCTAGACACAGCAGCCTTTCTCTGGCCCGTGCTTCTCTTTGACTCTCCATCCCAGCCACCTCTAGGCATCTCCTGGGTCACACAGGCTTCTCAAGCACCATGTCCCAAATTGAACTTGTCATCCCCTCAGCCCCCTCCTCCTGTGACCTCTCCCTAGAAGCCAGAAGCCTGAGTCTTTCTAGCTCCTCCCCTCCCCAACACCTCCAATGGTTATCAATTATTATACTTTCCCCTTTAATAACTCTGAAATGTCAGGTCCAGTCTCTTTCATACCCAGCGCCTTAGTGCATAATCACTTTTTGTTGAATTACTACAGTGCTTTCCATACTGATCTCTTCACCCTCAGTCTTAGCTCACTGTTCACGTCCTTGCAGCTTTTAAAGTGATCTTTAAAAACAATTGGGCCAGGTGTGGTGGTGCACACCTGTAATCCTAGCGGCCTGGGAGGCTGAGACAGGAGGATCACAAGTTCAAAACCAGCATCAGCAATGGTGAGGTACTAAGCAACTTAGTGAGACCCTTTCTCTAAATAAAATACAAAAAAAAGGGCTGGGCATGTGGCTCAGTGGCTGAGTGCCCCTGAGTTCATTCCCCAGTACCAAAAACAAACAAACGAGATTGTGATGCTTCTCTACTGAACAGTCTTCAAGCCTCTGTTGAAAGTGCAAACTCCTACTGGGGTTATCAAAGCCCTCTGGTCTGCCCTTTCTCTTCCCATCTTCCCCAGCCATACCTTTGAATCCCAGTCATTCTAGATGCCGCCATGCTGTCTCCAGCTTCCCTACTGTTGCACAAGATGTTTGCTTTCTAGAAATCCTGTCTCTTACCATCACTACTGAAGCACCCTGGCCCTGCCTCTGGAATGGAATATTTTATTTGATTTATTTGATTTTGACTTGCTGGCCTCTACCTGCAATATAAATTTATAAAGAGATGAGGAATCATGGTATTCACCTCTGCATCATCAATGCTTTTCCCAGCACTGGACATTTAGTAGATTTTTAGTAAGTGAATGTAGGATAAAAGATAAATTTTATTGATATTATAATATTTAACATTCATCAAATAAGTCTCTGGTTAGTATTAAGATCATCCAAACAGAGTTCATAGCCTGTAAATTACTGTGAGTTTTTTTTAATATTTATTTTTTAGTTTTAGGTGAACACAATATCTTTATTTTTATGTGGTGCTGAGGACCAAGCTCAGTGCCTCATGCATGCTAGGCGAGCACTCTACCACTGAGCCACAACCCCAACCCCTGTGAGTGTTTTAATAATTGCTTCTATACTTCTTTTTGTCCCTTGGACTTCTAAAAGGAAACAGAAACTCTGCTTACTTTTGCAATCACATTTCCTTGGTATTAAGAGGCTATGCTACTTCACTCATGTATGACTAGGTATATGAGTCTTATTAAAGTACATAAAAGTCTTTAATCAGCTAAGAGCATTAAATCCACTAGGAGAGTTAGGTACAAATATTCTAGAATGAACTCAGTAGCAAGCTAGAATATGTGTGCCCATATTTCTGAATATTTTTAGAATGTAGTTTTCACAAATGGTGCTAGGAAAACTGGAAATCCACATGTAATAAAATGAAATTAGACTCCTGTCTCTCACCCTGCACAAAACTCAGAGTGGTTCAAGGACCTAGGCATTAGACCAGGGACCCTGTGCCTGAATTTTCATCATGTCAATTTAGGAACCAAACTCCTCAACAAGACTCCTAAAGCGCAAAAAATCAAATGAAAAATCAATAAGTGGGATTGTGTCAAACTTAAAATCCTCTTCATAGCAAAGAAAACAGTCAAGAATATGAAAAGAGAGAGAGCCTACAGAATGGGAGAAAATCTTTGCCACCTGCACCTCAGATGCAGCATTAATCTCCAGAATATATAAAAATCTCAGAAAACTTAACACCAAAAAAACCAAATAACCCAATCAATAAATGGGCAAAGGAACTGAACAAACACTTCACAGAAGAAGAAATATGAATGATCAACAAATGTATGAAAAATATCTCATCTTACTCCAGTCAGAATGACAATTACCAAGAATACAAGTAACAAATATTAGTGAGGATGTGTGGGGAAAGGTTCACACATACCCTGCTGGTGGGACTGCAAATGGGTGCAACCACTCTGGAAAGCAGTAATGGAGATTCCTCAGAAAACTGGGAATAGAACCACCATTTGACCCAGTTATCCCACTCCTAGTGTATACCCAAAGGACTTAAGATCAGCGTACTATAGTGACGCAGTCAGATCAATGTTTATAGCAGCTCAACTCACAATAGCTAATTAGGGAACCAACCTAGACGCCTTTCAACAGATGAATGGATAAAGAAAATGTGGTACATATACACAGTGGACTACACATCAGCCATAAAGAAAAATGAAATTATGACATTTGCCCGCAAATGGATGGAACTGGATACTATCATGCTAAGTGAAATAAGCCAATCCCAAAAAACCAAGGCTGAATGTTCTCTCTGATATACGAATGATAACTCACAATGGGGCTGGGGTTCGGTTGCGTGGAAGTTCACCAGATTGGATAGGGAGGAATGGGGAAAGGGAGGGGGGATGGGAATGAGAAAGACAGTAGAACAAATCCGACGTAACTTTCCTATGTTCATATATGAATACGTGACCAGTGTCGGTGGACACAACATCTTTGTTGGTATATGGTGCTGAGGATCGAACCCGGGCCGCACGCATGCCAGGCAAGCGCGCTACCACTTGAGCCACCTCCCCAGCCCCTCAGGATGTGCTATTTTGTTATAGCAGCCCTAGCAAACTAATACAGCTGCCTTGTGACATGGCAGCTGGCCTCCCCTGGGCAAGCAGTCCATGAGGCAGTGAGAAGGCACCCAAGGCCAAAACCATAATCTTTTTATAACTTAATTCTGGAAATAACATCCCAAAACTTTTTCTGGGTTCTCTTTCTTAGAAGAGAATGCTCAAGTCCAGTATACATTCAAGGGGTGTGAATACCAGGAGTTAAGAATCACCGGAGGCTGTCCTATAGACTACTCTCACAATGGCCTTGTTTTTTAGTTTTTTAAAAAATTAAAAATAAAGCATAGCCAGGCACAGTGGTATATACCTGTAATTCTAGTGGCTAGGGAGGCTGAGACAGGAGTATCACAAGTATCACAAGTGCAAAGCCAGCTTCCACAAAAGCGAGGAGCTAAGCAACTCAGTGAAAACCTGTCTCTAAATAAAATACAAAATAGGCTGGGGATGTGGCTCAGTGGTGGAGTGCCCCTGAGATCAATCTCTGGTACTTCCCCCCCCCCCGAAAAAAAGAGATTAACAGTTTGGAAATTTTAATACAATCAAGTAGATTCAACCTCACCAAATACATGGCTACCCTGGCTGGGTTCATTTATAGACTATCGTACCATTTAGGTTGAGGTTTTTTGAGAGTGAACGAGGAGCATTTTATGGACCAGGCTGAAGAGAAATGGTACATTGAATCCTTAAGTCTAAGTGTAATACAGTGATTTTCAGCCAGGGATGTGCATACCACACGGGAGAGACGGGAAAGAGGAGGGGTATCTTAGGTTTTAAAGTGGAGTCAAACTCTAATATAATTTTATGTATGGAGAGTGCAAAGAAATTTATAGCTTTCATAAAACAAACTACAGAAAGTAAAACTGAACAGAATCTTCTCAGCTGTTGGAACACAGGTCAGAAGAGGTTGAGAAACTGCTCTAATCATTCTCGTCGCTCGTGGACATAAAGGGGGATAGATGGGAACGGGTGGGAGGTGGGCGTGCAGCGCGCCATAATCCCCAGAGACGAGACAGCTTAGGAAACCAGGGAAGAGTAATAAAAATGATGAAGGGGCTGTGTGGATTAGTTTGGACGATAAATATAAAATAGCAGACATATTCAGAAGCCTTTGAGAACTTATAGGAAGAACTTGACAAGAGACTGGTGATTGTTGAACCCAAGCTTTAGTTCAAAGAATCCAGAGGACATCTGCTTTGTGGAGATAGCGAGCTGACATCTGATTCCCCAGTAAGTACACTGGGTTCCCAATCACGGTAGCCTCTAAAATTAGTAACATTGTCAGTTTGATTGTCTAATGTTTGTCTAACCATCAGCATCTATGTGGCCCAGCTGTCAGATCTCAACCAAAGTCAAACTTCTTTTCACCAACGGGGCTCTTTTGTGTTTCCTAAGTGATGCTAATATCAGGGGAAAATTTTACCTTTGCTTTTCAGACCACTACATCTCCAAATAATACGATTCAATAAATTAACTCCTGCTAGAGGAACTGTTGTAGGTGAGCCTTCATTTTAAGAGAGGAAGAAGTCATTTCCTGTTATCTCCTAGTTGCAATAACAAGATGACAGGCTGATTCTAGGGTCCATTTCAGTTTTTCTTACAAAAAGCTGTGGAACCCCCACTAAAACTGTGGAACAAAGGGGGTGTGTGGTTTCAATTCCCCTTAGAGACAACCCCCCTCTCCTCTCCTCTTCCTCTTGAGAGTATTCTCTTTCCCACTAAACTGCTAAACCTTTACTACAAAAACAGCTGTGGAACAAGAGAGAGAGAGGAGGGGAGGGTCTCACCAGACCACCAAGCAGGTGTCTTAGGGTTTGGGCATTTCTATGGGCTACCTAAAGAGTTCTTGTGAAGTAGATGTTTCTGTGAATAAGGGATAATTTTTGAGATGCATTGATATATATATACACACACACATATATCTTCATAGACTGCCCTGCAAAAGGTGGGTACACATACGTACTCAAACCCTAATACCAGGCAGAGTCAGTGGTGGAGACCAGAGTCAAGGCCAAAAGAATGCCCTTGAGTATTGTTTGGCCTTTTAAAAAATTCACTCATGGATTACTTTTAAACAACACAAATAGGAATCTTAAGAGTCCTAGAAGAAACGTTATAAACTCCTCAGTGATTTAAACTCATGCTATATTGTCTCATACAGTAATTTGAGTTTTCTATTTCTCCTTTTTTTTTTACTACAGTTTGAAAAAAATCAAAGGATCTTGATGGTAATCTCTATTTATTGAGCACCTGCTATACCCAGGTGCTATATTTTTTACATAATTGTTAGTTATTCACCACAACAATTACATGAGAAATATTTCTTACTTCCCTTTTTTTTTTTTTCACCTGAGACTTACATATTCCTTTCTGTGGTTCTCTTGAAAAAATAGTTCCAAAATTAATTTTCTACCAAATGCCAACTAGCACTAGCAACTCGGTCTAGTAGAGACCAGAGTGGCCCCTGTGTTAGTCAGCTTTTCCTCACTGTGACAAATACCTGCGAAGAACAATTTAGAGAAGGAAGGTTTTATTTTGGCTCATAGTTTCAGAGGTTTAAGTCCATGGTCAAAGGCTCTAAGGCAGGAACTTCGTGGCAGAAAGGTGTGGCAGAGGAAAGCTGCTCTGCTCATAGACCGCAGGGAGAGAGGAAGGAGCCCCGATAAGTATAGTCCTGAGGGCTTTCCCCCAGAGACCTGCTTCCTCCAGCCACACCATGCCTGCCTACAGTGTGTACTGGCCCCTCTCACTCCCTCTGGAATAGTAGGAAATGGTAGAATGCAGGGTAGAATGGTAGGTCTTAAACCTGGGACCCGACCTACTAGTGAGCCATCAAATCAATTTAATGAGTCACATGTAGGCTCGGGAGAGCTGGCAGTACTTGTCCCTTCCCAGCTATGCCTTCAGAAGCTTCACGTTGGTTCTTTGAGCTCAGTTGGTGTGGAAATCGGCCAACAACACAGAGTGGGGACATTTGTTTTACCATCTAAAGCCCTTAAACATTTACTAGCACAGGAGGGGGCAGAGTCATCAACTGCCCCACCTCCCCAGTGGAACAGAATGGAGTAGAAAGAAAACCACCAGGATCCGTGTATAATAAAGTAGTGTGAGAATTCTATTTGAGTCATAAAGATATGAATGCATTTGTTCAGTGACATATTTTTTTACTATACAGTCCAAAAAAAGTTTCAAAGCCACTGTCTAGAGTCTCTTCTTTTTTTCTTTTAAGTAGTCTATCTTTTTAAAAATATTTTTTTAGTTATTAATGGACTTGATTTTATTTATTTATATATAGTGCTGAGAATCCAACCCAGTGCCTCACACATGCTAGGCAAGTTCTCTACCACTGAGCCACCACCCCAGTCGAGTCCCTTCCTTACTCCTGCTCTTCCTCAGAGTTGAAAGTTTGCTCTTTTGATCCATAGAACTGGCAGCCAGCACCCTGTGACCCACCAGTGCTGCATCTCCTCTGGGAGGACCAGGCTGAACATTTCTCTGAGTAGAAGTTATTGTTCTGGAACAGATGAAATCCCTACCAATGTCAGTCTGTTCTTTAGAACTCAAAACTGTGTAAGACTCCATTCTTCAACCCCAAAGATTTTCTACAGACAGCGGGAAACAGTGATCATTAGTTGTATTAAAGCCCCCGGGTGAGACAAGGGAAAGGCAGAAATTAGATTAAAGCCCTTTGCATTCATTGTTTACTGTGCTACTCTCCATTACCAGAGCTCTCTGCAAACTAATCTTCTTAAGAAAGTAAAGAAGTTCTCATAAGTCATTTCCTTGGAATGACTGAGTCATTTTTTGGTAAATCTAGATATTACATATTGACCAAATATAATAGATAGGTAGATTGTGCTTCAAAACTAACATGGTAGTTAGATCACAGAATGAGATCCCAAGAACTTTGATCTAGATCAGCCTTGCAATTTTTAAATTTTCATCAAGTGTAGTTATTAAATTTCCTCATGCAAAACAGCTGTCAAACATCTTAAATGGTCTGCCATGCCCTTAGGATAGTCCCTATCTGAATACAGTTACAAAAAGAAAACATGTTTCAGCTGGGTGCAATCCTGTTTGGGAGGCTGAGGCAAGAAAATGGGAAGTTCAAAGCCACCCTGGGTACCCTGTCTCAAAACAAAAATTTTTAAAAGGCAGGGGGTGTAGTTCAGTGGCAGAGTACTTGCCTAAGCATTCATGGGGCCTTGAGTTTAATCTCCAGCATGGGGAAAAAATGTATTTTAAAAAGTTGACCTCTCTGTGTTCCAGTATGTAATTTTATCACGCCCATCCACTGCTTTATTATAATAAGAAAATGAACCAGAAAAGGGAAATGTAGGTTTTTTTGTGTTTGTAAGAGTTAAATAAATATATTTTCAGAAATAAGTTATATGCATTTTTCTTAGAAGAATTAGGCTTATTGTATAAAAACTACGATAGTAGAATTCCTTAAAGTAGCATTTTATTAAAATGATCAAAACTCATTTGCAAAGTAGAAAGCGAATCCTCCCCCGTAGCTGGACACTTGATCTTGGTTGGTTTTGACATTGCGTCGTGAACCGCACATGTTCGTTAGCAATCTGAAGGCGTCTCTGGAAGGACACATGCGCTGTGCTCTGCGGTGCTGCTGTAGTCAGCAGCTCCCTGCCCCAAAGCTGCATTTCAGTGTCACCCAGGGGCTGCCTTTGCTCTGAGCAAACCCCTTGCAGCTGTGCCCGGCACCTTTGTGTCACCCGGGCAGGGTTTCGTGAAATGGATCTGATTCTCCTGCGCCTGCCCTGTTCATTCCTACATACTGGACCGGTGCCCAGGAAGGTGAGGGGACAGCAGGTTGGCCCTCACTCCCCAGCTGTCCCTTTCTACTAATGTCACTCAAGATATAAATAAATTGCTTCATTCACTTCCTTTCTCATCAAACCAGAAGAGACTGCCCGGGCCTTCTGTGGGAAAGCTGTAGAGACAATTTTGAGAAACAAAACAAGTCTTTGCATTTAGGTAACTTTAAAAATCAAGTTATTTTGTTTATGCAATATTAGGATTAAACCCAGAGCCTTGTGCATACAAGGCAAGTGCTCTACCACTGAGCTGCCTCCCTAGCCCTTTATGTTTTTTATTTTGAGACAGGGTCTCCCTAAGTTCCCTGGGGGGGGGCGTTGAACATGCCATCCTCCTGCCTTAACCTCCTGCCTTAACCTCCCAGGGCGCTGGGATTACAAGCATGGGCCACCATGCCCATCTAAAATTAAATTTTTAATTTTATTTATTATTCACTTAAAAGGAGGGATAAAAGCCGAGTGCGGTGGCACATGCCTGTAACCCCAGAGACAGAAGGATTGCAAGTTCAAAGCCAGGCTGAGCCATGGGCGAGGTGCTAAGTCACCCAGTGAGACCCTGTCTCTAAATAAAATACAAAACAGGGCTGGGGATGTGCCGCAGTGGTCGAGGGCTCCTGAGTTCAGTCCCCGCTACCACAAGCAAGACAAAATCTCTCCCATGGTCCCTCCAAACTTGGAAAAAACGATGATTTTGATCATTTTGAAGAGTCTTTCCTTTCCCCTCAGGGCGTTTGTTCTCCTTGCTGAGCGTGAAGTGTGAACCTGCTCATTCCGAACAGGTTTCCATGTCGAGGTGATTCTGAGTGCAGTTCACCTTGGAGAATGTCGATCACAGTGTCTAAAAATATGTTCATTCACTGTGGCCCTAAAACAAGCCAGGTGTCGAGAGAACAGCAGCAGGCTAGAGGAAAACGGGCTTCACAGGACTCTGAAATGGCCAAACTGGTATAGGTATTTCATAGGTTCTGTGAGGTGTTTAAGGGTGACTCAGATTATATTTTGTTTGTGTTGCTTATTGACTTTAGAACTAAGATAATAAGATGCAACTCCATTTATTTATAAACACAACTCAGCTTATCAAGGACAGTTATATTCGTACACAGCTGACCAAAAAAGAAAGAAAAAAATCAATTCATTAATTTCCAGGCTAGGACTTGTAAGCAAAAAATGAAGAAAATGGGGAACTTTAGTGGCTGGTATTGAAGACCTACCGAGAGAGAGAGAGAGAGAGAGAGAGAGAGAGAGAGAGAGAGAGAGAGAGAGAGAGAGGGGGAATGCACGCAAGTCAACCATCATGACCTTAAAGGCCATGAGTAGCTACTTAACAAAAGTGGAAGAAAGGCTGTATGTGAAATTGTCTGTATTTCTTTTTTCTCTAATAAGTCCCATCACTGGATTATCAGGCAAGAGAGTGGATTGAAGTGGCTCTGGGTCAGAATTACCACAGGTGTTAGGGACAACAAACAAACCCCAATGTGTGGAGTCATAGGAGACCCATCATATAAGGGTGGGCCCTCAAAGGCTGGGCTGCTGTCTTCATATAAAAGTTGACCACTGCCAGGCCTGTGATCCCAGCGACCTGGGAGGCTGAGGCAGGAGGATTATGAATTTAAAGCGAGTCTCAGCAATTTAATGAGGCCCTAAACAACTTAGCAAGACCCTGTCTCAAAAGAAAACATACAGAGGGCTGGGAATCTCAGTGGTTAAGTGCCCCTGGGTACAATCCTTGGGAAAGAAAGAGAAAGAGAGAGAGAGAGAGAGAGAGAGAGAGAGAGAGAGAGAGAGAGAGAGAATATTTGAAACAGCTAGGATAGAATGAAGCCTCGTTTTCACTCCATTTTACTCCTTCAGGCACTGAAAGAAAATAGCCTGTCTTGACCTTGGTGCCTGTGGAGAAGGGGATTAGGGGAACCTCCTCTAATAATCTGTAACCACAGGCTGCCCTCACCTGGAGTATGAATTCATATTCTCTAGGTATCTTGAAAACTTCAGACTAAAAATTTAGTTTAAGGTGGTTTCAAGCTGACAGGGACCCAGGCATCTAGCAGAATCAAATCTGTATTTTATGTAGAGGAATCCTCCTTCAACCCAAACCTCAAATAATTCCCACAGGTAAAGTTCTAAGAAATGTGAGGTTATACTTTAAGATCACAAAACAAGCAAGGAAATAATACCATGAGCCAGCAGAAACGACAGATAACAGTATTGAACTTGAAAAAACTAAAATACTAAAATGCAAAATTAATTTTATCATATACTAGAGAAATTGTAATACAAATATGAGTAAAACCAAGAGATTAAGATTATGACCATGCATAGTTTAAATGAACTAAGTAACTCAGAATTTAAAAATATAATAATTATTATAGTTTAAAAATCAGTGGGTGGACCGAATTGTAAATTAGACTCAGCTGAAGAGAGATTTAATGAACTCAAAGATGTAATTAAAGAAATTATCTGGAATAGAACACAGGGGATAAAAAAGCAGAAAACCAATTGAGAAAGCCTAATAGCTATATAATTCGAGTTCTGGAAAGAAAAGATGGGCAAGGGACAATATTTGAAAAGATAATGGCTAAAAACTTCCCAGAACTAGTGAAAGAATACATATTGCAATGAATCACAAAAGACACATCATCCTGGAACGCAAGACAACAACATCAGAACAGCTAGAGAAAGCAGGGGGATTCCCAAGGAATATGCCAATATGATTGACCACTAATTCCTCAGTAGTAAGTAGAAAGGAAAAGCCAGGGAATGTGTAATTACCAGCCAGAACTGTACCTCAAACAGAAATACCCTTCAGGAGTGAGGATGAGATACATTTTGCAGCACGTAAGGTTCAAAGGAGTTCGTCACTAGTAGGCCATCCCCAAAGCAGAGTCTGAAGAGCATATTTCATTCAGAAAAGAATGATACCAGAGGAAAGGTCTGAGATGCAGGAGGAATTATGAGCAAAGAATGTGGAAGATAAGGACAATAAAATGATGATAATGTTCTCATGGATTAGAGGAATGGGAAAGTACAAGCATCCAAATAATTCCACGTAAATCAAGGGGAGGAATGATCAGAGTTAAAGTGGTCTCACTTGCTGTTGTTTGCTGTTGTACAATAGAGGGTCAAGATACTGATCTCAACTTTACATGCCAGAATGAACAGAGTAGCTACTTAACAAAAGTGATCTATAGATTCCAGGGAGTGTTAAGTTATTTTTTATTTTTTTGAAATTTGACAAAGTGATTCTAAAATTTATTTGGAAGGAAAAAAGAATTACTCTTATACTCTTAAAGAATGGGGATGGAAGTAGGGTGCTATGTGTGACTTGCCCTAACTAAATGACAAGAATCAGAATGGCAGTTATCAAGAATACAAGTAACAATAAGTGTTGGCGAGGATGTGGGGGAAAGGCACACTCATACATTGCTGGTGGGACTGCAAATGGTTGCAGCCACTCTGGTAAAAAGTGTGGAGATTCCTCAGAAAACTTGGGATGGAACCACCATTTGACCACTTATCCCACTCCTCAGCATATACCCAAAGGACTTAAAATCAACATACTACAGTGACACAGCCACATCAATGTTTATAGCAGCTCAATTCACAATAGCTAAGCCATGAAACCAACCTAGGTGCCTTCCAACAGATGAATAGATAAAGAAAATTGGTATGTATATACAATGGAATATTACTCAACCATGAGAAAGGATGAAATTATAACTTTTGCCAGTAAATGGATTTATTAGGAGACTATCATGCTAAGTGAAATAAGCCAATCCCAAAAAACCAAAGGTCAAATGTTTTCTTTGATATGCATATGCTAACACACAACAATCCCAGAGGGGAAGAATAAAAGTTCAGTGGATTAGACAAAGGGAAATAAAGGGAAGGAGGGTGGAGAGGAATAGGAAAGATAGTAGGAAAAAAATTTAAACTATAAATAAATAGAAAATCAATAAAGTAGAGGAAAGGGAACAGAAGGAGGGAATGGAAAGGGGAAGTACTGGGGGCTGAATTAGAGCAAATTATATTCCATGCTTGTATAATTATGTTAAATGAACTGTATATTATGTATAACTAAGTGAACTAATAAAAAATTTAAAATTTTCAGAAAAGAATTATCAAGCTAAAATACTTGTATGGTGTTGGCATAAAATAGAGAAATCTAAAACTAATTCCTAAATGAAAGCAATGTAAGACTAAGAGGTGTTTCAGTCAAAGGAAGAACAGACATATTTTTCAATGAATAACGTTAGGACAATTAGTAATTGTTTAGGAAAAAAATTAGATCTGTGCTTTACACTGAATATATAATCTCAGGTTGGATTAAAGATGTAAGTATGAAAAAGCAAAAATATAAATCTTTTAGAAGACATTATAATACAGAATCTTTATGACCACAATATAAAGAAAGATTTCTTAAAATTACACCAAAAAGTGCAGACCGTAAAGGTAAAAATTGATAAATTCGACTTTATTAAGAGTTAAGACCATCTAAGATACCACAAAGATACCGTGGATTTAGTCTGTATCCATTAAGGTCACATTCCGAAATATTTAATAATGAATGATCTTGCATCTGCTTTGAAACTGCTCCAGAAAACAACGCAAAGAGAGAGGAAACCAGAAGGTAGACTGTTAGCCCGTCGCAGTGGTGGGCACCCGCCCAGAAGGCTGAGGCAGAGGACCAGGGTGGGAGGCCAGCCTAAGCAATAGGCCGGGACCCCGTAACCCTCACAGCTGGATGGGAACAGGAAGTGTATTAAACTCTCTATTTTCTGTGTGTATAATTGAAATTGTATATTTTTAAAATTTTTTTTTAAATTGACCATCATAGATTTATTGCAATGCCCAGATTGTTCAGAAGTGTAAACTTTTTTAAAAATATCATTTTCTAGCCAGGCACAGTGGCACACACCTGTAATCCCAGCTACTTAGAGAGGGAGGCAAGAGGATCACAAGTTCAGGGCCAACCTGGGCAACTTAACAAGACCCAGTCTCAAAATTTTTAAAATATGTTAAAAGGGTTCAGGAAGTAGCTTGAGGGTAGAGCCCTCCTAGGTTCAATCCCCAGTACCCAAAACACACAAAAAAACTGTTTTCTGAAAAGACTGTTTGTTAAATATATATCTAAATGCAATCTGAGTAGGAATTTCCTTACAAATTAATAAATCATAAAACAATTTTTTAAAATTAGGTGAAGACATTTGTAACACGTAGAACCAAAAGATCAGTGTCTAAATATTAAGCAAAGAACTCCTGCAAGTCAAGGGATCTGAACAGACATTTATCCAAAGAAGATATAATGCCAACCAGCACATGGAAAGACTCTCAATGTCGTTAGCCACTAGGGAAATGCAAATCAAAACCACAGCAGAATATACTCTTACCCACTAGAATGACTAGAATCAAAAAGAGATGATAACAAATAAAGGAGATATAAAATGGTACTTTTGAAAAGTTGAGCATTTCTTCAGATAGTTAAACATAGAGCTACCATATGACCAAGCAATTAATTTCATTCCTAGACTTATACTCAAAAGAAATGAAAACGTGTTCAAATAAAAAATTGAACATAAATGTTTGTAGCAGCATAACTGATAATAGTAAGAGGTAGAAACAACCCCAATGTCCATAACTGATGGATGGATATATAAAATGTAGCATATATACACAATGGAATATTATTCAGCCATAAAAAGGAATAGAGTATGAATGTGTATCAAAGTGTGGAGGAACTTTAAAACATTATGTGATCCAGGCATGTGATGCATGCTCAGGAGGCTGAGGATGAAGGATGACAAGTTCCAAGCAGCCTCGGCAACTTAGCGAAGCCCTGAGCAACTTAGCAAGACCCTGTCTCAAAATAAAAAATAGAAAGGGCTGGGGATGTGGCTCAGTGGTTAAGTACCCGTGGGTTCAATCCCTGGTACCCACCCCCCCCAAAAAAAAAACTGGTAATCACAAATGACAAAAGATGGTAGTTACAAATGACCGTGTGTTGTGTGATTCCATTTATTTAAGATGTCCAGAGTAGGAGAATTCTCCACAGACAGAAAGTCGATTAGTAACCACTGGAGCATGAGAAGTAGAGGGGTGATAGCTAAGGGATACGGGGTGTCTTTGGAGGTAATGAAAACGTTCTGAACTTGTGATAAAGGCGCGACTAAACATAGCAGAAGCTGTGGAATTGTACACCTTAGATGAGCACATTGTATGATATGTGAATTCTCCCAATAAAGCTGCTTTTAAAAAGCAATAATAACTCAACAGGAAAATAAACAAGGCACCTCCAGCCATGTCACGGAGGAGACACGCATGCCCAGGAGACACTTGAAAAGAGGCTCGGCCTCCTTCCTAGCAGGAAAACGCCAGCTAAACACAGTGAGATGCGTAAACTCATTTTTTCTTTTTATGTAAACTCACTTGAGTCACCAACAACTGTAAACTGAGCAGGGCCTTTTCTCTACCTGTAAGGGATGCGGAGAAAGTGAGGGAAGCCCAGTCCCTGTCGCAGAGAGCATGGACTGTCATTTAGAGAGGTGAAGAAGCAAGTGTGGATGACCTGCCATTCCTCTCCTCTGTAAACCCAGAGCTGGCTCCAGGGGCGTACTGGGCCACGGAGACAGAGCCACAGGAGCACTGTAAACCCAAACCACTAAGGACTCCACCAAACGTTACCTAGGGACACATGGACGTGGTGATCAAACACTGTTAAAGACAAGGGAAGGATGAATGTAAAATTCAGGATAGTCGGAATGGGAAAGAACAGAGAGGGTCTAGCAGGGATGCTGAGGATGCTGTGTCCCCATGTGTCCCCACCTTAAACTTGGTGGTGGGGACACATGGGAACGCAGGCACCGGGGTAGAACACAGAGCATTATCTGACAGGCTGATGTTGAGGAAAGATTTTGAAAATCTCAGAACACATGGAATCATACAGTTTTCCATGCAGCTCAAAGTGCTGATGCTGACTCTGAGATTCTAGAAAAGATGAACATATTTGAGAATCAAGGGCTTTGTTTATGGATGGATTGAAACAGGGTCTCACTGTCTTTGGGCCTGGTGGTGAGCTCCTGTAGTCCCAGCTACTTGGGAGGCTGAGGCAGGAGGATCACTGAAACCCAGCAGCTCTAGACTAGCATGGGCAACATAATAAGGCTTGGACTCTTTTATTTATTTGTTTGTTTGTTTGTTTGTTTTAATTGTAGGTTTATTTATTTTAGATGTAGATGGACAGTATCTTTCTTTATTTTTAGGCGGTGCTAAGAATCGAACCCAGTGCCTCACATGTGCCAGGCAAGCGCTCTACCACTGAGCCACACCTCCAGCTCCGTGGAGTCTTAAAAATAAATAGATAAGCTAAAATACAGTTTTTTACAAGAGAGAGAAAAACACAAAACCAAGAAGACTATCAAAAAAGCAGCAGCAGCAAAACAAATGTTTTAGGAAGGTTTCCAGCAAAAGTGGTTAAAACAAGAGTTTTGTTCTTCCAGGGGAACATTCGGGCGGCACTTCTTTAGGAAAACCATCCATTGCTGGGAAGCCGTGAGCCGCTCTCTCCCGGTCACTCAGTGGTTGGCA
The DNA here is from genome assembly GCF_964194105.1 of Spermophilus citellus. Lineage (NCBI taxonomy): Eukaryota > Metazoa > Chordata > Mammalia > Rodentia > Sciuridae > Spermophilus > Spermophilus citellus. The sequence goes on from NC_138185.1 coordinate 200,726,263, forward strand.
TTCTCTTTCCAGATCCTGCTCACACTAACAGATGAACCGCGAACGCACAGAGGAAGAACCTGTCCACTGCTCCTGGGCACGTGACTGAGGGTGAAGCATCCGCCAGTGCTGCCAAGGGTCCATAGTATTTTTTTGCTGCCTCAGAGTCCCCAAGGCCTTCAAGCAGAAGTGGCAGTAGATGGTTGCCATCCGCCAAGCGAGACACTGACTGGGACAACAGGAGAACAGAACCTCTGGGTTTGGGTGGAACTTGGCAGTGGGGACGTTCAACTGAGGCCTTCTCTACTCGTCCGAGCACACGTGTGTCTTCACCTTCCCTCATCCCCCCCCCCCCCAGCCTGCTCAGGTCTCCTCTGTCCCTTTCCTGCTGCCACACAGAGATGATATAAAAGAGGCTCTTTGGCTATTCGCATCTTGCTTCCTCTTCTTTTCCAGTATTGAGCTCTGTTTGCTTTGTTCAAGCTTAAAGCCCCAATAGCAGTACCTACCAGAGTTGTTCTGCCCTTTTCAGGGGTCCTGGGGAAGGGAGCGCACATCACCCGTTTCCCAGAGCATGGAGGCAAGTTGGTCCTCGCTGACATGAGCCAGGGTAAAGGCACCCTTTGGAATTACTGATTTCTAAGATTAATAAAGTAATTCTATTTTTTTTCTTTTCTTTTTTTTTATTTAATAATTCCCAACAATCAGTATTCACAATCAAGACTGAAATAGAATCAACTTTTCATTTTATTCCATTGCTGGACAATTTTTTCAATTTGTTAGAAACGGAAGCTTTCAAGAACTGTGTTTGAGCAGATGATGGGTCAGGCTGTTCCCCCAGGGCAGCACCTGGGAAGCCCTATGTACAGATTCTCCACAGCCAGGCTGCAGCTGGAGGCTCATCCCTGTGGTCCTCTAGTGGCATGTGACTCTGTCCAGTTGCCCTTCACCTCCCTCAAAGTTCATGTGGACAGAGCAGCTCTGCCTGGACCACGCGGCACTTGGCCCTCTGCTGTCCTTCCCTAGGTCCTCACTCTGGCTTCTGCTGGAGAAAAGGCTGAGAGCCGGGCCACAGGCTTGACCTAGCTCTCCTGGGGAGTTACTCAGGGAGAATCCAGTATCTGGGCCTTCTACAGCAAGGTCCTATAAGCTCAGCATTGAAATCCAAAGAGAAAGTGACATACAGAGATTAAAAGGGACTTTACTACCTTCCCGGGGACTGAAAAAAAAAAGGTTTGGACACATTGAAGCACTGTGCCTGTGCAGGTTGAGGTCTCATTCCACACGTTCCCGGGACTCCTGGATCATGGTTTGAGAACCATCATAACTCTGTTCACTTGTTTGGGAGTTGGTTAAGAGACAAATTAGAATTCCTCCCTCCATAATCTCCTGCTGATATATAGAGTTGGGAAATAAGGGATTTGGAGAAACTCACCAAATGAATCTTGTGGAAAGGGGTAAGAGGGTATGAGTCTAATAAAAGAACTTTGAAAGCAACTGTAATACTGGGAATTGGCTACATAACTAATCAGACTTAAATGCTCAAGCTAATATCTTTCTTCATTCGCTGTGTGTTGACCAGGTGCTAAGACCAGATTCCTGACCTCCCTTCCTGTACCCATGTCCTCTCATTTTTATTGGTTAACAAACCAGATTATTCAAGCCTTCTTCCAATAGAGGTATCTTTGTGTGTGTGTGTGTGTGTGTGTGTGTGGTGGTGGTGCTGCTGCTGCTGCTGCTGCTGCTGCTGCTGGGGATTGAACTTGTGCTTGCAAGTCAAGCACTCTACCAACTGAGCTATATCCCCAATCCTAGGTATCATTTTCAATGTCACTGTACCCTTCCCCAAAACTAGCATGTATCTTTGGAGACATCGATCCCAGTGTCTGTAGTGCCTGTAAGTGATAATGGAAAGGGGAGGCTGGACACTAGACTCTGCTCATATCCCTATCAGCTGCTTAATGGAGGAGTAGCTTTCTGACAAAGAATATTTGGGTGGGTGCAGTGGTGCTCTCCTATAATCCCAGCTCCTTGGGAAGCTGAAGCAGGAGGATCTCAAGTCCAAGGCCAGCCTCAACAACTTAGCAAGACCCTGTCTTAAAATAAAAAGGGCCAGGGATATAATTCAGTGGTAAAGTGTCCCTGGATTCAATCCCTAGTACCAAGAAAAAGAAAAGGAAACATTTGGAATCGCAGTATGTTCTGTTTTCTTTGGGATACTTCAGGAAACACATCTAGTTGTGTTGGTTCATTAGGATGGACCACCATCTGTGCTAATGGTGTTCTATGAGGTTGGATTAAAACAGAGATTTAGTCTAAGGCCAAAAAGTTTATTTGCTTCTTATTGAAACCCCAAGTAAGGCCCAGTAATGTTGGATATCACACACCACTTTTCAGAATGCAGTTCTTAGGCATCCTGGACCCTGCCCCATTCATAAAGCCAGCTCTTGAGCTGCAGCCTGGAACTGTACATTTTCTCTAAACACAAAGGTGATTCTCAGGCTCATTGAAATTTGAGAATGGCAGCCACAAGTGAATGCACTGTGACATTTGGGATAATACCAGCTACAGCTGGCCTCCTGGACCACCCTCTCTACCCACTGGCTCCAAAGGTAAGATGGAGCTCGTTCCCACGCCAGGATTTTAGGGCGGGGACACATTATAGCCCTTCTGAAGGACAGGGAAAGACACAGGATGAAGACAGAGAGAAGCCTGGAGAATTGGCTGGGCACACATGGAGCCAGAAAAGAACTCCTGGTGACCAAAGTCGGAGAAGCAGGAAGGCAGAGGCCTGTACCCACAAACTGCCTGAGCCTATGGTGTGTATCCTTCAACACGCAAACTGTGCTTCAGAGAGACTGTTCCCTGTGCTAAGGTGAGCTCACCGGGGGCAGGTGGTTTTTAGGAGCTGCTAGGTGGTTCCTCACTCTGCACACTCACAGGGTGGACACCAGTGCCATAGCCGAATTCTGCCTTGCTTTGGGATCTGTGACTTCAAAAGAGCACTAGTGATTCTTTTCCCAAAGCCCTAACAAGAGGCCCCTAGTCTGAAAGGGCTCCTGGTTGGCTCCTTTAGACAACCCAATAACAGAATTAGCTTATTCTTAGGCCATTGATCACAGACGGTTTCTCTCATGCTCAGCTGATCTGGTGGGCTGAGATGTAATTTCCAAAAATGCTGATGTTGGTCATTTAGATTGAATGTAGAAGCCACATTTCCATATGCAAGGGTTCACATTGCCAGTGATGTGGACGTCAAATTCTAGGCTTTCTGCGAATCTGAGCTATTGCCTGTGTGTATCTGAGAATAACATACTGTGCAAGGAGGGACACACGAACAACAATGCTATTTTTTCAGGTGACAGGAGGCAGCACAGACCCTCTGTCCAGCAGATTCAGGCTAAGCGATATATTTAATGCTTGAGAGATTCTCTGCCCAGATTCCAGTTACTACTAATTAGAAGATGCTGACATAGAATTAAGAAAATGGTCATTAAGGATATGAATGGAGTGAGACATATACCTTAGAATAAGGCTTTTACTGTTCTAGAAACAATCTTCCAGAAGATGAAATCATCCACAATTCCCCAAAAATATTTATTCATACAAAGATTTTGAGAGTGATATTTGTACTTGTCTTTATACCTCAGTCAACTCATCTTGGGCCAAGTCACCACATGGCACATGTGGTGCAGCCTCCCCAGATGCCTCCCGTGTGGCACCAGCTTCCAGGAAGACCAGGTGGACACAAGGTCTCGAGAACTTGGAGGAGAGGAACCCCTCATGCTCAGAGGCTGCACAGAACCAGAATCCAGACATGTGCACCCTGGCCTGGAAGGTGTCCAGCCAAATGTCCAAGGGGAAATGTGATTGAGGATGAAGGCGAGAGGAGGGACCCGGAGGGCAGACAGGAAAGGGCCAGTTTTCTGAGTTCAGCATCTCCAGGGGCCAATACAGTTGCTGGCCCAGGAACCATATTACATTACCTGGAATGACCCATGATGCTGCCTGATGTGGAAACGACAATTGAAAAAAAAAATTGTCCTTAATCCCAGGTAGTACAAGGTGCAATTCTGGGACTTTGTCTTGGTGACCTGTCTGAAGGAAAGTGCTTGCCTCATATGACACCATCCAGATTCCCCTAGAGCAATTGTGGTGGTACAGCATTGAGCAAAGCTGACCTCAGATCCGAAGAGTCTTCCAGTCTGAGCCTGACCCAACCATCCTTTGTCCTTCCTCCTCCCTATTGTACCCAAGTCCCATTGCCACGTGACATGTCAACTTGCCATCCTCTTCCTCTAGCCCCACCACCTCTGTCTGCACCACAGAAAACCTGTGTTCCCAAGAGTTCGCCTTCCCCTAACCACCCCACACTTTCTTTACCACAGTGATTCTCAGAGCCAGCAAGAAAGAAATGTTCCAGAAGGAAGCCTCCGTCTCGGCCAAATGCCAGGAGCCGAGGGTTGTGGACGCCAGGCCTCTAGGTGAGGTCTGTCACTTTGGTTTCCCGAGGCGTGGGCAGTCGGGCAGGGGCAGCTCTCCCTCGTCTGTCGCAGGCCTCAGCTACACTTACACGACTTCACCACCATGTTGGAGAGCTGCTCCACCTTGGGGGTCCTCCCGACATAGTACAGAATGGTCAGGGGCTCCAAGTCCTGGGGCACACAGCAAGGTGAGGCCGATGCTTCCGGGTTCAGGGTGTTGTACAGCCCCAGCACCTGGAGTTCAGGGAAACAGCATTTAGAGGTGGGAGAGCCACGCCCCAGGCTTGCAGCCCAGGAAACTCTACAAGGTCTCAAAGACAGGGCAAGTGGTAGAACAGCCATTGATGCTACATAACAGGACTAGTGGAAACAGTTTGGATGACTAGTTGTAGCCATCCACTAAGGCAGAATGCAGAACACGCACTGTTTGAGGGCTATCAGTTTAAGCATATCACAGTTATCAGAGGACTTTCAATTAATAAGGAATGTCTTTTGGCTGGTAAGAAAATACTCCTATACTGGACTTCCTTACTATAAAGGATCACTCTGGCGGAAAATGGTCTTACTAATGACTTCAGGGGCCATTTAGGAAGTGCCAGGGTGTGGGCCCCCCCCCCCACAGGATACAGGGCTAATGAGCTATAGGGAAACGTGCTTTGTGAAGACTGCCCTATTTTAATTCCCCTTGAGGAAAGACATGCTGTAGAGGTGTGAACTCTTTTGCTCACTTTCTCTTCCTGGAGTTTCAGGGCTGCTTCAGAATATGCTTTACATTGTCTCTCAGAACGATGTTTGCACATTCGAGAGACTGCAGCTATCAGAGTTCTTTGGTAGTGGTGACATTTCTTCCCCAACATTCCCTGCCAACCATGTACACACATCTCTGACATATAATTAACTTCTCTGGTACAAAAGCTTTAGACAAAGCAAATACAAAGTCTGGTTGAAACTATGGTAGGGACTTTTTGTTTTTGAAGCTGAGATCCAACCCAGGCCCTTATACTCACTTGCACTCTTCCACAGAGCTGGTCCCTCCAGCACCTGCGGAAGGATTCTTCCTTTCTAATAGTAGATATTGAACCCAGGGGTGCTCTACCACTGAGCTACATTCCCCAGCCCTTTTTATTTTTTATTTTGAAACAGGGTCCTGCTAAGTTGCCAAGGCTGGCCTTGATTGCGAACCTCATGCCTTAGCCTCCAGAGTTGTTGGGATTATAGGCATGCACCACCACACCAGGCTCTGGGGGGAATTTTAAAAGGCAGGATGTGATCAAGTAGAATTAGGCCAGGGTACAAGGTCACAACCTTTAATGAAGAGATTTTACTCACCCCAAATTATCATTTGCTCATTTAACATTCAGTCATTCATTTGTTTTAACAAGTGGCCTGGTCAGCTCAGCCCCAGTGCCCAGACGGCATGTGCCCTGCTCCCTACCGTGCTGTGGGTCGTGTCTGCACTGCGGAGATAAGGACAAGGGCCTGAGCAAAAGTTGGCATAGTAGCCCTTAGGTTCGTGGACCCACTTCCAGCCCAGGTCCTGTCGGAAGTCAATGTAGAGGGGCCGCACACAGCAGTTCTCCTCCAAGTTGCTACAACAGAAAACATTAAACAGAAGATCAACCTAAATGGAAGCCACCAATAAAAGAAACTTCACAGATGCCTTCATATTTCCCCCTGGAATCCTTCCATGCTACCACAGGAGGTGGGCCTTCACCAGAATCCCTCACACAAGCACATGGTATAGAAGAGACCGGGAGGTGTCTCCCTGTGTTGTGCAGCAGGATCTCAGCCATGCAATAGGTAGATATAAATGCCACAGAAGGAAAAGTGGAGAGCTAAAAGTGACCCTGTCACCTTTTACATCACACATCAAAACAGACATAAACTGTCCCGCACACGACCGAGCACTCACTTTACGTTATCAGCTATGTCCACTTTGTTGGGGACAGCTTATCATGACCCTCCTGTTGCACACCCAGCCAGAAAGAAGCTCACAGATTATGCAGCTTGTATCCTACTAGAGATGACTGCTCAGACTAAATCTTGAGGCCATTTAGCCAAAATAAGGTACAGCCTCCTATTAGAATCATGATCCTCAGATCCCACAAATGTGAGTGGCAAGCCCCTCCGATGTGGTTGCCTGCAGAAATCCACTTGGTAGGACTCCTTGCCACATGGGCATCAAGACTCCACTTTAACGGGTCTCTTCCGCGACTTAGATCTTGGTACTTCCACAGGCCTCTCGGGCCGCCATTGGACAAAGTCTGGCTTCTGGAGGGTTCTAAGGTTGAACCATGGCAGAAACTACTGGTTATCTATGCAATCAACACCCCAAGTGCCCTCTCCCTTGCCACCTCCCATTATGGAGTCTGGAACACCAGATACTCGTTTTCCTAGCCTCCCTAGCAGGTAGGGATGGATGGTCCTGTGGCCCAGTAATGGCCAGCCACAGGAATAAGAAGTGTGCAGGGGTTCATGAAAACAAGTTCTGGCAAAGACATTTGGTTATAAAAGTAACAGAAGGGAAAGGAAAGCTGCTGGCTCCTCTTCGTCTCCCCTTCTCCTTGCCCTAAACAGGGACAAGATACCTGAAGCCCCCAGCAATCCCTTGTGGCCATAGGCAAGAGGATGAAGTGCCACCGTACCATGCAGGGCGGGCCAGAAGACAGGAAAGCTGCGACCTGAATGGCGTAATTAGGCAGCCCTCCGCCTGCTGCCACAGGCCTCCCGTGCATCAGAAATCCCCTGTGGCTTAAGTCACTGTCCCTCGAAGCCAACAGCACTCATTCCTCACTGATCAAGAGATGCACAGGACAGACCTGCATGCCAGCTTTCAGACAGGTGGTGACAGCCACCCTGCCTTTCCCATAGCCTCAGTTCCCAAGCCCAACATCCTATTTACCCAGTTGTTTTTCACAAGACACAGTTTCCACATCAAAGATTCCTCCAGTCCATCCCTCCCACTCCATTCAGGAATCTTCTCCAGACTGACCCCATCCTGCTCCTGCCAGATCCCCACATGCCCAGATCCCTCCCATCCCAAAGGCAAGCTCAGATTCCACACCCTTCTGAAGCCTTTCCTGTATCCATGTGTGAACTCCTCGTTCCCAATTGTTAAAGTCCTTTATCCTTCAGACCCTCTCCTGATGTGAAATTTTTCTTCCTTTTAATATTTAGTCTGCAGGCTTTATCCACCTCCCTCCTACAGCAGTTCCATGCTCCCGAAGAAGGGGGAAAGCTGCATCTTTCCCATCTCTGCATGGGAGCTCCCCAATTATTTCAGAATCTGTAGATTTCTCTAGATCAGATTTCCCCTATAAATGGACACTATTTTCCCCCCACCCCTAGCTCGCCAGGAGCCTGCCCAGGGAACTGAGCACGTCTTCACTGGAAACCCCTGCCTTAATCTCTCCCACACAAACACACCCTGCAAATACTTAAAACACAAAACCACAGAGGCTTCCGCCAAGTGTTCCCAGTCCAAACTATTCTCTCAACACTGTCCTCCTTGAAGTTTCCCTCTTTTACTGCATCTAGACCCTTACAGAGTCGGGCTGCAGAAAAACAGTGAGGCTCCCAGGAAAAAATAGGAAGATTTTTGTGAGTGATTTCCAGTCTTCTTTCCTGGAGATGTTTGCAAACATCATCCTAGACCCTGGGCGAGTGAGGCTCAGGTGGGGGCCTGTGCCCAGGGGGCAGATCTAGGTCTGCGTGGGGCCCAGGCTCACCGGAAGCAATAGTTGGTGTCCAGGGCCCGCTTCTTCCTCTGGCCTCCCTGGCCTGGGTTGTCGAGCCGGTGTGGGGGAATCATCATGAGAATCAGGTGAGGGTTGTGGTGATCCTTCTGCTTCTTGAGGCGCCCCAGGTCTCCACGGCCATGGTCATCCTCATTGTCCACACCTGCAGAAGGGAGGGAAGGTGACAATCTCCGGTCTAAGGAAAGCAGAGCCCTTGGAGGCTGCTTCCTCATCCCAGCCCATCTCTGCCCAGGAAGAAGGGCAGGGCTGTCTGCTGGGAAGGACATTCTAATCTAACATTCTAATGTCCCGCCATAGGACAGGGATGACTGGGGGGAGGACTGGTATCAAAAGCTCCCAATGCAAGGATGCCCCTGCAACAGGCCACGTTCACTCCATACAAGGATCTTCCAAAGGGGACGGGATGCTTCCTGGGAGTTTTCATGGATCCACGAAGCATCCTTATTCCCAGGTGGGTACTAACACAGGTTGTCAGTTTAGATTCTGAGAATCTTGGGGAATGAGTTTCCTCTTCCAATCTAAATTGGTTAATCCAAGGTGTCACAATTTAGGTAGGCTGAATGGAAGCCCAAGAAACAATTTGGATTGTGAACATTCACATTGTGCTTGTAGTTCTGGGAGTGTTTGCATTTTGCACTTGTAAAACTCAGGTGAGATAATAAAGCCCAGGATAAAGAGCTTATCAAACAAGCTCTGGGAAGAAAGCCCGAGTCCATCAGAGCGTGTTTCATCTAAAAAGGAAAACACTGAAAACTGACTGGAGATCTAGTTTGCAAAGAACAGCTGTCAGCCAGGGCAGAAACTCGAGAGGTCTTATCTCCATCGGGAGGGGCCTGGATCTCAGGAAGGGGCACTTGGTCTATAAGATAAATGGGAGACCTGGATCTCAAATTCCCTTTATGAAAAGCCTGATGAACAAGGTATGTGTCCGTGGCAGTGGGAAGGTTTCAGCCTGACCTGGCCTGGAGGGGAGACTCTGAAGGGCTGAGCTCTAAGGTTCTGGGATGAAGTTGACAAATCCCTGGCTTTAATTTTTTTTTTAAAAAAAAAAGGGCTTTGAAATGGAGGCCATGCAGGTAAAGAGGACCACTTGGGCTCAGGAGCCAAGAGAAGCTTCTCTGACCACAGGGGTCTCTCCATTACCCAAAACAGGAGTACAGGAGGAAAAGTACCTCCCTGCGTTCCAGAGACTATCAAGGCCAAGTTCCTGGTCTACATACTATAGACCCAGAAGTGACTCTCAGCTACATCCTGACCTCTACACAAACACCAGTGGTCAAATACCCTGAGCCTTGAAGCAATCATTCAAACCTACGTGCCTCCTGGACAAGGATCAGGTAGGCCACAGTGTCTGGAAAGCTCAGGAGGAAGACACTTATGTTCAGAGCCACCAAAGTTAATTTCTTTAGGAAATTTGTGGAGCCTACCTGGCCCTGGGTTTCACATTCCGCATCTCCTTTAACTATCAAAGAGGCAGCCTCGAGCCCCTTTTCAATGGGCTCCGAGGAAATGAACAGTGGGCTGTGTGCCTTCTCCACTCTCCCCAGCATCCTGTGGTCTTTCAGAGGCTGATGTGTTCTCCCTAAGCTGACAGTCACCCTCATGGCTTTGGGGGCAAAGCAGAATTACTCAAGTGAAAAACCGTTGGCCATCTCTGAGAAGGAGACTGCTTCTTTTTCTTGGGGTCTGGTAGGCGTCTCCCGTTCCATTACCCTCCCCAGCCTTCTACACACATTTACCTTTGAATTTGATTTCCATCACCTCATGAATGTTTTCCAGGATATCTCCATTGGGCTGAAAGGTGTGGCATGGACAGTGAATGCTGATTTCCAGACCCAAGTTGGACTCTGTAAAACAAGACATGGCACTGGTGAGAAAGCACTTTGCATGATGGGAAGGTCTGCCCACCCCCCTGCAAGGTGGGGCCAGGGCCTCTGCTCCCATAGCACTCACAGGAACGGAGTTATAGGAAGGGTCACAGGAGACAGGAAGTCCTTCCAAAGCCCAGAGTGGAGCCCTACACACGTTTCCACATTCCAAATACTTCTGTCACACAGTGAACCACCACACAGAGGCGTAAACAGTGGGCACCACGAAGGAGAGAGGTAATAACCATCCATTTTCAAAGGATGGCATTAAGGGAAAATTGTAGCTTATCTACTCAGGGGCAAAAGGACAAGTATAGAGGAAGGAAAGAAAAAACACCACCTCAGTGGTGGGAGAGGAGATACTTAAGCTAACCTGCTGAATACAGATGAAAGGAAGTGACAGGCACAGGAAGGGACTAGGGAGTAATTGAAGAGCTACAGAGCAGAGAGACAGTGATCCAGTTCCATTCAAAGGGCCTCAGGAGGAAGCCTGGGCCACAGGATTAAAAGTCGGAGTCCATGCTAGAGGCAGGTCCCCTGCAAATGGGATGCAGAGTCAGTCCAAATGGAAGGTGCCAGCTTTTCTACTGGAGCTGCGGTTGCGGGTGTAGAGGAAGTGGTAGATTCCAGAGGAGATAAGATGAAAATCCTGGTCACACCTGGCCATATTTTCCCTACAGAACAAGGCCATAATGAGGTAAAAAAAAATAACTTGGGTGTTTCTTCCTTGAAGTTCCTGGTTCCCATGATGGGAAAGTTGGGGCTGTGGATGGCTTACCAAGATGAACAGCTTGGGAAGATGGTTGTGAAATTAGAGAACAAACCAGAGGCAGTGACAGTGGGCCACGGCCAAAGGTCCAGATGACGGGTCTCAGAGAGAATAAGCATGAGGCAGCCCAGAGGTGCCAGAGTTTGGTGACAGACTTTCTAGCACTAGGCCAACTCTGGTTCTTTCTCAGGTTGGTTGTGGGATCATCTCATCTGTTTGGGCAACCAGAATCAAGGAAGCAGGGCAGTTAGTAAGTGAGGATGATGGAGTGGAAGGAAAAAAAGAAGTGAATGGAAAATCCGAATAGGGCACGGGCTGCAGCTCAGTGGTAGAGCATTTGCCTACCACTGAGCCTGTGTGAGGCCCTGGGTTCAATCCTCAGTATCACCAAAGAAAAACAAAAAGTTTGAATGATCAAGTAGTTTTGTGCAGGGAAAATGAGGTATGATCTGGCATCGCATCCATCTGGGTGAGTGGGACTCAATTAGGGATGCTCTGTTGAACCTGGGTAGCAGCCAGTTGTTGCCAGGTGTAGGAAAGATCCTGAGGAATGGGCCCTTCTGGGTTCAGGGTTAGCATCATCTCAGTGAGCTGACTGATTTACTGCACCCTGAGGCCACCCTAGTCCTGTGTGAGCATCTGGCCTTGGGGCCAACTTGGGACCTTCCTGAAGTCTTGTGTCAGCAGGGGAAACCCTGGAGTTTAGTGTGGCCTCGCATCCTTCTCATGGGCAGAATGGTACAAGCTCAGTAACTGGCCGGCTTTCTGTGGGCCTGGGCATCCTAGACCTACAGGTAAAAAAAAAAAAAAAAAAAAGACCATTTCTCCTATAAGCTCCAGAGCACAGCTAGAATTGTTCTACTCCAAGTCAGGGCTACCTCTGGGACACACTGACACCTGCTAAGTTTGAAGATCTCCGTTCCAGAAAATTAGTTTAGAGTGGTGTTATAATTTGGATGTGAGGTGTCCCCCAAAAGCTCACATGTGAGATGATGCAAGAAGGTTTGGAGCAGAAATGATTGGGCTGTTGGAGTCTTAACCTAATCAGTGAATTGATCCCTGAGGGGATTAACTGAGTGGTGAATGGAGGCAAGTGGGGTGTGGCTGGAGGATGTGGTTCATTGGGGGTGTGACCAAGGGGTATATATTTTGTATCAGGGGAGTGGAGTCTGTCTCTCTGCCTTCTGATCACCATATGAGCTGCTTCCCTCTGTCACACTCTTCTGCCATGATGGGCTACCTCACCAGGAGCCCTGAGGAATGGAGCCGGCCTTCTATGGACTAAAATCGCTGAAACCCAGAGCCCTCAAATAAACTTTTCCTCCTTTAAAATTGTTTCAGTCAGATCCTTTAGTGACAGCAGCAAAATACCTGACTAAAGCAAGTGGAGAGGCAGACCCACTCAGGCAAGGAGCAGAGAGAAACTCAGCAAGAGAGGAAGTGAATACAGAGGGAAGCAAAGGAGTGTCCTCTCCCTGGAAGAGGAGGCCGGAGGAGTTAAAATTTGCTACCTATCAATACACGTACTTTCTGCTCGAGGTGGTCCAAGGTGGCCTGGGTGAGTTCTACAGTTCTGTAAGTTATGAAGCCAATGTGCATACAGATGTGTTGGGGACAGTCGGGGTTGGGGGACAGGTGGTCAGCACAAGACAGTGGCTTGGCTTGGCCAACAGGCTCTATCTAGGTAAAGGGCTCAGAGCAGATAACCACCACCGCCATTTTTTTAACATTACACATATATGAAACACTGCTCTAAGACTATACAAGCATTGACTCATTTTATCTCTATAATAGTCCTGATAATCCTAGGAAGAGAAATTATGTTCCTCATTGTACAGATAAGGATACCAAGGCTTAAGGAGATTCAATAGCTTGCCCAAAGTATCCAACCGCAGGTGGTAGTTCCAGGTTTCAAACACAGCCTGAGTGTTCTGATGCCCAGATCCCACACTCCTAGAGACAGGAAGGGAGAAAAGCAGGCAGCAGAGAGCACAGAGGAACGTGCCCACACATTCACCGAGATGCCAAATGACTGTGCTTGTTGGTGTCCCACCTGTCCTGAGCCATGATGCTGAGAGTGCTCCCTGCCCAGCCTCCTAGGGGCAGCCTGGCTCCGATACTGAGAAGCTGCAGATTATATGAGTAACAACCCAGGAAATGAGGACCTGGGCCCTGCCTGCATCCTGGATTGGGCTCCAACCAGTTCTGGGACCCAGAACACAGTCTGGACAGCTGGTAGGCTCTCAGATGCTTGCCAAATGAATCCAAAGCCACAGGTGTGACCCAGTTCCTCATCAATGCATACTACCAACTGTCCAACCATTTGCAGCCTGGTTTGGGGCCATGAACTCTGAAGAGATTCATGAGCTCCAAATAAGCAAAACCCTCTGCTGATTCCCCTGTGGGAGGAGAGGGCTAGGCAGATTCTGCCTACGTAGGAACTGAAGGTTCTAATGAAGAACTAACCTCAGAATTGGCAGCAGTGGAGTGGTGGGTGGGGGACCCATAGGTTTTATTATGAAATGATCTTTTCTGATGTCTCACAGAAGATGGAAATCATTCTCAATGCACACTTCTCATTGAATTCTGCAGCTGTGAAAATAAGAACTCCAAGTGCCCAGGGCTTCAAAGAGATCCAGGTGGCGCAGATTGAGATCAGACAAGGAGGCTAAGAGATTTAATTTCCCCAGCCCCTCCCTTTTGTAGCCAAGCAGGCTCTGGGCTCTAAGCAGAGCGCTGTCTGAGTCAGAATTCCCAACAGTGAGGACTGCAGTCAGCAGAGCACGTGGGTGCTTCCAGGCCTTGCCTTCATGCTTGGTAGGAGGGACAGAGACAGATCTCCAACCCACCATCTGCCAATTCAGCCACCAAAACAAGGCCCCTTAGATGGAGGCTTGCCAACTCAGATGCCTGCAGAGCCCAGGCAGGTCACACGAGGAAGCCAGCCATGCCAGTAGATGGTGTGGAATAGAACCGCCAGCCTCACTGTTGGGGAACCCGAGTGTGGGGACAGAAGGATGCACACCCCACCCCCAGGGGAGGCCACAACTCATCTCTGGTGGATTGTTACAAGGAAGACTTTCAGTTTTTCAAGAAAAGGCAGAAAGGAATGCTTTATATGAAATCTCCTAACTTAAAACTTAAAACAATATGGTGGCCACGCAGTTTCAGACCTCTGCCTTTGAGCTTTAATCCCTAGATTCCTAAAACACCACAGGCACAGGAGGACCCACCTGTCTCAGGGACTCTGGCCATCAACATGTGGATTGTGGCTTTATAGCAGCTAAGAATAGTGGAAAACTCACCAGAAGAGGGAGAGAAGGAGCAGATGGGACTGCCACATGTGACCTCTGCCCACTGAACAGTCAAACCAAGAGTACCAGCCAAGTCAGGGGAGAGCACAGCAGGTGTCAAGAGACACTTGAGTTCTAATCTAGGCTGGATGACCTTGATCAAGTCACTTCACTTCTCTGGGCTCACTTTCCTTATTGGACACAACAAAAGCTTGTAAAACATGTTGAAAACTATGAAGTTCTCTCAAATACGTTCGATCCTTCAAACATCTCTGTGAGGCCGGGTGTGAGGGTGTTAAGCCTGTAATCCCAACGGCTTGGGAGGCCAAGGTAGGAGGATAGAGAGTTCAAAGCCAGCCTCAGCAATTTAGCGAGACCCGAAGCAACTTAGTGTGACCCTGACTCAAAATAAAACAAAAGGGCTGAGGCTGTGGCTCAATGATTAACCACCCCTGGATTCAATCCCTGGTATCAAAAAACAAACATCTCCGTGAGGCATGCAGGGAAGGAGACGGTGAGTGGGTAAGAGATTTGGGACACGTGAGGTTTGATATACCTGTTGGATGGTGCTGGATGATGTGTCCCCAGCCAACATTTCCACAGAGGGTTTTGACTCCCAGGCCTTTCAAACTTAATTGGCCAAAACACAACTCGCCCCCAAACCTGCTCTTCTTCCAATCCAATTCCTATTCCAATCCGTGATAGCTCAGTCCAAGACCCCAGACGTCAAATTGCAACTGCTCCTGCGTCCTCATAGCCTGCCCCATTGGCTCTATCTTCAAAATATGGAACAAATTCATACAATTTCCACTCCTCCTGCCCCAATCTAGATCCCTGTTGTCCTCAAGTGAGTTGCTGCAATGTCCCTAACTGGTTTTCCTGCTTCTTCCCTTGACCTCATGAAAACCAGAAGGATCTTTAAAAGGGTGAGTAAATCACCTCACCCATATCTCCAGCTCTGCTTCTAGCATTCCTGTGGTGTCTCATCACACTTGGAATAAATCCTAAAGCTTACCATGGCCCGACAGGTCCTAAATCACAGGGCCCTAGCTCACTGTGCTCTGGGACACCAGTCTGTCACTGCTGCTGGAACAAATCAAGTTGGTTTCCTCCTAAGGGCTGGGGCTTCCCTGTCTCCTTTACTTGACACTTCCTTGATCCTGACCCTGTGACCCCCTCAGATCTCACTGTAGGAACTCCTTCACAGGGACCTTCCCTGAGCAGCCGCGGTAGGACCCACTGGGCCATTATCACATGGCACTCTATCTGAAGCTCTTACTCATCCATAGGCTTGCTTATTGATGACATGTCTCTCCCACCAGAATGAAAGCCCCCTAAGATCTGGGACCCACCTGTCTTGTTCACTGAGGAACCCCCAGGACCTGCCATAGAGGTACAGTAGATAATCGGTGGCTATGCAGAGAATCTGTGCAAATCTAGGCTTTGAGCCCAGATCTGTGGCTCCCCTAGTTCTGTCTTCTTCCCTCTTGTGACAGATGAAGGGAACAGAGGTTATTCCTGAGATGCTCATCCTAAGGTTCCACCCACCTCTTCGCAACAGCCACTCGCGCACAGTGTCCGTGACATCAAAAGACAGCCACTCCGCAGTGCCCCTGGTGGGCAGGTTTTTGCCTCCGATGTAGCGTTGTTTGGCGATGTGCTCATCTGGTCGAAGTATCTACAGGGCAGAGAATAGAGTCAGTACCTGAGGCCAGGACACAGTGCCACAGGAGAGGTCACAAGACAGGTGAGAAAGCAAAAGTTTCAGAGTGCCATGTCCTAGGAGCACCTTAGGGAGTTCTGTCCTCTTAATGACAGACAGACATGGAAATTAAGGGTCAGAGGAGCCAGGATTCAGACCCAGGCCTGCTGAACTCTGAGCCCTGGTGGAAGCAGAACATGGTAGAGGCACTGACTCTGGTCGGTGGTTCTGTCCTGGGAGGGTACCTGGAAGAGTTCGATCCTCTGCTCAGTGCGCTTGGAGCTGGGATTAGGCACCCGCAAGACCCGGAATTCTGCCCGGAAAAGATTGGTTCCATTTTTCTCCACTGAGGACACGTTGAAGCGGAAAACCTTGGAGGTAATTCCTTTGGGGCAGACGGCCAACTCGTCTAGGGGATAAAGCAACGGGGAGAAGCACAGCATGAGTGACACCTGTGGGAACAGTGCACTGCCAGCAGATGTGGCACGTGGCCACAGTCCCACCTGTGACCTCCACAGAGGTCTGAGACCTGAGACCTGAAAGTGGAGATAGGAGGAAGAGTCTTGATGACCCTCGAGTCACACAGTCCTGAGAGAGGAGCAGGGAGACCTCAGAGACCCTGGACCTGGCACCAAGTCTGGATGGCAACACACAACCGCCCCTCCCCCCACTGCCTGGATATCTGCATCTGCTAAGCTCTCAGCCAGACTTGCCTGCTCTTTTAGAAAATGCAGATTCTCAAAAGATAGCAGTCCCCCCACCACCACCACCCGCCAGTGGCTTAGCTCATGAACTCATTTGTGAGTTTGGGGCATTCATTCACTTCCTGAACACTGGAGAGCAATGCGACATGCCAAACCCTGTAGATGCTAACACGGGAAAGCAAAGAACAAATGGATGCAGCCACTGTCCCCCAGGGAATTAATATCCAAGGGAGGTCACTGACACATGAACCCAAATTACAGGACCAGAGAGAAGGGGCCTTTGGAAATGCCAAGGAGAGGCTGCAGGGGATGGGAGGAGGAAGAGAGCAGGGGACACTTTGGGGAAGAAATGACAGGAATCTGAGCCCTGCAGGAACAGCAGAGCATGAGGATGGGAAGGAAAGAGACCTCACATGGAGGGAGGGACGCTGGAGCAGAGGCAGGGAGCAAAGCAAACCCAGGAGAGGAGGAGGGGCCCAAAGCATCTAGGCTGCAGCTGGTCAGAGGGTCAAGACAGCAGAGTGCGTGCTGCCTGTAGGGAGACCCACGTGTCACACCTAGAGGCTGGGTTGTTTCCCAATAATAGTAGGGAGAAGTGGCAGAGTTAATGCTGAATAACACAACAACAGAATCAGCACCATGGTCTCCACCTAATGAAGCAGGGTCTGTATGGCAAAGAGACCATCTTGGTCCTGGCAGAAACAGGTTTCTTTGAACAGGGATCAGCTGCTATTGGCCCCTTTCTCTTTAAGGGTCTCTGACGGCACGTGCCATGCCAGCCTCTGTCACCCTGCTGACTTCTTCACCCCTATCTACCAGACAGAAGGCAGCAGATGCTCTCTCCCACCCTTCAGAGCCAGATCTTTATCAGAGCTGACCCAGACACAGAGAGAAAGCCCCGTCTCTCCTCTACTGCAGCGCACTTGACAACCTCAGGATCTGAGCAGCATCGACACCCACAGAAAAAGTTCACAACTGGTAACAACAGCCAGAACTTGACATTCAAGCTCCTGGACCCAGATTCCACACATAATGGACATGGCTGGAATGAGATCATAATCACCCCGAGGGGTGGTTTAGGAAGTCACGGACAAGGCGGGACAGATCAAAGTCTGGAAACAAGCAAATGTGCTACTGATCTTTAGGAAAGGATGAGTGAGTGTTTCTGGAAATTGCCATCTGGTGGGCCTGACACTGGTTCTTAGAAAATGAATGGAACAGATGTGAGGAGAACAAATGTGTGAATGCCAGCTAATGAATCCCTGATTAATAAGTGGCCTTGAAAGAACAAATACTGCCAACTATTCCCTAAACCATCTCAGAAAGAACCAAAGACAGGAATCTGGGTTAGCAATCTTTTTTTTTTTTTTTTTTTCTTTTGGTGCTAGAGATGGAACCTAGGGCCTCACACTTGCTGAGCACACACTCTACCACTGAGTTGCACCTCCAGCCCCAGGGAGGGCAATTTAATGTTTAAGTACACAGGTTTATAACTTGGGATATGGATAAGCTACTGGGTCTGCTGACCCTCTCAAGGACCGACAGAGTTGGGTCTTGAAGGAGCTGTCATCAGTCTGGCTTCAGTTTTAACAGCAGCTCCAGTACTGTCTGCAAGAGAGAATAAAGGGCAAGTCAGGGCACTGCCCACCTTGCTCTCAAGACGAGAAGGGAGTGGAAATAGCACCTACCAGGGAGGAGAGTCAGAGCAGGGTCACACAGTGGGAAGTCAGAAGATGAGGAAGGGGGCGCGGCATTAAGAGAGTTCTCAGGACACCCTAGTGACCACCCCTCCTTGATTTCTTCCTGCCCATCAATCATACATCTGTACCCAAGATGACTTCTCTTTCTGAGAATGTGAAGGAGGTTTCAAGAGGTAGGAAGGGTCTTTTTCTATCACTGTTTCCAACAGGATTAGAAAGGACATTAGAAATCATCCTGTGTGACCCTCTTCAGATGAAGAAATGAATATCCAGAACAGTCTTGGTCAGAGTCACACACGGATGAACTGACATGAGTGAACTGGCACTAGTAAGCAAAGCTCAGACACAATCATTGGTGATTAAAAGACAGGATTACCTGGGAGAGAAAAGAAAAATGTAAGTGTGGTCTTGACAAACACATCTGCCGAATAATGTTTTAAACAATTTGTGGAATGCATGAGTATAAGGAAATAAGCAAAATAAATAAGTTTAAATAACACCACCATACATTTTATAGAGCTCTCATGAACTCATACGACCCTGTAACAACCCTTGAGAATAAAGAGAGTATATAAAATTTCTCATTCTAGAAATGAGAAAAGTGAACATCAGAAAAGTTAAACGACTCCCAATGTCACTCCATTAGCAGGAGGGACTGGAACCCAGGTCTTCTGTCCACTCCCCAGTTACTGAAGCAGAGACTCTGGAACTTAGAGGGGACCTGGGAAATCATCCAGTGAAGAGCTAATATCATCAACAAAATGTGGCAGAATTCCTTGAGATGGGCCTAGAGTACCATCCTGTGCCCCAGATGAGAGCCAATGGCCAGTCCATTTTGTGATTCTTAAGCCATACTTTCCATGGAACATGAGCATTCTGAAGAGCTGGACTAGGGGAGTCTATGTTTACAAATTAAGTTATGACCAACTTTTTCCTTTGCACCAAGAAAAATAGATATGCATGGATGCCACTTTCTCTGTTTTGCTTTAGGGGGGCAAGCAAAGAATAAGCAAGCAAAAAACATCAGGTGGGGTATCCACTTTTACTTAACTACCTTTAAAAATGTTTACAGACACCTGAGCGGCTAGGTGTGCCTCTGCCTGTGTACACCACTCCTGCTGGTCCAGTGAAGGCCCGGGTATGTCCACCCGGGTATATCGGAGTGGCCGTGCTTCTCCTCTGTCTCTGCAGCAGAACCACCTGGAGAGCTTTAAAACCAGGTGGAGTCTGGGCTCGCTGCCCAGCAGTTCTGTCTATACAGGGTGAATCCACAGCATTTTAAAAAATGTTCTCCAGATGATTGTAAATGTGTAGCCAGGATGGAGAACCACAGTTTATAGTTTTCTGCTAAGGGTGCCATGGCTTCAGATGTTCTGGAAGCTTGAGAAACCACTGGATTAATGGTTTTGAAGCTCTAAATGGATTAACCTTTAAATGAATTAGAAGTGTTGTTTAGCCAATGTACCATGTTTAAATTTTTTGAATTAGAAGCCCGTAAACATTTTAAGCCCGTGTTAAAAGTTGAGAGATTTCACAGAAAGATCCAGATTTTCTGCTCTTCTGGAAAGTGGTAAGATGGAGTCAAGCTGGACCCACATTCCTGAGTGTAAAAATCAGCAGGAGCTGAGCAGTGGCTGCTTCTTTCAACAGGACACTGGGGAGCCCAGGTCCCTCCCTCCCCTGGCCACAGCTACCTTATCCATATCCCTGAGGCTAAGTGTCCTGTGCATTTTGTCACAGTGCCTAGATTACAGATTTCTTCCAGATTGTGTGCATTACCTGCCTCTCGGTAGGAACTTACATTTGCACCCGCTCCGAAGAAAAGACTCTGCCTTCAGCTCAATGAAAATACTGATTCCTCAGGATCCATATCCCCCAGAGATTGATTCTGTTAAGAGTGAGGTGGGACCTGGGAGTCCACATTCACCCGCCTCGGGTCCACCCTTGAATAACCATGCACAGAGTATGGGCACTTAGGGCCCATGAGTTCTTTCAACATGAAATGCCTTCTAATTTCCAAAAGATAGTTTCCAAAATCTATAGTTAGCAGCCAGAAAAGAAAGGCTAAAATACCGCATTTTCTCTTTGCTCAGGAATTTTGGGTTTGCTGGCTGTCTTCACACTGCCCTTGGCTTAGAACAAGAGTTTCCCCCTGGACACAGAGAATTCTCAGCTAGAAGATAAAACCTATGCTGATGATATCTTGTAAGAAGGACCACAAAGGAACTGGGAAGGCTGCATCCTCCCCTCCCCCACCCACCCAAGGTGGATCAGAACAAGCCCCTGCTCACTTTCCTTAGCAAAATCCTGAAGAATTAGAAAAAGATTATGGAGCCTTGCCCATACATCCCAGCAGAGACTCAGGCAAATCACCCAGATGTAATTATAAAATTCTATCAGGTGAAAGGGAGTTTAGAAATCAACTGCAGCATTACAGATGGGGAAACTGAGGCTTAGAGAAACAACTCTCACGTGGCTTGAGAATTAATCTGCTTGAGACTCTTCATTAAGTAAAGGAAACCGTTTTATTGCATTTGGGAGAACATTTGTAACAGTCTGAGTCTCCTGGAAAATCCAGTTGTCTTTGTGCAATCTGCCAGTTACTAAGGCAATATCTCCTGTCCCCTTCTGCTTGGGCTAATGTGGGATTCGTTTGTGTTATAAATCAAAGTTTCACTGGGGCCTAAAGGTTAAAGGTGGACATAAAATGTATCTTTCACACGTACATTTGGGCTTAACAGCACGTGTTGTGTGTGCAGCATGGCTAAGTTAGAGGCCCTGCTCTTTGTGCATAGATGGCTTAGCTGGGCCATGTCTCTGTCTCCTCATCTACAAAGTAGGAGATTAGGGGATCTGGGACAGGGCAGAGGCAGAGGACCAGCCCTCCTCTCCACTCTTACCTTGGTGCCCCTTCTCTGAAATACTGAAAAGTATTCTTTCTTTCACTTCCCTCTCTGGAAACCCCTCTCCCCTTGCCCCAGATCCAATTGTCACTACCCTCCAAGTGCCCACCCACTACATAAGGGGGTGGCTGGGAGTGACAAAACATGGAAGAGAATGCCATCTTATTACCCTGTCCCCCAGTAGAAGCTCTGGCATGGGGGCCCTGCCAGTGCCATCCCACAGACCCAGAGCCACCCCCCGTCTGCCCTCCAGAGTTAAGAACAGTCTTTCCCCACCCCCTGCACCTCTGATGATGCCTCCCTCTGGCTCGGCATCTGGCGGGCATTTGCATCTGCCCATTGCCTTCTTCATAATTAGTGGGCCTGTGCATCCAGGGCAGGCTCAACACCTGATCAGCTGCAAAGCTGGCCCCAGGCCTGCATCTGCTCAGCCTCTGGGTCACCTCCCACAGCTGCAGAGAGTCTGGGGCCTGTTTCCTGTTTGCACCTGCAAGCCTCCATGGCCTGCCTATGTCCCACTGGGCACTGGCCCTTCCTCAGCACCCCAACAGCACCCTGCTCACTGTGCCAAGGCAGCCCAAGCTTCTGCTCTGCTGCCCGTGGCCACCCCCATCTGCAGCAGTGGTAAAGGTTGGTGCCGCAGCCTGGAAGCTGCCCAGCACTTGTAGGGCCCTATCCTGGCTTTTCCTAAGGCTCTGTGATGCTTGCACAATGCATGCTGTTAAGTACCAATGTACATGTAAAATACACATTTTAAGGACACCTTTGTGCCCTTGAATCTCGGCACAAAATTGATGTACATGCACACCTGTGTAGCCTTGCAACCATCTGGCCCATTATTGGTCCAGGCTGGGTGGGCCCTTATGACACAGAATCCTTCCTTCCTTGGACTCTTCCTCCCGACCAGGCCCATGAAGGTGTGAGTCCTTCCACTTGTCCTGGATTCTCCTCAGACTTTTCCTGCTGGCCTCAGATTTCCACGCTCCTCTGATGTTCGTGGCCACTAGGACCTGCCTTGTGTGACCAGGGAGCAGCCATCCAGCTGCTGGGAGCCTTTGGGACTGCAGGCCCCTGGCAGACCCACAGCCAGCCCCACCCAGAGGACCCTGGGCAGGGAGCTCTGGTTCAGCCCCAGCCTCAGCCTCCACCCCCCAATCACAGCCACATCCTAAGGAAGGGCGCTTCAGGCAGCCAGAGGAAACTGCAGCGGGAACCCCTCGCCAGTAACCACAGGCTCCTCTGCCTGCTGTGGGCCAGCTGGGGATGGGGCCTTCTGCACCTTCATTCAGAGCCGGTCCACCCATGGCACCCTCTCCCGTTCCTTCTCTCCAGACAGGTTCCTTTCGACCCCTGCTATTCACCCCATGACTGCCCTCCCGGGAGGTCTCCATACCATCCTCCCATCCCCACTCTGGGGACTGCCCACTTCCCAGGTGGGCAAAGGCCCAGGTAGCCAGGGCAGCGAGGACACCTGCTGGTAGGAAAAGCAAACAGAGCTGCTCCCCGAGTCTGGCTGAGAATGGCTCACATTCCTCTTTCCTGGGCTGTCAGTTTCTCAACATCTGCCAAATTTCTTTCTTGTATTGAGGTTTTTTAAATCCCCGTTCAGTAAACACACATGACTTCCACACGTGTACAAACACACAGGCGTCTCACCCAGAAGCTTCCCAGCTCCTCCGCACAGACAGGAGCCTCTGGGAAGACACACTCCCAGACACACGGCCCCACAGTCACCCCCCAAGCTCCCCCGTGACACGCAGACCCAGAGGCCCACCAGCCCTCCTCCACACACCCAGAGCCATGACCCTGCTGTCCCGTGTCCACCGGCCCAGAAGGCCTGCTCTCCACACATGAATCTGCCCACTGTACAGCAGGAGAGTCTGCATTGCCCTGAAGTCCAAGTTCATGTGAACATATGTGCAAAGCCCCCTCCCAGTTCACATGGGTCACGTGTGAGGTAGACCAAAGGCCCAGGCAATAAGAAGCTGTCTCTTGCCTGGCCTTCCACAAGCTTGACAGACATTCATTTGGAGCAGGTACTCTGCTTCCCAAGAGCTGGAAAAACTGAAATGGAGACGTGTCACAATGAGCTGTGAAAAGCAGGGAGAAGGCTGAGGTGCTCAGGCTCTTGAAATCATAAGGGCTCTGGCTGGATACAGCGAGCCTGCCTGCCCCTCAATGGCACCCATATGCTTACCATTACCCATATGGTCACATGCGTGAGAACACATATGTTTCCCTGGGCGGCACGATGTAATTCCAAATTAAAATCACATCATAAGGATGTGATGTGAGTTCAGCAAACCGCTTAGCTCCAGAGCTCCTGACCTCCCAGAAGGGTTCGGCTCTTACCAGAATGGCTGTTCCCTTCCCTACCCACCTTCCCAGCCCCACCTGCACATCACACCTCCTAAGGCTGAGGCTGGTGAACCCCAGGGCATCCTGCCGTGTGACCACTGCAAGGCCCCCTCCGTGGGGCTCCCTACTCGAGTTCATCCCCTCCACAGCAGACACCCAGCAAGCATTTGGACTTACTGTGCTCCGCCAGCCCCTGGATCATGTCGAATTTATGGATCTCTTTAGCATAGTATTCCGACTCGGTGTTTTCCTGAGTACAGCCTTCCTCCCTCTCCCCCTGCATCTCCTCCAGCAGCTCCCGGGTGCTGTTGTAAAGGGCCAGGACCTGGTAGGGGACGTGGGTCATCACCGATGGCTCAGGGGGGCTGGTGAGCCTGAGCTTGCTCAAGATCTGTCCCCTAATGGCTTCCACCCTCTTCTTCTTGATGTGGCCAAAGTCCAAGGTGGTGCAAGTGGACAGAGAGAGGCTGACCGTGGCAAAGTTCAGCAGGGCCAGGACCACCAGAGCCCTTTGCAAGTGCATCTTCATGTGCGAGCTGGGGAGAGAGGCCAGGGGGGCGGCGAGGCCTGGCAAGGAGGAGACCCCAGCAGACGTGCAGAAAGAGGGAGGAAAACCAGGCGGCTTCCCCAGATCCCAAAGACTGAGGCTTGGCAAGAGGGTGCATGAACTCACTGCACTGCGAGAGCTTCAGGACTTCCAGGAAGCGCTGGCAACCCTGAGGACGAAGAAGCGGACTGTGGGCCTTGTAGCGCTGCGATTCTTGTCCATGTGTCTAAACAGGTTTTGCTGGGCTCTGACTCCCAGCAGGCCAGGTGGAGGGCAAGCAGAGGGCTGGGAGGGGTGGCAAGGCAGCTGGGAGTGGAAAGGGAGCTGGAGTTTTTCCTTAGGTAAAAATAAATAGAGCGGATATCTGATATTGCCAAACGCTGCTTGGCGATGGGGAGAAAGTGGGTATTTTAAAGAAGGCACAGAAGGACCATGGCTGGGCCCCCAAATCAAAATCCTCACCTTGCCCTGAGGGAGAACAAGAAAAGAAAATGGAAAAGAAAAGAAAAAAAATATATTTTAAAAAATACCCCAAAGTCAGATCAGCAGTGAGTAGGTGGGAAGAGGCAGGGCGCACAGTTGCTGGCCCGGCTAAAGGTGGGGGAGGACAGGACACACTTGTCTCTCGGGCACTCCATTCATGCTTTCCCTTTTGTTTACACTTCCTCAGGGGCTTTCTAAATGACTTTGTTCACGCTGCCTCTTGTCTTCATTGGCTGGCATGTGGGATGTGTGCCACTGGAAGGCAGGACGGACAGACCTCTGGAGAACAGCCCCAGTAATCCACTTGGACGCCCACGGTCACCAGCACCTCAGTTTGTCTTCTCCCTCGGCCATGGCTTCTGTCCCCTGCTTCTCTTTAAAAAAATCAAAAGGAAAAGGAAAAGAAAATAGAAGACAGTTCACTGCAGTTGGCTCCGGAAAGCGGTCATTCCTTGCTTTGCACGCTCCTTCCCGTACCACTGGCCTCTCTCTCGATCATTCCCTTGGACTTGACTCTCTGCTTCCTTCCCTTTCTCTCTCTCCTTCTCTCTCTTCTTCTTCTTCTCTCTCCCTCCCTCTCGCTCCTCTCCCTCTCTCTCTCTCACACACATGCACACACACTGCTTTCTCTATTTCTCTCTGCTGAAATTTTATACCTCCCTCCCATGACGTCTCGGGGCTGAGGTGGGGGAGGGAGGGAGGGACCAGCGCACGCAGCCTCTTCTGCTGCACGATTTTAATGTTTTAAACAGGCACAGGAAAAGCCGAGCCCATTTGAAAAATACTTTGCGAGTCCTCTCTTCGACGTGGTAACTGAACTTTTTTTCCCCTCTTGGAGTCACTCCTGCAACACGTTGGCTGTTTTTCTGGAAAGTTACTTCGCCGAGCCCCCTCCCTCTCTCCCCCAGCCCCTGCGCGCTCTGGCCAGCTGTCAGTCGCTGCTCTCGTCAGCCCGTCTCTCTCCCTCGCGGTCCCCCGTGCCCGGCTGCCCCTGGGCTGGTGGACACCCGGCAGGGGCCGCAGGGGGTGCGGGACCGGGCAGGGCGGCCGTGCCACCTTCGGTCGGGGTGATGCTCGACCTGCGAGCGGGGCTGGAGGGGGGCCTGGGCTCTGCGGCGATCCTGGCCGAGATTCCTCATTGACAAGCCTGGAGTCGCGGCCGGCTGAAGCTTGGAGACTCTCCAGGGGCATGGAAAAATGGTGGCGTTTTCCGGAAGACCGAGGGTGCCCTCTGGCGAGGCCTGGCCGCCAGTGAAGGAGGCTCGGCGGGCCCGGAACCCGCCAGGCGGGAGGGCCGGGGCGGGGGCGGGAGAAGGGGCCGCCGGAGAGGGCGAGAAAAACAAGCCTGGGCGCCCTGGGGATCGCCTCCCTCTTGGCCCCACGTGCGTACAAGTGCACCTCTCCCTGCCGGAGCCGCGGCTCCCGAGCAGCTCCGCGCCGCAATGTCATCCAGATGTTCGCAGCCTCCCTCCCCGCCGAGGGTTCCGCAGGGATCTGCGCCAGCGAGCGCGAAGTCAGCAATTGGCCCGAGCCCATTTCCCAGATGGGTGAGGGGAAGCTTTCGCTCCGCTTTCGTGGCTCTTTTCAGCCTGGAGCTTCTGGTTCTGTTCCCACGAGTAGCTTAGGGAATGCAAGACACATCCTTTCCCTCCCCAACCCAAGACTTCTGATCACTTTCCTGAAAATGAGTGCTGCCCCTCTCCCACCTCTCCCTCCAGCCTTCTTGGACCCTTCCTGAGAAGGGAACCATCCTAGATCACTAATTCAAGGGATGTTAATGCATCCCCAGGACAGTAGCGGATCGTTTAATAGTTGAGGAAACTGAGGCACAGGGAGATTTTTTTTTTAAGGTCACTCTGCTTGTGAGTAGTGGAGGTAATATTTAATGGATAGGCATGATTTTCATTTGCATTACCAATAGGGAAAGCTAGGTGCAGACGCCTTAAAGATTAGCTAACTAGGGTCATATAGCTCTTAGGTGTCAACTCTAGGATTTAGATTCATTGTTAGAATCTGGGAACCTAATCTTTCCACTGCACTGCCTCTGGAATTTGAAAAAAATAGTTCTGATGTTTACAATAAGCCAGGCACTGTCCTGTGACTATGTCAATGAGAAAAACAAAAAACAAAACAAAAAAAAAAACAAATTCTTGCTCTCAGGAAGCTTATATTTTAGAGGCAGGAGTGGGGCAGTGGGGAGACCACAAGCTAAATCAATATGTAAATTATGTACTCAGATAAAAGATAAGTGCCACACCGAAAAAATAAAGCAAGGAAGATAAGGAGTACCTAAGTTGGGGAATGTTGCAATTTAAAATAGGGTGATCAGGGAAGGCCTTACTAGGCCTTTGAGCTAATTCTTACAGATAGGAGAGAAAATTATTGAAGTTATACCTTAATGGGGTATAGAGATTCCATCACTACCAAGTTGGTCTCTAGAGATAGGGCTCTGGCACCTGTTTTTCTAAACACCCCTCTCATTAGATTCAGTTGCTCATCAAGTTTTGAAATGTCTTATAATAGGGCTTCTCTCTACTCAGGGTGAGTGCTGTTCCTCTTTTATTTCCAGGGAGTTGGGGAGTTGGGCATGAAGTTCTATAGACTGACTAGAAGGTGGTGGAGGGATAGCTGTGAGATGACAAGAAATGGACAGATCCAAAGATGAACCTCTTCTTCCTCATATGGTGCCAAGAAAGAAGGGAACAAGTGATTCATTGGCAGATATCTCAGGCTGTCTTAGATTTTTGGCACCTTATGTTGCTTCAGATTGAAATCTTACAGAATATCCTCGCCAAGAAGCAGAGTAAGTAAGTAAAGGATCTTAGAAGCCCTCTCATTACAAGTGAGGAAACTGAGGTCCAGGAGGGCTCTGCCCTGACTGCATAGTTATTAGCAGAGCTTGGATGAGAACTTGACTCTTCTGACGTCCTTGCCAGTGTTCTTGCCATTACTAGGCATGCTAACTCATAATTCTACCCAGTAATCATGTGAAATGAATGCGTGAATCTATTAATTTGCTGGATATTTAAGAAATGTTCACAATTCAGTTTTAAGGATGCTACTCCCATTTCCAATTCCTCCTTTTTTAAGGACAAAGCCATCCAGGCCTTACTCCCTTACTGGGGATATTGCTTGTTTTTAGAGTCAGGAGCCCATCTTAGTGAATCTCAAGGAACAGTGCCAGGGACCTAGCCAGTAGTGTTGATTTGGGGATCTTTTATGAAGTGTGAGTCAGTGAAGACTCAACTTGACTGTTGGCCTAGTATAATGGCTGGCACCCACTAGTACATGCTGGAGAAAAATACTCCTACTGTAATCTGTCTCAGCTGCTCAGCACTCAGGTTATTTTCCTCAAGTTACTTCTTTGTGCCTCAGTGTCCTTCATTGTTGAATAGAAATATTACTGCTACTTGCTTTGTGGGGTTGTTGAAATTAAATGAGATCATCCAGGTTCTTGATATTTTGGTTCAGCCTCTCCATAAACTTCTTGAAGACAGATATTATATATATTGCATTTTCTGTAATTCATTATAAATCATTTATTGCACTTGATTTCATCTGACAACTAGAAACAATACAATTTATTTTGCTTCCCACAAATGGAAGCCACTGGGATTACAGGTTGTTATGCCCCTCACTTGAGCTAATAACTCTGAAGGCCCTCTGTATCTGGAAGGGATACAAATGGAAGGGATCAGAATAGTAATTACTACTTTTAACAGTAATGCTTTGCACTTACCAATGTATTTAAACAGAGTTACAAATGTAGACAGTTACTAACCACAACCCTTTTTCATTGTCTCACAGGAGCAGTCTTAGCGGAGCTTTCTTCTGTAAACCAGGCAAGGTAGGCTTAGGAAACTTTAAATTGGAGGGTGGCACGAAGAATCCAGGAACAACGCGGCGGTCCCTTTAAATATTGGAAGGGCGGAGTCGTCGTCAGGGACGCGAATGGGACGCTTGGTTTCCAGGAAGTGACGTCATATGGCAGCGGAGATGGACGAGGAGTTGGACCTGGGCGAGGAGCGGCGCCGCAGCTCGGCCTTCTCCGTGAGGACCGAGGCGGGGGGCTTGGACCAGAATTCGGCGGGTGGGGAAAAACAGCCCCGCTGGACCGGGGCCGCTGAGGCGCTGAGGCCCTGCCCCGCGCGGGCGGGAGGAGTCGAGCCGCACGGGGTTGCGGCCGGGAGGAGGCGTCCAGTTCCGCCCCGCCCCCGGGGGGTTGCTTTCTTTAAAATCCCCCAAATAGAAAACAGGTCCTGTCCCCGCTGGCCTCTAGGACCATGCAAAATCTCTGCGCCTTGAGCCCCAAGTGCGAACTCACCCGGACCAGACAGATCTGAGGGTGACAGGAGGGTCCCGGCCAGAGTCGCACTTATACCCATGCTCAGGTTTTCCTTTGGAACTTCTCACCCCAGAAGTTCTTGTAAAAGCCGCCCCGTTTTATGCACGCACGGGAGGAAGCCAGGGCCTTCTGTAACCCCCCTGGGGAGGCGGGCGCTACCTCACTTTTCCTGTGGGGAATCAAGACTTTATAACGTACATCCGGGATGGTGGTGAGGGTTGCTCGGGCCCTGAAGTCAGATGGAGTATAAAGCTCTTGGTAGGTGTTTTAAAAATTAGTTAATTTCTCTGAACCTCGATAGTAAGCACTTGACATTGCAGGGCTTGGCATGTGCTGAGTTATCAGAAGAGATTAGCGGCAGTTGCCTGAAGCTGTGATTTACCCATCAAAACCTAAATTTAGTGTTTTTCTTACTCCATCACAACCCCCAGCATGTTTTTAAAATTAGTTAAGATTAAAAAGATATCACTGGATGTCCTCCACAGGGCCATAGAGGAGCACTTTTCTGAGGGAGGCAAATTGGTCTGGAGTGAAGCAGCCTGCTTGACTAAGTAGAATGAATACTAGGTCACCAGGCCTTTTTGATACATGAACTTTTTATGAGGGAGGGGGTACCAGGGATTGAATTCTGGGGCACTCAACCACTGAGCCACATCCCCAGTCCTATTTTGTATTTTTATTTAGAGACAGGGTCTCACTGAATTGCTTGGCACCTCTCCATTGCTGAGGCTGGCTTTGAACTCACCATCCTCCTGCCTCAGCCTTCTGAGCCACTGGGATTACAGGCATGCACCACTGTGCCTGCCTTGAAATATGAACTTGTTTAATACGTGGATGTGAATGTGGTTATTTCTTCATTCTTTCCATGAATGTCCAAGCCCTACTGTATCTCGGGTATTGTCCTAGATCACAGCAGTGACTAAAACATTGTGGAACTCATGTCTTTGTGTGGGAAGATGGAACCCAGACTATATATATAAACAGGTTATAAAGTGGTGTTCTATCCTATGGATTTATACAGCATCTTTAAAAAGTTCAAAATCTTAAAAATATTTTACAGTTATTAGAGAGACTATCTGTAAATAGCATTTAGAGACAAGATCATTGAATTTTTGTTTTAACACAGTCCCTGTATTTATGTAGTATGCAGTATTCAGATACCTGACACTATGACAAATGGAAGAGGGAAACCATGTCTGAAGGGATGGAATTGTCTGCCTTGAGAAGAAAGTGAGCCTGCTTACTATCAGAAAAAAAAAATGTTTCCATCCTCCCTGAAACCTAAACCATTGACATTACAGTTTGAAGCATGAACCCTGAATAAGAATTCTGATACAGCAACTTGAAACTTGTTTCTTCATTCTTAGAACATTCTCAAACAAATCTCAGCTTGGCACAGGGAAAAGACCCAGGATTTGAAGTCAGAAGACTTTGTTCTTGGACTTATGTCTGCCACTTAATCACCTTCCTGGGCCTCAGTTTCCTCATTTATAAAATGGCATCTGTCCTAGCCCCTGCCCATGTTATTGTGAGAATCAAGCAAAGCCACATTAAATGAGATCTCCAAGGGCCTATATTAATAGTTTTTTTTAAAATAAACAACCAAAATTATATGTATTTCAACACTCACTAGTGTGTCTCCAAGTCTTTTTGTGTATTGGGAAGTGTTTGAGACCAGAACCTCCACCCGAGGAGGGTCTTGGGAAACACCTGCAAATGGTGCATTTGATGACTAAGAATTTCGAAGTGCTCTAATTTTCAAAGTTGATGTCTCGACATTCTTGCAGTAGACTTCCCTTACTGTCTGTAAATGCAAATCCATTTAGTGTATATTTCAAAGCAAATGTTTTCTATATTTCTCTGGCGTCAGTTGCCATGGAATTTAGAATTTTTTTCCAGAAGCCTATTTAATAACTATTTTCAGCTGTGATATTAGGCCTTCAAAAAATTCTGCTTAGGAACATGGAAGCCATGGCCACCCCCTCTATGACATTAGGTCATATGACATGGGGTCTCTGCCCAGTCTACAGGCATTTCTAACTACATTTCTTTGAATAGAAAAGTGATTTTGCTTTTGCAGTCCTCATGGCTATTAAAAGAAAACCTGTTCCCCTATCAAGTAGAATGGATCTCAGCTGCTTTGCTTTAAGGTCAAATATTGTTCTCCACCATAACATCCTAAATCCAGTCCTTGCTTACCTCCCCAGAATTGTCATC
This sequence comes from Spermophilus citellus, assembly GCF_964194105.1. Lineage (NCBI taxonomy): Eukaryota > Metazoa > Chordata > Mammalia > Rodentia > Sciuridae > Spermophilus > Spermophilus citellus. The sequence goes on from NC_138185.1 coordinate 200,757,373, forward strand.
CTCATAGTGGTTCAAATGACATTTGGCCAGCAGTGCCCTTCATCTCTCATTACAGGGGGCCAAGATGGGTCGCCGAGCTCAAAAGGAGCCAGCTCAGGCTGAGAATCACTTCAGTGACAGGAATGCCTCGGTGACTCTGACCGGAGAGGTAAGTGCCAAAAAAGAGAGAGAAATGTGAAGAAATGCAAGTTATGACTTAGTGATTTCTTAATGAGCAAGGATTCCGTATTCCACATTTCTTCTTCAGGGCCAGCCCCTCCTTCAATCTGGATATGGGAATTCCCATCCTTGACATTGGTCCCATTAGTAGCAAATGAAAAGGGAACAGTTTTCTTTAAGGCCAGACTGGTTTCTGTACATTTCTTCATAGTCTTAGTATAGAATTTTTTATGTTAGCTGAAACAAGGGACTGTGAAGTTTCAAAATGCAATAGAAATATGGGTTTTTATTTCTCCTGAATGAACTCTAGTGAGGCATGCTGGTGACGAAAGGGTGATGACACAACAGGACATTACTCTCAGCGGTGACCTATACTTTGTGCAATTTTCAGGCAGGAAGTGGATCATTTAATGGACTTAGTTTCCTGGAAAATAGAATTCTGAGTGGCCTGGGATTATGGGAAATTACCCAGCTTCTTCATGGAGGGTGGGTCACCCTGAGGAGTGGTACGTTTTAATGACCAGGCACTATTTTGGGCAGTTGCCTCACAGTCCTTTTTTATCTTCCTCTGTTTGGCTTTCAAGAGTCAGCTCAGGGCCCTCCATTCTGTTAGCTGTCCCCTAAATTCTGCAAGTTAGGGCTCCTTCCTTTTAGTTCCATAGTACCTCCTCTGGGGAAGGTCACATTCTATGTTAATGATCTTTTTATGTGTCTGTCTGTCCCACCAGACAGAGTTCCCAGATGGTAGGACCCCTGACTTCTGAGTTGTTGGATTTGTAGATACAAGGTAGGTTTACAGCAAATGAGGAACCCCTGCTGAGAAACCTAATGGGCCAGGCAGGTGCATGAGCAAAGTGTGCCAGGTACCCAGCACAGACATGCTCTACTGATATGTCAGATCTGCAGGAATATTCTTCATTTTCATAAGGAATACATTCCACTGACACCTCTAAAGGGGTAACCACTGTGTAGCTGAGGCTGGTTGATGCTATGGGGAATACAAGGTCAATATTGCCAGATCTTCCAGAGTTATAAGACATGCTGTCAGTCTAAAGTGTTACATGAAAGCAGCAAGTTTTTAGAAATTAGCAGCTGAATATGGAGATATAAAGTCACTGTGTGGGCTCTAGATTGGGCCAGAGGATTATCATTTTGTGACTTTGGCCATGATACCCCATTAAAGATGTGAGCCGGGCTGGGGATGTGGCTCAAGCGGTAGCGCGCTCACCTGGCATGCGTGCGGCCCGGGTTTGGTCCTCAGCACCACAAACAAACAATGATGTTGTGCCCGCTGAAAACTAAAAAATAAATATTAAAAAAAAATTCTCTCTCTCTCTCTCTCTCTCTCTCTCTCTCTCTCACTCTCACTCTCACTCTCACTCTCTCTTTAAAAAAAAAAGATGTGAGCCTCTGGAAGGCAGGGGTTGTCTCTTACCATTACACTCCTTTGTCTATCGCAGAAGAGCCATGCTGTTGCCACTGCCATTGGTGAGATGGGTGAAGTCCCTAGTGTGCGGTGTATTACACCTTAGAAGCTGAGCAGAAGTGTTACAGGTGGGGGTGGGCAGATAGTGAAGCAGGGCAGGCACAGTATGGGGGATGGTGGCGTAGAGTAGGAAGCTGGTGAAAGCAGACTTGTCAGACCTTGAATCTCTGGGCAGCTTGAACTGCAGGAGTGTATGCAGCTGACCCTTCAGAGAAAAAAAGAGGAAGCAGGGGAAGGGTTGCAGGAAGCCTCTTCTTGCACAGGAGTTTAGGCAGATCCATTCTGACAGCAGATCCTTCATTTATTTATCCAACAAGTATTCATTGAGCTTATTATATGCTGGGTATCAATTTAGGACTTTGGTATACTTCAGGGAACAGAAGTCACAAGATTGTGCTGCAACAGAACTTACGTTCTCTCCATCATTGGCAACCAGAAAGACTAATAAAGGTGACCCTTGTCCCAGGTGGGCTCCAAGGCTGAGGTCATGGGCACTGCTCACCTACCATCCCCTTCCCTGGTTTCCCCTCTGAGAATCAGTGCACTGAGAACACAGCTTCACAGTCAGTGGCCTGAGCCCTTCAGGGTTCCAACCTTTCAGGAAAACCTACTTATTTCCCCAGAGACATTTACCTTTTTATTTTTTTTATTTTTTGACTCTGGGAGCACATGATTCAAAATCATTCTGTTTCTCATCCAGCTGGTGCCCCTGAAAGCAAAATGCCAGCGGGATTCCAGGATCCCTTCTCTTCCTGGGTTAATCAAGGATTTAGGCAGCCTCCCAGGGGGCCAGATGCACTGGGCTTTGTGGGACTTTGGGGCTGTTTCTTTCTAAAATTAGATCCTAGGACTTGTGTGTGTGCCCATTTACATTCCAATTCTGAGTATACTACTTGATGTATTTATTTTTGTCTTCTCACTGGATTGTCTGTGAAGATATCCATGAAAATGTAAATATGGTACCTGGGAGCCGGCAGACATACTAGAATGAAGTGGGAATTAGTTTCAAACAAATAGTTATTTTAAAGTGAGGTGGTGGCATTGGGAACCCTGATGAAGGAAGCAGAGAGAATACAGGACTTGGCATCAGGGCTGAGTCTGGGCACTGCTAATTGCCTGGATCTTAAACAAATCCACTAATCTCTTGAATCCTCCATTTCATTATCTGTCATGTGGTGCTAATAATACAGCTGGGTTGATGCAGGGATTAAGCGAGACCCATGTTTAACAGCCCTTTAATAAACTGAAAAGCACTGTGTAAGCATCCATTCACTTATTAAATACATTAGTGAATGAGTATTTAGATAGCTTTGCTGTTTTTATTAAAGGGCAGCAAAGAAAGAGAATGTGACCAGGGTCTCTTTAAGAGCTGATTTGGAAGTCTCTCAATGACTGTCACTCATTTAACCCTGGGTTGGTCAGCAGTGATCCATGTATTCCTTACGAAGGGCATGTAAATCACAGATTTGGCCTGAAGTCCTGGCTGGGCCACATATTAATCCCACAATGAGAAGTCTCCCTAAGCCTCAGTTTCTTCATTGGTAAAATAATAACAACATTATGTATTCGTAGGGTGGCTAGAAAGAAAAATGAGATAATATGTGGAAAGCCTCTAACCATCTGACATGGAAGTGCTCAGAATGATGCTAACCATTTATTTCTCTAGAACTTGTGTGTTCTCTAGAACTTGTATGTTCTTTTAATTCTGCCCTTACTCTCCACTGAGATTGAAAGCTGCCCTCAGGCTGAAGTTAGCTTGCAGTCATATTTTGGTTGATTTGTACAGAGTTAAAGCTTTTAAAAATTTGGTTAACATTTAAAAAAATTTTTTTAGCTATACATGGACACAACATCTTTATTTTGTTTATTTATTTTTATGTGGTGCTGATGATCAAACCCAGTGCCTTATATGTGCGAGGCAGGTGCTCTACCACTGAGCCACAGCCCCAGGCCTGGTTAACATTTTTAAATTGGGAAATTTCACACAAAAATCCAGTTTTGGGACTTGTCTTGAAAATCTGAAATTCTGACCCCGTGGGAATGGTGGTCTGGTGTTCCTACATGGTGGCAGTTGGTTGGCGGTTCTGGTGGGGTTTACTCACACACAGCTAGCCCTGTCCAGTTCACCACTTCTTACTCTAATACACCTGATGAGATTTTCTCATTTGATCTGCCCAGCTCCTATTTCCACTTGAGTTTAAAACTCCCCCTCTTTTAGGTTGGATTGATTTCAAATATCTTCTGTGCCTATTGGTTTTGAATTTAGCTGAATGCAACTCCAATACTTCATTCAAAAAGGAGTTGTTTTTTTTTTTTTTTTTTCTCACACAGCAAAGAGTCCAGTGGAGGGCAGAGCAAAGTGTAGTCACTGGAGGATGTCCTGTGTCACCTTAGCTTTCCAGCTTCCCACTCTGCCATCTGGAGCTTGTGACTTTTGTGCTTATGGTTGCAAGGTGGCTGATGTTTGTCTAGGGATCAGATCTGCATTCTAGGCAAGAAGAGAGGGAATAGTTGAAGAGTTTAAAGTGCATGCTAATTAAATTTGCCCTTTCTCACTAGGAAAACAGTAGCCAAAAGCCTCAGGAAGTAGACACCTAGTCGCATTTCACTTGTCAGAACTGAGTTTTACAACTACCCTAACTTTCAAGGGAGTTTTATTAGGTTAGAGTTGTGTTTTTAACCACCACTGTTAAGCCTCAGGGGAGGTGTTTGTTTGTTTGTTGCAGTACTGGGGATTGAACCTGGGCCTCACACATTCTCGATAAGCACTGTAACCCTGGCCACATCCCCAGCCTGCACATGGGAGTTATTACCTGGACATATTGCTACATCCTAACATTGGAGTTTCTTGGTATGGGAAGAGTGGCCATTGAGTAGGCAATACAAAACTCATATGACAATTTTTTAAAATAGAATTTATATGTAGAGTTGGTTTTTTTCCATAGATAAGAAAGGAAAGACTTGTTTTTAGTGGCTTAAAAAATTCACATTCCTCTCTTTAAGTTTTTAAATTTAAAGTTGTGTGGAGTTCAGTGAAAGCATTGTATGTTCTGGATTCCAGGATACCTGTTCGAGCTGTCTAGGTAACTCTCTCCTCCACCTTTTCCTCTCTTCGACTACCCCCTTAACCGCAAGTGCTTTCTGCCTACAGGATACTTGTGGCTCCCCCCAGGTAATTAAACTATTCCTCTGCCTTGAGGATGAAAGATCTCTTGATTAGTTGGTCATTCTAATGTTTAATTTCACTGAAGTACCAGGTAGAGGAGCCCTGTGGATTATTTTAATAGCTCAGAGTTGGAGATGCAGGTAAAGTTCTTAGCATAGTATGTACCAAATGGACCCCCCACCCTATTCCCAAGAAGTGGTAAGCAATAAGATAGCTTAAGACTCCACCTTTGTGTATGTGGTGGTAGCTGGCGGGGTGGGAGGGACCTGTCACACAAATCAGGCTTGGATCATCAGAAGCATAATTCAGTTAGCAATTCAGCTTGTCAATAATCCATGTTATTGAGGATTTTTCTGGAAGATAGTTATAATTCCTGCCTACAAGTCTACAATATCAAACTTTCTCCAGGGAAAGCAGCTCTGAGAGTTACACTGGGATCCCCTACCTACGCCAGCGATTCTGTTGATTTGGGTGATTCTGCTCTTATATAGCTCTTTCAGGAAAAGACCCAACATTCTCTACCATAACGTTACATTATGCTTTATATGGACAGAAGTAATCTTGGGTGAAGCCTGTCCAGGGCAGGCTTGTCATTTGAACGAGCATTCCTCACTAGGCTGCAGATCCCTTTTTGGTTTCGCTTTTATTTTGTAGATGATTCTTTTGTTGATAATTATAACTATAGCGTACTCTGGGGCAGTGCAGCCTCTCTGTGAGACACATGCAGCATCCTAGCGAAGCCTCAGGGGGCTCACCTAGTAGGTGTCGTTGTCGTTTTACCTGAGAGCACACTGGGACTGGAGAGGTTGGGTGATGTGTCCAGTGTCACTCAGCCATTCCCTGACTCTGTCCAGGTCAATGCACAGGCTGTCAGTGCAGAGGTTTTTGGAGAGAGCAGAGAGACTTTGGGGTTACTCTCTTGGAACCTTCTGTGGTGGGGGGAGTTCTCATTTGATCACCCTTATTCGTCCAGTTGTAGAGAGCAGTGTTTGAGTCACAGCTGTCTCCCCTACCCCCATTCCCTCAGTTTTCCTCCAAGGACGCAGAACTGAAAGTTAGCCAGATTCTCTCGAAGGAATCTGAGAAATGCTACTGGACTCATGTTCCCAAATTAGGCCAACTTCCTCATCCCCCGGCAGCTTCGCTCACCCCGAGCGCCTGGGTGCTGTGCAGTACATCCCTCACCCTCTGCCTGTTCCCTGACTGGCCTGCCAGCTGGGCAGTTATTTTCAGCCCAATAGGGTTATCTGCTGACCCTTTTTGGTGACATTTTTCTTCTTTCTCACAAAAATAACTCTCTTGATTGGTCACATTTTTCAGCCTTTTTCGTAGCTTCTCTCCAATCAGCCGGATTGAATGATGCTTCTGATAACGTTACCGAAGAGGGATGTGGGGAATTTGATATGGAGCTGTTCATAAGGAATGTGTTTTCCACACTTCATATTTATGTCAGGCTTTGCATGCTTCAGTTTTTGAAGTCTCCCTTGGGGTGGGCAGAGGTACATCTCTGACCCAGCCCCACGGCCGGCCACTGTGTGAGAGGGAATGTCATGTCAAGGAGAAAGCCTGTAATTCTGAGTTGGCACCTCAGATTCTCTTTCAGCACTGAGCCTGGCTCTGGCTCGGGCTGGGTGCCCCAGGACAATGCACTTTCTAGTTGGCTTTCTCCATGTGCCAGGGTGGATGCTACAGAGCACTTTAAGAGTCTCTTCCTCACCTCTAGGTTAGATGTATGAAGAGCTGAGGCCAGTGCTCCAGTCAGTCAGTTATTGTTGCCAGGATGTCACTATTGTTGTTATTACCTAATTTGATAAGCAGAAAAGATTATCAATCTGTATTTATTCCCATCTCTGCCCATTGCTAGGTGTATCTCCTGGCAAGTTTCTCAACCACTCTAAGCTTGGTGCCTCATCTGCTGAATGGAGATAATAGTTGTACTTATGTCACAGGGTTGTTGGAGGATAAATGAGAGAATGTATAAAGCTCACAAAACAGTGCCCAACACATGTTAGCTATTATCATCATTATGTGTGTCACACATGAGAATAAGAACATATTACCAATTTATCCTAAATTTGCAGTTCTGTTTAAGATACAGAGATAATTGTATTTCATAGAACTAACTGGCCCTTAGGACCAAGAAGCATTTAGATAAAGAATCCTTTTGGTGAGATTCTGTGGGCCATGTGAGACCTGTTTTATTTGTCTCCTCTATTAACATCAGCCAGTTACATGTCCATCTTTACAACCCACTGTCTGTGTAGAGGTTGGAAGACTTTCCAAAACATAACCCTTAATTGTTGACTTGTAGTCTCCTATTGTTCTCGGGGCGGATAAGTAGAAAATGAGGGGGGCAGGAGAGACCTTTGTGATCTTAGAGTCTTTGGATAGACGGTGGTATTCATTCATTTATTCACTTTGAAAATGGGGTTAAAGTTTTCTAGGTGCCAAGCATTGTGCTTGGAAAGGTAGCAATTGAGTGATCAACCAGACATGTTCTCTGCCTTCCACAGCCTTGATCTAGGGGCCTATAGAGAAGTGAGTGCCAGGTGGAGGGATCACGTAGATAAAGGAGGACTCACAGTGAGCCCTGTTAGTCTCATGGTCATCCACAAAGGCTGTTCAGGAAAAAACCATGCTTGAGTTGAGACTTGAAGGGTGAGTAGATGTTAACAGGGGAAGAGTCGGGAAGAATGTTCCCAGAAGAGGGATGAGCTTGTGCCACGTTCTGGAGGCAAGGGAGAGCGTGGAACAACTGACCATACAGATGATGAAGTGGGGCTTGTCAGTGATTGTGTTTGAAACCAGCCCCTTTGCCATTATGCTCCTCTCTGTGCTTGTGTTTGCTAGTCAAGAAAACCTCTGAGACGTGCTCAAGAATTTCAGATCCTATTGTCATACTGGAATTTGGAATTTGGTTGACTTCTGTTTGGAGTGAGTAGACTACTGGCTTATGTTGAGAAATCTTTTCTTTTTTTTGGTTTTGAAATGTTTCATGGTAATCATACTTGTGTGGTGATGAAAATTGATTTCCATTTAGGCAAGGATCCCAGAGCAAAGACATCTCAGAATCTATGACTGTAAATAGCATTCTGCTAAGGGGACTAAGTGGAACTAGAGAAAAGGTTTGAGCCACTGGGATCACACCTGGATTGCAGTGGTTCCCTGGTAACTGGTGTCTCCTCTCAATTCCCTCCCTCCTGAAGTTCAGCTAACATACTCTTATAACCATTTCACATTCAAAATCTCTTCATGGAGCTGGGCATATAGTTTAATGGTATAGCACTTACCTAGTATGCATGAGGCCCTGGGTCCCCAGCACCACAAAAAAGGGGGAAAAATCCTTTAATGGATACTTACCGTACATAGGATACAAAAATTTCAAACCCTAAATTTGGCCCTGTGTGGTGTGGACTTTCCCTATATCTCTAGCTTCGTTTCATAGCTGTCAACATATTGGAGCTAAACTCTTTGCCTAGTTCCTTAGGTACTTATCCTAGTTCCCTAGGATAGTATAATTCCATAGAATAGAAGAGTTCACTAAATATACATCCACATCTTTGGTGGACTGACTCCTACTTATTCTTTGGGCTCAGCTTTACTTAAAAAACATTACACTCTCTTGTGGAGAACAAGGAACACTTTTACACTATTGATGGGATTGCAAAGTAGTATGGAAATCAGTATGGAGATTCTTTAAAAGACTAGAAGTGGAACCACCACATGACCCAGCTACACCACTCCTCAGGGTCTATCCTAAAAAATTAAGGTCGTCATACTACAGTAATACCTGTATACCCATGTTAACAGCAGCCCAATTCACAATAACCAAATTATGTAAGCAGCCTTGGTGTCTGTCAACAGATGAGTGGATAATTAAAATGTGGTATATATACACAGTGGAGTTTAATTCAGCCATAAAGAAGAATGAAAGTATGTGATTTGTTTTGAGAGCATTAAGCAAAATAAGCCAAACTCAGAAAGTTGATCAAGAGTCATGTTTTCTCTCTGTATAAGCTAGAGAGAAAAAAGTAAAAGAAAGGTTTGGGAGGGGGGCAGGAGCTCATGAAAATGGAAAGGAGTCTAGTAGAGTAGAGGAAAGGGACCAGGAGGAAGCAGGGGGCGTGAACGAGGAGGAGGGAGAGGAAAGACTGGGAAACCACACTGACTGAATTATAGTGTTGTATTGTGTGCACTGTAACAATTAATTGCACTATTATATATAATTATAATTCACCAATTAAAAACATGGGGGAAAAAAAGTTTAAAAAAAAGTATTACCCTCTCATTTAAATTAGGTCACCTTATTATACTCTTGTAGTATTTTGTCATTTTTTTTCCTATCACCCTAACGAGTGTGTAATTACATTTGTGTAATTATTTAGGCCCATCTCCAACACTGATTGCAAGCTCCCGAAGTGCCTGTTCTGCTTCCCCTGAGCCTGATGCTTGGTAGGTCTTTAGAAGGTACTGGCCAAGTGAATGAGGAACAGGTGCAGAAGGGATGATGGGTTGCATCCAGGGGAGGTGCCACTTGGAGGTGCCTATGAGACCCCCACCAATAGGGGATGCCCAGGAGGCTATAGTGTGTGGGACTCAGGTGTGCTGGGCTCCAGGCTGGAGGGTTGGAAGTCGTTAGCATTGAGGTGGTTCATGCAAACCCAGTTCTCTGCTTGAGTTTGTAGAGTAAGCAAAGAGGCCTTCTCACAGAAGGTGAGGAATGGACAGAGCTGAGGCTTGCCCACATTTAAGGAACACTCGGCCAGAGAATGGATCATAGAAAGAAATTGAGGTGGAGTGGCAGACAGGAGGAGAAAGCCAGACCCCTGTGGTGTGCAGAAGCCAAGGGAAGTGAGTGCCCAGATGGATGAAGGGGTCAGCAGTGTTTCACGCCCCCTAGAGGGACCAGGAAGGCAGTTTATTGGATTTAGCAATAGGGGTGGGGGTGGGTATCCCTGCAGTTTTCAGGGAACAGTCAGAGAGGGGGCCATGTGTACCCGACACAGAGCCACACCTAGTGGGTTCTCAGTCATTGCTTATTGGAAGAATCCAGCAACTAGGTTATGACATCTGTACGTTCTCCACCAGATGTGAAGGCCTCCTCTCTTCCTTCCAGCATCTTTTTCTGGGTTTTCCTCTTTTATTGAGCCCTCCTTTGTTTTTCCTTGTTTTTCTTTTTTTCTTTAATGACTGTCTGCATTTTCTTTTAACCAGTGATAATGCAGAACTCAAACCCCCATACTTCTTTTTGCTCATTCATTCATATATATTTTTACCAACATAAGAATTTTATTCATTCATTCATTTGTCCTATATTTAGTATATATTTTCCAATAGAAAGATGTCCAAGATAGGTTCATATTCTACCTGAGGCCTGAGGTGTCACACTTTTGATGATGAGGATGATGAGGATGATGATGATGATGATTATTTGATGCTGGGGATTGACCCAGGGGAGCTGTATCACCAAGCTACATCAGCATTCTTTTTAAAAATGTTTTTATTTTGAGACAGGGTCTCAAATGATGCTGAGACTGGCCTCACACTTGCAATCCTCCTGAGTCCCTGGGATGATGGGTGTGTGCCACAGCACATTTAGATTAATAATTAGAACCCCAAAGTTGTATCAGAGAATGGGAACACAGAGGGAGCAACTGACCCTGCCTTGGAGTTGAAGAAGAGATGACTTATGGGATGGGTAGAAATGAATGAGTAGGAATTTTCTGAAGAGAGGGAAGGGCAAAGGACATCTGTGACAGTGGGCAGGGCCTATTCTAAGGTAGGCCCCAATGGTGGGAAGGCAGAGCATGTTGATGCCCCTCAACAGGCTGGTGCTGATACCCGGAGAGCACGTGGCTGGCTTGATCCAGGGTTTGGAGGATTCTAGGGGAGAGTAAAGACAGTGGGGTTAGGCACGGTGGGATGGACCTCAGAGTAGGCTAGGGTGACAGGAAAGGAAGTGACACCAAGAGCAGGTCCTGGTATATTTGGGGCATGGTGAGCAGTTTAATGTATTTGCATATAGGTCTATGTTCCAGGGAGCAAAGTCAGGGTTTATTTTACATTGTAGGAAGCCCACAAAGATTTTAAACAGAGGGTGATATTATTAAGTCTTTTTTTCCTATGAAGATCAATCTGGCAGCTATCTTGGAGAACAGTCTAGAAGACTAGACTAGAAGAGCTTGTTGGCAGGGAGATCAGTAGAATGCAGTTGGATCAGTCATGAGGGATGGTGCAGTATGGACCAAGGCAGTGTTCCCGAACGTGGCATTCCCAGACTGTCTTTTTTACAGTTTTTGGTATCCACGTACCACTTACATTATTATTAACTTTAAAAAAATCCCTCTCCTTGTATTATTAAATATATTTATTTTTAAAAGGAAACTTTGTCAGTGAACTCACAGATTGTGATAGGTATTTCAGAAATTAAGCAGTTCCAGGTTATAATTGGGTTTGAAAAAACAGCACAGTCATTGGTGTTTAAAGGGTCAGAGAACCATGGAGCTAAACATCAGACACATGATGAGCTAAACATGAGCTAAACATCAGTTCATATGATCAGTGACTTTGCTTAGAATGATAAGACTGTGGAGAGGGAGCTAGATGCCCAGTTTTTGACCAGTCCGTGCTCAGGAAGTTGTTAGTGACAGGAATGAAGAAGAGAGCTGGTTTGGCTGAATGGTATATATTTCAAAATGAATATTCTGTAATAGGTTGGAAGAGTAATGGTCTAGAGGGACTTGAGGGAGTGAGGCAGGAGTAGGGTCTTCGGACTCTGGGGTTTATGGGGATAAGAAATGAGCAGGATTCTACTTGAAAGACCTCCAAGAGCAATGCTGTCCAAGGGAAGGCAAGGACCTGGAGGCAAGGTGCTGGGAATGGAGAATGTGGAATCTGCTTAGGAACCATAAGAAAGCCTCATCGAAATCATGAGCTAGGCTAGATTTCTCATTCTGCACATGTCAATAATTATCAATAATTACTGAGAAGGAGCAGAATGATAGTAAAATATTATTTTAATAGTGATGCTTTGCAGGAGAGGGGTACTAAGGTTGAAAGTCATCAGTTATAAACTAAAACATTTCTGTTCACATAATTTTACTCAGTATAATAGAGAATTATGTCACTGTGTTTAAATGATTGCTTTTACATCCCATTTTAGTTCCTCCATTGGTTTTTTGGGCATAGCTTCTGATATAATTTTTATATAAGAGGGGTTACTCTAGAGATTAGCATAGGAATCCTTACCACCAGTTACTCAGGGTTAATATTGTACCACTTCACACAAAATGTGAGAATCTTACAACAGTGTAAGTCCATTTGTCCCAATCCATCTTTTGTGCTATTGATGTCATATATTTAAAAAATACCTACATTATAAACATCACTCTGACAATTGTCATTTTTACTTTAAATACAGAAATTTTACCATTTATGTTGTTGATCCATTTCTATCAATTATCATTTCTCTTTAGTTTGAAGAACTTCCCTTAGCATTTCTTGAAGAATAGGTTTGCCAAGAACAACTTTTCAATTTACTTTATCTGAAAATGTTCTCATTCTCCTTCATTTTGAAGAATTTTCTGTGGATATAGAATTCTAGAGTGAGACTTTTTTCTTTCGGAACCTTAAAGATTGCCATTCCTTTGACCTCTGACCTTCACTGTATCTCATCGTTATTCACCTATACATAAGTCTTTTCTCACCCCTCTGGCTGCTTTAAAGATTTTCTCTGTTTCTGATTTTCAGCAGTTTGACTATGACATACTGAGGTGTGATTTTCTTTGTATTTGTTCTTTGGAGATTTGCTGAGGTTCTTACATCTGTAGGCTGATACTTTTTGCTAGATTTAGGAAAAGGCTACTATTTCTTCAAATAGCTTTTTGCCCCATTTTCTCTCTCCTTGTTCCTGGCACTCCAATTTTTATATTAGATTGTTTGAAATTGTCCCATAGGTTTGTCCTGTATTTTTTTTTATTCCAGAAGCATTGTTCATTTTGTTCCCTCTTTTATCTTTTTTTTCTCTTTCAGATTGGATATTTTCTGTTAATCTGTCTTTATTATTTCTTCTGCTGTCTTTAAGCTACTGTTAAGCCCATTGAATTTGTCATTTCAGATACTATATGTTTATCTTCTAAATTTCCATTTATTTTTCCTTTCATTTTTTAATTTTTTTTTTTTAGTTTTTGATAGACCTTTATTTTATTTATTTATATGTGGTGCTGAGAATCGAACCCAGTGCCTCACACATGCCAGTGTGCTACCACTGAGCCACAACCAGCCCCAGCCCTCCTTTCAATTTTTTTTTTTTTTTTTAGAGAGAGAATTTTTTTTTAATATTTATTTTTCATTTCTCGGCAGACACAACATGGTTGTTTGTATGTGGTGCTGAGGATCGAACCCGGGCCGCACGCATGCCAGGCTAGCGCGCTACCGCTTGAGCCACATCCCCAGCCCCCTCCTTTCATTTTTTAATATAGAACTTCTTTTCTCACTTAGATTCCCCATCTGTTCCTTGGTTGTAACTGTTTTCCTTCAAGTCCAGATTCCTCATCTGTTCATTTATTGTGACTATCTTTTCCTTCAAGTCTTGGAATATATTCAAAATAGCTTTTTTAAAGCCCTGACTCTTAGTTCTAACATCTGGGTCAGTTGAGGTCAGTTTTTATTTTAACTGTGGGTCACACTATCCTTTGCTTCACAAGTTTAATAATTTCTGTTTGTGCACAAGGCATTGTGGATGGTGCATTGTAGAAACTCAGATTATGTTATCTTCCTCCAAAAAGTGTTTTATTTTAGCAGGCAGTTAAATTATTTGTGGATCTCTCAAGCTTTTGGAGGCTTGGTTTGAGAGATCTACTTTGGTTTTACATTTGGTACTAGAGCAGATTCCGTCATCTTGGGTCGTGATCTTCTCTCCGAAGGTGTGACCCTCCTGGGATTTTAGTGGTGTATTCAGAACACATACCAAGTGCCTCTAACCTGGTGAAGCTCAAACTCCAACCTGTCTCCCCTTCAATGAGCAGCAGTTGAAATCTCAGTCTCTGCTCAAATTTTGTTGGTCTTTCAGCAGTTGCTTTCCTGGAGTCTTGCCCATGCATATACAGTTATAAGTGTTGACTAAGGGTTTTAGGGGACTTTTTAAGGCAGATTTGGTGCTTCTATACATCCTGGGATTTCCTCCTTTTTCTATCCTCTCTGGTAGCCTGAAGCTTTTGTTCTCAAGCTAACTGAGGATTTCTGCTAGATTTCTTCTTCTTCCTTTTTTTTTTTTTTTTTGCAATGTTTTGGATCAAACTTAAGACATAACGCATGATACTAGGCAAATGCTTTTCCACTGAGCTACGTCCCCAGCCCTTCTGCTTGATTTCTAGCAGGCCATTTGTCACCCAGACTGGAGTGTGCACTTGGGGGACAATCCATTCAAACACTGATTTTTACCCAGTGTATTACTTTTCTTTCAAAGATCAAATCCTTCAATTTCTACCTGCTTTTTTTCATTCTTCAGTGCCTTCAAATAGTGGTTTTGTGTCTCTTGTTCAGAGTTCATAATTCTAATCTGTCTGAAATTTGTTTGTAATTTCAGATATTATATGTTTAAATAAGTCCCCATTACCTGCCAATTGCTTTTGGATTCTTTCAGAATACACTGTGGTTTTTTTCAAGTTGTAATATTGGTGAGAAAAGAATGAGTCTGGTTGTTGCAGACAGATGGTATCAACATTCTCTTGAGATTAATGACAGAGACATTTGGGTACATCCGTTACTGAGTCAGAAAGTATTCTGACATTAGTGGTGCCCTTGATGATCAGCAACACAGATGCAAAAGAGGCCCAGAGTCCAGGAAAAAGTCACCAGGATGTAAGCATCCATTCAGACAGATGCCATGCTGAGCACTCTGAAAAGCTAATCTAAAAAGTCCTCTAGAGTTGAAGAGATTGGTAGTGTGCGATTTTAATGGAAGGAGCTCTTCCTGTGCAGCCTCCAGCTGAGTAGTAAAATTCATGGTTTAAGGGACAGAACGTGGTCCATGCCTTTTGTGACTGGCCATTGTCACCTGGGAATAGTAAAGGAGAACTGGCCTTCAGCCTTTCTTATTTGAGAAATTAGACTTTTGGCTTGGACTGATTGATAAGCTAAAAAAAAAAAAAAAAAAAGAGAGACTGTACCATGTTTATCACAGGTAAATGAGAAAGTATTTACCAAAATAAGAAAACAAGGACAATGTAATAAGTTTTTCATGAACTAAATTTATTGGATTTAGAGGCCATTCCTTATCCTGGTTTATGTGCTTTATAATTTGGGGAGATAGGGAAGAATCATTCTTCAATGAAGTGATGGTAAGAAGACATGGTGGTGTTTTTTTGTTGTTGTTTTTTGTTTTTGTTACCAGGAGTTGAATCCAGGGGCACTTAACCCCTGAGTTATATCCCCAGCTTTTTTAGTTTTTATTTTGAGACAGCCTCTTGCTAAGTTGCTCAGGGGCTCACTAAGCTGCTGAGGCTGGCTCTGTGAACTCACAGTTGTCCTGCCTCAGCCTCCTGAGCCCCTGGGATTACAGACATGTGCGACAGCTCCTGGCTTGAAATGGTGGATTTTAAAAGAGGTTTTTAACAAAATAAATAAAAGTTGTTAACCCTACACAGCTATCCACACCCTACTCCCCACCTCTGCAAACAAAAATTTAAGTTTTGAAATATTGACAAGTTCATGAAATCTAGAAGCTTGAGAACCAGTTCTAGAAGTGTAAAAAAAATTTTTATTGATCATTGGGGCCACTTTTGAAATGGTGCCTAGTAGGGCTAGTGAAATGTGTGCTGATTTGCTAGCCTTGACCTTGCTCTGTGCTTACAGCGTTTTCTCTTTGGGCTCTCACAACTGAAGCAAGATGAAAAATAGCCATGTGAGACCTGCAGCGTCCTGGGTCCCACCACATGGTGGCATAAAATGAAACAGAGCCTGGCCTCTCAAGATCTCACAGGATGGGGGCCACAGCCCACGCATTAATAGTTCTTTTGAGCTAGCCCCACTCATCTCCGTCATCACCCTCCAGGAGTCTGGTACGAGATCAGCCTCTTAAAGCATTATGGTTACAGCACTCTTCTGCTGCTCTCAACTCGCTCCAACTTATTCTGCTCTGGACTTGGTTGAGGTAACAAGTCTAGACTGTGCTTATACAAAGTCACGAAGTCACAGGTGCCAGAAGGGGTTGCTGCTTAGGGTGTTAGGAATTCACAGCCTGACATCGTGCACATTTCTGACTACACACATGCTGGATTAATTTTAACAAATAGAAAGGAGTTAAGAGAATGACAAAAATGTGTAGGTTTTGATTTATGATGAAAGTTGAAAAGAATGTTTATGTTGGCTGAATGGCAAACAGTGTGGGGGACGGGGCGCGTCTTTAGAAGTGTCTGGAAGGTATGTAGACCCGAGAAGAGGAAGAGAGGAAAGCTGATTTAGAAGGGCCCAGGGGATGAAATTGAGATCGAGAGGTTGCCATCCAAGATGGGAAAATCCAGGGTGAATTTTAAGGTTGATTTTCAGGACTGAAATCTGTTCTCTTCAATTCAGCCTCTCTAGAAACTGCTGACAGCCCTAACCCACAAGTGACACAGAGCGGGCAATTCCATGATTCTGTGCCGAGACACCAGGCTTGGGTCCTTTTATTTTTACCATGTTTTGGGGGAAGGGAGACACCTCCAGAGCATTTGCCAGACACTGTGGCTGTCCAAAGCCTCACATTTATGTCCCAGTGAGCGCAGGAGCTGTGGTTTCCTTCACTTCTTTTGCACTGGGGAGGGATACCAGGGATTGAACTCAGGGGCACTTGCCCACTGAGCCACATACCCAGATGTATTTTGTATTTTATTTAGAGACAGGGTCTCACTGAGTTGCTGAGCATTTCACTTTTACTGAGGCTGGCCTTGAACTCGAGATCTCCTGCCTCAGCCTCCTGAGCTGCTGGGATTACAGCATGCTGCACCCAGCTCTTTCTCTTGACATGGGCAACTTTAAAGGGTCTCGCTCTCTTTAGGGAATGTAGGCTAGATAAGAATTAGATCCCTAGGCTGAAACAATGTGCAGGACAGCCCAAATAAAAGACTTTACCATGTTTGACTACCAGAAGTTTCCCTTTGTCTCAACCCTAGGCATTAAGCCTTTCTTCTCTGAAGTCTGCATGTTATTACTATTATTATTTCTGATGATAATAATAGGCACTATCATCTCCATTCATGAAATGTCTCCTCTGAGCCAGGAAGTGTCACTGGGGTTTTCAGTAGACCTCCAAAGGACTCATTATCATTTTCATTTTACAAATGAGGAAAAAGAGGCTTAATGAGGATGTGACCAGCCCAAGGCTATGCAGCTAGAAAGGGGCAGTTCTAGATTTGAACCCAGGACTGTTCCCGTTCCCTTTCTCCTCCCTGTCCCCAATTCCTGCACCTTCTGGAACTTCAGCTTTCCCCTGCTTGCTTCCCACTTGTACACTCCCTTCTCCCCTCAAGTTAGTCCCTGGTTCTCGAAAGCTACTGTCCTGTGGGTGTGAGGAGTCTGGCTTGTGACATGCATTAAGGACCCAGTAACTTTCAAGTGCACAGATTTATACTGTAACCAGCCCTGCACAGTCTGGCACAGCGCTCCAGCTGTCACAGCTTATTTTTGGCATCACTTTCTAATCCTGACTCTGCCCTTAACCCTTCTCTCAGTGTCAGCCTCACCCACAGGGTAAGGGTTAGCCCAAGCTGCTTTCTCGTTCTCCTGTCTTATTGAATGTATCTATACCATCAGTAGATACTCCTTACTTTGTTCCCAGAAAATAAATGAAGGACATGGTCCTTTGGGTTTGGACTTCCCAAGTCTTCTCTCTACATCAGGCTGGATGGTACCGATCTAGGCTGTCTTGTTCTTCAGAACTTTGTTCCAACCCAGATTGATTCCTCTGTGGCAGCTGACACATGCTAGCTGCTGGGAAGTCGTGACACCTCAGCTGGTCCAGTAAAGATCTACCATCAGACTGGTCTGGGTTTGAATCCTTGCTCTACTGTTTACAAATGATGTGATTTTAGGTGAGTTAACCTCTAAGTTGCAGTTTCCTCATCTGTAAACTTGGTATGTAGTTGTGCCCACCACATCAAGTCATGGGATTCAACAAAGTAATCTTTCTAGAGCTTTGGTGTAGAGCAAGCCCTCAATATGCGCTGGCCATTATTATCATTATTAACTGTGAGTTCGTTAACATGCGCTGTCTCACTGCCTAGATTGGCTTGCCGGCCTTTGATCAAGTCTCTATTTTCTTATTGCTCTCTGTTGCCTTGACTTCTCTCTGTTTTGTTCCTGTCTCCTTCATACCCATTCAAATGTCATCATTGGCCTTTTTTTTTTTTTGGCTTAAGTGACCTCTCCTGTCTTTAAAATACTACAAATCATAGGCTTGTAGAACTATAGAATTGTATAATTGGGAAGAATCCCTTCTGCCATGAAAAACCCAGTGTCTTGGGCTAGTTATTTATAGAGCTGGGACTAGATGCCAGATTACCTGGTGTTCTTTCTACCACATTTTTTCCTTACCAAAACTTCACAATGTGTATGTAGACAATTAAAATACCATCTGCAGCTAATTGCAGGGGATGAAGCGGGAGGCACTTCCATCTAAGAGCACATTTCCCATCTTTCCTGTCATAGCAGGGATCTTAAGACCTGAGGTTTTGTGTGTAGAGTTATATTCTGGTGCTGAGACTTTTAGGAATTCCTGACAATTAAGTGGAAATTGTCTTCCTATTCAAATAGTTCTTCACTCGAGTGATACACCCATCAAAATGGTGCCCTTCTTTACACCAACCCTGCCTTTTTTCTCTTTTGTTAACCTAAACTTCATTCATCTATTTTCTTTCTTATTCGGCTCATCTTTTCACTAATATTAGAAGAGGAGAAAAAAATAGTACAGTTAACAGCATACACTCATCCCCTAGCTTGAACTGTTACTAGCATTTTGCCTGAATTATAATTTACACAATATTTTTAAATATAATTGTTATGTTTTATGTATAATATTTTTCTGAGTTATTTCCACAAAGTTACAGATATCATGTTACTTAAACACTTGAACATATTTCTCCAAAAAAGGACATTTTCCTAGGAAAAAAAACTGCCACACCTAATAATATTAACAATTTCCTAACATCATGTTATGCGGTCTGTATTCATTTTTCCCATTTGTATCCAAATGTCTTTTATAGGTATTTTTTTTTTTAATCTAGGATTCAATCAAGAATCACACCATGGGGCTTGGGTCGTAGCTCAGCTGTAGAGCGCTCGCCTAGCATGTGCAAGGCACTCAATTCAATCCTCAGAACCATATAAAAATAAATAAATAAAATAAAGGCATTGTGTCCAACTACAACCATTACATTTTTCTCTCTTACAGTCTCTTTTTACTTTAGAGTAGTAGTCCCCCAACCACCACCACCTTTTTATGGTATTGGGTTTTTGAAGAGATTGGGGTACTATTCTATAAAATTTCACACATTCTAGATTTGTCTTATTCTTTCTTCTTAGTGTCATTGAATTTATTCCCCTCTCACCTGATTTCCTGGAAGCCTTAATTAGATTCCAGTGGAACGCTGAAGTCGGATTTTTTCCTGGATGGCACTGTACACTTCAGGGGATGGATGTCACTTCCCATCATTAATGCTTGCTGCTATGTCGGATCTTTAGGGTAGGGTGATGATATATATCTCCCTGGCACCTCATATGTGATACCTGGGACAGTTCTTTGTGACTATTAGAATGCCCACTTCTTCCCAATCTTTCACCTAACGCTTTAGCATCCATCCATGATCAATTTGTATTAAGATGCATCCATTTCGACTTGAGAGAATTGGGATTACTCACAGGGATTCGTTGAAAGCCCAGATGATCCGTTACCTTCCTTAACCTTAAATCTACTGTGGGAAGACTTGGGTCAGATCCAGGGTTTGGGGCAGGATGAATAAACGGGACAGATTGGAGGAGCCAGTGCCAGCCCCTGTGTGGTCTGCACCCATTAGTAAGCATCTGTCATCTGTCTTCTGGATTAAGAAAGGGAAGCTTGTGTTTAGTTAGGAGTCCAGGTTTGAACGTGGGAGTTGTCTGCTCCCTAGAAGCTGGAAGCTATTTAGGTGCGGCATTAGTGCTGGATCCTGCTTAACTAAATGTCTTTCTGTGGGGAATTTATGCGAGTGCTGGCACTGGCTTTTTGAAACAGGTTGCTGTTTGGATTCAGAGCTCTCGGCTGGTTCATATTTTGGGGGTGGACAGGGGGGTTTCTCCAAGACTCCTGAGAGTGTGGGGGAAGTTTCTAAACTCAAAAGGCTCCTTTTTTGGCACTGCCAGCATCTTTTCTGTGTAGGCATCTTAAGAATCTGGGGGAACCATATAAAGATCAGAAATTAGTCTGGCCTGAAAAGCTCCCTCTGACACGGTCATTCCAGTTGGTTGAATCCCGGCCCATTCGGATGGGACCATATAAAGAGGCCATTTCCTGAATTTCCCGCGCTCTGCCCCGCACAGGCTCCTTTTTGTAGAGAGCTGGTATTTCAGGACCGCGGTCACGTGCTCGCAGCTCCTCACTCGCCCACGTCCCTGCCCCTGTTTATTTTTGGAGCAGCACATTTTTGCCTCTCTTCAGGAGCTATGCAGGGTCCTGCCCCCTCCGTCCATCGGGCAGCAGCCCCGGCAGGCTCTGCTCATTTCCCACACTCCGAGACGTGACTCCGCTTTCAAGGGAGAACAGAGGGATGCGCTGCAAGGGCTACGTCACCCTTCCTATTTCTGTCCCTCTTGGTGTTGCATATTTTAAGACTCTTTCTATTTAAAAAAAAAAAAAAAAGTTGGGGTAATGTTACCTGGCAGTAAATCAGCCAGAATTGGAAATTGTTTCTCCAGCTGACATCTTGGGGCTGTGCCCCTGGATCTCAGAAGCAGAGTCATTTAAAGAATAAATCAGTGCTTTTAAATTTTCTAGGGTCGGGCCTTCTCTTATTTATGACACTTAAGGTCATTTGAGCTCTAATCTTATCCAGTTTTTTCCCCCTCTCCTCCCTATTACAGGGATAACAAATCAGTTTCTTCCAAAGCACACCCTGAAACTAACTGGCAGTGTGCCCCCAGGTGTTTGGTTCTGGAGATGGGTTCCAGGAAGAAAATGCCCTGTTATCGCCCTAAAGATTGTTTACAGAGAATGTGAGCACACAAACCCAAGAAAAAATAAGCCCTGCATTTATGTCTCCTCTGACCCTACCTGAAAGGGAAGGACCCTGTCTCAGATGGAAGGGTCCCTGACTAAAGGGTTTCAACTTCTCATCAGTCCAAATAGGGACCTTTGAGCTGGTGGTGGCATTCAGGCCCCTGCAGGTCCCCAGCATCCTGTCTGCCACCTCTGGGAAGAGAAAGCACAGCAGTTGTGGCAGCTAGAAGGAGTCACCACAGTGGTCTGGTCTAGGTGTATGTCCTGTGTTTCAGACTGCACCAGGGAGGGAGCCCTGGGACTCTCTTGGGAACAGAGCTAACAAGGTGTCTAGACATCACCAGAGTTCCTAAGGAGAGCAGCCAGGCATTCAGGGGCTGGCCGTGCTAAAGGAACCACCAGACCTTTTTGATGACATGACCAAGAACATCTCCGCTTCTGTTTCAAACAGGTCGTTTGCACTCAATTTCAAACTGCCGCATTATGATCTTGTTATATCAGCTTCCACTTAAGGCCTGTATGTAAAAGTAATGGATGTTGAAGGGCTCAGCCCAGCGGTTTTTCCCGGGACCCCCTCCATGATGGTGATGAAGTACGTGCTACCCCTGGTCCCACTCTACCCTTGGATCCAGTTGCTTTTGGAATGCTTTCTCCTTTACCTTTCCAATCCAGGGCAAGCCCCAGTTCCCATAAAGCTTCTTTGGCCTCTCTTCTTGTCTTGACTTCCCTGGTGGGTAGAGTTATTTTTAGCTTTTGGTCATGTACTGCAAGCTGTGTGCTTTAATGATGCCCCAGGAGAAAGTGGCCCCATAAAGTCCTCCAGGGTGACAAGGAAACTGCAGAAGTCGGTAGTGCTGCCCTGTGGCTGAGAGACTCCACCTCAGCTTCACCTTTGGACCCTGGAGGGGCCTCTCCCTGGAATAATGCCAGGACTCCCTCCCTCCCACCTACCACCTCCATCGTGTCCTCCTGGATTTCAGATTGATCCTGACCCAGTCACAGAGTTCACCTACCTGATACTCCTTGAATTCTACCTCTCCTTGACCTCATTACTGAGTAACATTAGGGGACAGGGTGATGTCGTCTTTTTTTGTTGTTGTTGTTAGGACAGTGCCCAACTCCATAAAAAGGGAACAAAGTTGAATTCTAGGGAAGAGCCTTTATAATTTGGCAATAGTAGTTAATTAAGCCTGCGTCATCCAGGCAGGGCATCTACATGTAGACATGACAGAAACATTTCCAGTGTTTACAGAAACATTTCCAGGCCTAGGGCCCAGAATTCTAAACCATGAACAAACGGAAGGATTCCCCATCAGGAGATTGACATCTCCCTAGATGCCCCGGCCTCACTTTGCAGAGAGCTAAGTTCTGCTTCTCTCTCCCCATCTCCCCCTGTCTCAGTGCCCTCCCCCTGAGGCTTGCTGGCAGTGGGGTAGGGTGAGCAGAGAGGACCCCAGTAGTCTCTAGCATGTTTCACTCAGGATTTCTTTGTACCTTCTCTGGGCTTCCTCTCCCAGGAGCTCTTGATGTTTGGGGGAAATGAAAATCAGCAGCCTATACAATTTTTATAATATTATGTCAACTCTTGAAGGCATCTGTCCTTAGTAAAGAAAACTTCTGGGGCTGGGGATGTGGCTCAAGCGGTAGCGCGCTCGCCTGGCATGCGTGCGGCCCGGGTTCGATCCTCAGCACCACATACCAACAAAGATGTTGTGTCCGCCAAAAACTAAAAAATAAATATTAAAAAAATTCTCTCTCTCTCTCTTTCCTCTCTCGCTCTCTCTTTAAAAAAAAAAATAAAGAAAACTTCTGATTTTAGAACTAGTTATTAAACTGTACCAGATATGAAGGAGTGACTTGTATGTGCTGAGCTTTTTGCAGCTGCCAGCACCATTTTGTAATGGGGAGAAAATGAAAGAAAACGTGGCTTCGTGTTTCCTAAAGCAGAGAGGACCTTCACTCACCCTCCAGTAGCCATGGCTTCCTAGGGTTTGGTTCAAGGAGACAAAGCAGATCATTTTGGTTTTTAGACTCTTAGGGAGCTCTCTTAGTCACGTGACACCCATTAGTAGAGTAACTACAAGATCAGGCCAGACACAAAGGAGTCTTTCCTCACCACTCCCCCACCCCTGAATGATTGCATATTTTACTACACATTGTCTACCCTGTCCCATGTGGGTATAAGTAATAATGATAGCAGTGATCATGGGAAAGCTAGAGCTCTTATTATGTGCCAGGCACTGTTTTAAGCTCTTAACATCGAGTCACTGATTGAATCCTCCCCAGTTTTAGGGGTTACTCGGTGCTCCTCCTCCATGCTGCCTAATCTTTTGCAATCCCATCCCAGTGCAGTCTCTGCTCCTCCTGTTGTCATTGTAACACACCCTACTATAGAAGGTAGAGGTGGTGTTAGGAGTCACACGTGCCATCTCCTGTTGTGGACCCTTGGCATTTTATAGATTGGGACACTCCCCACATCGTGGCCCATGGATTTTACTTGGATTCCTCTGCCCTTCCCAACATCTGGAGCAAAGAGAAGAAGGCAGAGGATCCTGGCACTGGGAATCTAGTTCAGGAGCCACACACCCAGGTGTCAGTAAGTGAACAGGACTAGGGCTAAGGCGGGTGTGCTTTCAGTTTGCACACTGAACACATAAGAAAGATCAACACGCTCCCACTTTTCTCATTTCCCATTTTTTTAAAAACATGTAACATAGTTTTCATTTTCCCACTTTAGGTGTTCCTAGGAACAAAGAGAGAATTCTATACTGAGAGAGAAACAATAGCGCAACGCAATAATAATGGATGGCAGTGTCACTTAAAAGTAAGGAAGGAGACAAAAAGGGAGGGTGGGACCTGTGGCAAACTACAGTACACGTGTCCTGCCTAGAGGGGGCAGCTCCTGCTCAACCCAAGCATTACTGGATATTCCAGTTTTTCACAAGCTGGAAAGTGACTTTTTTATGTGGAAATCTTCCATATTATAAACGGTAGCTTAAATTTAAAAC
Source organism: Spermophilus citellus (assembly GCF_964194105.1). Taxonomy (NCBI): domain Eukaryota; kingdom Metazoa; phylum Chordata; class Mammalia; order Rodentia; family Sciuridae; genus Spermophilus; species Spermophilus citellus. The sequence continues at coordinate 200,781,420 of NC_138185.1, forward strand.
AAAAACGAAAAATTGTGTGGCCAAACAAAACATGGCTATCAATTTATGACATTACTTACATTATCACAAGATGGTCCTATCCTTGGGTAAAGTATAGGGTATTATTCACAAAAGCACAGGAAAGATAACTGCAGGCCAGACTCAGGGGATCTCAGTGTAGTTAAATTCACTTTATCATTTTGTCTCCCCAGCACTGTACCTTGTGCATTGGAAGAGTTCCAGACAGGGTCCTTGGATTCTGCCTACACCCACCTCTGGCTTGTGGCGTTCTTAGGTTATTCGGATTCTAGGGTCCTTTTAGTTCCAGTGTGAGCCAGCTCGCCTCTGTGCTTCAGCTCCAGATTCCTGGGACAGGGAATCCAGCTGATTCTGATTGAGTGTTGTACAGCCCTGGCTCAGTCAGTTGTGCAAAAGTGAAGGGGAATTATGGGATAGAGGGCTTCCCCTTCCAGCCTATGGATGGAGGATTATGGAGTGACCGGGGAAGCAGTGGTATAATCAGTTAGTACATCTTAGAATTTCCCTCCTGCATGGTCAAACAGTAGCTGGTTTCCACTTCAGTATTTGTATTGTTGCTGAGGTATATGGGAGCCTTCAAGCAGCTCTCGCCTGCCTTTGGCATAGAGAGTTTCAGTTTGTTTTCTGTGAAGTGCTACTTACATTCCCAGAGGCTAAGTGGATGCAGGCATCCCAGGATTTGGATTCGCAACAGTGATTCCAGCAGGCTGCGGCTCAGGCAGCCTGTACATAGAGTACATGTAACAAGTACATGGAGCGCATCCTTGGAAGGCTGGAGCGCTACTTGAGAAGCAGGAAAAAAGACATATCTTGGTATAAAATTAAATTATCAAAAGTATAAAGGTGTTAAGGCACTTTGAAGGGGATATTCACTTTAAAAGTTCCAGGTGTGGTTTTAAGCCACTTTAAAAAAGGAGGCCTCTGTGACACACAATGTAGTCCAGGGGTCAACAAACCATGTCCTTCCCTCCAAACCTGGCCCATTGCCTGTTTCTGTAAAGTGTTCTTGAACCTCAGCTACACTCCTTTGCATGCTTATTCCCTATGGCTGTTGTAGTTGCACCAGAAATCATGAGACCCACAAAATTTAAAAAATGTGTTTTTATAGCCCTTGTAGAAAGTTCCCCCACCTCTCTTCAGTCCTTTTATCCATGTGCCTCCTTAGACTGAGAGCCACAGTTATAATTCTATAAATTTCTCAGAAAAAGAAAATTGACAGTTTCAGAAACAATCTTGGGAAAATGCTGAGCAAGTCAAACTAGGCAATGTTCTATCTTGTTTTACCCCCCTCAAGCAACTTAGTGGATTGGTGGTTGTGCCCTTGGTGTTTTCAGTTAAAACATGCTGGACAGGAATTCATTGGGTTTCTGAATGTGTCCATTCTAGGCAAATAGACTTTGAACCCACGAATTATGTTTATGTCTTCGAAGCAAGGCTCAGTCATATCTTTATTACTTTCATATGTACTCTACCATTTAATTCCTTATTGCTGACCATTTTGGTTGTTTCCAACTATTCATTGAAGCAGCATTCATGTTTCTCTGGTTATTTCCTTGGGATAAATTCCTGGGATTAGAATCACTGGCTAAGAAAACAGGAGCAGCCTGGAGCAGACCTCTGTGTTACAGTTAGTCTGTGCTTGGTATACATAGGGCCCTGGGTTCCATCCCCAGTGTACACACACAAGTGTGAGCATTTTTAAGTCTTTCAATGCACATCTGAGAATTGCCCTCCACGAACACTGTGCCAGTTTATCTATCCACCAGGAGGCTCTGAAAACACCCAGATTTTCATGGTAAATTAGAAAGCTTACTATATATTTTTATTCATATACATTTTATTTTTGTATTTTTCTCAGGGAAGTGCTTTGATACGCTGACTGTTGGTTTAGGTGACCTGAACCTCAGCCACATTTGAATGTGCACATCCAGTGACTATCATTTTGGCTTCTCTTTCATCACAGGCTCCCCCTCCCAAGCCTCCTCGCAGGCTGGGCGGCTGGGCGGATGATTCCATGAAAGCGTCAAAGTGAGTACCAGCAACTCCTGCGGATGGGTGGCAGTGGGCGGGTGGGATGGGGGTGTCACTCCTATGTTGTTGCTTTATTTTTTTGTAGCAGCTTTATTGAGATAGTATCAATTCACATACCAATCATTCACGCATCACAGAGTGCAATGTGATCATTCTTCGTAGAAGCATAGAGTTGTGCAACCATCATCACAGTTAATTTTAGAACATTTTTATCACACCACTAAACAAACCCTGTATCTGGTAGTAGTCAATTTCCACGTCCCCCATGCCCCCAACCTCCCAGCCCTTGGCAATATCAACTTCTGACTCTGATTTGCCTGTTCTGGACATTTCTTATCAATAGAATCATACAGTCTGTGGTTCTTTTTATGCCTTGCCTCCCTCTGGGCATAATGTTTTCAAAGTTCATTCATATGGTAGCATTCTGTGTTCTTGACTTTCTAAGCAGAATGGAATTGCCTGTTAGTTATTGTGGGTGAATTCTGTAGTTTGTCCACCCCACACTGTTCATTCACAGAGAATGGTACAGGTGTACCACCACCCTGCCTAGAAGATATCTTGTGTTTACTGTAAGCTGTTGCTGCAAGCAACACAAGTATTGATGCTATGACCATCCAGTATTGTCTCATTGACCTATCTTCTTGCTTCAGAGTTCCTGGGAAGAATAATCTAATGTCACAGTGCACGTGGCAGCACTATCTGAGCAGCATGGGACTTGCATTGTGGGGCTGAGGATGCAGATTCCATTATCACATAGCTGGATGGTGTTGAGCAAGGTGTTTACCATTGCTTAGCTTCTGGATGGATGTACTAGTGCTCCCTATGGGATAAGGATTGAAGAAAATTATGTATGCAGTGGGAATGTGGCTTAGCCTTCCTGGCCTTTCTACTGCTTATACCAGAGGCTGATCCCTTGTTCTGTGTAGAGAGATGGCAGAGTATGGTGGTTGAGAGGCGCAGGTTTTGGAACCAGACTGTATGGTTTTTGGTTTTTTTTCCCGCTAATCAATTTATTTTTATTTTATTTTTTTTACTTTACAAAAATATTAACTTTAATCATAATAATCAGCATTACATTGATTATTGAGAAATCATTTTTTTTATTGTTGGTCGTTCAAAACATTACATAGTTCTTAATATATCATATTCAGACTGTATGGTTTTAAATCCTGTCTCTGCCATTTATTATCTCAGAGACCTTGAACAAGTGTTTTAACCTATCTGGCCTCAATTTCTTCATCCCTCCAATGAGTTGCAGGACCTTCTACATGAAGGATCTGTTTGGGAGAAGCAATACTAGGTCAAGAAAAGCAAAGGTTATTTGAGTATCAGGAATCTTCCTGAACTGCAAGTTCCATTAAGAGCCTTAAGAATAGGCGTATCACTTTGCCAAAGTCTTAGCTTTTGGTGTTAAGAATGGGACATAACTATGAATAAGATCCTCTGGAGCTGCTATAAGCATCTGGGAACGCTCGTGACCTAGAGTGGCAACTGGCCCTCTTGGACCATCTAGAATGAATATCCATGTCTCTGAAATAGTTTCAGAATCCTTGTTTTGAATGAGGAGAGAGCAGTCCTCCAACTTGCTGCCACATGTCCTTCCTACATTCCTCCCACCCTCAAAAGGGCAGGATTTGCCTGCTCATCAAGATGTGGCAGTTATCATTTCTCCTGTTTTTCCCACAGGAAGCAGCATCACAATAAGTTTAAAACTGTGGACATCTGGTTCAGACTCACCTAGGTTGAAATTCAGGTTTCAGCACTTAGCTACTTGTATAAACTTGGGGAAATTACTTACCCCTATAAAGTAGCAATAATAATACATTTTGGGAAGAGTTATTCTGAGGCTTGAACATATGATAGAGGAAAAGCACTAAGCGTGATGCTAGTACCTGTGATTAACAGTGGTGCATAAGAAGGTAATAATGCAGGCCTCTGAGCTCTGCGACTGTAAAACATGAAAGTGTCGTATAACGTGGTTCTAGAGAGTGGCCTCTAGAATATGACATGATGGCTGCTACCTTTAGCCACTTCTGTTAGCCTCTGTGGATTTTTAGGGATTTTAGAGCAGGTAGCTTCCAGACTGAACAGGTTTCCACTGCGGTGAGTCTTTGTGATTCCTTGTGGTTTAATCCATCTCTTAGTTTACCTAGGCCAGTCTGACACCAAGAATGCTATGTGAAGGCTGAGACTTTTTCTGGTCCTTGCCTTTTGTCCCATTTTATAGCTGCAGTGAGTGCAGTCATGGGTTCCTGTGAGTTGGAGCGAACCAGTGCTAAATGTCTGTTGGTTCAGAGTCCAGTTCTAAAGTCAAGATTACATATCGCGTTGGTCCTTAATCCCTTGCACTAAGTCTTAAATGAAAGGTAAGCCAAAAAAAGATTTTTACCACATCATTGGGGTTCTTTCCGCATCAGTTTCTCTTATGATATACATAGGAATATATTTTATTTTTCTCAAAGAAGAGACATTAAATTTCTTTCCAGTTGTCACTTTCAAAATAGCACTATTAAAATTTTGTTCCTGTTCTTTCTACCCTTTTCCCTTACTTCCTCCAGCACCTCTCCTCTACTTTTCCCCCCAAACCATTTGAAAGTAAGTTGTAGATGTCATGACATTTTACCTCCAAATATTTCAGCATGCATCTCTTAGGATTCAGAACATTCTCCAGATAATCACAGTATCATGAACTCATCTAGGTCATTGCATTGTGATTTAATAATATTTAATAGATAGTTTATATTTAAATTTCCCCATTTCCCCACCAAAGTGTCGTTTATGGGTCTGGGACCCAGTCAGAGTTCATACATTGTATTTGGTGCTTGTCTCTAGTCTCTCTTGACCTCAGCGCAGCCCCTAGCCTCAGCACGATGTTGCCCTTTTGAGGAATGCAGGCCAGCTGACTTGTAGCATGTCTCACACTCTGCATTTCTCTAAATTGTTCATGATTAGATTCAAGTTGAAGGTTTTTGGCAAGAATGAGTGATACTGCATGCTTCTTGGCATATCAAACTGGTTCTTTATTGGTGTTGCTGAGTTTGATAACTTGGCTTAGGTGGTGACCTTGAGAACTCTCCAGTGTGAAGTTTTCTTTTTTTTTTTCCCTTTATGATAATCAGTAATCACTATGGGGTGCCGCTTTGAATTCTGATCTCCACAATCTTTCACCTAGTGGTTTTAGTATCCATTCATATGAGTCAGTCAAGGATTGCAAAATGTTAATTTTCTAATTCCCTCATTTATTCTATATCAATTACAGGGTTTTTTGTTTTTGTTTTTTAATAAAGAAGAGCTTTCATTTTTCTCTCTGAATTACCTTTTTTTTTTAAAAATGTAGACCCATGGATTTTATTGTTACTCATTGTGTTGTAGTTCATTTCCATAATTTTTTTCCCATAATAATTATGATTAATGCTCAGATTGTCCCAGGTTAACCAGGGAACTCCTTCAGGGCGGCCTTTATACCTTTGCTATTCCTTATTAGTGTTTGAGCACCTGCTTGCTTTCTGCTACAGTAGTCATATTCCAAACTTACTTTGTATTTTCCTTGTCTAGTCCTTGAGTCAGCCACTGCTCCAAAGAGCATTGGCCCCTTTGGTGGAGAACACTTTTAGAATTCAAGACCTGAGCACACACTGCTCATTGCTCTTGGTTCAGCATTGCTTCTAGGCTCCTTCAGTGAACAGAGCTGGGAAACACATTTTTGAAAATAGGCTCTGTCCTTTCACACACTTGAAGTAGTTTTGTAATTACATCACTAATGAAATACCAATAAAAACCTCTTAAGTAAAGCTCAAGATTTCTTTGCAGTTCTTCATGTCCTTAAAATATATCACACTAAAGGTTTAGATGCTGCTTTCAGAAGTTACTTGAATTCTTTCTCATTTGGATTAAGAGCTCAAATTTTAATACACAATTAGGTTTACATAGTTGTTTGTGTTCGTAGTTGTTTAATTGACTTTTGCATATGTAAAACACTTACATGAATCAGAAATGGAGATTATGTACCAAGGTGTCCTCAGCGATGTCTTGCTCACGCCCTTCTTCCTTCCACCTGGTTCCCATCCATCCGCTGTGAGTAATCCCTTTATAAGTTTCTGGTGTTTCTTCCTATACTTTTTTTTTTTTTCCAAAAGTAAACATATATACATATGTAAGTTTTCAAATTCTTCCTTCTTTATTTCTATATATCAGGAAGTGGCAAACTGTTGCCCACAAGCTTCCTGCCTTTTTTTTTTAATCAGAGAAGTTTCTTTGGAACACAACCATATCCTTTCATTTTTGCAATTCACATCTCTGATCCATGTGGAATTTATTCTGGTATACAGTATGAGGTGTGGATCCAGTTTTTTCTTTTTCTGAGTGACTGTGTCCCAGCCCTGGTGATTTTTTTTCTTTTTAATAATCTGTCTTTCCTTTAGTGATCTGAGAAGCCACCCCTGTCATAGTCTAAATCACTGTATAAATCACGAGTCTACTTTTTGGCTTGTTCTGTTCCGTGTTTTCGTATGATATATTGAGTCCCACACTATTTTCTTTTTATAACATACACTAATTTTTAGTGTTAAGGAAAAAACAGAACTCTCAAATGCAGTTCTCATACTAGTGAGAATCTTAAAAGCCACATCTTTCTAAGTTATTAGGAGGTTTTAGTGTTTGGAATATCTAGAATTCACTTTGAAATATAGACTAAGACAAATTCTGTGTCAAAGAGAACAAAGATTGTCACAAGTTTTTATTCCTTGGTGAAAACATTAAAGATTTTTTTTAGATCAAATCAGTTTCCTCTTGGAACTAGATGCTTTTCCTTTGCATGTGCTGTTTCCCAAGGTGTTCCCTTGTTTGCCACCTCAGTCTGGGGCCTGTTCTGACCCCTCTAGTGTTAGAGGCCCTGGGGAATGGAGCTGAAGGAGAGGGAACCAGACCTGGGGGAGAGAGAAAGGAAGGTAGTCTGCATGTGTTTTGTCTCAGCCGGTCTGTTTTGGGCAGGTCCTCAGACCTCCCTTCTCTTTCAACACTCACTCTGCGTGATCTCAGCCAGTCTCAGGTTTAACTGTCAACTTCACACTGATGACTCCAAAATTTGTTTCATCAGAACAGGCCACAGTCTGAGAGACCAGGCGGGGAACACCTTGGAAACAGCACATGAGAAAGAAAAGCATTTTACTCCAAGAGGAAACTGAATGATCCAGGAAAAAACTTTATAGTGTTTTCACTGAGGAATAAACTTGTGATGTTTCCACTTGAATTTAAGCCTAAGGTATCCAGATTGGTCCTCTTAATTTCCACCCCGGTCCCTCACCCCCAAACTATGCCTCCACAGTCTCTCAACTCTGAGTAAATAGTAACTCCATCTATCTAGTTACTGAGACCATAAACCTTGGACTCATCCTGAGCCGGGGTGAGTGAGGTAATCACTAAGCCCAAGTGGGACCTGGAGGAGAAGATGGGGGTCAAGCTGCATGACTTCTGATGAGCAGAGAGGACAGGAGAGCATTCTGGTTTAAGATCTGGTGTTGGGGGATGGTGACCTTATTGTCAGTCTCAGAAAGTGCACACGGGAAGATGGTGTACCTACTTTAAACCTTTTTTTGGATGATAATAGTACGCTGTGCTAGGCACCTGTCTTAGCTGCTATAACATATTACTGTATAGTGGAAGCTTAAAAGCAAACATTTACTTTTCGCTGTTCTAAAGGCTGAAAGACCAATATCAGGGTGCAGCAGCACAGTGGTGATTTTGGCGACAGACCTCTTCCTGGTTCTGACCTTACATGGTATTTTCTTGGTACCTATTCATGGGGGGAGAGATCTGGTGTCTCTTCCTCTTCCCCATCATGGGAACTGTACCCTCATGACCTTATCTAAACCTAATCATTTCCCAAAAATCCCATCTCCAAACACCATCACATTGGGGTTAGGATTTCAACAAAAGAATTTAGGGGGGACCAGACACAACATTCATTCTACAGCAGTGCAGGTAGGCCCCATTCAACTCTACCGGTGTCTTTAAGGAAAGTAAGACTTAAGGAGAGGTCTCCAGCTGTGTTGTCACAGTGCGAAGTGGGGAGACTGGTCATGGATCTGGATAAGAAGCTCATAGCCTAGAAATGCGAGTTTCCCGGACACCTTTGCTTTATTTGTGTAGCACTCTCTGAGAGAGCACTGGGCATTTGTCGGCCATCTCACTGGCTAGAGATCATGGGTGCCAGGACTCTTATGTTTACCCCAGACACAAGGAAAGGCTGAATTCAGGAATTGCTCGGGACCTGGAATCTCCAACTGTCCTTTCTCCTGGCACCAGGGTAATAGCTGTGCCAAGGATTCTGTCTTGGAGGCAGCTGTCCTTGGCATTGAAGTTGCCTGATTTGGGACACTTACAATTGATGGGTCACTGACTTGGCCATGGGGACTAGAGCTGAATGAGAGGGAACCAGAGTTGGTAGTGAGAGGAGGGAAAGGTAGTCTGATTAAGTTTTGTCTCAAAGTGTCTGTTTTTGGGTTTGTCCCTGCATTGATCTGCAAGGGAATGAGGCAAGTAATGGCCCCTTGGGGACTTTGAGGACTTTGCTCTCAATGTCAGCCGTCATTTTCAATCACCCTCTCCCTCCCAGCCATTAATTTTGGCCCAGGATCATGGGGACTTGTCCATCTATCACTCCTAATTGACACTAAATGATCTGTCAGTTTATTGATGAACGGCAGGAGTGGAATTGTCACAATATATTTTACTTTCTAACAACTCCTCCTGACAATTTTACCTTGTCCATCTCACTCTCCTCACATAAATCTCCATTGGCCGCTCATTCCTCCTCATGGGCTGTTCTGGTGCCAGCCACTTCCACATCATCTGCACGTGTCAAGGACATCAAGATGGCGGGAGAACTGCCGGTGCTAGTCCCGAGGTTACCCCCCTTCCCTCCTCCTCTCTTCTCTTTCTCTCTCTCTCTTTTTTTAATGGCATAGATGTTCCAAGAATACTAAAGGGCTTCTGTCCTCTCCATCTATGTCATTGCCATGTCAGAACCTTTACCTTCTCGTTAGCAGCGAGTAGTTAATTCTTATTAGGCTACAAAAGTGTGAAAGGCAAACCTCAGTGAGCAGAAGGGCTCCCGGCTCTGAGAGCAAGTGGCCAACACATACTTTGTCCCCTTACACCAGCTCCGTCGCAGGCTGTCCGTCCCCACAGAGGCTGGACTCTTAGGAAGGTGTCACAGGGGGAGGTCACTGGAGCTTCCCCTTCAATGAGCCACACACTGCACGTGAGCGCAGGAGTGCCCAGATGCGGGCACCGTCTACCCTGGGCCCATTTGGTCATGCCTAGTGCTGCCAGGACCCCCAGGCTGGTTAGCTCTGCCCGTGAGAAGTCTCGCCCATCACCCTGGCTCACCATTTAACTGTTTTTTTTTTGTTGTTGTTGTTTTTTTTTTTTTTTTTAAAGAGAGAGAGAGGAGAGAGAGAGAGAATTTTTAATATTTTATTTTTTAGTTCTCGGCGGACACAACATCTTTGTTGGTATGTGGTGCTGAGGATCGAACCCAGGCCACACGCGTGCCAGGCGAGCGCGCCACCGCTTGAGCCACATCCCCAGCCCACCATTTAACTGTTATTTGTAAGGGCTCCATGACTTGAAAGATGGGGAATAACGCAGCTAAACGTATGTGAGGCTGCATCGTTATTTAGTCTTAAGAAGATGTACGGATGGAGGTGAAAGATCCATCATCCTCTGTGAGGCCAGTGGTGAGTGGAGGAGCCTGACAGTGTTGAAAGATGTCATTGATCTCCCCCCTCCTTCCTTTAGCACGGAGGTAATTTCTGTTAATTGATAAGGACTGTTTTTGTTTATTAACCGCTGTGCCATTATCATACCTACCAGGATTAATAATAATTCCTTAATGTCATCTGATACCCAGGTCCTGTTCAGTTACTTTCATTGTCTCAAAGATGTCTGTCAAGTTGGGCTGCAAAAAGGACAAATCAAGGTCCGCGTGTTGGCTCGAGTTGTGATGTGCCTTCACGTGCTCTCATGTATCCTCCAGCACTCACCGCTGCCTTTGTCCCCGTGCCATTGATATTTTTTTTTTTTTTTGGTAAGAAACTCGTCCTGTAGAGTGTTCCACATTCTGGGTTGGGCCCATTTCTTCTAGTTGTCTGTCTCCCAAGTCCCCTCTTAAATGGATGGTTAGATCTAGGTCAGACTGGCAGTTCAGCTGAGGCTCGTTGTTGAGGCAGGCGTACTCCATAGGTGGTGCCATGTGGGTCTCGCTGCAGCACTCCTGAGGGCACAGGTGTCTGGTTATTCCACTTAAGCGAGTCTGTGATTGATCCGGGAGTCAGAGTGTGGGATCCTGTACTTCATGGTCGCTGTCTGACTCCCCCCTGGTGGTCGTGGTGTCCCTGGGTGACAGCTGCCTAGAGAAAGGATCTCATGAAAGGTTGTCAGATGGAGATTTTCTAATTTTCACTTACGAACAGAGAACTTTCTGTAAAGAACTTCCTCTCATCAGCTGTTTGGTGGTGTGAAGTACAGTTTATGCTTGCAGGTCTGCCTCTTCCTTCTCCCAGATCCCCAAATCTTTTTATTTAGAAAATCTTCAAACCCATTAAAAAAAAAATTGCAAGAACAGTACAAACTCCCCCGCACTCTGCTCATTGAGCAACACTCTGTGAACTTTTGCATACTTGGGGCTCCTCCTCAGTCTCTAGTTTTGTTTGTCTTTATTTTTGCTGAGCGCTCGGAGCTGTAGCTGCCTTTGCCTTTGCATTACAAGTAACTAGTTGCTGTTACTGTGCAAGGGCTGTGTGTCTCTCGTTGCTTCTGGTCTGTGGCGCTTGGCACACACACAGGTGCACGGTGTGAATTTGATCAGTGAGTGCATTTTGGATGTTTCTTAGGATCTCCAGTCATTAGGAGGGGACCCTGTGAAGTAAAAGAACATAATCCCAGTGAAGTAAAACAACATAATCTTTGATCTTCACATTTTCATTGATAAGCACAATTTTGATTATTTGGTTTTCATGAAAAACCAAACAAGATTAGAAGAATTGAGAGTCTATTTGTCACAATTTTCTATCTCCATGAAGAGGACCATGATCAGACAGACAGTTGGGGTGATATTTCCCAGGCTGAGAAGGCAGACTTCCGGTGCTTACTCATGGAATAGCCAAAACAGGACCCTTGAAAAGTTTTGTAAAGGCTTTAAGTGTGGTACTTAGGGATCCTGTAGGCTAGGGAAGATGTAGAGTGTGTGCATCCCCTTTCCTCTTGGTGTGATTTGAGGGGTACTTTCATGCCACTCTCCCTGGATTGACATGGGGATGTTTGGTGCAGAACAAACAGGTGTGCTAGGCTGTATTCATTGCAGTTTAGGGCCTCGATGGCTTGTATAAGGTCACAAAACTGATTTGCTTAAATGACTAGGCAGGAGATAACTGCACTCTGATTCCAGTAGCACTTGAATACTTTGCTTGCCTCTCTGAAAAGTGGAGCAGTCTACCTAACCAGGGGTCCTGTCACTCCTCTCCTCGGAGCAGAGGCAAGCACCTGAGGCACCAGGGAGGCAGTGAGGAGAGAACAGTGGCACCTGAGTTGCACACCTGCCTGTGCGTGTGGCCCAGGGACAGGACAGCTGAGCTCCCCAGGGGCCCAGTCAGCAGAATTATTTCTCAGTTGCCTGAGGGGAGGCCCCAGCACACTGCGGCCACAGGCCCTCTTCCTGCCTCCCCCAGAACCTGCTCTCAGCTTCCTCTCTGCCCTTCACTTTTCTTCATGAAGATACCCTTGACCTTCACTGCAGTTGAAAACCAGGTGTACTTCTAGAGTGGGTTCTCAGCATGACCCTGGAAGGCTTTGACTTGGCCTCTGTCAAGTTTTGCAAAAGTGAAAGCCCCCTGGTGACTGGAGCTGGTTGTTTCTTGGAGCCAGGGGTAGGAGAGTAGAGCTTGAAGGGTCTCTGGTGTCAGGAAAGGAATAAACAGTCCGTAGAACTATCTCTAAATAACAACAGCCAAAAAGTGGAGGTGCAACATTCCATTTGTTTCTCTGGACTGCTGCATAGTGCAGCTCTTCTAGACTGGAGGGTAGAGCCAGTGTCCTGTCCTGTCAAATTCTAGTGTTGCTATAAGAGCTGGTTGGGGTCTGTGTGAACCCTGCATGCTGGGAGACTCCTTAGAAGCAGCCTCATTGACATATTTTTTTTTAAATAAAGTCCCTTTTAGTTGTTTAAGCCAACTGAGAATTTTCATGATGTAAAATTCAAATAAGACAGATAAAACTGAATTTACCTGCAACCACCATCTCCACTCTTAGCCATCTCTCTAAAAATAAGTACTAGAAACATTTGTTGGTATCTTTTAAAAAAATATTGGTGCATTATAATTTTGTATAATAGTGGGATTCATGTTACGATTCGTACATGCACACACTATACCAGTATAATTTGGTCAGCTTTGTTCCCCTGTACCTCCTTTCTCTCCTTGTTGATATCTTTTACACACTTCAACAGATGCACAGATTGTCCCCTATTTTTGATAGTTTGACTTATGATTTTAAACTTTACAATGATGTGAAAACAATATGTATTCAGTAGAAATAGTACTTTAGTACTTTGAATTTTGAATTTGGATCTTTGCCTGGCTAGGGATTTATGTACAATCCTCTTGTGATGCTGGGATGTGGCAGCAAGCACCCTCCACCACCACCCCCCCCCACCCATAAAGTACAGGGCCCGCAGCCTGTGTCACCTGTGTCACCAAGCCATGGTGTTCCATAGGTGAGGTGTGTTAAATGAATTTTCCACTTGCAAATCGGTTTATCAGGACCTAACCCCTACAAATCTATCTGTACTGACCAAAATAAGTTTTTTTTAAAAAAAATAGAAGTAAGATCGTATTCAGTGTCCTGCACCCTGTGTTTGAATTTCTTTTCCACTTAGCAGTGAGTGCATCCTCGAGAGCCTTCGGTGTATGTGGACATGCTTCCTTTTCCTAATTGCTCCATAATAATCCCTCCTGTAATAGTAGGAGTCACTACTCCCCTCTGGGTGGACATGAAGGTTCTTTTTGTTCCTGCCCCCATGCACCCCATGATCAAGCCTCTGATGGTGTCTGTCTTCTTTTTTCAACAGCCCTGTTTTTTAGGGAATTGACAGTTTCATCCTCAGAAGTAGATTCTGCCTTCTGGGGCGTCGCTGCCAAACCTGTAGCTGGATAGCTCACATCTTGCCAGCCCTCTTGTTGCACAGACGAGAACACATGTGTGAATACACCACACACACAAGTAGCACAAGTCCACAGACACCTCCTCTCTTGTGAGTGACTTCTGTGCTAAGCCCTGGAGTCATTGGATCCTCAAAAACAGTCATTTGGTCCTTAAAGCAACCCCCATGGGGTAGGTGCTATTATTATTTCTGCTCTCAGATGAGGAAACTGACGTTCAGAAAGGTGAAATGACTTGCTCACAGCCACAGGGCTGGTAAGTCACCAGCCAGAACTGGAACCGGGTGAGTCTGATGCTCTTTGGTGCTCCACCACCCCCTGTTTTTTGCCCCTTAGCATCTGAGTATCCCTACACAAGGTGGCACCTCAGCAGGCATTCCCACGGGACAGGTTGACACAGCTCAGCCGGGAGAGCGATGGCAGTCCTCCCTGACCTCCCTTGGCCTGCCTGTCCAAGAGCTGCACTCCAGCCACTCAGGCCCCCAGAGCAAGGCAAACGCAAGGAGGCAGCCAGCTCTTAGGGGCACAAACCAAGGCCATGCCAGCCCTGCCATTAAAAGGCTTATTAGGCTGGTCATTAAGTTCAGTTAGGCATTGGGAACGATTTTCCCTTCTAACACTGCAGTGCCCTCCAAGAACTGGATCCATTCCCAGGCAGCTGGTTTGGGAGACAGGTACTAGTTTTTGGGGCCTTGGCAGCCCCCGCCTCTTGTTTTTGGGTCCTGCGAGGCTGTTTCCTGAGCTTATTACTGAGCCACCCTCCTGTGCCAGGGCCACTGTTTCCCAGACCTGTAGGAGGAGCTGGACGTCCGCCCTATGCTCTGGCTCTCAGGGTTGCATGATCTTGGAGCATATCATGCCCACTTTCTGGCCCAAAGTTCCCTAAGGAGTTTGAACTTGATGATCTCAAAGTTCCCTTTTGACCTGTAGGCTCTTATGATTCTGGGAAATGAGTCCCACATTACCCACACTTCATGGAGTAGAAAGCTCAAGATCAAGCTTTGAGCCTTCTTTTCAGCAGGGGAGGACATCTTCAAAGAAGGGAACAAGGAAAGGCATGGGCATAGTGCAGAGCCCTGGGTAGGACGTGCAAAGGGGCCAAGGCACAGGGTAGCCTTGAGCAGCCAGCTCAACATCCTTGAGCTCTGTCTTCTCAGTAGTAAAACCAAGTGGTCTCACGGCCTTCCCTGACTCAGAAAGTGTGTGTGAGCACCTAACACGCACTTTCTGGATGGCTGCTGGGAACAGGTCTTTGTAGTCTGAGTTATAGCCTGAAAGTGAAGTAGCTGACTGTGAGGTGGGAACAGACCTTCTAGGCACAGCCAGGAGAGGGGAAGTGCAGATAAACCACGGTGTGTTAGGATGAGCACACCCCAGTGACTGACCCCAGGGTTGCATAGGGAAGTAGAAGGGGCCAAGGGGCAGGGTGGAGGGGGGCCTGCAGGCAGGGCCTTGAGCTGCAGCCTCATTTTTCATGGAACTAGAGCCACTGAAGTGTTGATAGGTGTGTGATCAGTGATTCAGGGGACATGTTATCACTCCTCTTGTGAATGCCTTTTTGACATGGCACCATCTTAGGGTAATTGCAAATGTAAAAGGAAATCCATTTCTCCCCAAGTAGAATCCTCTCTGTCAAATGAGAGAACGAACCCTCTTCTCCTACTATACTCAGTGCTGCACTTCTGACACCAGATGTGTGGGGTTAGTCCCACACACACCAGGCAGTTCTCCAGTGGACACCAGCTGAGTGTCCTACAGAACCTCTCAGTCCTGGCACTGACCACCTGGAGTTAACATCAGACCCTCCAGGTTCGATTAATTGGCTACAGCAGCTTGCAGAACTCAGGAAAATACTTTTGCAGGTTTATTTCAAAGCATGTTCTATACTTTGAATCTGGAATGTCTTCCAAAGGTCCATGTGCGCATGGTTTGGTGCCCAGCCCATGATGCTGTTGGGAGTCACTAGAATCTTTAAGAGGTAGGGTCTTTAGTGGGAGGAGATTAGGCCATTGTGGGTGTGCTCTTGAAGGGGACAATGGGTCTCCTGCCCCTTCTTGTCATTTTCTTTGCTTCTTGGCCACCATGAGGTGAATAGGCCTCTGCCACGTGCTCCTGCCATGATGTATCGTGCTGCCACAGGCCCAAAGCAACAGGGCCAAGAGATCATGAACAGAAAACTCTGAAACTGTGAGCTAAAATAAACCTTAGCTCCTTATAAATTTATTCTCTGGTATTTTGTCATAGTAACACAAAGCTAACACAGTATTTTAAATGATACAAATGAGCAGTTAGACAAAGAGATGCATAGTATGAGGTTAGAAAGGGTCATGAGCTCAGGAACCTCTGTCCCCGTGGAATGAGGCATGCTCCCTTCTGTCATTCACTTGGACACTCTTGGAATCTTGTCCTTTTGGGTGTTTATGGAAGCTTCGTTACACAGGCATGATTGATTGAGTCATTGGCCTTGGTGATCAACTCAGCCCTCAACCTCTTTCCCCAGAGGTCTGGATGTCAGGAATAGGGAGGTTGGGGAACTGGGACCGAAAGAAAGTTCCAGCCCTTTAATCACATAGCTGTTTCCTTTGGCAACCAGCCCTCCATCCTGAGGCTGTCTTCACTTCAGAAATCTAAGGACTTGGGGAGCCCTGGGCCAGGAAACCAGATACACATATTTCTTATTAGAAGTCACAGTGGCACACTCTGAAAGGCTCTCATGGCCATTCTCTATAGCGACTGTCCCCTCCTTAGGCTGCAGGGTTACGGAGGGGTCTGCTCTCCTTCTTCCTCCTAAGTGCAAGGCCTTCTTCTCTCACACATGTGGGCGAAGTCTCTCAGTCGTATCCTGAGAGTTGCACTCCCTGGTGCCCATTTCAAACCGCTGGTTTCTCTGCAGAGACCTGCATTAAGGTTAGCCCATGATGCTTGCTTGGGATTGGTGTTCTCAAGCTGC
The DNA here is from genome assembly GCF_964194105.1 of Spermophilus citellus. NCBI lineage: Eukaryota > Metazoa > Chordata > Mammalia > Rodentia > Sciuridae > Spermophilus > Spermophilus citellus. The sequence goes on from NC_138185.1 coordinate 200,797,635, forward strand.
CTGTTCCTGCTTGATGAGAGGGGTTCTCATCTGCCACCAGACGAGCTGTGTAGTGGGGTTGTGTCTTCTGCAGGCCCCAAACCCCATCAGCAGAGGCTTACACAGAAGGCATCAGAACCAGAAGACCAGGGCTGGAGTGGCAGCCCTGCAGGCAGCAGGGACCCAGCTCTTTCATCTTTTGGCCCTACTGTCCTTGGTGTGTGGCATTTGTCATGCACAGACCTCATGATTGCAAGCTGACTGCTGCCCCTCCAGGACTCACCCCGTTTTCCAGGAGGCAAAAGGGCGAATGACTTGGAGGTGAAAGAGAAGGACACCCCCTTAGAAAGCATCTGGCTTTTGTCAGTGAGGGAGACAGGCGTGCGCTCGAGGGGCTGCTGCCTCTTTCTCATTGGTCAGAAATAGAGCATATGCCCCCCGCAGTGCGAGAGGCAAGGGAATGGAATATTTTTAGTTGGGTTCATCATCACCCCAAGCAAAATTGGGGTTTGAATAAAAGGGCAGGCAGATGACTTTGGGCTGGGTGGCAAACTGTTTTTTTGTGATCTGACGCCATCAAGCTAAGATTCAGAAGTCGCTGGACGGTGCTGTCCTACAGTAACTACTGTGTCTTGTGACATGGAGGGTTTGTTGTGCTGACAAGCACAGGAGCAATTTCACCTAATTCTGGAATCTTTCTAGAAGTGGAGAATCCTTCAGAAAGAATCTGAATGCCAGAAAAGCTGCCTTTTAAACAGGGCTGAAGCAGAAGTAGTTGAAGTAAAGGAAGGGACCCAAGAGGCAGAAACAGTAAAGCAGGGGATGGAAAAATGAGAGGGGTCCAGTTGATTTTTCTGTTGAAACAGTGGCTGCTTGTGGCAAGGCTTCAGGAGCTGGCAGAAGGTGTCACGTGCCCAGAAGCGTCTGTAGGCGGGAGCTGGCAGATGGCGAGGGCAGGCTGCTGGGCATGTGACCGACGGTGCTCAGGCAGGTTCAGCAAGGAGTAGCCGGGGCGTGTTGAAGCCAGGGGAATGGTGGTCCCTAGAGACAACAGGTACGAAGGAGACCTGCTGACACACCTCACCAGCATCTGTCTGGGGCTGGTCTTCAGTTATGATCATGGAGAAAGATAGCAGCTCAAGCACAGGAAATATAAACTGATGATCTGATGAGGGTAATGGCAGCGGCAGCTCCGGTTTGCAGAGCACTTCCTGCGTGCCAAGTACAGTGATGCGCCACACTGTTGACACTGGGTCAGCAACAGACCTTGTGTACAATGGTGGTCCTAGAAGGTCATATCACCTAGTAACATCAGAGCTGACTCAGTTGGTGTAAGCACACTGTGCTGTTCCCCAGTGACGAAGCTGCCTGAGGACGCATCTCTCAGAATATATCTCCATCATCAGGTGACACCAACAGCACATTCTTCAATGCTTTGCCTGAATTAACTAATTTGATTCTTAGAATAAAACTTGTGAAGTTCAATATGGTCCTCTCACCAGTTTTGCAGAGTTTCAGTGACTTGCCCACGAGCACACAGCTAGGAAATGGTGAAACTGATTTGACCCTAGACCCTCTGTGTTGGAGTGTTCATACTGCTATAACAGAGTACAACAGATGGGGTGATTTTTTTTCTTTTAGTTGTAGGTGGACACCCAATCTTTATTTCATTTTTATGTGGTGCTGAGGCTCAAACCCAGTGTCATATGTGCTAGGCGAACACGCTACCACTGAGCCACAACCCCAGGTGAGTAATAGAAATTGCCTTCTCACAGTTCTGGAGGCTGGGAAGGGCAGGGTGAGGCAGCAGAGGATTTGTGGTATGGTGAGAACTGTTCTCTGCTTCTCAGATCGTGCCTCATTGCTGTGTCATGGAGGAAGACAGGGCCAAAGGGCCTCCTGAGTTCCCTCTGCTGTTTTGTAAGACAGTGAGCCCTCTGCCCTCATGACCTAATTTATTTCATCATTAATCCTGGAGGAAACGTGGCCATCAAACCACAGCATCCTCTCACTTCAGAACCACTGGTGTCAGCCCGTTAGAGCAGAGCTGGGCACAAGCACCTTGGCTGGCCGACCCTGGGCTTATGCTGAGGTAGTTTGAGTCCCCCTGACCCAGAGGACAGGCAAGTTGGTTTTGAGCTGCCTGTGTCTGGAAGCCTGGGGATTTAGCAGGTGCCCTCTTCCCAGCTATTTGGCAGGAAAGGGAACTGGAGTCACATTAAGTAGGAAGAAACAGTGGGAATGTCAGGAGCAGGTGAGCAGTTTGGGAGAGGAGTCAGGAAAGCAGGATTTCTCCATGCCCTTGGGAAAGTTATAGCAAGTTTCAGCCATATCTAAGAAAGAAGAGGATGGGCTGGGGAGGAAAGGCCTTAAGTTCTTAATCAGGAGGAGAGTTCAAGTTAACTTTGTTGTCCCTAAAGCTATTCAAAAAGGAAGAAGAGCTGAGCATCGTGGCACATGCCTATAATCCCAGCTGAGGCTGAGGCAGGAGGATTGCAAGTTCAAAGCCAACCTCAGCAACTTATCGAGGCCCTAAGCCACTTAGCAAGACTCTTGTCTCAAAATATATATGGGTGAGGGTGCTGTGGAAGTGGCTCAGTTATTAAACACCCCCCCCCCCCCCGTTCAATTCCTGATACCAAAAAAAGAAAAAGGAAAGAGGGCTTCCTTTCACGTCCTCTTCCTCCCTTTTCCCAGCACCACCACCACCACCACATGGACTTGGAGAGCTCAGACAAGCATATTGTCCTGGCTTGACTGAAATTTTAGGACAGGATAAACCAGTGAGGGGAGGGAGCTTCTAGGGGGCTGTCAGAAAAGGGAACAGGTGGGGTCGGGGCAGAGACCTGAGCAGTGTCCGAGTCCAGCCCCCGCTGTTTGCAGAGGGAGGAATGAGGCCTGGGGAGGTTTACTAACTCCGAATCATAGAATCTTAAGAGTTAGAAACGGCCCTTAAATGTCACCTTGCCCTGCTGCCCAAGGTCACACAACTAATTAGTAGAGTGGCGTGCGCCTCGCATCCCACATCCCTGCCCCTTCACAGACCTGAGAGCTGGGCCATTCATCTCAAGTTCACGGAGCAGCCATGCACCGTACTGTTTGTGCAAGAGCGAGGCTGTTAGAATAGAAGCGTCTTTACTGCCATCCTCTGGGACCCTCACAGAAATGAGATGTTGATCATATGAAGCAATCTGATTGAACAGAAAAACTTTCAAGGAAAAAAGTTGTGTCCCCTGAGCCAGCTGCCTGTGCTGAGGGGGACTGCTGCCTTGCAGCGTGAGCAGCCGGAGACCAGGAGGGGAGGACAAGAGGCGCCCGCCATTGGTTAAAATTCTCCTGACAGAATGATCTCCTTGTTCTCCCTTTGACGGATCCGCGCTCTCAAAAATTAAATGCATCTGTGAACATCACACCTACTTCTTTCCTTTTCTTTTTGGTCCTTTATCGAGAAATAACTGAAAGCAGTTTTAATATAAGCAGCAGCAATGCGGGCATTGTAGGTTTAATATGCACATGAAATGGAGGGAGGCCTCTCACAGATCTGAGTTTTGTCTGACCTAGCGGGTTTTTGAGTGAGTTTACTTTTTGACCCTTGCTGTCCTGACCAGAGCTGGTTACTGGTGGCAGTGCCATTGTCTCCTGGTGTCACCGTGGTCATTATGCAAGAGGCCATGTTTAGAAGTGCCAGAGTGTCCTTCATTCTATTTACCAGAAATTCACCAGCAGGGACCATAAGCCTTCAGGAGGCACCCCCACGGCCCTGCCTGATCCCTGGCCTAGCATGTGTCTCCCAGTAGACCAAGTGCTTCCTCTTTGCACACCTCATCCCTTGGGCTATTTTAGTGTATTTGCGGCTTTAGTGGCGGGAAGGTTGTAAAAGAGGAGCAGAGAAAACAACAGAGGGGAAAGAAATCTACCTAGGAAGAAGTCTTCACAGGTTTCTCAGATAGTGAGCAGAAAATTCTCTCCAGAAGTGAAAGACCCATTTATCCAGCAATTAAAAATGAATTGAAGCCAGGTGTCATGTGTGACACTTCCTGTAATCCCAGCGACTCAAGAGACTAAAGCAAGGGGATCACAAGTTCAAGGCCAGCCTGGGCAACTTAGGGAGACCCTGTCTCAAAATAACTGAAAAGGGCTGGGGATGTGGCTCAGCAGTAGAACATCTCTGGGTTAAATCTCCTGTCTACCTGCCCTCAAGAAAATTTCTTTTAAATACATTTATTAAAGTAAAGGAAGTAGGTGCAGAAAGGCCACAACTGGAGTGGAATCCCTGAAGGTGGCACTTGAATACAGCAGATGTTTGAGCCATGGTGTCCTGTGGCAGCTGTCCGCTGCTTTGCCTCCTGTTGTTTGGGGGCTTGGGGGAGGTACATAACTTCTTCCACTTAACCCTTGTGCTGCTTTTACACTGCAGAGTAGCAAGCTGAGTGACGTTCACGTATGAGTTGCATGTTATTCATTGAAATCTCTTTTTGTATGTTGGCTTCAGTGACTTGAACTGGGGGAAAAAGAATCCATTGAAGATTAATTCCTAGCTGTGCAGCTCCCTCCCGATTCCTGATCAATGTGTATATTTACAGTTGAGACTTGCGGGCAGCAGCATCTCGTGTGAGTCAGCATCTTACCCAGCCCCCCACATGCCTGTGTTTGGCCACACCAGGGTCCCCTGTTGCTGCTTGAGCACACCTGGCCCCTTCGTGCTTCTGACCTTTGTTCAGGTTGTTTCCTTCCTTCTTGGAGCTTTTCTTACAAGCCTCCCCAGATCAGCCAACTGGAGAGGCTAGTGTCCTCTGGAACCCACGACATCTTGCTAACACTGGCCTCGCTTGTCCTGCTAAGTTAGGGGCATAGTAGAACCAGGAGTCCTTGCTTCCCCGATGTTGAAGAATAACACGCTGAGGCAAGGTCAGAGTAGAGATTAGAAGTCTATTAAAGGACAGCAGAAAGGACTTCTCCTGGAGGAAGAAGGGGACCCAAGAGGTGGAATCCAGTTGGCGGGCAAATGTGTTCCCCTTTTTATAGGTTTGGTGATGGAATGTAGGTTGGAGGGGCCCGAGGGGTGGGACACAGGTAGGCCAAACGGGCAGGAAGGACTTTTGGGATGGGCTTATCACTTCTCTGGGATGGGCTATCTCCAAATCTGTTGGGGGCTGTTCATTAACACTTCTTTGAGGTGCACTTTGGCCTAGGGCCTTTTCGGGACTTCATTAACATTCCATGAGTCGTCCTGTGTTTTCCCTGAGTCATTCCCAGCATGGCCTCCGTTTTAGATTTCACTCGGTATTAGACCCGATTTACCTAACTACACTGACTACCTAATTTTAAATCTGGCTTCATGTGGACCTTTTTTTTTTTTTTTTGTACTAGGCATAGAACCCAGGGGCGCTTAACCACTGAGCTACATCCCCAGCCATTCTTATTTTTTATTTTGAGACAGTGTTTTACTAAGTTGCTGAGGGCCTTGCTAAGTTGCTTCAAACTTGTGATCCTCCTGCCTCAGCCTTCGGAGCTGATGGGATTACAGGCATGTGCCATGCTTAGCTGTGAACCTAATGTCTAGTTCCAGCTCTGCATCCTGCTACTGTGGGGCTTTCTTCAGGTCCCTTTAGTGAATCCAAGTCTCCCATTTCCACTCTAGCAGCTGCAGTTTGAATGGTGGTAGTTGTCATTTAGACCCTGCAGTTTGTGTGCTTATGGAGGTGTTAGTGTTATTTCTATAATGTTTTTTCCTCCCACCAGATTATAATGTCCTAAACAAAAATCCTCAATTCCCACACCTCCTATTTGTGCCTAAGACATAATTAGCAATCCAATAACTATTTCCTGAATAAAATAATGTTCACTCAAGATAAGTAAAGTCTAGAGCGCTCTCTCTCTTTTTTCTCTGATAGCGTGTGTATGTGCAATTTTTATATAGTCCCATTACTGTTTTTGGCTACTGAAATGGTTTCTTATATTTCAACCTTTTTTTCCTGATAAATATTGTTTGAATCAAAACAAAGATGTTATTTTTAATCTACCCAGCAGGGGGCAGACTTCACCCAGAAATTGCCTTGTAATTCACTATCCCTTCAGGAGGACAGGCTTTGGCGGTCTACATTCAGGATGCAGACATGGGTTCTCATTTCTTTACCAGATACCTTTAGCTCCATCAGGAGCTAAATGGGGTCCACTGGGTCCTAAAACCCCGGAGTGCCAAAATTTGGGTGCTAGGGAATTCTTGTTTGTCATTAAAGAAAGGAGAATACATTTTAGATAATAAACAGATAAAAGGCAAGAACTAGGAACTGAGGGGGAAAGGGTGGGCACTTTAGCTTTCAGGAGAGATTTGAATGAGAAGGAATCTGTTGGCCAAGAAAACTTCAGTTCATGAGAAACAGCTGGCTTTTTACCAGCACTATATGAGGGGGGACCTTTAGAGCTAAGGGTCCCCGAGCATCCAGTTTATAATCTGACTCTGAAGGGGCAGCGTAGCTGCCGTGACAGTGTCAGGTACCTCCTCTTCTTGTTTTCCTTACAAAGGCTTGTTTGGTGGATCACACCGTTTATTAAGATCCTTGTTTTGGGGTTTGCTAAGTGACGTGATCTGGGACTGTCTTCTCTGTCTTAGGCCTGGATAAAATTTATCTCAACATGGTTTAGGAGCAAGTTGAGATTTTTATTGGACATTTTATAACCAAGTGGGGAGAAAACTTTGCAAGAAAATGACATTTTGATCTCTCTTTCCTCCAGAGGAGTGATACGTTTTTAAAACGTGAAGTAGCTTTGGTGCCAGTTTAGTAGTTGATCTTATTTCTGATACTACCCTTGCCAGCTTTTCCTTATGAATTTGGCCCCTGGCTGTAGAATGTCTTCTTTTCACAATGGGGCCATGTGAGTGCCCTGTGTTGGCTTTAGGTTTCTTGCCTGCAGCAGGTTGTAGTTGTCACCATTTGTCCAAACCCTTCACATTTCCCCTGAGATCAGAGGCGGCAGCTTGGAGGAGTGGGCCCAGGAGGGCGGTCCCCTGGGCAGTCAGGGATCTGGCACTTGGTCTATCCAAAGCTGGTTCCGTCTTGCAGCAGAAAGGTGAGTCTAGGGTCCAATATGTGCCGTGGGTATTAAAAGGCTTCAAGGACACTTCCCCCCATTTATCCCAGTTATGTCCCCTGCTAAAATAGGTTAACGGTGTCTAATTAACCACTGAACATTGTCATGCTGCATAAAGATAGCATCCCGGCTGTCCTCTGAGCCATGGTACTTTATCTCCATTTAGATCTCTGCAGTGTTCCATTAGACACGAGAGGAACATTTCACCTGAGTTGATGTCTGCGTTAGCACTGCCTTTCAGCCTCTGGCACATAACCCAGGTGGTAGCACTCGAGGGATCTGGGGTGCTTCAGGGCCTCTCCCCCAGAAGCTAGTGGGGTCCCTGCAGTTGGGGTCATGACTACTTGTGTGGACTCTTGATCATGATGATCAGGACAGACCCCTCACAGCAAGGAGGTGACAAGGACAGACTCCACAGGAGGGGAAGATTTTTTCACATCTTTACCGTTGAGCCCCAGAACGGAACCCTGAGGATTCAGGAGTCCACCAGAATCCAGGCACAATGGTGCACACCTGTGATCCCAGCTACTTGGGAGGCTGAGGCAGGAGGATTACAAGTTCAAGGGTAACCTCAGCAACTTAGCAAGACTCTGTCTCAAATAAATAATCAAAAGGCTGGGGCTGTAGCTCACTAGTAGACTGCCCCTGGGATTATTCCCAGTAAAAAACACGCGCGTGCGCACACACACACGCATGTACACAGAAGTCTACTGGGCCCCGTGGGGCTGTGGTCATGGGATACACCACTGGGACAAGCTTGTCCTCATCCAACCAAATGGATGTCAGTGTAGTCACTGAGTACCAAGGAAAGAGATTGCATTTAAGCATAAGAAATGCAAGAAGGAGGGAACATGGAGGGGAAGGTGACTTACAGACATGATCTCTTTTTTTGCCGTAACTCAAGGTGTCATGTTATAAATAATAACGTACATAATAAATCACACAGAATAATTAAACCAGCATTAACTACTGTATTATGAGGCCTGACAAAGCTGTATCCCTATGTAAGTTGAAATTGCGTCCCCATTAGAGAAAATATTGATGGAATGGAAGTAGAGTCTAGAGGGAGCATTTTGGTTGGTGGAGCCGCTGGCCTGCCTCCGTCAGGTGGGGGTTAAACACTGGGCTTTCAACTCAGAGAGCGGGGCTGGCCTGCTGCTGCCTGCTAGGTAAGTAACCTTGGGCAAGTTGACTTTGCTGAACCCGTCTCCTCACCTGTAAAACAGAGCAAATTAAATAAGATAATGTGACCGTTCAGAAATGCCATGTGTAATACTGTGTGTGACGTAAGCTGTGCCAAAGACAGGAACTTATAACTAACATCACTTAGCCCAGTGCTTGACCGTCTTCCTTCTCTGGCAGGTTTGTGGGGAGGCTGGCTGCAGCCTGGGAGTGGATTTTCCTAAAAATAAAGAGCGAGTAACTGCATCAAGCCAAAGAAAGAGAAATGGGGGTGAAAAGAAGGAAGGGGCTGTCTGAGTGCTGAGCTGAGGGACAAGGCTCTGTAGAAGGACCACCCCTCACCCTTAAGCACCTCTGCTCCAGGAGCCGATGCTTAAAGCATGGGATGGCTTTGTGGCTGAGTGTTTTTGGCCGTTTGGAAAGGACCACACAGAGGTGGCCGTGACTTCCCTTTGCCAGGCCACTGACCAGGAGGGTGCCTCCCTCGCAGGAGGAAGGCAACTAGTGGGTGGAGGTGAGGGAGGAGGTTTATCCCCCGGTGTCCAGAGGTGAGGCCTCACTCTGCAAAATGGCCACAGCCATCAGCAAGTGATGGAGGAGCTCTTAAAAAGAAACCTGGCACTTAATTAACTTTTCAAAGTGCTGGTTCAGCAGCCTTCCTGCCACACATTCTGCATAGTGAACACGCGTCTTTAATCAGGTGTGAATTGCCCTGGTCGCCATGGGGAGAGCTCCTGGGAGAGCTCCTGTGCTTTGGTGTGAGCACCGTGGGCTCCTGTGTGCATGTCAGGACGGCATCCAGGAACAGAGGCTTCCTTCCCTCCACTGACCATTCGGGGGCTCTGGCTGTTCCCTCTTCACCTCAGCCTTCAGGCCATGTCCAAGTTCATTAACACTTCTGGGGAAAGAAAGTAGGTGGCTCAGAAGGAGGGGGCAGCTAGGTTTCGGATTGCTGCTTAGCAACTGGAGCGTTCAGCCTCATGTCTGAAATAAGGTTAGGGCAGAGAGTCTCACAGTCGTGCCTGGGGCCTATTTCTGGAAATTACTAAGGGGGGGGTGGTTAGCACATGTTCATTGAAGAAGCTCCCCAGGTGTGATTCGGTTAAGAGCTACCTGCTTAAAGGACTCCAGCTTTCCGTTGTCTCAGCCTTCTGTGGCCTTCTGGGAGTCAAGAAGGGAGTGGCTGCAGTCAATCCAGACAGATGTCTGGGTGCCCTGGGACACTGGAAAATCAGGCGGGATCCACTTTTGAAAAAGCTGGGGGCAAGGTGTTTGGGACCTAGAGTGAAAGTCGGGAGTCTGGTTTCAGCCTCGTCACTAACTAGCTCTGTGATTTGGGTGAAGCCCCCCTCCGTGGCGCCCAGAGTCCCTGGTATAAAGGGTTCTGCTGAATCCTGCTACACTTCTGTTCCACAGCTCAACTGTGGTGTCCTAGACATGGGAGTCTAAGGGTCTGGAACAGTGCTCCGTCTCTGTGGGGTGGTCTTACTAGCATTAATAGCCACTTCTAGGCAGCCAGGCACGAGGTCCTGGGGGCAGTAATGGACTCCATAGACTGCCTGCCGCCACCAGGCCTCACGGGCCTCAGTGACAGCATCAGTTCCCTCAAGTTGGGGAAGAAGTACATCTGTGAGAAGGTGACCCAGAATCCACAGTTCTCCTACCTCAGCCCCTGTGGGGAGCAGAACATCAGCACCAAACCCCTCTCTGGCTCCCCCCCCCCCCCCCCCCGGCCCCCGGCAGGCTGGTTTAGGTTTTTGTTTGTTTGCTTGGTTTTTTTGAGGGGAGGAGGGCTGGTGTACCAGGGATTGAACCCAGGGGCACTTGCCACTGAGCCATGTCCCTAGCCCAGTTTTATATTTTATTTAGAGACTGGGTCTCACTGAGTTGCTTGGCACCTCCCCATGGCCAAGCTGGCTTTGAACCCATGATCCTCCTGCCTCAGTCTCCCGAGCTGCTGGGATTACAGGCCTGAGCCACGCGCCCGGCCATTAATTGTTGTTTTTAACCTGTCACCAATAATTAAAAATACACCCTACATTATGTTAGGTTGTGAGTAAAACTAAAAACAAAAAGCTTATCCTGTTTGCAGTACACTCTTTTCTGTGGTATAAAGAAGAAGAAGAAGAAAAGGAAAGAAAAAGGAAGGAAGGAAAGCAAAGCAAAGCAGGCTGGTGGCCATCCACTAAATTGATCTCATGATCTAAGGGGTCTTTAGGAACCTGTGCTGAGATGCTCCGTCTCCTGGGCCTGTCACTGTGCTGGCCCCAGGTGCCTCTGGGAACAGATAAAGTGAATCGGAAATGGGTTTTACTTCAGATTCTGTTCTGAGACACCACGCAGATTGTCTGTGTGTTCACGTTTCTGTAGAGAAACACTCTCCCAGCTACTCTCCCAAACATGCTTCCCCTCAGCCTCCTTTTTCTCACATTTGATATCCCCTGGAGCTGTAGGAACCTCTCCCCCCACCTACTGCCTCTTGTGAGAGAACCAGCAACAAGACTCAGTGCTGCGGAGCTAGTCCTGGGCCTGGTGGGAGGGCGCCCTAGGTAGGGACCAGCGTTAGCAGAAATCTGGACTTTCATAAAGAAAATCTCCCCATTTGGGCAACAAATTTATGTTAAAACAAAACAATAAACAAGCCAAACTCTCATAACACACTGGGTAAAGTCCAGAGGTGGCCAGTTTCCATCTGTGATGAAGATCAGAGGCAGGGGGCTCCATCCCATCAGGCTCCCTGTCCACAAGGAGGAAGTACCCAAACCTGTTATCTCTGGCAGAGAGCACGCCACCTAAGAGATGCCCTGCTGCCCATTCCTGATAACTCCTTTTTTTAAAAAATATTTTTTTTAGTTGTAGATGGATATAATACCTTTTTTATTTTAATGCAGTGCTGGGGATCCTCATGCATGCTAGGCAAGCGCTCTACCCCTGAGCCACAACCCCAGCTGCCTGAAGACTCCTTAGAGCTCCCTTCTTCCTGTCTGGGTAGGATCCTTGGGCTCCCTCTAGAGGGGGAGAAAACAGGATGTGGGCTCTCTGGCAATTAAGATGAATATTAAACTCACCCCCCTTCTTGGGTGTTGGGTGGATAAGTGGCAGTTAGTGAGACTCCCCCGAGGATTCACTGTCATTATTACTGTTTCCTTCAGACAAAACCGCCACTGCTTTTTCCAAGCACATTGCTTAGGAAAGGAACAGTTCAGCCACGCTCCTGAAGGCAGTCACAGCCGAGTATGTCCCTTAAGTACAAAGTGAGGGTGGGTTCATCTGCCTCGCCTCCGTCACCTGTTTTTCTCTTACCCCTCTTCAATCAGGCATTTCCACCATTGGTGACATGTTGGCCAAGTCATTTGAACAGCGGGTCATTTGTACAGTAGGCTTAGCGAGTTTGACTTGTGGATGGTTGGAGGCAGTGGTTCTGGGCATGACAGAAACTAGGATAACTTCTTCTTCCCAGGACACAGAAGGTGGCCGTGGGGGCTCGGAGCATTGGCTCAGTGGTCCTCTGACTAGAACAGGCATTAGAATATACCATGTCACCCAGCAATAGGGGTGATGCCCAGGGCCTCTGGTGCAGCCTGCCTTGGCTGCTTGCCGCTGCCCTCTCTGTTCCGCCTCCCTCTACCCCAGCCATCGGGCCCCTCCTCTGCCCTCCAGAGCCAAAAGCTGCAGCCTGGGAGGTCTCTCTGCAACCCCCAACTTTCCCTACCCTCTCTCTCCTCCCTCCTGGTGTCAACCATCCTTTTTTTCCCCTAAATAGTCCAGTTGATGTAGTCTAAATTTCATGGAAGTTACTCTATTTTAAACTCAGGCTTAGCATATATTTTATTTTTGGCTTTTTTTTAAAATAAAAATGAAATTATGGCTAGATTCTCAGGGAGAATCATTTACACCTTGCAGGAATTGGTGGTTGGCTTCAGGACAGCTCTTCCCATGGACCCACCCTGTCAAGGGCTTTCTCATGCATCCTGCCTTTGGGCTCTAGGGACATGGCCACCACCTCTTTGAACCCTGGCTCGCCATGCTAGATTTCCGATCCAAAAATTCATTTAAACAACACACAATTCTTATTGTAGGAATTTTTAGACTAAAAATGTGATCTCCGTGCCCACAGCACCCGGCTTTATCATCATCATCAGTAATTTGCCAGCCACAGTTAGAGGACTTTAGGTCGGGGTTTCGCATAGTGTCAGTAGTGACCTCCTTAGATTAGAATTACCTGAACTTTTTTAAAATAAATGCATAGTCCTAGGCTCTTCCTCTCCAAACCAGCTGATTCAGGGACGTCCCACTGCTGGACCAGCAGTTATGTCTAACAGTGTCCCCAGATGGTTCCTGTGCCACTGAGTGTGTGTCAACCATGCAGCCTATTCCTCGTGGAATGTCATGGGGGATAACCAGTTGCCAAGCCTACAGGCAGAACTTCTGCCCCAAGAAGCTCTACATGCTGACAACTACCACCTCCAAATAAGACCCAGAGCCTCAGTCTAAGAAAACACTTTGATTTTCAATGGGACAGTTACTATTGAAAGGAGGGTGCCATATCATTTGTGTTCATTTAGGTTTTAAGGTCCTTGTTGAACCTGCTCTTAATCGCGCCAGTTTCACTTGTAATTATGCTGGAACAAAGCAGTACAAGGCACTGTAGCATCTGTGGTTTGCTTGTGCTGATTATGGGGCTGGTCTAGAAAGAGGAATTGAATAACTAGGCGTGGTGGTACACAGGTGGAATCCCAGCTACTCAATGAGGGAGGATCACAAGTTCAAGGCCAGCCTCAGCAACTCAGACCCTGTCTCAAAATAAGAAGGGCTGTGAGTGTGGCCCAGTGGTAGAGTATCCCTGGGTCCAATCCCCAGCATAAGGAAAAAAAAAAAAAAAAAAGAGGAATCAGATAATTAAAGCACTGTGATATACTAATTTGTCCCCACCTTTGAAACCCTTTCCCAGAACATTACCCCAAATGTGAGACTCGTGTGTTCTCAGAAACCTCATCTTCTCTTTTGCAGGTTTGGGAGGAAGGCTTCAGAAGAGATAGAAGAGTATGTATCCAGTTTTCCTATGGCATCCTCTGGTGACCTTTGTCAACAGCACAGCCCTGGTGGTCATTATATCTTCAGCCTGTGGTGAACACAGCGTTTAGAAATAAGATAGCACAAATCTGGCTGTGGACCGGGGCTGGTCTCGTGCATACTGGGTCAAGGGCTTGGACGGTGCTGCCTCCCTGGCTGACGGTCTGGACTCTGGTATCAGTGCCCACATCATCTCTCCCACCGAGTGATCTCAGAATTGCTATGTGCTCGTCTCAGGATGCTGACCTAAGCTTGACAGAAACAGGCAGAAGCAATGCCAGCTTGCTAAGCCTTACCTTCTCCTCAGACTTACCTCAAAAAGAAAAAGAAGTTTCTAGATGAATGTGACTGTAAAAGCAAGGCCATCAGTGTCACACCTCCAGGGGCAGGGAAGCATTCATGTCATGGTGCGTGAGGACGGCCTTCAGAGTGGAGCATCGGGCAGGCCGTGGAACCATACATGGCAGAGCCAGTTGCCCAGTTAGGTCTGACCACGATGGGGGATGAAAGCTGGCGTAGGGACATAGCCACCTAAGAGAAACAGTGGCTGCAATAAAAAATGGGTGTTTCTTTTGGGGTTTAAGACTCATCATCTTCTCTCTTTTTCTTCTTTTTTTGGGGGCAGCCACCGCCTCAGACGGCACAGCCTGGATGGAATGGATGACGGAGGAGGTAAGATGACCACGCAGGAAGTCAGGCATCTAGAGAGGGCGCAGAGCCCTGGGCATTTCTTGGACTGCAGCCTTGCTGAACTCGTGTGCAGTGGTCTCCTCACGCACAGAGTCCTATCACCATGCCTTGCTAATGATCTTGCCTCTGCTCAGAGTACCTTACCCCCATCATTATCCACTGACCTTGCTTGTCCTTGAAAACCTAGCCAAGTGTCGCCTCCTCTGGAATGTCTTCCCTTTCCATCCTGTCCTCTCTCTCAGATGTCCTCTGTGCCCCCACAGCCTCCTTGGCAAACCTCCACCATAACGACAAGAGCTAGACCTTCCTGGGTGCTCAGTGTGCACCAGGCACCAGCACTGCCAGTTCTGTCAGTTTGTAGGTTACAATACTGAGCCTCACCACAACTCTTCAGATGGAGAGTACCATTGTCATCCCCATCTCATAGTCATAGGAACTGAGCACCGAGAGAGTGCCTGAGGTCACAGCTCTGCTAGGATTTGAGTACACTTAGGAGGTCCCACTCTGACTCTTGGTTGACTTGGTTGCCCCCTCCCCATCATCTGCCCCAGGCACTAAGCTCCTTGATGGCAGACACTCTGACTTATTCACTTGGCATCTGCAGTACTGACACATAGTAGTCGGTTAATACTGACTGTGGAAATGAAGGACAAATAAGGACTAGAAAGGCCAGCGGTTGTGGCTCTGCATCAGCTTGTGTTCAGGACTCAAGGGAAGAGATATAGCCTGTGTGACTCTCTAAAAGCAACCTACTATAGGGGAGCTTATGTTTGGAACCTAAAATTACTAAAGCTTTTTTAAACACCTGCATATTGGGTTGGGGCTATAGCTCAGTTGGTAGAGTGCTTACCTTGCATGCACAAGGCCCTGGGTTTGAGCCCCAGGACTACAAAAAAAAAAAAAAAAAAAAAAAAAAAAAAAAAAAAACCCTTCCTTATTTACCGTTTTCATACTTCTCACTCCTTTATGGAGATCCTGGTTCCTCCCTGGCATCCGTTTCCTTTAGAACTTGATACTTTTTGGTGGAGCAGCCCTGTCTCCCGGCCTGAAAGTGTCTTCACTTTTCACCAGACACAGAACTCTAGGCTAATGATTCTTTTTTTTTCTTTTCGCACTTTAGTTACTTCATCATCTTTTGTCCCACGTTCTTTCTGGTGCGACGTCAGTAGTCGTTCTTGTCTTTGTTCCCCTCTGTGCAATGTAGTTCTTTTGTGTATGTGTCTATTCTATTTGAACTTCCGGAGTCTGTGGATTTATAATCTTCATCAAATTCAGAAAACAGTTTTAGCCAGTATTTCTTTCTTTTTTAAAATAGTTTTATTAATTGTTGAAGGACCTTTATTTACGTATTTATAAGTGGTGCTGAGAATCGAACGCAGTGCCTCACACATGCTAGGCAAGTGCTCCACCACTGAGCCCCAGCCCCAGCCCCACCAGTATTTCTTTATATATGTTTTTCCTCCACTCCTTCTGGGATTCTAGTTATGTTTGTCCACACTGTTGTCATGGAGGCAGTGGTTTTTCTGTTATTTGTTTGTTCTTCAGTCTACTTTTCCCTTTTCTTCTGTTTGGATGGTTCTCTTGCTGTGTAACTGCTCTTTTCTTTTTTGTGATTTTTTTTTTAATGTCCAATCAACTATTAAAATAGCCCATTCAGGGACTGGGGATGTGGCTCAATGGTAAAGTGCTTGCCTGGCATGAGGCCCTGAGTTCAAATCCCCAAGCACCAAAAAAAAAAAAAAAAAAAAAATAGCCCATTCAGTGAATTTGTTATAGCTCTAGAGACTTCATTTATTCCTTTTGAGGAGTGGTTACTGGTGGTAACTACTGTACCACTAAGGTACATCCCCAGCCCTTTTTATTTTTATTTTGAAACAGAGTCTCATTAAGTTGTTCAGCCTGGCCTTGAACTTGGGATCCTCTTGCCGTAGCTTTCTGAGTAGCTGGGATTACAGGCCTGCGCCACCCTCTTGGCTAGTTTTCTTTATTCTTGATGATAGGCGTTATAGTAGCTGTTTTCACATCCTTTTGCTGCTAATTCCATTATCTCTATCTTTTCTGAGCCTGTTTCTATTAGTATGATTATAAGTCATATTTTTCTGCTTCTTTACACAATTAGTAGTTTTTGACTGGATGCTGGACATTGTGAATGTTCATGTGTTGAATGGCTGGATTCTGCATCTTTCTTGAATGACTGACCTATTTATTTTGGTAGGCAGTTAATGTATCTCTTCATTTTGAGAATTGTCTTGGAGTCTGATAGGGCAGGTCTGGAGTTAGCCCTAAACACTGAGGCACTAAGGGTTCTCTGCTGAGTGCCTGGTTCTTCACCAAGGTCTCTCCCCTCTGGCTGGATGGAGCTGAGCCTCTTGCAGTTCCATATGAGCTCTGGGGATTGTTCAGCTCACATTTTCCTGGTGCTAATTCTTTGCCCAGCCTGTGGGCTTTCACCTTACATAGGCATGGCTTACATACAGACAGTCCGGATCCTGAAGCTTTTCCTCTGCACAGCTTCCCAGTCTTCTCTTCCCTGGCCATGGTCAAGTCAAACTGTAACTGCTGCCAGAGAACGGAAATAAGTTAGCTAAGCTGCCCAGGTGAGTATTTGGCACACTAACAATTGCAACCTGCTTGCTGTGGTGCCCCTGAACATCAGGACTGAGCACTGGAGAGTATAGGGGTCATGTGAAAAAGTACTTCTACCTCATCTCATCCCAAAGGGGTTCCAAGGTGGAGAGTCAGCTCTAGAGGTGAGACGGGCAGCCTACCTGTGGAGCAGCGAGAGCTCCTGAGCATGCTCTTGTCTTTCCTCCATGGTTTTCTTTGCTTTCCAGTATCTCCTGTTGACAAGCTCGTTTCTTTTTGCCAGATCTTCCTCCTTTAGCTTTAGCCACTAATCTCCTTTCAGCTGCCAGACTTTATCCCTAATAATTCCCAGTGACCCTGGTAACTAAGACACCTGCATTTCTGTTCTCAAAGTCTGTTTTCCCAGACCTGTACCTGGGATGTCCTGCCAGCACTGAACTGGCAACTCGGTGATTGGTGGTTGCTGGCACTGCTTTTGTTCTGACTATCCTCACAGATTGTCAGCTGCTTCAGCCATGAATTGCACAGGACAGTGAGGTGACTGGGAGGATGTGCCAAGGACTCAAGGAAACAGGGCCTCCTCTAGATGTTAATAAAAGTGTTAGCCAGCCGGGCGTGATGGCACATGCCTATAATCCCAGCAGCTCGGGAGGTTGAGGCAGGAGGATCATGAGTTCAAAGCCAGTCTCACCAAAAGCAAGGTGCTAAGCAGCTCAATGAGATCCTGTCTCTAAACAAAATATAAAATAGGGCTGGGGATGTGGCTTAGTGGTCGAGTGCCCCTGAGTTCAATACCCCCAAAAAATAAAAGTGTTAGGAGGTTGAGCAGCAGCGTGCAGGAAAATTTATAATGCTAGAATAATGGTTCTGGAGTCTCAGATTTGAATGAGGGAGAGGGAAATGGTAATGAAGGCAGATAGCTTATAGCATGAGGATCGGGCCAGTCTGGGATGGCACATAGGAGTGAGCATACTGCAAGTCGGCTGTTTCCTGAGTGGGTCTTCTTGGGACAGTTTCAGTCCCCAGTTGCTTGTGTATTTGTCAAAACACTCAGAGACTTGTGATGTAGGGAAGAAAACATTACATTTTGGAAGAAAGATTTTAAGAGTTCTTCAGCCAAAACTTCCAAAGGAAAACAATTAAATTCACTGTCCTGTTGGAGGGCTAGTCAGCTTTCCCATACTCTGTCTT
This sequence comes from Spermophilus citellus, assembly GCF_964194105.1. Classification (NCBI taxonomy): domain Eukaryota; kingdom Metazoa; phylum Chordata; class Mammalia; order Rodentia; family Sciuridae; genus Spermophilus; species Spermophilus citellus. The sequence continues at coordinate 200,815,428 of NC_138185.1, forward strand.
TCTAACTCCCTGGAAAGGACTTCGGAAATCCTACTTTCTCCATCTTTATCGTCATAGAAAATGGTGCATTTCAAGGAGTGACCTTTAAATGTCAAAGCAAAACTTTCTGAATGCTGCCGTTTGCCCATGTAGTAAATGCATGCTATTAGAAGTTGTATGGGCTGCCATGAGAGATGTCACTGTAAAAACAAATTGTTGAGCTGCAAGGGACTCTGTAGGCCTTCTTGGCCAAACCTGCCATGTGGAAACATGTTAAGAAATTGAGGCTTACAGATTATTATACAATATAGTGGGACTCAGAGAGACTCTGGTCTTCTGACACCCAAGAGAACGCTTGCTGTTGGACCTCAGTGTCCACTAGCATTACCATCGTCAGGTATTACCAAGCACTTATGTGCCACCGGCCAGGCCTAGCATTTTACATGTTCTCTTGTTTCATTCTGAAATCCATGGGAAAAATTTTTTTAAAATCATCTTTGTCAATATCTTATTTGCATATAGTAAACCATATCCATTCAAAGTGCATAATTTGAGTTTTGATGATATACATGTCCTGTGTAGCCACCACCGCCATCAACATACAGAACATTCCCATCACCCTCCGCCATAAGACAAAATTTCCTCATGCCCCTGTCCATCTCTCTTCTGCCCCTGGCCTCAGACATTTACTGATGTGCCTGGCTTTTTTCATTTAGCATAATGATTCTGAAATTCATCCTCATTGTTGTGTATGTTGTTAGCCTGTTCGTTTTTATTGCTGAGTAGTATTCCATTGTATGGACATACCACAGTATGTTCACCTGTCAGTAGACATATGAAGGGTTCATTATCCCCATTTCGAAGATGAGCAAACTAAGATAGAGATAACTTTTTCTAAGGTCACACAACTAGTTAATGGCAGTACCAGGATTTGGAGGTGGATCTTGAACCCCAGAGCCCTCATTCTTAGTCTCTGTAATAGATGCTGGGACCCTCAGAGAGGCTTCTGGTGTCTCATTCAATGAGTTAATTTGTATTGATGTCAGTTTCCTGATTTATGACATAGAGTGCCTCAAGTGATTGATGGGGTGCTTAATAACAATTTCACTAAGGAAGGAAAAAAGAAAGATGCCTATTTTCAGAGAACACCTCTAGTATTTTTTCCCCCTTCATAAACTTGCAACATGAAATTCATGATTTGGCCTTTATTTGGGCCCTGGAGGCTTGAAGCATGAAACCCTTCCTTGTCAGAGAGCGCACGTGCTCTTCCCTCCTGGAGGAATGCCTCTTCTCCAGCATAAATCTGTTTTCCATGCAGGCATGCTTGGGTCCTTTAATGGAAACTCAGTTCATATGTTACACTTCACACTCGACTTAGTCCATTTCACTCTCTGTGAATGTTTAGAATCCATTATGAAGTAAGAATCATATGTTACATATAACTAGTTTCTAGAATTATCTTTGCTCGGAGAATTACTTGGTTGGCTGGTGAAGGCTGCTCCTTTGAACTTAGAATATCCGGTGGGTGAGGAGACTCCAGGCAAGATTTCCCTGAATCATCCATAGATGCTCACTCAGCGGAGACATGAAATAGCTCTTTGGACACCTGTAAGGAAGCCTGCTGGTTCTCTTAATAAAAGTCACATCCAGGTTCTTCCAGGTTGTCAGTGCAAGGACCTAGGAGGGGGATGATCATTTCTTACAGTTAGTGGGGGTGGGTGATGGGTGAGGAATCCCAAAGGAGAAATAAAGACCAGAGGTCAGGTCTCCTTCCTCCTCCATGGTCCCCTTCTACCAGCAGACTTGGAGGTGTCATTGAGGAAAGCCAGCAGGTTTTGGTGCAGTCCCTGTCCTCTGGGAGCTTCTGGTCTGGCGAGGAGAGAGCCTCACTCCTTTCTTTCCGTCTCTCATGGTGAACTCTCGGGAGCCATGTCCCTCTAGATGCACTTCTCAGCGTTCAGGCTCCCTGGCTTCACCCTTGGTACACGCAGCTCATTCTTCCCTGGGGAAGGCACACTCTTCCTTCCAAGCCCCCGATGCCTCCGAAGAAAAGAGAAGCATGGCCTCCCTCCACTGATGCCTCCTGCTTCCCAGGGAAGAGAAGAGAAAAACAGGGAGGAGAGAGCTTTGGAGGTAGATGAGACATGTCTTCAAACTGAGAAGAAGAGGAAGAGTCAGTGATGATTAGAGGTGGCTTTGTGCCATGTTGGTTAACAAGAATGTCCTACGTGGGGACTGTTTGCAAGACCACGGCCAGGCTGTAAGCCTGATGGCTGTGTGGTCCAGGTGGATGATCTGAGCCTGTGAAACAGCAAGATAGAAGGGGAGGGGGCACATCCTGAAAAGTGACAGGTTGGGGGCACAGCTCATGGTAGAGCATGCTCTTGGAATGCACAAAGCCCTGAGTTCAACCCTCAGCACCAAAAAAATAAAAACTGGGGGGAAAAATGACAGATTTTTCATTTCTTGGTCCTGGGGATCGAATCCAGGGCTCTGCACATGGTGAACAGGCTCTCTACCACTGAGCCACACTCCAGCCCCCAAGAAAGAATTTTATAAAAGCACATGTAAACGAATTGAAATGCACCTACCAGTTGGATTAGGTCTTTGGGAACTGGTCTGCAGGTCCTTCACAAGACCTTATGGGCCTCTGCTGTAAAGGAACTCAGGACCTTATTGGAAGATAAAAGATCAAAAGCACTACAAGAGTTAAGTAGCTAAGGCAGCCCCCAGTGATTGCCATGTCGGTGGCTTATATTACTAATGGCCTTGAGCTGAGGAGAGGAAGAAATCCCTGTGGGCTGAGAGCACTTCAGGGAGAAGGAAGAACTCGTACTGGGTCCTGAAGGATGGGCAGGGCTTGGTTAGCTAGAGAAAAATGAGAAACGCCTCCCAAGGTAAGATGCCAGATCCGAGAGGAGACCCCAGCTGGAGGGTGAAGAGGGAATTCAGGTGACCAGAGGAGAAGCTGGTTCTGCTGAGCCAAGCCTGCGTCTCATCCATCATCAGCGACAAGTCTTCAGCCGCCCTACGTGCTCTGCCTTGAATGAAGTTGTAAAGACCAGCAGTCATCCACCTTGATGATTCCAGGTAGCATCACTCCCAGCTGTCGCCATCGCAGTGCTTCAGGGACATTGAATTTGTAACAGAGAACAGCTGGAAGATGACAAGACAGATCCCAAGATGACAGTAGGGTCCCAAAATTGTAGGGAGGTAAAACTGGTCTTGAAATGGCCATCCTTCAGTGACATTATCACCCATTCTGAGAATCAAGTTCCTGCTTTGTCTGAAGGCCCTGGACTCTTGTCATGGAAAGTTGAATGGCATTAGAGAAAGGTCAGATCTAGAATAGGGTTGAACTCAGCCTGTCCAGGTGACTTTGGGGAAGTCACTCATTGACTCTTTCAGCAGCTGTTTGCTGAACATTCCTACCTGTGATGCACGGGGCTGGGCTCTGGGGATGCAGTGGTGAAGGAAACGTCACCGTCCTTGTCCCCGTGCAGTTTATCCAGTCAGGGAAGTAGGGGTCAAACAGACACACAATTATGATTGAGTGCCCCAAAGGAAGAGTGCAGAGCCCTATGAGAAAGAAAAAACAAAAGACTGATGTGGATCAGGTGATGCGGGAAGGCCACTCTGAAGCAGGGACTTTCAAACTTCAATGTAAACTTCAGGAGAGGTGGTAGTGGGGCTGGGTGGGGAGGAGGGAGAGAGCAAGGACCAGGTTATATCACTCCCTAACCTCTTGAAGGCCTGTGTGGTCTCCCCAGCTCTAAAACCAGCTCACAGAAAGTAAACTCGGGGCAGAATGTGAACCTTTAACAAAAGAACATCACAGGTTGGGGACGGAGCTCAGTAGTAGAGCACTTGCCTAGTGTGCAAGAGGCTCTGGGTTTGATCCCAGCACTACAGAAAACTAAATGCATTGAGAGGCCGTGGATAGAAGAAAGGAAATTCCTTATTTTAAAAAAGGATGAAGAATATTCAGGATAAAACAACAAGTGAATGTGTAATTAGACAAGAACTCAACTTTCAAATCATTTACTCAGAGCTAAATTCAAATTAGAAAAGAATTTGTGAGCCCCACAGTATGTCTTTAAAAAGTAGAAGGTCTCTGAAAGCACGAGTTGAAATTTAAAAAAGCCATCAGTGATTCTTGTGTTTAACCATGGCCTTTTGGTGTCGCGCAGGGCTGTGAGTGGAATTGGGACTCCCCTTCCCCGCAGTCCCGGCTCTTGGGCGTGCCTGGGCTCCACTGGAGATGGGGCTCCTTTGCATCCTAAGATACAGTCTTGACAGAATTGAATACCTCAAAACCTTAGGAACAATAAATCCTTCTGGCCAACCAAAAAGTATTTAATTCCTAAAGGACAAGCCTACGCGAGCCACTTCTAGCCAGGGGCGATTGGGACTTAATTCCGCAAGTGTAGCAATCTGGATGATCTGAGAGCTGAGTTTAAGGGTAATTGCTCAATTTTCTATCCATGTCAACAGGGAAAATAGGTAAAAGTGGCTGAACACAGCCAGGCAGCCAGGCTGGAGATGTGAAGTGCTGGGCTGTCAGTGGGATTGGAAATATGCTATCTCTAGAGGACCATCTCTCCGCCACCCCTCCATGTCCTCCACTCGCTGTTCATCTCTCTCTTGGGCTTTCTGATTCTTTTGGGCTCTTTTTCATTCCTTGCTTAACCCTTGACTATATTCTTCATCCCTTCTGTTACAAACATCAGAGTCACCCTGAGCCTAAACAGCATCAATGTTGAGAAAGAAAAAGTAGAGGAATTCTTTAAGAGAAGATCAGTTAGCCAGGTTGGGGCGCACACCTGTAACCCCAGCACCTTGGGAGGCTGAGGCAGGAGGATCTCAAGTTCAAAGCCAGCCTCAGCAATTTAGCAAGGCCCTAAGCAACTCAGTGAGACCCTGTCTCTAAATAAAAAAATAAAAAGGACTGGGGATGTGGCTCATGGTGAAGCACTGCTGGGTTTAATCCCCAGTACAAAAAATAAAGGACAGATGAATTGGAACCCTGGTGTCTCAACTCCATTCTCCCTTAGAACATTCCATGGTGTACTGCATTCCTTCCTCAAGCTTAAGACAGCTTCATGGAGCTTCCTAGGTGGCTCCTAAACCTAGCTCCTTTGCCTCCCTGATTTTATTTAAACTCCTATAACTACCACTGATGTTTTATTAAATAATGCTTCTTCAAACAGGTTTGGTTTTTTTGAATTTCAAAGTTATTGGGACTAGTCACTGAAGTTTTTCTAAACCCTGTCTCTTCCCAAGCACAGGAGCAGGAATTGCAGCAGGGGTAGGGGTTTGTACTCACTTGTTCCTGGATTAAGCTGCCCTCTTGTATCTGTGCTTGGTTCTATTCATAGGACTCTGGTAAGCAATTTGAAAAAGAAGTCATTCTTGTAGGAAGTGGTTCTGACAGTTAATGTTTTGTTTGCCATGCACCAGGCATTGTGCCTTACCTGCAGTACTTCAGTTAACCCCCCCACCCCAGCAATTCTGAGAGATACTGTGATTCTCACCATCTAATGGCAGAAAAAAATCAAAGCTTTGTGAAGTTGAAGAACTCACTGAGGTCACATGGCCAGTAAGCCAGGATGTGATGGCAGATCAACAGTCAGCTTTCCAGGAGAGAAACAGTGTGCCAGTTTCTGTGGTGCAGATATTCCTACCACGGCTGGTTTTAAGCTACTACCATGACGTCAGTGTCCACAAAGTTAGGACGTCACAGTCGCATCATATTTCCAAGAGCATAATTTCAAGAGCACAGGTGAAGTAAAGTGTATTAGCATGTAGAAAGTGGTGAGTTTGAGGATCTGTTACCTTTGTTTTTAATATATCTTAATTATAATTGTATAACTTCATCTTTATTGATGTTTATATTTGACAACCTGGCTTTCGTCAGTTTTCCATTACTATAACCAAATACCTGAGATAATTAACATATAATGAGAAAAAGGTTATTTTGGCTTATGATTTTGGGTGCTCCAGTCTAAGATGAGGCCCATTGCTTTGGGCCTCCAGCGGGGTGTTGGCTGATAAGTGTAAGAGGCTCATGCCAGAGCAAACTGTTTACTTCAGGAGCCAAGAAGCCAGGAAAAAGAGGAAGATAACAGGGTCCCACAATCCCATTCAGGAAAACAACCCCAATGACTTAAGGACCTCCTCGGCCCTGTCTCCTAACATTTCCACCAACCTGGCACCAAGCCTTTAACACAGACACGGAGAGCTATTTATGATTGAAACTACAGCAAACTCACATGCAAAATTCCTGTAAGTTTAGCAGGTGGCTTTGTGCTAACTGCTCAGCATGCTCGTGCTGGTAAGCGGCAGTGCTGAGGATCTGATGTGGTCTTGCGTCTCCTAATCCCTCTGCCCTCACTGGGCTGTTAGCGGCTCTAGGCTGCTCTTTGGCCTCGCCTACTGAAGAAGCAACCTCTGCGCGATTTTCCAGCACCCTGTTGCACATTTGCTCTCCTCCACTGGTTCTCAGCATCACCCGTTGGCTGATCCTCTTCCTGTGAAGTCTTGTCCACAACAGTGTCTGGGCTGAACAAAGAAAAGCTAAAGAGGCCAGGTCGTTAAAGCTCTTGTCACACGAAACAGAATTTTCAGGTTTGACGGGTCCTCTCTTTCTTGTTATCCTTTCTTCTCCATCAAGTCCACTGAGATTACTTTTGCATAATGAATTCCTGTGTCTATGCAGAATCTTTCAGAGGAGAGAACCTATTTTAAGGCAAGAGGATGGAGTTTCTGTGGGTTTGGATGAGTTGGGGAAATTTGGGAGGTTTGGTGAGCCCAGAGGCTCCCCAGGGTACTACGTGGGCTCTGAAATGCCATGTTCCTAGCTCCCTGCAACCCACCTCAGACACAGCAGAAGAAATAAAGCAGCAGCACAGAGAGAGCGACATTTGAAAGACTGCATGGACTATAAGAGGACGCTAGGAAGTGGTACAGGTGATGGTGGGAATACCAAATGGAGTCTGTGATGGCTAGAGGTGGAATCCGCTGGCTGGTTGCATTATAGAAGAGGGATTTTTGTTACACTGATGCTTTACAAAAGGGGTAGTGCTCTATTTGCATGCCATGGCTGTGACTGTGGAATATTTCGAAGGACTACCATAGATGAATCTAAGAGACGGAGTCTTGCTTGTTTTTTTGTTTTCAATCTCATGGATATATGCCAGTGGACAGCCAGCTATCTTAGCTAAGGTAATAAGGAACCTTAGGACTAGAGTTGCCAAGCAATTGTGTAAGATCAGCTAATTAGGGGTGGATCTAGGATCCAAGATTCCTGATTCCTAGTGGGGTGCACCTTCTAGACCAGGGATCTGAATTTAGTTCTTTCTCGATAGGTGGTTACAGCCAAGTTCCTGGCAGCTAAAAAAAAAAAAAAAAAATGAACTCTAATAGATGTAGATCCTTGAGGTCACAAGGGCTTGGGTTTCACCAGAGCAGGGCCCCAGAGTAAGCAAGACACTACAGAAATTACATGAACTTCCTAAGGGTTTCTTTAAGTGAAAGAAGTGGTTTTCACTTGGCTCTGGATTTTGCAGGAGGAGATGCAAGGCAACATGACCCTAGCCTAACAAGAGCGTGCGTAATCACAGAGTAGGTTTCTGGAAGTCCACCAGAGGGAGAGATGTTGGGAATTACCTGATTCAGCAAGTAGGATAGAGACTGGTTTGCTATCTTCTTCTGGCCCCCTCTGCTACAAGAGACAGAATTCCAGTTTGGAGAACTGTATTAAGCTTGGTTTTAGTTCCTGGTCAGCTCAGTCATGTTCTTCCTTACCTTTGCTGGGCTGCACAGCAAAGCCCAGAGTCCTGACCAGACCCCCTGCTGCATTGATGGAGCTGGAAGGGAGTGTGTTTATGCCCCAGGGTGGGGGTGCCCCGAAATCACTTAGGTCACACCTGGGAGCCCCGAATTACTATCATTACATCTCTGTCCAAAACATGCTGGTAGTAACCTCCTCTGGGGTCCCATTTTCTTTGTTTCTGTAAGTAGCTTCCTTGCATGTGCCCATCTGAAGAGGTGGAATGGGAAGAATGAACGAAAAGTCTTGTGCCACGCACACAGGCATAACCTTCCTCCAGGAACTAGGAAAACGCCATCAGCAGTCTGTGGTCTGTTTGGAGGAATGTGATTAAGAGCAAATCATCTGACAGTAAACACCAACAGAAGTAAAGAGTTACATCTCCCTGAAATCATTACAGAGATCAGGGTGTTTGTTCTGTGACTCCCTGGCTTCTGTCCTCAATGAATTCAGAAGACAGGATCAGGATAGGACAGAGTTATACTCCCATTCAGTGTCACACAGCTGCCCATGCATGGCTGTGAGCTGGGGAAGGACGGGGACACGTCTCCGTGAAGTTGTGAAGAGAGGGGCAGCTAAGGGTTGAGAGCAGGTGACATCCTAAACACACAGGCCCACATTGGGGAGAAGCACTGCTCAGAGAGATCTCAGACTCCTTAGATTTTTATTTGACCAGAAGGAGATAGAGGGTCAGTGTCCTATGAGGTCTCTTTCAAGTGATGGGAACTGTATAAAGAAAAAGCCTAATGCTGTCTGCCATGGAAAAAGATAGGTTGCACCAAATAGTCTTCGTCCAAAAACAGCAAGGGGTAGATGGCTGGTGACTGTTCACACACTCCTGGACCCACAGCTGTGGTTCACTTTCTCAGTTTGGAGCCTGACCACCAGGTGAGCTCAGGTGAGATGGGAGGGGACAGGGATGTTTATGCATCTGAGGTTGGACTTAGGACATCACTTAGCCCTCAGCTGGAGAAACATTTTCCTTCTGATGCTCAAAATGGAGATTAGTTTCTAAAGAAGGACATGAGCCAGCAAAACCTAGAGAAGGCAGAGATCTGGGGGAGGTGACGGGATCCTCTTACCCTAGCGAGAGGCAATCGTGATGGGCAGCTGGTGGATCTTCCTTCCTCTCTCAAGCTTCACAGGTGTCGCTGTGCGCGTGGTGCACATGGACTCGTCAGCGAACACACGCAGGAGGACACACTGGGAATGTGATTCCCAAGTCCATAAGTGTGGTTGACGGACTAGGTTTACCTAAAAGACCCTTTAAGAGAAAGCTCTTGAAAGATGATTACAGAATTGAGACACCATCATTTAAAAGTGCCCGAGGCAAACTCCTTTGAAAATTGCAGCAGCATAGGGACAGAGAAAGAACCTCGCAGCCCTTGATTGTTGTGCTGTTCCCTGAGGACCCTGCCTCCCCCTCCCCCTCCATTTCTCATCTGATAAGAGAGAGAGCAGCATCTATCTTATGAAAATCCGATTCGGGGATGGCTGTGATCAAAACCAGCTGGCTGTCACCAGCAGTGGCCTTGCGCGGAGGGAACCGCTCAGAAGCGTTCCGTATGTGGGGGTGTCACGGGTGGCACCGATCAAAGGAGCATTTTTTTAATAAATATATATAAGGAAAAATACAAAACCCGAGGATTGGGAATGAAAGCAGTGTAGTTTGTCTTGTTTTTCCCAGCGAAACATGAAGAGGATGAAATGGAATCAGATATGCCCGTCTCTAACATGCTTGGACTGGCGCCCCGAAGAAGGCGCTCTGTCACATTAGTACCGTGTCATTCATCGTGGGCCTCATTGAACAGTGGGGAGCTGCAGCTTTCTGTTCCTTCCAGCCACTTCATTCCTCCGTCCCGTTTAAAGTCCTTCCCCCCTCCTTGTCCTTAACACAGCTCTGCAGATGAAAGCTAGAGAGAGCTCGCGGAGGGGCTTTGCTCCTTGTTTCCTTCAGTTGTCACTCACGGTGTCCCCAGAGGCCACCCTGGCAGGTGACACTGAAGTCTTCTCAGAATCACATCACTTAAGGCTCCTGGTTGAACGGAGTCCCTCTCTAGAGAACCCTGTGGTGACCTGTGCGTCCCTCCTGAGCGCTGCCTGTGGATTGCTTGCAAGGCGGGGACCTGGTCAACGACCGGCTGTGCTGTGGACACCGGTGGCCTTCAGTAGGCTTGGGCGGGTGGTGGGGAACATTTCCATCCAGGGCCTTGTGACCGTAGCTCTTCAGAATTCTGCGGCCTCACTGGGGGTGCAGTAAGGAGGGCACCCACCACCCGAGCCCACTCGCCACTGTTAGCAGGCCCTGTTCTCTGCCAACAGCCCAGCCAGAAACCCACTCTGGAGAGGCCAGGCAGGGACCACGCCAGTGCTCTCAGCCCATCGTCCGCTGAGAGTCCTCCCAGCGTGAGGGCTGAGGGAAAACCACTTTGACCTTGCTTCTCTCAAGGTCTGCAGTCTCCTCCGCCAGCATCATGAGAGATTCACTTTGGCAGGAGCGTAGAGGTGTCTCAGCGCATGGGACACAGACGTAAACGCCCACCCCAAGCTGGCACCACAGGACAGGCACCTGTCTCTGTCTCCCCTTCGCAGGCTCCTGTCTCTGTCTCCCCTAGGGAGCTGCCCGTGCACGACTCCTGCCCCCATGTCCCACTCTGTCTTGAGGACTGTGTGTGGGGTCAGCCCTGTTCCTCCACTTTGCACGACTCCTGCCCCCATGTCCCACTCTGTCTTGAGGACTGTGTGTGGGGTCAACCCTGTTCCCCCACTTTGCACGACTCCTGCCCCCATGTCCCACTCTGTCTTGAGGACTGTGTGTGGGGTCAACCCTGTTCCCCCACTTTGCACGACTCCTGCCCCCATGTCCCACTCTGTCTTGAGGACTGTGTGTGGGGTCAGCCCTGTTCCTCCACTTGAGCAGTGTGGCTCTCTGGCCACTGTTACAGCTTCCACACACTCTCCTCACCTGCCAGACGGATGTAGCAAGGTCCCAGTGTTAATCAGTCAAAAGCACAAGGGACAAGTCTTCCTAAGGTGGACCTGGCAGGGACCTGGAGATGCATTGGTGCCCCTCGTCCCTAATCCAGGGAGCACAGGGGACAGCTCAGTAGCTCCTTTGAGACTGCCTCTTTCCCTTGTTCCTTCGGGTGTTTGAAGCCTGTTGCCTGCTGCTCTCTCTTTTCTTTTTCTTTTTCAAAAATTCTCCATTTTTTTCACTTAGAAAAAAAAATTATTTATACGATTGAGATCCACTAATTAAAGCCATTTTCTGGTATTTGGTTACTGGAGCGTTTGATGTCTCTCTGACAAGACCATGAAATGCACGGGGCGTCCACAGGGACAGAATTTGCTGAACACGGCTCTTTGTAAATGAGGGGACATAGTGTCGCAGCAGCTCATGAATATGAAACGCCCATGATGCCACCTCAGTGGACTTGGGAACACAGATGAATCCTGTCATGTGCTAAATGAGACCAATTTCTTTCACTTAACTTCATCTTCAATCAGACCTTCTTCCATTTGCCTGTTTAAAATTCCCCATACGTGATGCAGAAGGTAACAGCATTCAGTAAAACAAAGTTTTGCAGCTACAGAGAAAAATCATAATGATCTCTAGTTTAAAGTTGCCATCTCCTAAAAATATGGACGTTGTTTTGTTTCGGTCTCGAGCTCTGCTATTGTCTGTTGACTTTTGGCCCAGAATTAGGGGTTTGTAAGGACTGCTCTTATTGGGGTGTCATGAGGCGGCATGTCCAGATTTCTTTCATGTGGATTGGTTATTGAACTTGGCTGTGAGTGGTGGCGGTGAGCCCTCACAGCCTGTGATGGACACCCTGCAGCGGCCAAGGCCAAGTGAGAAAGAAGCTTGGGAGGAGACTGTGTGTGGCCCAGAAGGGTATTTGTGATTGGGAGCTGAGTTGGTAGATGAGGTGAGAGAACAGATGTCATCAGTAAATACCTAAGGGACCTGGTAAAGGAAAGGTAAGCCAGCCCCTTGTATCGTTTACTAAGGCGAGAAGGTGAGAGAAAGTGCTGGGAGCCAGGCACGGTAGCCCATGCCTGTAATCCCAGCAGCTCACAAGGCTGAGGCAGGAGGATCGCAAGTTCAAAGCCAGCCTCAGCAACTTAGTGAGGCCCTAAGCAACTTAGTAAGACCCTGTCAAAAAACCAAGGCTGAATGTGCTCTCTCATATGTGGATACTAACTCCCAGTAGGGAGAGGGGAGGGTATGGAAGAATAGAAATACTTTGGATTAGACAAAGGGGAATGAAGGAAAGGGAGGGGGAATGGGAATAGGTAAGATAATAGAATAAATTGGACATTGCTATCCCGTATGCATATGTGATTACACGACCAATGTAATTCCACATCATGTACCACCAGAAGAATGGGAATTACACTCCATATATGTATAATATATCAAAACACATTCATTCTACTGTCATGTATAACTAACAAGAACAAATAAAAAAATTAAAAAGGCTGGGGATGTGGCCCAGTGGTTAAGCACCCCTGGATTCAATCCTTGGTGCCAAAAAAAAAAAAAACAGTGTTGGGATACAGCCTAGACTTTATGTAGCTCTGTAGAAACCACCCACGAGGTCAGTGGTAGAGCGCCGGCTTGGCATGTGCAAGGCCTTGGGTTCCATCCCTAGCACTGGTCGGGAGGAATTTTTTAAGAAAGAAGAAAAAGATAAAAAGGAAATCATCAAAGACTAGAACCCGATGGGATACAGAGGAGGAGGCTTCCTGCTTGAGACACCTGTGCCTGGTTGGGACGCAGACTCAGAGCCTGCTTTGTTTGCTCCTTCCTGTGGGACTTTAGTGTCTGCCAGGTGAAGAGCCTGGGTCACCTGTGACTAGCTGAGTGCACTTAAGAAATCCCTTTCTGTTCTAGTGTTTCCCAAACAATTGAGGAGGGAGTGCGGGCTGCCACAGTGAGGCCACCTCACCAGAAGAGGCAGCTCGGCTTTTTACTGTCAGGCCACGGAAGCAGAACAGGGTCCCTCTGGGATTTCCCCGGGTAGTTAGCGTCTTAATCCCCGCATGTGATGATATTATTCCTGAAGAACATATTTTAGGGCGAATGGCAGCTTCTTGCATCTTTTAAACCAATTGTAATTGATCTTTGGGTGTTTCTGTACATTTCTATTTGCTGTTTATTTGGGTACCATTTGTTTATTTGTATGGTTTCATGTGTTGGTTTGCTAAGGGCTCTGTTAGGTGGCAGCAGTTCCAGTATTAAAATGAGTTTCCTATTTGGTGATCTCTCATTTTGAAAGAAATTCTCAGGGCTGTTGCCCGTGTTAGCAGGCCTCTGTTGCGTGCTTCTAGAACATGGAGATTGGTGAAGAGCAGTACGGCCCAGCCTTGGGATAGAGCCAGAGGGTTAGAGTTCACCAGATTTGAATGACTCTTTCTCTGCCCCTTTCATCTGTTGCTTCTTGGATATTCACTGACTTTTCCCATGGGCCCAGCTTGCAAGTGAGGCAGTCTTTGCCATGATGTGATCACATCCAGGAAGTCTCCATGGATCCTCCTTGGTTGACCTTGGGGAGTGACTCCTACCGAGGCACCATTGGGACTGTACTGTAACTGAACTGTACAAAGGAGATTGACCTTCTGTACATGTGACTTTTCAGATTTGAGGGGCCTCTCTTGATTCAGTTCTGCTCAGTTATCCTGTATTTCACCAGCCCTTGGGAATGCAGAGGTGACTGGAATGTGTCTCTGCCCTCAGCCAAGGGGCTGAGGCAAATTTCACTTCTCCTACTTCCTGCAAGGTGAGGTGCACCTGTGGCCATGAATGGATTATGAAAGGACACAATAGTGAGCTCTTAATTCTGCCCATTGGGTTCAGAGATGATTCGCAAGGAAGGGGTGTACATTTTCCTTTTTCTCTTGATTAATTATTTTTTGTAGCAAACACATTTTTTTTTTTTTTTTTTTGGTGCTGGGAATTGAACCCAGGGCCTTGTGCATGCAAGGCAAGCACTCTATTAATTGAGCTATATCCCCAGCCCGATTTATTATTTTTTATGAACAGAGCTTCTCTTTGTAATCTTGCCTCTGTGGGATCTCACTTATATCAGACACCCAGCATGTGTTCCCCAGCTGATGTGCAGGGCCTTTCTCTCCTCGTCCCATGCCTTTGCTCCTGCCTCATCCATATAGCACTCTCCTGGCCGTGCTTTCAGGTTCCCTAATGCTGCAAGTTACTGCACCTGCTGTCCCCTGAGTAGCTCAATTCTGCTTCTCCTTTAGCTCTCAGCTACTTTGTCCCTCACTCAGAGACCTTGCCTGGCTCCTCACACCACGCCCCCAATTCACCCTTTCTGGACTGGGTTGAATGCATTAGGGAGCATTTAATATAATACAAGGTGGCCATAGAAAAGAATGAGATACATTGACATATGGACAAGGACAGAGGTTTCAGAACAACTCATAAGTAGCCTGATCCCATTTGCAGACATTTCTAAAAGGACACATATTCTGGGCGCAGTGGCACACACCTGTGATCCCAGCAGCTCATGAGGCTGAGGCAGGAAGATCACAAGTTCAAAGCCAGCCTCAGCAGCTTAGTGAGGCCCTAAACAACTCAGTGAGACCCTATCTCTAAATGAAATATTAAAAAAGGGCTGGGGATGTGGCTCAGAGGTTAAGGACCCCTGGGTTTAATTCTTGGTACCAAAAAAGGGGGGGCCATATATACTATGATATGCATAAGTGCTTTTCAGTAAACATATAAGAAATTGAGTGATTACCTCTAGGGAGATGACTGGATCTATCGTGTGACTTCTACTTCAGAAATATAAAACAATTAGGTCTCCCTGGTATTGTCTATCGTGGAATCCAGTTAGTTTCTTTCCTACTGTGTAATTTTTCCCACTGCGTATTTTGATTCATAAGCAGGATGTTTATTTGTGTGTGCCGTCCTATCTAGCTGATGCTCCTGAAGACTACAAGCTGTGTTCTGTTTGCTAATTATTGGCACCACCTCTCCTGGCTTCTTGCTCCTGGTGGGTGCTTGGCCAATGCTCCCCAAATGAATGAACCAAGGGAACAAGCAGACAAATCGCATCTCCCAGAGTGTGGCCAACCAGGCACCAAGTGGGGCAGAGTAGCCTGTGGAGCAGCTTGCCGGAGAGCCGAGGGGCAGGGAGAAAGCGCAAGGCCCCGAAGGACTCTGGGTTGAGGGGTGTGAGCTGGGACCGCACAGCAGATGCTGGGTGGGAGGGTGGCACTGGGACAGGAGGGGAACCTGCATCCCAGGGCACTGGGGCCACTCAAAGTTCTCTTGCCTTGCCATCTCCTCCTCTGGGGCTGTTCCGGTACCAGGCCACCTTGTCCTTCTCAGAGCTAGTTTAGTAAGACATGGCGGACGGCATTTCCAGGTTCTCTGGTGTGAGTGCATTTTTACTGTTCTGTTCCGTTTGACCTTGAGGGAAGGAGCAAGTCGGGGCTTGTGAGAGAGAGGACTTAGCTTATTTACAGTTATAGGAATGAGAGACTACCCAAGAACACGGGACATTAAATTTTAGGCAAAAATAAAGGTGTCCTAACTATAGGCCTTGCCTCACCCCTCCACTGTGGGAGGAGGTGTCTTCAAAGCCATTTTGCATTTAAAAGGGAAGCAGAATAGGGTGGGTGCCACTTTGGAGAGGGAAGCCTACCCTTGCCTGGCGGTGCATTATTAATAGTATCATTAGTGGTTTTACCTCACATGAGTTGCTTAATCTTGATTTAGTCTTGTTGTCTTCTAAAAAATGACTGGACTGGGCAGGATTCAATGAGAAAGTCAAGGTAGAAGCATCTGGGTTTTCTGCATACATAATATTATAGTATCTGTTAAGAATAGTGAATATTATATACTGAGCACAGTGCTTAGTATTTTATAAAGTTTATTGCATTTGATACTTTGAAAAACCACATGAAGTGAATGTAATGATCTTAATTTTACAGATGAAGAAACTGAGGCTCAGAAAGGATAAAGTCACACCACCGGTATATGGCGGAGACAGGATTTGAACTGGGCCATCCTGTCTCCAGCCTGCTCTCTTAAGCTGTTGATGGGAATCCTGCACCTACTTTATTAGTCTTGTTGCTACTGTTAATGTTCTTCGAGTAATATCAGCATAGAGGGAAATGAGAACAAAGTTAATATAATTATTGGATTTTTAAAATAGCGAGATTTTTCCCAAAAAACTAAAGATCGAATGTTTTCTCTGATTAGTGGATACTGATCTATAACTGGGGGTGGGGTGGGAATAGGAAGAATGGAGGAACTCTGGATTGGGCAAAGGGGAGGTGGGGAGGGGTCATAGGAGGGGTAGGAAGATGGTGGAATGAGATGGACATCATTACCCTAGGTACATGTATGACTGCATGATTGGTGTGTCTCTACACCATGCACAACCAGAGAATTTGAAATGTTGCGCTTCATTTGTGTCTGATGAATTGAACTGCATTCTGATGTCATGTACAACTAAATAGAACAAATTTTTTTAAATGCATAATATAAATAAATAAATAAAAATAAAATAGTAGGATTTTTAAAATAGCAGCAGATGGGGTTGGGCATGTAACTCTGTGGTAAGAGCACTTGCTTAATGTGCTCCAGGACCTAGGTTCAGTCCCTAACACTGCAAAAAATAAAAATAGTGGTAGCTTTTCAACAGTACCAGTATTCTCGTACTCAGTTCCTCTCATCAGCTCTGTTAAAACTATGTGCTTTGCATGTTAACCTTCCCAACCTACAAGACTTGGTCACCAGGCCACATTTGCCGGTCAGGTCACTGTCTCTGACCGGAAGCAGGGCTGGATCATCCCTTGTGGGTGATTTGGTGAGGAAGCAGATTTATCAAGTTCATTTCTTTTCTCCTAGGTTTGTTCATGGTAGATATGGCGGGGGGTATGGGAGACAGAGAGAAGCAGGTCCCCAGACCATCTCATATACACACAAGCAGACACTTGTCTGCGACTGTAAATCAGAAACTGTAAAATTGTGAAGTTCTTTGAAGTTTGCCCAAAACCTGCTCCACGGCCACCTGTTCCACTGGGGGCGGGGAATTGGATGGGCTGCCTCTGCTGCGATGGCTCAAGCTGTCACTGCACCGGAATGTTCCAGCTTGCCTTGGCCTGGCTGTCATCGCTGGCTCTGTCCCACTCAGGCGGTTCACCGGGTTCCACTGGGCACCAGGCTTTCCAATTAGAGAGAAATCCCACTGTGCGGCCAGCCCCACCAGCGCCGCTCTGAGCAGCCCCTTTGCCAAGGCCCGCACTGACCTCTGATCTGTCACAGATGGGCCAGCCCCACATTCTTTTGTGCACATTTGGAGGAGGGGGGTGGGTACCAAGAGGGAGGTCCACGGGGAGTGAGAGTGGACATTGGGCAGAAGTGCAATTCCTCCGAGCTCAGAGAAGCTGGGCAGAGCTGACAGGACCCAAATGCTAAAGTTGCCGAGGGAAAGGGGAGTTTGAGAAGACCCTGTCCTGGGCCCTAAACTCAGCGTGGGGCATTTCCTTACCAACTTCTGAATATTCATCTCAGGCTGGACTCCACACCGAGGAGAGCCACCAGTGGCAGCTAACTGGCTCATTCCAAAACTGTCACACTGCTGATGGCACGTGGCACAGCCAGCTTCCCCTGTCCCTCTGCAGGGCCTGTGCCATCTCAAAGCCAGGGAGCCCCACACAGCCAGGGCTCAAGGAGCAGAGCAGCCTGAGCAGCCCACACAATGGATTGTATGAATCACTCAGAAGGGGAGCGAGAAAGGAAGCTAAATTTCTATTAGCATAAGAAATAGACTCTTAGCAAATTCCATCTCTAATTCTCTCCAAGGCCAGGGAGATATGATCTAAGCTTGAACAGCTTCTTTATAGACATTGGACTTGCTGAATGTGGTTCATTATTTTGGGGGCGGTGTATGTGTCTCTTCTTTATCCCTATCAGCAATTTCTCTTTATTTTTATCCCTTTTCACTATTTCCTTTCTCTGCCTGTCTCTTTCTGTTTTCTTTTCTGTGTCTCTGTCTCTCTCTTGCCCTCTCTCTCTCTTTTTCCAGGTGCAACAGCTGTGAGTCTGTAGTGAGAAGTAGTAATGAAGGCAGCAGCTGGAATCTGACGTCTGTGTACTCGGCTGAGCTGGACTAGAGCAGTCACAAAGTCTAAATAACCAGGGGCTGACAGTGACCAGGGTCTTCCCAGCTGTTGCTGGAGTGAGCGTGTGCCTCTTTTGGAAATAAAATAGAACTCAGTCCTTGGAAGCAGAAGTGAGGGGTGTCTTCACTTGTCTCCTCTGGAATGTTCCTCATTTGGGTGTTTGCAGTTGGTTTGGGAATTGCTGGACTTTCTTACCCCACTTGACCTTTTCTCCTGCCCCACCTCTTTTAGTTGTTTTCCTGATTGGTTAAAGCGAAACCCCTCAACCAGCCAGTGATGCTCATTTGGAGCCCCGTAATGACTGTTTCTTTAGGGAGTTAATTTGTCCCCATGAGGGCAGGCAGTTTTGGGGAACTGAAGCAAGATGCCACAATGAAGTGACGCGCCATCTCTCAGTG
Organism: Spermophilus citellus; assembly: GCF_964194105.1. Lineage (NCBI taxonomy): Eukaryota > Metazoa > Chordata > Mammalia > Rodentia > Sciuridae > Spermophilus > Spermophilus citellus. The sequence goes on from NC_138185.1 coordinate 200,833,797, forward strand.
TGTGTGTGACTTTGTTAAGCTGATAGAAGGACTGGCCTTGTGTCTCCGCATATGTCTCTAATTGTGTCTCAGAGAAGGAAGCCCCGGGAGACAGCCAGAGAAGTGTGATGATTAGACTGGGTGGTGTTTGTTCTCCCCAGCCTGCCAGGTGGAGCCCCGAACACCAAAACAAAGTTGGGGATCCAGGTTGCATCATTGGTGTAAAAAGTCCTTTAGATGCAGCTGAGTGCTGTGCCCCGGACTGTGACGGTTGCTTTCTAGACTTAAATGCGTGCCTTAGTATTGGTCATGATCAGGTGGTGCTCACAATGACATGATTTTGTGACAGTACACATCCTCGGTTCTGTCTCTGACCATGCCAGGCCCATGCATCTGTTCCTTTTCCTTTTTCCTCTGTTCCAAGTCCCAAATGCTGTCTGGGACAGAATGGAGGCTCTTCTCATTTCTTTCCTTCTCTCTTTGGAGATCACCCCAAGGCTCCCAATCTGCTGCATGCATCAGAGTCACTGAAGAAATCTTAGGGAAAAGTACAGATGAATGAGCCCCACCAGGGGGTTCTCCATCAGCACATTATGGGGGAAAAGCCTGGGGGTCACAAATTACTGAAGCTCCACTTTTTTTTTTTTTTTTTTTGTACGCAGGATTGAACTTAGGGACACTCAACCACTGAGCCACATCCCCAGCCCTATTTTGAATTTTATTTAGAGACAAAGTCTCACTGAATTGCTTAGGGCCTCACTTTTGCTGAGGCAGACTTTGAACTCAGGATCCTCCTGCCTCAGCTCCTAAGCCACTGGGATTCCAGGCACGCGCCACCCGCCTGGCTCCACTTTTGATTCTAACGTGTGCCCTAGTTTGGTACCACAGTCCTATGCCGGGGACTCCTGGAGGCCAGAGACTCCATTCAACCCCCAGTGCACAGCCCCCAGCTGGGTGTGGAAGGTGAATCCACGGTAAACGGAGAAGCTGGCCAGATCCCGTGTGCTGTGGACCACTGAGCCTCCTCCTCTCCTTGCAGATATTCCCATCATCCCGGATCTGGAAGAAGTGCAGGAGGAGGACTTTGTTTTGCAGGTGGCATCGCCTCCGAGGTAGGTTCAGTAAGTCAGAAACTGGCAACGAAATAGAGAACGGACAAATTAACACACCCAGCCACCTTCTGGAGAGGGCCTTGCTGCCCCGCACGCAGTGTAGAGGCAGTCTTTCTGGTGATGGCTCCATCCCGAGTTCCTAACTAGTTCACACATTTGATTCCCACCCTGGTCATTCCCAGCTGCCTACCAGGCTCTGGGCACAGTAGCCAAGCAGCAGTCCTGGAACCTGTCCTGCCTGTGGTCCCTCCTCACACTTCCTGTCCTTCAGCATCCAGGTGAACCGGGTGATGACCTACCGAGACCTGGACAATGACCTCATGAAGTACTCGGCCTTTCAGACCTTGGTGAGTGGAACGGCTTCTGCACAGAGGGGCAGGTTCCACGCAGCCCCTGCAGAGAGATTTCTCAGTTCCCCCAAAGCCGTACAGCGCCTTGTCCACTGTCCTGGGAGATGGTGTCCTCGGGGATCTCACGGCGTGCCCAAGCCCACCATCCTCTGATGTTTCCCAGGGCCGGGCCCTGCTGCTCCTGAGGACACGCACTGTCCTCCTGGTGTGGCCCTTCTGCCAACACTGCCCAGCGTGGAGCACGTAGCCTTTCCTCCTTTCTCAGTGGCCCTGTGGCCCCCTCAGGTGTTGACTCTGAGTCTGTGGGGAATTCTAACACTTTCGATCGCCCTGTCCTTGCTTTGCAAGAGATTGTTGCCTGACCACCCTTGAGGTCCCAGCTGGCTTTTTGTGCATTCACAGGATGGAGAGATTGACCTGAAGCTCCTCACCAAAGTGCTGGCGCCAGAGCACGAAGTACGAGAGGTACGGTAGCAGAAGCCACTCGCCATTGTCCCTCCAGGCTGGCCTGCACTTCCCTGGGGCCCAGATGTGTGGGAAGGTGGCTGCCATTGAGGGGAAAGGCCATTCTTTGTCTTACCAAGCGATACCCTTGTTGTCAGGACGATGTTGGTTGGGACTGGGACCATCTATACACGGAGGTGTCCTCGGAGCTCCTCACTGAGTGGGACCAGCTGCACACTGAGAAGGAAGACCCCCCAGGACCACCTCGGAACAGCTGAACGCATTACCTCTGCCTCAGACCTGGAGCCATGCAGTAGGCCTCAAGCCAATGAAACTTGCAAGCGGATGAGAATTTTTATATGGGATATTTTGTAATAAAAATATTTTCAGCAGACCACATTGGGTCATTCACATGCAATAAATGGCTTTATTCTGTGGATGCCTCTTCGGTTTCTTTCCAGCCCTCTCCTTCTCAGTGTGCACCTGGAAAGACTCGTGAGCAGTCTGAGGGCAGCTCTGAGCTCCAGGGAGCTGAAGAGCCGGAGGGGAGCTCTGGGTGGGAGGAGTGGCCCCCACTGGCAGTTGAAGCTTCTCTCCCTGCAGCACGGGACCGGGCAGTGCGCCCTTCAAGAGGTTGCAGACAGTTGCCTACCCTGGTCCTGGGAGGGCCTGGCCTGGCATGATGCCTTCTGACTGGCCCTTGAGCGCCATGGGGCCCTGTGGCGGGACTGTTGCTTTGTTCTGTCTTCCAGGCAGCTGGCGCTGAGGAGCAAGCAGGGGCGTGATGAGTTGGGTCACCTCAGGGCCTGGTGGCTGTTTGGATAACACTCTCCCTTCCACCACCATCCCCACCCGCCTGTACCCCACGCCTTGAGCTCCAAGGCCCACACCTCCCTTCTGCCACATGGTGCCAGAGCCCCCTTCCCGGTGCTCCTTGGGAGGGGCAAACCAAGTCTCCCTGAGAACACCACAGAACATTCTCCCAGGAGCAGCCCCCTCCTCACCCGTTGTCGGGAGCCTCTGACCAGCCTCTGACCCTTGGGTACACAGCTGCTGCTCTGCTCTGCCCTGCAACTCCGTCTCTCCCACCACGTGCTGACAGGGAGCAGAGCCCAGCCTTCCCCTAAGCGGATGCTCTTGTTTTTGTTTTTCTTGCTTACTCCCAGACACATCTCAGGACAGGGACCTGCCCCTGCCAGCCTCTCCAGGCCCCTGCTTTGGCTCAGGCCCATGCAGGTGGCCGCAGCTGACTGAGGCCCACTCCTTGGCCACAGGGAGCCCTGAGTGCTTCTCTCATCCTGCCTGGAAAGCCCTTCATTAAAATTCAGAAAAACAAAGAGGCTCCACACATCAAAAACCCGCTGGGGGGTTATTTTTGTGTGACTAAGGTGCCCTTCCCTGGTGAGCCACGTGTTTGGAGCAGACAGAGCAAATGTTGTCTGTTAATTAATAAACTCAGGGACTTAGTGGCTTGGGGGTCCTGTTTCCTCCTTTTCCAGAGTCCCACTTGCAGCCCTAGTCAGGCCCTCCTTGAATGATTCCTGTGGCCACTGAGAAGTTTCCATCCGGGTTGAAACCCAAAGGAGAAGAGCTGAATTGCTGGTCTCTTAATTACTGGCAAATTCCACTGCCTCAGGACTTGGATAACCTTGGAGGTCTTCAGCCAGCCTGAGCAAGTGACTGGGGTTGACTCCTTCCTCCCTTTTTAACAGTAGCAGCTACAAGTTCTGTTACTGAGCTCTCACTACGTGCCAGCTACTAGGCTCAGCATGTAGGAATTACTTAATTGGGTCCTCCCAGTGAAACAAGTACTGTGGTTGTCGCATTTGACAGATGAGTAAACCAAGGTTCAGAGAGGTGAAGAGATTGCCCAAGATCATCCAGTACTCAGGCAGAGCTGGAATTCAGAACCAAGTTTCCTGACTGCAGCACATTTTAACACCTGTGTTGTTGTTCACCCCCTGCTGCCTTTGGTTTAGGAAAGTGCTGCAAATTACAATGGGCAGTTCCCTAGGAGGAACTCCCGCTACCGCCCACCATCCCCAGAGCAGATGCCATTCTCTCTCCTCCCTGGAGTATATTCAGGCCTGCAGTGTGAGCCCTGTCCATGTGGCTGAGCTTAGGAGGCCTGTCCCCCGGGAGAGGGGCACGAAGCCAGCAGACCAGGTGAGGCACAGCAGACCCAGTGAAGTATCTTCTAAGCAGATACCCTGAAATCTATATTTGTCCAATCCTTTTCCTAAGACCCCTTCCTTATGTGACAACCAGCAGTGTCACATAACCCAGACTTCAGAGAACTTCCCCAGCAGATGGCCTTCAGGTGTAGGACAGACTAGACAAGTATCCGCAGGTTCCAGCCCTGTGGTGTCCTGCAGGGCTCCTGAGTCTGGGTGCTGCTCCTCCGTATGTCATACTGACTGGCTCCTTACCCACTTCTCCTAGGCTGGCTCCTGTCACCTCTGAGTAGGCTTGGTTAGTCCCTGCTGGGCTCAATGAAATCCTCCTATTGTGTTTGGCTGATAGTTGCAGAGATGCTGTTCAGAGGCTGGACCTGATAGGGAAGTGCATTCCTCCATGCCACCTGCCACCTGCCAGGTTCTGTAGAAGGCTGTGCAGATCCAGAGCCAGACAGAACTCCCTTCCCTTATGGAGCTTATGTTGCAGAGGGGAAGTAAAACACAGGCGCCTCAGATGGCAGTGGATGCTGTGCAGAAGAGCAAGGCAGATAGAGAAGGCCGCGCTGGGGTGGGACCGCAATTTCAAATGCATAGTCAGAGAGGCCTCCTGAGAGGGTGACGTTGCTGCAAAGAGCTGAAGAAGGTGAAGGTCCAAGCACTGGTGTTTCCAGTAAAAGGAACAGGAAGCCAGGAGGGGGGCGGGGCCCAGCCTGTCCGGGGAGTATCAGGGGCTCCTGGTGCCTGGGGTGGAAGGGACCAGGGGAGAGGAGATGCTCTGTCTCCTCGTGCCCATGCCCGAGGCTGGCTCATCCCAGAAGAGGCCTTTGGGTGTGAGAGTCACCTCCCTCCCGTGTCACAGGCATTCTTGGGCTTGTGCCAGGCAGTCTTACAAAGACCTTCCTCCAACTGCTGCATGTCCCTCCATGGTCGGCCCAGAGGGGCAGAAAAGCTGACTGATGCTTCAGGGAGGGAGCAAGGCAATGGACCCTGTCGCACAGCAGAAAGGAGGATGGGGCAGCCAGCTCCCTGCCAGGGCGGGTGTGCCCAGTGCAGAGGGCAGGCGGAGCGGCCAGTTCTAAAGCCCCAGCATGGAATGACCGTTCCCTGGAGCCCCAGGGAAATCCGACCGAGCAGGCCTGTGGCTCAGCCTGAGACTCTCTCCCTGGCTGTTGGTTCACCTTGACGGAAGCCCAGCCAGGCTTTTGCTACTGCGTGCTCCAGAGGTCAGCTACTACAGTGACAATGGCTACCTGAGACCTCATGCAAGCCAATATTGGTGACAGAGAGACAGGGAAGCTTACTGCATGCCCTACTGCACCATGCTTTTCTCCTTGGGACCAAAGAGTTGGTGGCCAGAGAACAGGCAGGAGGGGTAGGTAGGTAGCAAATAACTTGGCAAAGAGCACAGTTTCTGTAATCAGGCAGGATGAGGTTCCTGTCCCAGCTCTGCCACGTATGAGCTGTGGAACCTTGAGTGATGCTTTCCCTCTCTGATCCTGACTTCTTTTTCTGGAAAATGGGATAATACTAGCCATCATCGTCTTAGGATTGTGGTGCCCAGTGAAAACTGGCTGCTGTTATTGGGCATTTGAACTGAATGGGATTGACAAATGAGTCCAGGTGAAGTCACGTCGGATGTTTTATAGCAATGGCATCCATGTTTTGCTGGGGAAACCACCTCAGTCTCCCCTCCTGCAGCTTCTCTCAGTCCTGCACAGAACAATGGTTTGCACCAGGTTTTGTTCCATTTTGTTATTTGTAGCATCTTTATTGAGATATAATTTGCATATCATAAAATTGAAAGTATATAATTGAAAGTGCACAATTCAGTGATTTTAGTAAATTCAGGCAGTTGTACATCGTGGTAATGCTACTGGCGAACATTTCCATCACCTCCAACGGTCCCTTGTGTCCACTTTCAGTTAATCCCTGCTCCCATCCCCAGCCCTAGGCAAAGGCTGATGTGCTTCCTGTCTCCATAAATTTACTGTCTCTGGACATTTCCTAGAATTGGACTCATACCATAGATAGTCTGCTGAGTTGATGCGACATTTATTAGTAGTTCTTTTTTTGATACCAGGGATTGGACCCAGGAGCACTAACCACTGAGAAACATCCCCAGCCCTTTTTATTTTGTTGAGATAAGGTCTCACTAAGTTGCTCAGGGACTCCTAAGTTGCTGAGGCTGGCTTTGAACTTGCAATCCTCCTGCCTCAGCCTCCTGAAGTAGTTCTTTTTCTTGCTGAATGGTATTCCCTGGTACACACGAACACCACCATTTCTTAGTTGGTGGATCGTTGGGTGACTTTAGTTGGGGCTATGATGGGTTACACTGCTATGATCTCCGTGTGTATGTTTTCACGTGGACAAATGCTGTCACATCTCTTAGGCTGATTCTGGGGAGGGAAATTGCTGGAAGACATGGCATGCTTATGTGTTCAGATTTATGAAGAAACCACCAAACGTCTCCAAGGCATGGGTTTTATTTATGCATTTGCTTGGCTTTCAGTGCTTTAGGGTATCAAGGTTAATTTTTCACTTAAATTTTTTTCTTCTCTCCTTCCTTAGGTTTTTCAGAATTCACTATTGGGTTTGACAGGGGCACATTCTCCTGATCCCTCCCTCTCTTCCTGATTCTGTCATTGAATTTATCTGTTTTGAGAACATTTTCACCTTTAGCTTATAAATGTTTCAGGTAGAAGACTGGGTGGTGTTTGCATTTCTATCAAGTTCCATTTGAAGAGTTCAGAGTCTCAAATAATATGGTCCTGACCCCAAGGAGCTCTCAGTGAGTAGAGAGAGAAGCTTTCTGCAGGAATAGCAAGTGGAGCCCACAGAGTCTGCTCCCAAGTGCTGAGAAGAGGAAAAACCCAAGGAGCTTCGTGTGTACATCAAGAAATACCAGAAGTGGACTGATTTGCTTTGAGCAGGAGTCACTTAATCCCAACCCATGAGCCAAATCCAGCCCCCGACTCGTTCTGGGAAGTTTTCCTGGAACCAGGCTCTGCTCATGGTTTACATGTGGACCGTGGCTGCTTTTATGTGGAATGGGCAGGACCTAGTTGCAACATAGACCATCTGGCCCTCAAAGCCTCCTTCAGAAAAAGTTTCCAACTAGAGGAAAAAGATGAAAATGAGAAATAGCAGCCTCCACATGCTCCCAAAGTTCAGTTGTTTATTTCTCTCCAGAAAATCCACTGTAGCAGGAATGATTTGAGTTAGATGGAAGAAAAGACTGGAAGGGTGGAGAGACTCCGTCCCCTGAAAGAGAGATGAACTGCCCTTAAGAAAAGGAGAGAGCCCTCAGGAAAAGGAAATGAGCACCATCCGTTTCAAGAAAATTGGGATATGAACTATCTGGAGATAAGATGGAGGGGACTTCTGGGTTCCCTCTCAGCCCAGATGTGGAGTGGGGGAGGGGGTGTCTCCAGGAGTCCAGTGCCTTTGGCGGTGGGCTGAGGGTTATGAAGTGGAGGGTGTGCGAGGCGCCAGGCAGGCAAGGAAAATCTGACTTTTCTTCTGGCGAGGTAGCAATCAGAAGGCAGGGGAGGTGGAGGCCGGCAGCGGAAGAGGCTGTTCCTCGGTGGCTGTGCCGGAGTGAATTAATTCACGGCATATGTTCCCAGCATCTGTCATGGTGACCTGGACTGGAGGGGTCAGTGAGAGAGGGGACCACGCCAGGGTTGAGCATTAGCCCAGAATTCCCGTGCTGCAGGGGCTCTTGGCTCCCACGGCAGGATGGCTGGCCAGCCCGCCCAGCAACATCTGCTGCAGCTGCAGTGCACAGCCCCTCCTTGAGGAGGAGGGACCGAGTCCCCTCTGCTGCTCTCCGAAAGAAAGCACCTGTCTGGTGAGGGGGGGGGAGAAGACCAGGAAGGGCCTGCAAAATGCTCCCTTTCAGACCATTAGTTGCAGTGGACTCAACCCAGTGGCCACACGGTCTGCCATGAACTGCAAGGGACAGTAGGGAGGGGAACCCCTGCTTGGATGGAAAGACACTGGAATCAGGAACTTTCTTTAAAGTACAGTCCCAGTATTCCCCCTGCATGCTATTTGGGGTGCCTGGTGCACCTCAGGAGCTGGAGGTCAATGATGCCAGATGTCCTCTTTGCTCTTCTGCACCATAGCAGGATGACCTTGACATGTCCCCACACCTCTGTGAACCTCAGTTCTCTCTCTATAGAGTGAGGCTGAAAATAACTCCTATCTCATGGGCCTATTGTGATGATTAAATGAGCTAAGATCTGACTGGCCCGGAGCCAGGCCCAGTGAAGGTTAGTTCTGGTCACACTGAAGGAGCAGGTGATGGTCACTCATTGCTTCTGATTGTTGGTGCACTAGGCACCCACAAGGCCAAGTGCGCATTTACCCCAAGGTCACAAACTGGAGACCCACAGGCTTCTGCTGACCCACAGGGCACGTTCCATATGACTTACGTACTCTTGTAATCGTTTACTTACCTACTGCCATTTAAAACAGAAAGGTTTCTTATCAAAACTTGGATTCCCAGCTTGTCCTAGAAAAGCAGGAGATGTGTGCATCCTGCGCTGTGGTTCCTTTGGTGGCAATGACTTGAGTGTTAAAGCAACAGCTCCTGGAAGCAGTGGTAATTCAGCAGCCACCCCTGGGTACATTGCTGCCTGGCCACTGTGGGCGCTGGGCTTGAGGATTCTGTTCCCTGAGTCATGTTCCTCAACCTGGAACTCGAGTCCAGATTTGCAGGCCAGCGCCCTTTGTCTATGACCAGGACTTTGGCCTGATGGACAACTGAAGTCATGTGAGCTCTGTAGGAAGTCCAGCTTACCTTCTCTGATCCATCCTCAGATCAGGACACCTAGCCTGTGTCTGCACAGATCTGACAAGAGTTTGAGTCATGGGACTTTTCCAGAGCCAATAGCTGCCTGGAGCCTGTGGTGTCTCCAGCTCAGCGGTGACAGGAAGGTAGAGAGGTTGCTTTCTTCCTTCTATGGCAGTGCGAGGGCCTCAGTCATGCTACAGAGCCTTCATGAAAATGGGGGTAGTCCAAGAACATACCCAACCCATTGGCCAGCAGGGCTCCAGTTTCCTCCAGTCCCTGTCAGGTCTCTTCCTTCTGGCTTCCGGGACACTTTGAGTGTGTGTCCACTGGTTGAAGGAGATGGCAATGTTAACACGGATCAGCACCCGCACCTGGTGACCAGAGCTTGACAAGGACAATTCTGGTGCACGCTTCCCTTCTGTACGCGGGTAGCATCTTGGTCCAGCTTGTTGAGCTTGTGAGGAAGGCACAGACCCACCTTGCTGCTATCTGTCTTCTGGTGGCTGCTGCCACATGTGCTTTTGGAATGATTGAGACATGAAATGTGCCCTGACTCCAGGTCAAGTACCCTCCCTGGTTTAAAACCAGTACAGTCCACAAACCTCCAGGAGAGGCTCACAAGATGCAGATGCCTGCCTCCATTCCAGACCTGGGGCCTCAGGATCCCTGTGGCAGGCCCTAGGAATATGCATTTAAAATGTCCCTGCTCTGAGGGCCCGGGGTCTTCTGGAGGAAAGACTAAATGTAGGTTAACTGAACTCCCGGCCAAGTGGGCCTCCTGGAGGCAGAGGGCCCCGGGGAGCCTCCCCCACAATCCCAGCCGGCTCCTCTGGCCTCTTCCACACCACACCTCCCAGGGCAGCGGCACCCGGGCTCAGCCTCCTATCAGATTCCATCTCCTGTCACTTTCAGAGCTAGTTCATTAGTCCTTTATTATTCCCATTCTCCTGCTTATCGTTATTAATAATCACTCTAGACAGGCCAGGGTGCTGACAGCTCCCTCCCTGTCCATTCTTTCTGTCTGTCCTGCTCCTGCCTGCTTATCTGACACTGACCTGATCTTTTCCCTGTTTAATTAAGCAGGACTGGTCGGCCCACAGCTGCCCAGGTGGAGATGGGGACGATCACTCTCCTGATAGGCAGGGGAGGGCTGGCTCTGCAGCCGGTGCATTCCACCTCCCTGGAGGGGCACGAGGGCAGGATGAGTCCCAGGAAGGCCATATGGAGCTGGAGGGCTGGGAGCGAGGTGGCTGATGACAAGTATGCATTGAGAAGTAATGCTGCCTAAACCTCCATGAACCTCAGAATCGCCCAGAGGGACAAACTGGAACCCAGGTTCCTAAGCCTGATGCAGTAGGTCTGTCTGGGGAGAGACCATGACTCTAAATCCCTAATGAGCCCCCAGGCAGTGCTGCACTGATGGTGTAAGGACCACACTTTGAGTAGCACTACCTTGGCAGGCCGATCCAGCTTAGTGGTGTGGAATTCCAGCTTAATGGTGAAAATGTGAGGCTCCCTGTTCAAAAATGACTAAGAATTTCAAGACAGGAACAACAGAGCACGAAATCAATGTTGGGCCCTTCCTCTGGGCAGGGTCCTGTGTACCTGTACTGGCCCAAAACCATCAAGTTGACCCTGGCTGAAAAAAGAACCGGCCGTCACCTTGGCAGCCTGTCACTCACTCTGCAGTCCCTTAGGTGATTGGCATGTCCATTTCTAGTTCCATATGAGACAAAACGGGAGGTCACAGGGCCCAAGAGTCATAAGTGAGAGACTTATGGGGGAAGGGCCACAAATAGGAAAGATTGGCAAGATTCTCAGAGAAGTTGCTGGTAAAGGCCAGGGATGGGAACCAGGGCCGGCCTTCCCCCAGGGCTCCACCTTCAGGAAGAGAAAATCAGAGGTCATCTGTGGGTAAACGGTTAGTTGTTTCTGCTGCCAGTGGTTCCACACTCTGTCCTTGGCATTGCAGAAAGCCCTTTAATAAATTACTTCCGTGAAGTGTGCATTATTGTCCCCCTTGATAGACCAGGAAACTAAGGTAGAAAGCAATACAGTAACTTGCCGAATGAGAAAACCAGCCCACCAGGCCTGGCTGTGTGGTGGGGGCTGGGAGCCGCCGCTGCCTCGGTTGGGCTTACGAGTACAAAGGACCAGAAATCGCTGAGCCTGATGTGGGTGGGGGCACCGTGGACAGGAGCTGCACACTCTTGTGTGGAGGAAAATGCATAGATGCCCAAGTGCCAGCCAAAGATGGAAGGATTTATAGCAATTAAAATGTTTTGCCTGGGAGCTGTTTGGAGCCTTTTTTTTTTTTTGAAGCTGGAGTTTTCTGACTTCAAGGTGTTAACAGGCCCTCTAAATGGTTTTGTTTTTTAATTGCAGCAAATGACTGTAGAGCCATTAGATTTTGCCTCTCTGCGGTTGTTTCTGAGCCCTTTCGGTCCTCCTCCTTCTATTTATTCTGTTTAATTCAGTCAGGTAGCTCCGGGGCAATGGAGATCAATACTTCCCTTTGATAGAAGAGAGGCAGGTTTGAAACCTAGAGATAAAACTGACACATTTTGTATAAATTTAATTAAAAATGCACCTTTCCTGGCTTGTTGCAAGCACAAAGCCCAGTGTGTCTATCTCTCTATCTGCCTTTCTCTCCCTCCTTCTCTCTCTCTCTCTCTCTCTCTCTCTCTCTCTCTCTCTCTCTCTCTCTCTCTTCCTCAGCTTCTCTCTCTCTTTTCTTGTCCCTAACAGGGAGATCTCTAAAGCGGCCTCCCCACAGTCCCCATCTCATCTCTCCATTTGGGACTTGAAGCTTCTGTGCTGAAGGAGGCGGAGGAAGGGTGTGGAATTCCACGCTGGGCATTTGGCCTCCTGAGTGGACCAGAAGGGGAAACTGAGGGGGAGACCTGGGAGGCGAGGCCATGGGGTGAGTTTGCTTTTGGTTTTACACCTTCTTGGCCTCCCACAACCTGGAGGCTCTGGGCCTCCTCTGGTCTGGAGCCTGTAGCTCCTCCCCAGACCTGCCATTGCAGCTGCAGGGATGGCTCCTGGGGTGTGATGGAGCCCGAGGGCCACGTGCCCCTCTCTCTAGTAACCCCAGGGCTGCTGCACACATTCGTCTTGTGTTTTACAATCCGCCCCTTCACCTCCTTCCCCACCTCTCTCCCCCTTGCCTTCCCCTTAATCCCATCTGGCTCTCCTCATTTTTCACTTGAGTGGGTTTCCTATCCCTGATCCGCTCCGGCCCCACTCTGCTCAATGCCAATAAAACACACTCAACACAGGTAGAACAAGGTGCCCCAGCTCCGCGTGACAAACGACCGGCCCAGCCCTGGCTAAGCGCGGCTGTAAATCCCCCCTCTCGCTGGCCAGCCCTGGCCTGGTCTCAGAGGCCCCTGGGTGGAGGTGAGGAAGCCAGCCTTTCTCAGGGTCCTGGGTGTCCAGGACGGTGGCAGGGTGGCACCACTGAGATGCTTAGACCTTGGGCTTTGGTTGGAGCAGCTTGGCGACCTGGTTTATTGGGCGACAACTCCGAGGCCAGGCTTGTCAGCACCGTGCTGAGGTTCTACATTCGATTTAGAGGCCTCACAACAGCCCTGTGGGGTGGAGGCACCATGACGTCTCTGTTTCACAGCTGGTGACCCTGAGGGAGGCTCAACAAGGTCACACAACTTGCCCAAGATCATCCGCCCTAGCTGAGACAGGGCAGACCTCCCGGGTTTAAAGTCGGGGCTTTTCATCCCTGGTCCCTTGTGGGTGGCACCAGGCGGGGCCTGCTGGGAAGCTAGATGTGATCTGCATTCTCCAGATGGGATGACTGTGCTGGGGGACCGGGGGCCGCTGGAGCCAGCCCTCAGGTGTGCTCCTGCACTTCATGAAACAGCGCCCCCTGCTGGGCCCCTGCAGCCATGGTGGCTTCTTCTCCCCAGAGCAAGGGATCAGATTTTGGGGGAGCCATGCTCCCTCCTGTTCCTCATCTGTCCTGAACAGGGAAGTGCTGCCACCTTGGAGAAGCAGGGGCTGGTCGCTGGCCCAGCTCATTCTGTTGCCAGCAGAGCCTCTGGACGCCTTTCAGGGCATGGGGCCCCGAGGCTTGTGAGTCCAACGTCACCCCCACAGGCATCGCCACGAGGGTCCCGTCTTTTGCTTTGGGTGCCTTTAAGGGCCACAGAGGCAAGTTCGGTCTGGAGAAGTGGCCATCCCGAGCTGGAGGCCTGGACTTCCTCTCCCTGCCTCCTTCCTCACTGGTAATTACAAACACCGGCTGCTTTGTGTCTAAAATGGCCGAGATAATTGAAATGGAATTCTGAATCAGGGCCCTGCAGGCAACACTTGTTGAAAGAAAAAATAAAGATAGTTTAGGTCACGTCTTTTGTAATTTGCGTTTAATAATCTTTCCAGGAGGTGCGCACAAAGGGAGAGGCGGCCTGTGAGCAACTCCCAGCCTGCCCGCCACCCTCCCTGGTCTGCTGGGGAGGGAGGGAGGAGGGAGCCCCAGGTGGGCAGCGGAGGAGGGGGCAAGTGCGAGTTGGAAAGAGTTCTCTCCAGCAGCAGTGACAGTGACCAGAGACAGGGCGCAGCCTGGGGCAGGCCTGAACTGCTAGCTGGGATGGGGGGCACTTCCTGTGCTCTGTACAGATCCTCCACCCACAGGGCCCATGGCGGTGGGAGGTGAGGTAAAGAGGTGTGAGGCAGAAGGGGACAGGAGACAGATGCGGTGATTTCCACAGGCTACAGTGACGCTCTCCTTGGACCCCAAGCTCGGGACCCTGCCACTACTCAGCTGTGCCAGCAGCGGAGGGCGGGGGAGGGGCCGCCCGTCCGTGGAGGAACTGCAGATGGAACTCGAAGGCTGTGGGTGCGTGGGCTTTGCAAGGCGTCCCCCACGCACCCTACCACCCACCACTCCCTAGAGTGGATGATACTTGGTGTCCTCAAGGACACCACAGATGCAGTCACCTCCACCAGCCCAGGCACCACTCATGCCTAGAGGCACATTGTACACTGCCCAAATGTCCCCTTCCTGTCCCCAAGACATTGTGGAATTAGGACTCCCCAGTGCTGGCACATTCTCAAGGGGTGAGAGCAATGGTGTTATGGCCTGGACTCGGTCTCCCCCTACCCCATGATTCACATATGGAAGCTTTGACTCCCAGCGCTCCTGCGTGTGGCTGTACTTGGAGAAGGGCCTTTTAAAAAGTAATAAAATGAGGTCATGGGTGGGCCCTCTCCAATAGACTGATGTCCTTATAAGAAGAGGAAACTTGGAGACGCAGAGACACAGGGATGGGTGTGCGTGCTAGAGGAAAGGCACATGAGGACACAGCGAGAAGGCGGCCATCTGCAAGCCAAGAGAGAGGCCTCAGGAGAACCAAGCTGTCAGCACCTTGCTCTTGAACTTCTAACCCACAGAAGTGTAAGAAAATACATTTCTGTTGTGTAAGGCGCTGTGTCCGTGGTACTGTGCTGGCCCACAGTGCTCTGCATCAGACATCTATCCGCGGGCCCCTTCCTTCTCCTGCCCAGATGTGCTTGAAAAGCTCCAAAGAGCAACTCTGGCTGCTCCCCGTCCCCAGGGGGTTGGAATCCAGGTGGCACATGGCAGGGAAGGGGACCTGGGCTCTGGTCTGTGCCTGTGGTTCCTTTTCTCTTGAGGGTTAGTGTTGCCCACGCCAGGCCCAGAGCTGGGATGCTCGCGGTTAGTGATGCCCCACTTCTCTCCTTCTCCACTCTCAACCTCTTTCCCTTAGCCTGCATGAAGCGCTTTCCAAGGTACGGCTGGGGTGAGCAGTGAGCATTCCCTCCTGCCTGCAGGCCCCCCGCATGGGGTACATGTCCCTCTCAGGGCAAGGCCCCTGAGGACAGGATCCCGGAGCAGCTGGCAGAGTGCACTGAGCTGGCTGTCCACCATGGATAGCTTGGACCACCCGAGGAGCAGGCACTGGGTGACAGAGGAGGCAGCGCACCAGCAAAGAACGGAAAGAGGCCAGATGGTCTTGGATATTGGTTTAGAAGGTCTTTGGGGAGAGGGTAATCATGGACCTGCTAAGGTTCCTGAGAACTGCCCCTGCTGCCAAGAGCTGATGGATGCACTTTGGAATCTTCTCATGTTAGTTCCTCCATGCTGGGAGCGGAAGGTAGGTGGTGGTATCTCCATTGTACAGAGGAGGTGATGGAGTTCAGTTCTGTGGCTAAGTACTTGCTCATGATTGCACAGCTAAAAAATGACAGGACAATAGTTCAAAGCCCAGGCTCCTAGACTCCCAACCCAGGCATTTCTTTGTAGAACAGGATTGGCAAGCTATGGCCCACGGACCAAATGAGCCCACTGCTCATTTTCATGTGGCCTGTGCACTAAGAAAGGTTTTTGCACTTTGAAAGGGCTGGGGAAAACAATCAAAAGAAAATAACATTTCAGGACAAGTGGACATTGCATGAAATTCAAATTTCAAAGTCGGTAAGCAGCCTCTGGTTGGCACGCAGCCACGCTCATTCACTTACCTATTGTCCATCTGCTCTCGGGCTGCGGTGGCAGAGTTGAATGGTTGTGACAGAATGTACAAGATCCTTGGGGCCGCCGCCTGCACTTCCTGGGCCTCTACAGAAAGCCTTCGGCCCACTCTGGGTTAGTCACAGAACGTAGACCCCATTGCCCACCCATCCCCCACCGGCTCAGGCTCCACCTCCCCTGTGCTGCTTGCTGGTGGGGGGGCGGGAGGCGGGGCTTAGCACCTTGCACCTTGGCTCGGTGGCTACTGTGCGCCAGGCTCTCCAGGGGCTCAGTTGGCGTCAAGTTAGTCCCCAGGTTTGGGAGCTGTGGCCCGTGGAAGGCACCAAATACCAGGGCCAAAGGGACCATCACCTGGCCAACAGAAGGGGACACACAGGTTGCAACTTGGGGATGCTCCATGGGGGCTATGGTTATGGCAGGGTCAAGTCTGGCTCTGGGTAACCAGTGATTGCGTGAGTTCCCTCGATATTCTGTGCCTCCATCTCCTACTTGGGAAATGGGAAGCCTCGTGGCACCTAACCCGGGTTTGGGTTGAGCATTAAACAAGTCAAGGCTTATAAAGTGCTTGGAAGGGCACCTGGTGCTGCGTGGGCTGCGTGGGCGACAGTGATCGCTATTGTCATTTGTGTGTGTGCGGGTGCTTCAACGACCTGGGGATGGAACCCAGTGCCCCACATGCAGGCCGCGCCCTCCACCGGTGAGCTGCACCCCCCGCCCCGTGGTCTATCATTAAAGGCCTGTCTCACTCATTATTTCAGGCCTACTGGGCAAAAACAGAGATTTCTGCAGGGCCCCCTAACTCAGGGCCTTCATAGGACTCTCTGGACCACATTCCCCCGGAGTCTGTCTGGAGTGAGGGGCTTAGGGGCACCAGAGGTAGAGCCACCAGCTAATGCTGTCCGGGGGTTGGAGTGCAATGAAAAGTAAGAGCAAAATAGCAGTAAAAGTGGGGAACTGTGCACCCAGGGGAACCCCATAAATACAGCACAGAGCCAGAAAGGCAGGGGAGGAGTGGGGAGCCGTGAGTAGCCATTTGTGGAGACATGAGCGCAGGACAGCCCTGTGGGGTGGTCAGGGGTCCCTTCCCAGAGGCTGAGAGACTCCAGGAGCAGGCAGGGCTGGTCCAGGCAGACCTCAGGTGGGGGTCCCCTAGTGGGAGGGGAGATGGGCCCAGGGCTGCAAGAGGGTCTTCTGAATTGGGGACAAAATGTGAAGTTGCTTTGGTTGGCGAGTGAATGCATGAGAGGCCTTTATATATATATTAGTCTTGAAATCTTTCTGTGGGTCTTAAGTTGAAATAAATAGATATTTATATAAAATTTATTTGTATGAATAAATATTTATTTATGCATATATATATATATATCTTTTGTGCTGGCAAGTTTAATTTTGAAACCCAGTAGAATTTACCAAAATGCCTCAACATTTTACCAAGACTCCCCAAGGACAGATCAGTAGGGGTGAGTGCACCCTATGAGCACGTGCCCTGGTGCTGTGCCGCTCACACCTGACACCATGGCCCCCTCCCCTGCACGGGCCTGATCCTCTGGGTGCCAGCAGCCCCTCCCCATCTGCTTACCGGGCTGTTTCTGGCTCCAAGCTCCAGAACTCCGTCCACTCTGGGCCCTGGAGTGGCGGAGGCTCTGGCCCTGTCCCTGGTGAGGCCGCGGGCTTTGGAACGGGTGTTTCTGGGAGGCAGACACCAGCTGGTTGGGAGGGATTTGCATATTCCAGGGAGCCCCCAGAGCCAGGCCAGGGTGGTGAGGGGGGGCTGTGGCAGGACAGAGGGAGAGGGGAGGCTCTGGTCAGCTAGGGGTTAGCGGAACAGATTTCAGGTTGGAGAGACAGATGGTTAAAGCAGAGAGGGGGAGAGGGCGGATCCTGACTCCTACACAGGAGAAGCCTCCTGTCTTTGCGGGGCTTGGCGGTTTCCAAAGCATTTTTTTTTTTCACTTGATTTCCCACTGAACCAGGAAGAACATGATTGCCATCTCCATTTAACAGATGAGGAAACTGAGGCTGGGACGAGCTACCCCCCTTGTGGCCGGTGCCTGGGGCGAGCCCTCTGGACTGTGGTCCAGGGCGCCTCACGACACCACGGAGCCAATGGCGTTCACGGTCCCCGCTTCCTTCTCTCAGCCCACCCCAGAGGGATGGCTGACTCTCCCATTCCACAGATCTGCTGTCCCAGAGGCCACCAGTGACCCCTGTCCTCATGCTGCGGCCGGTGTCCTCTCCCTGACCTCGCCTGACTTCGCCTCTCCACAGTGTCCCACACAGGTGACTGCGCACCCCCACTACTTCCTGGAGCTGCCGCTCCCCGGTTCCCATGGCAACCTGCCCCTTGCCCGCCCTGCTCTTCTCTGCTTCTCATCTGAGTGTCCGGAGACCTCGGCCCTGTCCTCCCCTGCTCTCTGTCCCTCAGCCCGAGTTGCCTCCTGTAGTCCTGGCACTTCAAGGACCAGCTGTCCTGAAGCCTCCCAGATCCGTTTCTGTGACATGTGCCTTGCCTCAGTCGGATTCTCACAGAGGTCAAGAGCACAGGCTCCGCCATTTACTAGTCCTGTGACCTTGGATGACCTCTCCCTGCCTCCTTACTGTCTGTGAAATGGGGTGTCAAGCCCCTCTTCTGTAGGGTTGCTGTGGACATTAAATGAGATGTAATTAGGACATCATCATAAGCACCCAACAAATACCAGGCACCATTGCTGGACACCTGCTCCTCCAACGTGGCAAGCGCCTTCCCACCCCAGGGCCTTTGCATTAGCCATTAGCCCACCCCTCTATCTGGAACACTCGTCCCTGATTTCCCTAAGTCTAACCCTTTCATTCAGACTCTCTAGCCACCAGAGCTAAAATTGTCCCCCAGCACCCCAGCCCACCTCCCTCTATTTAAGCCTTCTGTGCAACATCATTATTGCTGGGGACTTCTTGTGTCTTTGTTTGTATTTGTTTCACCAGCACAGAATCCTCATAGGGACAGGGAGTTGGGTCTTCTCAGTTCCTGGAAGGTGCGTGTGCGTGTCGGTGCCAGGAACAGATTTATTGCAATAAGTGAAGTGAACATTGGTCTAAGCCTCCAGCCAGGGAGTGGCTGACCTGACCTGTGCTGTGTCCACGGCCATTCTGGTCATCGGCAGCCGGGACAAAGGTGTTCCCCGCTGGGAAATCACTAAGACGAGGTTCCTGTGTGGGAAGGCCCCGGAAGCATTGGAAGTCCTGCAAATGATCCCCCATTGCCTCCCAGAGCCCAGTGGCAGCCACCACACCTCCCTCAGGACGCCTCCCGTCGCTCTGTGGGGGACCGTCGATGCTCTTGGAGCTCGGCCGAGGAAAAGGCCCAGAGACCCCGGAGCACTGGGAGGTGGTCCCTGCTGGAGGGGACCGCAGAGTCAGACCAGAGTCGGCGAGGCAGAGGTCGTGGCCAGGGCTGTGAGGTCCAGCTGAGCAGAAGGCGGTGCCGGGGACAGTGTCACCCCCACGTCAGAACGCCCCCTCGGCCGCCATGTCCTGGGGCAGGGAGCAAGGGCTGCCCACAGAGCCCTCCTGCAGGGCCCACCCCTCTTCTCCGGTTCTGCCTTCTCTCTGGCCTGGCACCCTCCAGGGATGGGGACAGGCAGTGGGACTTTCACAAAGCCAGGCCTACCAGGGTCGGCGTCCACTCCCTTGCAGGCCTGCAGCTGGGCAGCTCAGCCTTGTGTTCCCTGAGGACCGGCTCCGACCTCCATGATTGCAAGACCCGACTCCATGACTGTGTCATTAGGGCATCCGGACGGGCCCAGGCAGGCTCTGGTTTTACAGCTGGACGCTCTGCTCATGGGCATCAAAGAGATCTGTGTCCTTGCCCACCGTGGGAGGAAGGTAGCCCTGGGTCATGTATTGAAGGGAACGCCCTGGGAGAGGGATATTAAGCCTGGGAGCCCAAAGTTCCAGAGCAGGTGACTATGGAGAAGGTGGGCTGAGTGGGGGAGAAGACCACTCCTCCTAATGTCTATTCCAAAACACACCAAGTCATCACTGTGAGATTCTCCTGGGGATGAACCAACATGCTTACTTCTATGTCTCCTAGTGTGCTATGGCCCCTGGGTCCTCATCTTCACAGGGTGGCTGCAGCTACTCCAGCTGTAGTCCTAGAACCCATTGGGAAGAGCCTCATTTTCAAGATTCCTCAAAATAGACTTGGTGCCCTGTTAGCCAATGAAGAACCCATTGTTGGGTTTAGGGTGATGGATGCTGGGATTGGATGGATGCTTGAGTGAACATTCCCTGCTCTGAGCTGGGATTGGGGACTTCCATGCAGACAGCCTAAGAGTTGGAAATGACTGGTTCCCCAGAAGGGAACTGGGATAATATTGCTATAATGCAGTGCCTGAGACTGGGTAATTTATAAAGAAAAGAAATTTGTATTTCTCATAGTTCTGATGATTGGGAAGTTCAACGTCAAGGGTCTCGCTTCCTCTTCTCATCCCGTTATGGGGGAGGGGTGTCCCACCCTTGTAACCTCATCCAGTGCTAATTACCTCCCACGTGCCCACCTCCAGTGCCATCCACCTATGAATTTGGGGATTGTTCCCAGCCCATGAACCTTGGGGGGACACACTCGAACTATAGCAGATACCAAAATAGAAAGGAAATAAAATTTCCTTTAAACATTTGTTTTTTAGTCAAAAAATGGCTTCTTTTCCTTTCTGAACCCTCAGGTACTTGAGTTGCCCACATACGGGTGATTTAGGAGCTTGTTCCCGACCGCGAGTGAGCCAAGCCCAGAGGAGCCACGTGCTGCACAGACACCTGAGGAGGTGAAGGCACCCGGCTGTCGGCTCTGCGGAGGCTGGCGGTGGGCGGGAAGGACGAGAGCAACAGTGTTCCTGTGGCATCTTCCCCGGCCTCCCTGTTAGGTGAGCACCTACAGACTGACCGGACAGAACAGCACACGTGGGTTTTTATGTTTGAAAGTCGGGGGGCTGAGCCAACCCAGGCGCCGCGCTCTCCCAACTCTTTCCAGGGTGACGGGTTCAAACCTGCTTTCTCCTCCAGCCCACGAGGTATGATCGGGTGGGTTCTTCTCCCGAGTGTCTTTTTCCCAAGCCCATCTCACACTGTTTTCCAAAGTGTCTTTAAGCACACGTGGATCTGAGCGTGTTTTCAGGAAGGGAATCAGAAGTGGGGAGGACCTAGACAAGGGGGCTCTGTGGGACGGTCAAAGGGACAGGGCACCCTGGGCCTGCAGAATTTTCTTTTTCTTTCTTTTTCTTTTTTTTTTTTTTTTTTTGCTATGGGGGTACTGGGGGTACCAGGGATTGAACTCAGGGGCTCTCAACCACTGAGCCACACCCCAGCCCTATTTTGTATTTTATTTAGAGACAGGGTCTCACTCACTGAGTTGCTTACAGCCTCGCTTTTGCTGAGGCTGGTTTGAACTCACGATCCTCCTGCCCCGGCCTCCTGAGCCCCTGGGATTGCAGGAGTGCACCACGGCGCCTGGTAGAGACTTTTCAATAGGCTGCGTGGCTCTGCCTGTGTGACTCAGGAAGAAGCTTACAGTCAATAGCTCAAAGGTCAGTGGGGCAGATGGCAGCTTGGATAAACAGCTTCCTGTGATGGATGGAGGCCCCCACAGGACAGGGACAGGGACAGCCCCTGGATGCACATCAGGGTGGCGCCCAGGACCTCCCAGGTTCCCTCCTGCCGCATGGTTCTTCTCGTGGAGGCTGAAGGGGAGGAAGCTGAGGCCCAAGCTGAGGCCCGCCCCTGCTCCTCCCGTGGACTTGGAGTCCGTGGGTCCTCGTTGGTTCTGGAAGCTTCTCTGCAAGAAGGACCAGGCAGGAGGTATCGAGGCAGCCCACCCCGCAGGCTGGTGCTCTGCGGGTTGGTCCTGGTCCTGCCCCAGGACGTGCAGCTCTAGCAGGGCCACGCGACCAGCTGTG
This sequence comes from Spermophilus citellus, assembly GCF_964194105.1. Lineage (NCBI taxonomy): Eukaryota > Metazoa > Chordata > Mammalia > Rodentia > Sciuridae > Spermophilus > Spermophilus citellus. Next base: position 200,855,092 of record NC_138185.1, read on the forward strand.
CCCTGGAGCTCGTGGTGTCCAGGCAACGGGAAGCAGAACCTGGGCTCCGGGCCCGTCCTGGCCAGCGCTCCAGGCTGCGGGCCACCGTGTGTGTTCCAGGTAGCCAGGTCGCCTTGCGGCCCTCACCCTCCAGGCCTCAGTCCCCACCTGGCCTTGTCCCAGGGCCTTGGCTTTGCTGGCTTTGTGTTTCTGAGGCAGGGCCCCTTGCCAGCTCCCTGCAGGGTGGCTGTCACTAGAGGTCACCCTTCCTCTGTGTGTGGAGTCAAGGGCAGAAATGAGGCTGCTGCAGTGCATTCTGGGACCCCCCCCCCCGCACCACCCCTCCCCAACCTGGGCCTGAGGGGGACTGAGGACCTGCATGACCTGGTGCTGATTGGGCTCCGGGGTCCGAGGCACCTGCCAGCCCTGGGGTTCTGCTTCTTACTTCCTGTTTTCCCCAAGCCACAGGCAGTGGGCACAGGTTTGAGGGCAGGAGTTAGGTGGCTGGAGATTCTGATTTTCATCCAGTAAGTCCTAAACCTGGCTCAGTGTGACCTGTGTGGCAGTGGAGGTTGCTTCCTTCTCTCCTGGGGTGACCTTACTCAGCACTGTCTCTTCTCCAATCACACTGGCATCCCCTGTGCCTGCCAAGCCCTTTCATGCCACAGGACCTTTGCATATCCCTTGGCCAGAATGCACTGCCCAAATCTTCACATGCACCTTTATTTAGAGCTCAAACATCACTGCTTCAGAGTAATGGTCTCTGACCTCCCGGCTCCATCATGGTCACCTTTATCTCATCATCCTGATTAACTCCACAGGGCTCTGACCACACTGTAGTCACCCCTTAGCTCACTTTGCTATCATCCACCTCCCCTTGCCCCAGCCTCAACTGAAGCAATGAGAGCACACGGACTCTGCCTGTCTTGCTCCCTGTTCCCTCCCGTCTCCTAGATTCCTAACACATAGTAGGTGCTCAATAAATATTTGTTGAACAAATAGACTGAATTTAGAAAACAGACCGCTGATGTTGTCCTACTCCATAGATAAGTCAGGGAGAATCAGAGGCTACAAGAACCTCCGAGGGAGGAAGTGGCTCCTGCAGGGGCTCTATCCCAGGTCTTCGACTAGACATCCCTGTCCCCGCCCCGTCCAGTCTCTGGGCAGTTTCACAACTCAGGCCAGACGCCCTGTGGCCTGAGGGTCAGCAGGCCTGTTCCCCACGGCCCACCTTGACTATGGGACGGGGTGGGAGTGCACAACAAGAGAGAAGAGGGGACGCGGGTGGCTGAGGGCCAGTACAGGCCTTTCTCGGTGGGCTTGGAGGCCCTGGGACCCCCACACTGAATAATTTCCAGCAGGAAAAAAAAATGTGTGGGATGTAGACTTTTTCAGATGGAAAATGTGAAGTGACCACAGTTCACAGCAGGTGCCTCGCTGCTCAGGGCAGCTGCACCCCGTCCCTGTGTGGGGACGGCCTCAGCAGCCCCTGGAGCACCCAAGAATGCAGAGGTCAAAGAAGGTCAAAGAAGAAGCACACTGAGACTCATCTCCATCCCCTTAACTTGCCAAAGGCTGGAAGGACCCACCCTCTGACCCCAGCCCCCAGCCCCCCTGGCACCCACGGCATCTCCACTGAATCCCAGCCGCACCTCCCACCTCCCATGGCCTTTGGATGGGAATCGCAGCACAGGCTCTGTTGGTCAGGTTTGGGGAGTGGGCTGAGTGCAGAGGGAGAGACCACCGGTGCTCGGAGGCTAGTGGAGTCTCCCTGTTGGTAAGTGAAGGAGAAAGGGTTACCTCTCTGTGACCCACCTCCTACAGGGTTCCAGTATGGGGTCAGACCCAGGCAGAACCCACATAAGACTTCCAAGGGGCACAGAGACCCCGCTCAATGAGGGAGGCCCAGCACAAGCAAGCAAGCACAAAGTTCCCAGACCAACCTATCCAGGCCCTGCCTTAGCCTAAGATAAGTACCTGAGCACCTGAGTGCTGAACTTAGTCCCTCCCTGACCCTGCGCTATCCTCTTAGCTGCTCTGAAAGCTAAAGGAATATAATATAAATAAAAAGTGAATATAAATCATAGACACTTATAAATAATTGTGCTCCATCGAGGAGTACTAATGAGCTAATAATGCAGTGCAGAAGCTTAGAGGACTCTGAAGCTGTGTGGAGGAGGAGATAGGCCCAGCCTTCCCCTGAGCGTCCACTTTTCTTCATGTCTGCTCAGCCAGTGGACAAGTCTCAGTAGGCAATGTGTGGCCCTGGGCCTCCGTGCTAGTGGTGTGCCAGCTGCTCAACACCCCCCCCCCCCCCCCGTTCCTCTCTCTCCTGGTGTGCTGGTTTTTCTGTTACTATAGCAAATTCTTGAGATAGTCAATGCATAAAGGAAAAAAGCTTGTTTTTGAGGCTCCAGTCCATAATGGGCTGGTTTTTAGGCCTGCAGTGGGGCAGTCCATCAAGGTGGGAATATGTGGCAGAGAAAAATCACTGCTGGTTGGGCTGGGGATGTGGCTCAAGCGGAAGCGCGCTCGCCTGGCATGCGTGCGGCCCGGGTTCGATCCTCAGCACCACATACAAACAAAGATGTTGTGTCCACCGATAACTAAAAAATAAATATTAAAATTAAAAAAAAAAACATTAAAAAAAAATCACTGCTGGCTACATGGCAAAAGAGGAAGGAACTAGGGTTCCATAACCCCTTTGAGAGCACACCCCCAATGACCTGAAGACCTCCCACGAGGCCCCACATCTTAAAGTCTCCACTACTTCCCAGTTGCACTAAGCCGGGGACAAAGCCTTTCCCATGTGAAACTCTGGGGGACACTGAAGACCCAAACTAGCACCTGGCATGATGCAGAAGATGATTTTTCTCCATCCCCTGGAAGTCAGGCAAAGTCCTGTGATAAGTGTCAATTGCTGGGTTGTGAGTAACTTCCAGGCTGGAGTCTGTATCTGCTGATGTGAGACCCTCCAGACTTTTGCTTTTTGAGGTGGAGTTCTGTCAGTTAGGGTCTTTGTTTAGCCTCAGTAAACAGCACTCCCTGTCAACTTGTACTGGGCATGTAGCTTGAGCAACAAATGAATAGACATTGTTTTAAGCCGTGGGATTTGGGAGCTGTTTGTTATAACAGCGCAACCTCGCCTAACCTAACTGATACAGAGCTCTGTCAGCAAAGTTTCCCAACTTTAGTGTTCAGGGACCAACTGCCTCAGAATCCCATGGAGCAGCTTCATTAAAAATGCCAATTCTGGGGCTGGGATTGTGGCTCAGTGGTAGAGCATTTGCTTAGCATGTGCGAGGCCCTGGGTTCGATCCTCAGCACCACATAAAAATAAAATAAAGATATTGTATCCAACTACAACTAAAAAAATAAATATTTTTTTTAAAATGCCAAGTTGCTGGGCACAGTGGCACACACCTGTCACCCCAGCAATTTAGGAGGCTGAGACAGGAGGATCACAAGTTCAAAGGCAGCCTCAGCAACTTAGTGAGATCCTGTCTCAAAATAAAAACATAAAGGGCTGGAGATGTAGCTCAGTGGTAAAGCACCTCTGGGTTCAGTCTTTGGAGCCAAAAATTTAGATTCTCAGGCCCGCCCAGAAGCCCTGATTCACACTGCCTGGGAGTGAGGAGTGAGGCCCTGGGATCTGTAACTATAATTGCAGTAACTGCATCTTCAGAGGCAGCCGGCAGGGCCCCAGGCTGGAGGGCAGTGGGGGAGGCCTCTGCACCTCTTCTCCCTCTGAAATACTTCAGCAGGCCTGCTCTGTGGTCTAGCTGGGCTCCTAGGTGCTGCTGGGCTTGGCTCCCGGTTTGGGCCACAGCGCTCCACCCTCTCTCCTCTCCCCTCCCACCCCCAGATGCTGCGGATCCCCTGGGGCTGGGGCTGGGGGAAGGGCTCTGAGCGAGCGCCATAGAAACCCTGTGTGATGGATTGAAGGAGACGAGACCATTCCCGGCTGATGGCTGATGTGTGGCGGCAGTGACAGGCGGCGATGTTTGTGCTCTGAACCTGCAATCTCAGTTAATGGGAAAGATTGAGGGGTTCAGAATGAGACGCGTCGTGTGCCGCACGCAGCCCCACGGGCCTGGCTGAGATGCTGCCGGCGGGGACAGTGCAGCTAGGGTCTTCCTGGGGGAGGGGCTGGGGACACATCCCAACCTGGCCCCTGCGCAGGTGGAGGAGGCCCCTGGCAGCTGGGCTTTCCCAGCAGGCCCGACCTAGGCTGCCCTGGTGGAAGAGGGGCTCCTCGTGGGCACCTGCGCAGCTGCCAGGGGGCTCTGCCGCCCACAGGCGCCCAGGCGGCAGGGCCTGGTGAGTGGGGGAAGGGGCCTACACCCTGACTCCTGTTACCCCTCCGGGGATCTGCAGGGACACTTCCAGGGGGTTGATGAAGCCACCTGGCCCTAGGTTTGGGTTCCAATGCTTCCATTTCCTATCTGTGTGATCCCGGAAACCGCCTTCACGTTTCTAGGTCTCAGTTTCCTCATCTGTAAAATCTTTTTTTGGAGCTGGGGATGGTACCGGGGATTGAACTCAGGGACATTCGCCCACTGAGCCACATCCCCAGCCCTGTTTTGTATTTTATTTAGAGACAGGGTCCCACCGAGTTGCTGAGCACCTCACTTTGTTGAGGCTGGCTGTGAGATGCGATCCTCCTGCCTCAGCCTCCTGGGCCGCTGGTATTACAGGCTTGTGCCACTGCGCCCAGTTGTCATCTGTAAAATTTAAAGGAAAAAAAATAGCCACTTCCTGGCACTGTACTAAGGACAGAGACAGGGAGGAAGGCTGTAAGGTCGTGCTTCTCAGGCCTTACCCTCCGTCTCCCAGGAGCCCACTGGAATGTGGATTCGGCTCTGCAGGTCTGGGTGGGGCCTGAGGTGCTGCATTTCTAACAGGATTCCTGATGCTGGTGCTGCCCGTCCAGGGATGGCGAGCTCAGGAGCCTGGTCTAGGGTAGTCAGAGCTTGGTACTTTAGTTTTTTCCTTGTCATCGTCGTCGTCCATGCAGCATGGCTGAGGCTGTCTTTCCTGACCACTGACCATGTCTTGCTTCAAAACTGTCCCTAAGTTTGCCTTGATACCACCTGGACAGAAATATTGGAGGAGCCAAGGAGCGTTCATCCTAAGCCTTACCCAGGGCTATCCTTGGGCCCCTCCTGGTGCCTAGGACCATTAGGCATCTTTAGAGGTAACCATGGTTGCCTGTGACTCCTCGGGTCACCACTCCCCTAGGGGAGCGCCCTCCTCACGGAGAGTCCTGGAAAGGTGTGTGGCTTACTGTGAGCTGTTACTGTCACTCCAGGATGTGTGACAACATGCACAGGGCTCTGTCAGGCCCTGCAGGGAGAGGCCTCAACGTCACCATGGATAGGTTGGGCTGCCAGAGCCCCCATTCAAGGCCTGAAGGAAGAAATGCTGGGAACCTCCATGACCCTTGGCTCATCTTCTCTCAACTGCAGGAGATGGGCATTGTGACTGAGCCAGCTGAAAAGGGGGTTTGTCAGTTGTGTGAATGAGTGTGTGTGCCCCTGTGAGTGAGTCCTGGGTGTGCCCACGTGTATCAGTACCGTCTCCCTGTGGATGTGTTTATGTGGCACGTGTACATATCTGTGCACAGTGTGTGCATGCTCCTGAAGACCTGTGAGCATGTGTGTGCCTTCCCCAGGGAGGCCCTCACCCTTTGCCACCTTCTTCGGCTGGACCTTCCCTTCACTCAGGGATTCCCTCACTCACCCCTTCAGACGTTCCTCCTAACCCACCACTAAGGAACCACAAAACCAAACTAACTAAGCCATCACAAAATGATGAGTTCTCATTTTTGCTACATGCCATGGGCCATCAGAGTACATAATGGGGACACCTGACTGTCCCTCACTGTCTGAGGTCCCAAGCCCATGAGATCTCAGGGATATCACACCTGTTCCTGCACTAACCAGGCGACTCCGTGTGTCCTCGGGGCGCTGGGCCCTGCCTCCTCACCCACCTCCCTGTGCCCATTTCTCCCCTGCACCTGTGGGGTTGGGCCACCCCTGCAGGGTGACAGCACAGAGCCCTTGTTCCTCTTGCTGCTATCTTACCCCATCAGGCATGCCTGAGGGCCATCGAGGGTGTCTGTGTCAACTCACCCCAGGGGTGTGCGTCCCTGGATAGATGCCTACGCACCCCCTGGGTATGGGATGGCCAGCGTCTGGGCTTGAGGTCTGGGGGACTCTGAGTCACTCTGGGAGAGGCCTGAGCATCTCCAGGTGTGTGCGCCTGTCTCTGAGCTTGGCCCGGGCTCACGGGGTCCCAGAAGCCCCGCTGCTTTGTCCTGCCAGTAATTACAGCAGATAAACTGCTCCAGTTGAGGGCTGCTGTCCCCGGCTGGCTGCCAGCCGCGAGGCCCCAGGCTGCGCCGTGGGAGTCCATTCATTTTAATAAGAGGTACACCCTGTGTTATTAAGAAGAGTGTTTATTACTGTCGCCACGCACTGACAGCAACTTCCATCATCGTTAAACGGCAGATGGGGGGAGGGTAGGGGGCTGCGCACTGCAGCTTTCCAGAGGCCCGGGCCCAGCTGGCGAGGCTGGAGAGGGAGGGTCAGCCTCCCCCTCTCCTACCCCAGCGCTGCCTGGCCAGCCCTCTCCAAGCAAGGATGCAGCTTCCACCGACCCTGCCCGGGGTGGGGACGGGCTGGCAAGGAGATTCTGCAGGGGCCTCTGCTCAGGATCCACAGCTTCCCAGAGAGGGAAGGGACCCCTGGGTCTGAGGTGCCTCCCTGGGACTGGGCAGGGTGACCATGTGGCCTCCCTGCCCAACAGTTCCTGGGTTCACCGAGGGCAGGCCCAGCTCTGGTTAGGCCTGGAATGTCCCACCCCAGGCCTTGCCTGGCTGTTCCCAGGAATCCTGCTATTTCAGCGCCTTCCCAGGGTCGGTCATCCCGTCACCGGGTGTGGGAGCCACCTCTCATCTGTCTCCATGCAGTGGGAAGCTCTGTGGAGAAGGGAAGCTTCAGTCTCATCAGGGCTTGGTCCCCAGTGCCAGGAACAGGGCCTGTGACTCAGAAGGCCCTCCAGAAGTGTGTCCTTGATCACTGAATAGATGAGGCTCTTCTCCGTCCTTCCCCTCCTGGGGTCTTCCTGGGCATCTTCGCGTGGACAAGGGCGCTGCATTGGAAGAGAAGACAGAGGTGGCCAAGCTTTCTAAGTTCTTAGCGTCTGGGTAACTTTTTCATGGTGCTCCAAGTCTAAACAAACACTTAAAAGTTGTTTTTTAAATAACAAGGTCTAAACTTCGGTGTGCACGTCTGAATGACAAGCCATTTGGGGAAAAAAAAAAAAAAGAACAACTGTACATACTTTTATTTTTTAAAAGCATTTTAATTGTATTCCTTACACTAATTTTATACCAGTGGGATGTCAGGAAGCTGTAGGGTGCTGCACAGCTTCTCAGACCTTGGATCACATTGGACATTGTGTTATTCGGATTTCTGTGATTGTGACAAAATACCTGAGAAAATCAACTTAAAAGGAGGAAAGGTTTATTTTAGCTCACTGATTTGGAAGTTTCAGTCCTTGGTCCCATGGTTCTTTGACTTTGGGTCTTCGGAAGGCAGCACATCATGGCAGGAGTTTGTAGGACAGGAGGTCTGCTCACCTCATAACATCTGGGGAACAGGGGGCAGGGCTAGGCAAGGGTACACCCCTGATGACCTAACTTCCTCCCACTAGGTCCCACCTCTTAAAGGGTCCACCTCCTCCCAGTAGAACCACAGGTTAGAGGCCAAGATTTTAATATGTGGGCCTTTGAGGGACAAACATAGAGATGACACTGCCACCCTCACTTCTGGTTCTACACTAAATGTTGTCACGGCAACCACTGAACACTCAGCTTCTTGAAGATGATATGGAATTCCTGAAAAGACTGAGACGCATGCTCTTGTATTTCAGGGTGCTCGATAAGACCTATCACAGTGGTTTGGGGGCCTGATAGGGAAATGTGGGTTGAGTAATAATGTGGTGTTAGTTCCGGTCTCTCCGTCTGTCAAACCCCACTTTGTTCAGTGAACGGTTCCTGTTGCTGCCCCAGCCTGGCCCTGGGAGGAGCTCTCCCACGGGACCATCTCGACAATCCTGTGAGAGAGGAGCTGTTATCTTTCCCAGAGAGGTCTGGTCATCAGACAGATATGGGCCTACAGGGAGCGCCTGGTGGCCACCCTCAGCCTCTGCTCTTACCCTGTGCTGGCCAGCCCTTTCTGAATCAAGGGCGTGGAGAGGAAACCCATGGCAGTGAGCCCCGTGAACTGGAGCGGGGCGGCCGACATGGAAGCTGAGATTGAATAGGATCCCAGAGGAGGCCACTCGCCCTCGTTAAAGGTGGCCACCCTCCAAGGGGACATTGGGGCGGCCTGCAGCCCCAGGGAGTCAGAGCACAGTGTGGTTGCGGTGTCGAGTGGGAGCCTCGCTCCTGCAGAGAGCAGGGTGCCTGGTGGTGCAGCGGGAGATCCAGGACTCACGCTTCCCTGTTGGCACCACACATAGGCTCAGCTCTCTGAGTTGCACCCCACAGAGAAACAAGGACACCCCAGAGTGGCCAGAAAGATCCACCAGGGTGGGCTGGGCCTGGAATCTTCGCCACACGATGGCACAGGTAATTTTGGCCCAATCTCCATTAACTTGGAGAGAGATTGGTCTGTAGTCGGGATCTCTGGGCCACTGTCTGTCTCCACTAGCTACTTGTGGGGCCCAGAGCAGCCGGTCAATCCTCAGGCTCACGCTCTGTCTGTCCTAAGTGGGGTAGTGCTGCCTGCTGGGGTTCATGCCAAGGCTCAAGTGCAACAGTTAAACTTGTATTTTTATTTTATTTTATTTTATTTTTGCACCAGGGATTGAACCCAGGGGCACATCACCACTGGGTCATACCCCCAGCCCTATTTTATTTTTTAATTTAGAGACAGGGTCTCCCTGAGTTGCTTAGGGCCTTGCTGGATGGCTGAGGCTGGCTTTGAGTGTGCCATCCTCCTGCCTCAGCTTCTGGAGCGCTGGGATTACGGGCGTGCACCACTGTGCCCAGCTAAAGCTCTACGGTTTTGAGGAAGTTCCTGGGCTGCTCCCAGGTGGAGGTAGAGGCTGGTAGTGAGATGGTGAGGTGGAGGAGGAGGTGTAAGGAGGGTGGAGGGTCTCAGTGGGACCTTCCAGAAGCCAGACCTGGGCTACTGGCCTTCCTCGGGGTCTACACTTCCTGTGGAGAAGAGGTGGGAGATGTCCTCTGAAGGGTCCAGGTGACAGGTCTCTGTGGAGCGTGCGTTTGGAGAGGCTGTCCTGCCTGAAGACCTGGAAATCCTAATATGATAAAAACAGAATGCCAACCAAATGGAAGACACCTGTGGGCGTCACTGGCTTCTGGGCACCCACCAGCAGCCCCTGGGCTAGACTCAGCGGGGAGGTCAGAATTACCAACTCACCCGAGCTGAGCCGTTGGAATGGGGACACGTCTGGCCAGCTCAAGGTTTCAGGTTGCCACTTCTCAGATGGCCTAGTGGGACTTCATGCTGATCAGAGAAACTTAGAACGACCTGGACACACCCTGCACATACCTGTAAAGTCACCCCCCACCATCAGTACCCTTGGTCTAGGTGGCCTGTCACCATGAAGGAGACCCCACATTAGGCTCTCTAGAGACTCACGCCCTGACCCTGCCCACGAGGAGTCCTGACTGATCCCCATCTGGGGAGGGGCCGAGCTGGGGTCACTTTGCTTGAGGCCAGTCCTCCTTGACTCCTCCCCCTGGCACTCCTGTCGCCAGCCCAGTAGCCAGCTGCCCCGGTCCTCAGCCCACTCCTGCCAGCCCTCCCCAGGGACCTCAGGGGGATGTGACATTGGGACTCGCGTGGAGGCCGCTGGCCTCGGCAAGGTTGATTGGGACCTGCGTGTCAACGTGGGCCACCTCCTCATCACCGTAACTCTGGGCCAAATAACCAGACCCCAGGACCCAGCCAGCGCAGGCCCAGGGAGCACACTCCATTACTCTCTTTTATTCACTCGGGAGATTTATGTGGCCTATCTCCCTTCCCTTTGTCCACCTTCGAGGGCCCATAAGTCATGTCCCCGGGCTGACAGGTCACAGGGCCTGTGCTGCTGCTCTGTCAGAGTGAGTGATGCTGGGGGGTGATTAAAAGAGAGGAAGGGTGAGAGGTCAGCAGCAGACGGCATGATGGGAGTTTGGAATGTAATTATCACTCCCGTGACATACTGCTGGCTCCTTCTCCCTTCTCATAATAGATAGACACACTTGGGTGCCGCTCGGAGAGGAGGAGGCGGTGATGCTAGGAGGGGTCAGAAGCCCCTGAGCAGAGGGGCTTTGTGTAGTGGGTCTCCCAGGTGAGCTGCTGCCGAGGGCCCGGACAGCCTCTTTGGCATGCTGGGGACAGTGTCCTCCACATCCTGAGCTGCTCCCCAGAGCCCTGAGCATGCAGCCTGGGACGGAGGAAGCACTCGTTGCTGTCATTGCTGTCCTTAGATCTGACAGGATCTATCAGGGAAGGCCTGGATCAGTCAAGCTCAGGGGACCACTGGTGGGCTAAATGGTTACACAGTCTCACCCCCCCACCCCTCCAACCCCGGTAAACCACTCCTCTGTGAATTCACCCTCCAACATGGTCACCTCCCCTTCTGAACCTGGACTGACCTAAGGACTTGCACCCTAGTGGCTGGGTCTGAAGAGGCCTGACAGAGTCAACTTGGAGCTCAGAGTTACGGAGTGAAGTCCACATCATCCTTGTAGAAAAGTCACGTGGCAAGAAAGACCCCAGAGGATGAGCAACTGGGAGAGGAGAGACAGAAGTCCCTGTGTTCCAACCCACCTGGCTGAAGGACCCGGTGTGAGAGGGAGGCCAGTTTGGAACTCTGAGTCTGAATTGTAAATGGACAGAGCTGGTCAGATGTCACAGATCAGAGATGAGCCATCCCGGCTGAGCCCTGCCCTGCTGACCCATCGAATCACAAGCAAGAACATGGCCCTTGTTTTAATCCAACTTGTTTTGGGTTGCCTTGTTATGCAGGTAGCTGACAGTCTGGGCTGGGATGCCTGGAGCCACCCCTCTGCCGCTTTTTGCTTCCTGCCTGGGGCCAGACTCAAGCCAGGACCCCTTATTGGAGCACATGCCCCTGTACCAAATAGAAATCCTTCCCGGGGTGTACCAGGTGGGATGGGAGGATGGGCCACCTGAGTGCAGGCATTTAGAACTGAGACCAATGATTACGCCTGGGGAAGGGTATTTATCACTGACCTGGTCTAGAATGGCTAACACTTGATAATAATAAAAAGCAGATTGATCCCAGTGGCTCAGGAGGCTGAGGCAGGAGGATCGCAAGTTCACAGCCAGCCTCAGCAAGAGCAAGGTGCTAAGCAACTCAGTGAGACCCTGTCTCTAAATAAAATACAAAATAGGGCTGGGGATGTGGCTCAGTGGTTGAGTGCCCTTGAGTTCAATGCCCAGTACCCCCACTTAAAAAAGAGCAGATTTACTTTTAGTCAGTTTCATTGTTTCTAAACAATGAAAGGGGGCAACAGACACCCCCTTATTGCCAGCACCTAGGGCAGACTGGGCTCTCTGACCGTCCTTGGAATGCCACTGCTCCTAGTACTTCCACACAATGAGGTGAGCTTCACAAAGAGAGAACTGGGAAGAGGTCAAATCTGCAGACAGCCCAAAGGCCAAAGGAAGGAAGGACTGGAAGCGTCTGGGGCCTCTGGGTGGTGCAGGATTTTGTAGCCATTACTGCTCAATGGCAGTGATTCTTCTGGAAGTCCTGCCTGCATTTTGACAAAGGAAGAGAAGGTGCGTCTTCAGGGTAGGAAGTTTGCAAGTTTGCAGAGCAAGGAAGTGGTGGAGCTGGGGTGTGGACACAAGGCTTTTGCATCTGGACTCCAGGACTGGTGGAGCTGAAGGGAAGAGTGGTCCCTGGTCTCACAGGCTGGGACATCCTACACAGGGCTGGCATGTTCTCTGACAGAGGCTACGGGGACCTCTTCCTTGATGCTTTCTTGAGAGGCAACGGAGAGGTTTTTTTTTTTTTTTAATTTTTATAATTTGTTCTAATTAGTTATACCTGACAGTAGAATGCATTTTGACACACTGTACACAAATGGAGTACAACTTCTCATTCTTCTGGCTGTACATGGTGCAGTGTAGTCATACATGTGTAAAGAGTAATAATGTCTGTCTCATTCTACCTTCTGATTCCCACAACCCAACTCCTCCCCTCACTCTCCTCTACACAAACCAAAGTTCCTTCATTCTTCTCTATCCCCCCCTGCCCCACTATAAATTAGCACCCGCTTATCAGAGAAAACATTTAACTTTGTTTTTTTTTTTTAAATTCGGATATTTCACTTAGCACGATATTCTCTAGTTCCATCCATTTACCTGCAAATGTCATAATTTCATTTTTCTTTAAGGCTGAGTACTATTCCATTGTAGTATGCTGATTTTAAGTCCTTTGGGTATAGACCAATGAGTGGGATAGTTGTATTAAATGGTGGTTCCATCCCATATTTCCTGAGAATCTCCACACTGCTTTCCATATCGGTTGCACCACTTTGCAGTCCCACCAGTAATGTATGAGTGTTCTTTTCCCCCACACCCTCGACAACACTTATTGTTACTTGTATTTTTCATAATTGCCATTCTGACTGGAGTGAGATGAAATCTTAGAGTAGCTTTGATTTGCATTTGTCTAATTGCTAAAGATGAACTTTTTTTTTTCATGTTTGTTGATTGATTGTATTTCTTCTTCTGTGAAGAGTCTGTTCAGGGCAACTGAGAGTTTTACCCCACCTTCCACAACCATCCTAAGAAGTAATCTGGCTGATTCCTCTCCCTTTCACATATCAGCATACAGTGCTGTGGTGCATGGGGCTGGACAACCTGGACTCAGATCTTAGGTGCTCATAAAAGCTGTGAGACCTTGGACAAACATCTCAATATCTTCTTGTTCCCGTTTCTTCTTCCAACACATGGAATTGACAACAGTTACCACGTGAAAACTCATATGCAACTCAAGCAAGTCGGTATACACAAAGCGTGGCGTCTCTGGCATGGTGTGAGTCTGTGTTTCATCACTATGACCCATGTGCCTAATCAGAACAACTTCAAGGATGAAAAGATCATTGGGGGCTCATAGTGCCAGAGGTTCAGTCTGTGGCTGGCTGGCTGCATGGCTTGGGGCCTGAGGTGAGGCTGACCATCATGGTGGAAGGTTTGGTGCCTGCTGTGTTCATAGTGACCAGGAAGCAGAGAAAGGGGAAGGGACCACAGGGCAGATGGACCCTCCCAGGGCATGACCCCAGTGACCCTTCTCTTCCACCCACCTGCCTGTAGTTACCACCTGGTTAGTCTATTCACAAGAGGATGGACTCTTATAATTAATCACTTTACCTCTGAATATTTATGTATTAACACAGGAGTTGGGGGGCACCTCATAACCAAACCATAACAGACATATAATATTTTAAATTATCTAACAAATATTATTATAGTGCTATGGACAGGCTCTTTAAAAAACTTTACGAATATCAGCTTATTTAATTCTTCCAGCAATCCTAGGAAGTAGGTACTATTATCCCCCATTTAACAGACAGGGACCCAAGATACAGGATGGTTAAATGACTCAGAGACTCACAGTTAGAAAATATCAGGATTCAAACACAAATATGCCTGCCTCCCAGATATGTGCTTAACAGGCCCACAGAGCTGTGCTCAGTAAATGTGGGCTGTAATAATTTCACCCAGTTTCCCCGAATAAACTTTGGGGTTCCTTTATCTTTCCTTCCCCTTTTCTTCCACAGAAATTATAGTAGGAGCCCTTTGCTCTAAGTCATCACAGGAAAAGAAAAGGTAGAAAAGATAATGGGGTATCACCTTCCACCCACCAAATATGCAAAAAATGTAAAAGAATGGTGATATCTGATATTGTGGAAAGGAAGAGGAAGTGGGTGCAGTATAAATCAAATATCCTCCTTGAAGGAACTGTTCGGACGGACAGTTAAAACCTGGTATTCCCTATGATTCAACAATGCTGCTTCCTGGTTCCTATTTCAGAGAAACACAGGTACATGCACACAGGTGACATGGACTTGAGTGTCACTGCTGCATTGTGATGGGGACAAGCTGGGAATAATCTAAGTATCCATTGATAGGGGAGGGCCGCACAAAGTACAGAGCCACACCCTGCCCCACGCCTAGAGCACCACACAATGGTGAAAAGAGTGTGATAAGTCTCTAGGTGCTCTGTGAAAAGGCTCTCGGATTCAGTGTTCATTCATTTATCCAGCCAGCGAGGATTTACTAAGTACCTTCTAGGTCCTAGGGACAAAGCTATGGACAGGATAGACACGTAACCATGAAACCACACCAAAGAATGATAATATGTATTCGCTCTCTCTCTCTCTTTTTTCAATAAACAACAGACATTTATTTGTCACAGTTACAGAGGCTGCTCTGGCAGACCCAGTGTCTGGTGAGGTTCATCATAGATGGCAGCTTGCTGTGCTGGACTCACCTGGCAGAAGGGCACATATCTTGTGTAAGAGCACACACGTGTATATAGGTAGGTACACAGAGAAAGAACTGGAAGTTTACACCCAAAATTGCTACAGTGATAACCTCTAGAAGAGTGGGAAGAGATCAAGACTTGAAGTTGGTCGTTATTGATTTTTTTTTTTTACAGTGAGAGTTTATTAGTTAAAATTTAATACTAAAATGGAAAAAAATCAATCAGGGAGTGTAGCTTTCTGTGTAGTGGACCTTGAAATCAGACAAACCTGATGTCTTAGTCTACTCGGGTTGCCAAAAAAGGCTACAGACAGCCTGGTTTAAAGACGAGTTCTGGAGGGTGGATAGTTCAAGGTCAAGGCCCCCCAAGCAGATTCCATTCTTGGTTAGGGATTTCTTCCTGGTTTGCCAAGGACTGCCTTCTTATTGTGACCTCATGGTGACAGGAGATTAAGAGTTTAGACCTCCCTCTTCTTATATGGGAACTAATCTCACCACAGGGGGCCCCACCCATATAACCTCATCTCAATCTAATGATATGCACAAGATTCCAGGTCACCTCCATATACTATCACTTTGGGTGTTAGGGCTTCAACATATGAATTTCAGAGGAACACCTGAGTTAGAATCCCAGCCACCTACTGTGTGACTTAGGGAAATTATTATTCTCTCTCAAACTCTGTTTAATCTGCTCTAAAATGAGGTCCCCATGCCTTACACTACAGGATTGTGGTGAGTTCTAAAGACTTATAAATGTAAGTTCCATTTTTCTGGTCACTTGAACCCTGCTCTGTTTCCCTGGTAAACCCCATCTCCCTCCAACGCCCCCAAACTTCCCTCACCTCCTGCACATGACTGACTGTCCTGGGGCTCCTCCTGTATGAGTGTTTGTGTCTGGGAGAACCAGGGAGCCTGCGCAGTGTGCTCCAGACAAAGCCGTGGGGGCACACCTGAGGTGAGCAAAGCTGGGCTTATTGACTCCTTGTAACCCTGGGGAACTGCAGATCTCAACAAGAGGGGGGTTTAAATGAATTCCTAAAGGGTGTATGTAGAATTAGGAGAGGGGATGCTTTCCAGAAGTGGGCAATTCTATAATTTGGCCATCTTAAGGAATCTTCTCTAGAAGAGGAGACTAGATCTATGCTAAAACTGTCACTGTGAAGAGGCAGCAGATATTCTGAGCCAGGCTAGGGAGAGAGGCAGTTGCCTTTCTTGCTTTGGCCGACCTTCAGACATGACCTGGAGCGGTCTTGCTTTTACCTCGATTCCTCCTGGTCACAGAGTGGTCTTGTCGGGTTTTGGTGCGTGTGAAATTGTTTAAAGTCACCAGGGAAACACGGTGGCCTAACTGTGAACGTCAGGCTCTCTGAGGTCAGAAGCCACCTCTCTTTCTCATGGGTGAGCAACTTTGAAATCCATCAAAGTGTCTGTAGGGTCCTCGATCAATGAACCGAAAGGAACTCTACCATTCTGGCTCTGGTTGGAGGAAGAGGATGATATTAGTCAAGTCCCTGTTCTTCTACCTGGCCCAGGAGTAGCCAAGGGCCCCTCCCTCAAGCAATCCCCTATGGCCACAGAGCACCCAAAGGGCAGGAATGTGCACTCTCACCAATTGGCCTGAAGTCAAAAGGAGAGTGTATAGAGGGCTCCAGCGAATGGAGATGCTCACTGTTGAGAAGGTGGAAATCCCATTCCCAGCACAGTGTGAGGCCCAGCCAAGGTGGGAGGGAGTGACAGAGTGACAAGGTCACAGAGTCCATGCTGCAGAGGCCACCTGGAGCAACAGGAGAGCAGGGACTGTCTCATTGCAGAACACACGAAGTCCTGCACAGAAGCCTGTGCAGAAGACTCCGGTGGAGCCAAGGGCTGTCAGGAGGTCTGCCCACTCCCTCTCCTGGAGCCCCCTCGTCAGTAACCCCCTTAAGCATCCTCAGGGAATGTGTAGACCTCATGGAACATTGCCCTTTCCAGAAGTCTACAAAAGGGCAGTTTTTCATCCAAGGAACTAATTCCCTCCCCCATCAACCTTCTAGTCTCTTCCATGGGTCCTCCATGGCTTGAGAGGGTCTGCTTGTATGTTATTTGGGGGTTCAGACAAAATTCCTACTATCAGAAGCTCCCCTAGATGGTAAGTGGGTACAGTGAGAAGGTTGTCACTACAGCATGTCTGGCTCTGACCTGTGGCTACATGAACATGTTCTGCCCTGTGCAGCTCAGGGAGGTGCTGTATCTGGGTCACTCACAGAAGCTCACTCTGTGCATCCCTCCTCGTGTCATACTGGTGGCTGGAAATCAGCCATAGTGGCAGTAATTTTGTCGCAGAAATAGGCAAAATTTACCTTCAGAATTTTTCTCCCACTGATGGCCAGTTACATGTTTACCAGCACACTGCTGGGTGTGGACATACATCAATTATCTGTTAAGCTGTACCCCAGCATTTGTGTGTTTTCCTGTGTGAATGTTGTGCCTTGATGAAAAGAACTGGGATCCCCAAAACTCAAGTTCCATGATGAACCTAAAATGGTGTATTGTCAAAGGGCTGGGGATGCAGCTCAGGGGCAGAGCACTGGCTCAACGTGCCTGAGGCCCTGTGGATCCCCATCACCACATGGGCGCGCGCGCGCACACACACACACACACACACACACACACACACGATTATTTATTATCTGCCTCCTTCCCCTAAGTTCTGTGAAGGCAAGAGCCTTGTCTGCCTTATTTACCACCCGGCAATTAGTGGTTGGGTGATAAAAATAATTTCCATGGTGCCAAGGAAGCTTGGTCCATCCTAAGGGTATGCCTGTCTAGGTCTATGCCAGGGAGTCCTTGGGTGACCACCATTGTTGCCTCTGCATCCTAGATCTTGTCCCCTCTACCCTGCGGATTTTGGAAAACGTTGGCTCCTTTTTCAGTCTCCCCTGACCCCCATCGATAGACTCAGCTACCATTTCCTTTCTGACTCTTCATTCCTCTAAAGAGCACTTAACCCTGTTGAATGGAGATGGGAGGCCATGTTTCCCCTGCAGGACCAGAGGTTGCTAAGGAAAGACCATGTTTGATTTATCTCTGCATGAATACTGCAGTGCTTCATCCACCAGACCCTCACCAGGGGACTGAGGAATGAGTGAAATGGGCTTCGAGAAGGAAGCGTATTAGAGATATGATAAATTATGATATAACAGTGTATTAAGAATTGTAAGGCAAAAACAAATACATAAATAAAACAGCAAAAAAAAAAAAAAAGAAGGAAGTGTGAGAGGTTTGGAGGAAGAATACACTGGTCCTCTGACAAGATCACACATTGCTGAAACCAGTGACTTCAGAAACAAGAAAGGCTAGTGAGTTTTAAGCTCTGGGGTCTAACCAAGTAGTTTTCCCAGCTGGTGTCCACTTCTAAAGCAGAGCAGACAGCTGTACATCTGGGACACAAGGCCAGGACTCATTCTACCACTGGACACCCATTGCCTGAGGCTCTGCCTTGCCCAATGCAAACCTTCTAGATTCTTCTGGATCCTCCAGGTGGGAGAAATTTGTTCCAGTCTAATCCAGGTCTCCTTTCAAGGAGGGTTTTTAATTCTTAAACATCTCCTTTACTGGGAGGGCCTGAGGGAGGGAGCTGGGGTGCTAGGATATTCTGTATCTGATGCAGTGATGCCATCGGTGGTTGTATTTGTAAAATGTCATCGCGCTGCACACCTAAGAATTGTGCATTGAAATGAAAAGGTAAAAGAAACAGCAACAGCCACAAAAATAAAACCCTCTCCCAGTGTTATCCCTGTGGCTCCCGCCAGGGATCCTGGGCCTGGGGCCAGCAGGCAGTGAGGGTGCAGGATGTTGAGCTCACTCAGAGAGAGGCAGGACCTAGGAGAAAAGAAAATCCCCTAAGCCTTTCCATGGAAGACAAGGACGCTTGGGCTCTGGGAGAGAGGAAGGCCCAGGCCCCAGGAAGGCCTTGGGCAACGTGCAGACTTGGAAACACCCAGGATGGGAAGCAGAGGGGCCGCTTGCCCGACCCGCCAGCCGGCGGGAGGTGGGTGGGCGCGGCGGGGCTGGGAGGAGGGGGCAGGTTGGGAGGAGGGAAGGGAAGACAGCGTGACTGCGTCTGATCTACAGTGACGAGTACCAATGTTAACTGTCACCTCTCATCTCCAAACTAAATCACACCTGGAATTGGAGGCACCGAGGAGCTGATAGAGTCAGCCTCGCAGAGGCGACAAGTCAATCAGCGCAGAGATGCGCGCGGAGACACCGGCTCCACCAGGCCGGGCGCCTTCATTCATTCTGGGATTTACACTTGTCAGGCTGCCGCCTGGGGGTGGGCAGGAGGAGGGGTGGACAGGAGGCTGGTCTCACTTCAGCTCCACTTAAAACCAGATGACTGGCGGCTTCTCCCAGGGGTCCTACAGGCCTGGCCGCTCTTCTTCTCTATCCTGTGGGTCTTCATCAGAGGCTCAGGTGGGAAGAAGCTCGGTAGTGGGCAGATGGGGAAAGATGGGTGGTCCTCACCATGCTGGGAGCGTATGAGGGCAGAGAGAATTCTGTCCCAAGCAGCAGGTCATGTGTTTGAAGAGAGCAGGGGGCTTTTATGGGAAAAGAAAGATGGATTTAAATTGACTACTTGGAGCAATTCTGTGGTCAAATGAAATGCAAAAAGATCTTTTCACTCATTCTATTGCTAAGGACTTAGCAGCACAGAATCATTGCATCCAGATAAAGGGGAGAATACAGATGTCAAAAACTTCTCAGATTGCTGTCTACTACTGTCTTAGAAGTAGTGAATGAACCTGGAACCCTCTCCCTCTCCATCACTTAACTCCACCATCATAATCCTCAGCACCGTCGTTCATAAAAGAGCTTTTCACCCCAAAGACATAAATGGGCTAAGTGTCGTGCATAAAGAAAATGCCCAGAGATATAAACTTGAGATAGAGGGGAGAAAAAAAAACCCACTGAGGTTCCATTGATGTTTGAATATCTATTTTATTTTCAGCACCCTGAAAGTAATAAAACTTCATTACAGAACATTAGGAGCAACAGAGGGAAAAAGACTCACTACATATAGTAGTGACATTTTGATGTCCTCCTGTCTAATCTTTTTTCCATATCATTTTAACGTTTTTTTTTTTCCTCAAAAGCCCTTAGCCCAGAGCACATCCTGTGTCAATGAACATGTAGTTAGGGGTGGAAGCTTCGTATTCTCCTCTGACCCCCATTCAGACTGGCCCCTGAGGATCAGGCTTCATTCTGCCTGGTGCCCGGGCACAGAAATGGTGATACAGGCATTCAGCAGGCTGATCTCTTAATCCAGATTGGTGTAGTCATTTGAAACTGAAAGCAGCTCCTTTTAATGTTGCCTGCTTCTCGGCATTAACTTCTCTTTGATGTAATTTTTGCTTCCGATGCTCTCTCCCTTCATGGGTTAGATTAGTGTGAAATTGGCCTGGCTCCTCTAGAGACTGCAGTGTTAAGCTTCAAATATTTGGTCCTTATTGGAAATCCTTAGCCCACATCAGGGGAGAAAAGTAACTGCGTTACTTAGGAGTGAGTGAGTGTGTGTGTGTGAGTGTGTGTGTGTGATTGAACACATGTGTGCAGAAAAGAAGTGAAAGAGGGAAGGTGGGGGAAGTTGAGGCTGCTGTCTTTATTGACATGCTAACGATCTGCTGGTCTTGATCTCGGGTAGAAGCCATCGGAATAAGTCTTAGGGAACTTCATAATGGAAGAAAGTCTAATTAGTTTGCGGGACTCTAGCTGGAGCTGTCCAAAGTTCCTGGTGCTGAAGAGAAGAAAGAAAGGTGACAGTATTCTGGGAAAGTAGCAGAGTAGTTTGGTACCCCTGCCTACATCACTGGGGTTCTGCCTGCTCCTGTAGGTGTGCCACCTAGTTCAGATATGACCTTTGAACACACACAATATAGTTTCATTCTGAAAAGACTGGCAGGTGTGGTCCCTTCAACAACTGTGCAAGAGTGGTAACTGGACAGAAGTATTTAATTGAGAGGAAGACTCAGCTGAGCACCTGACCACCCGAGGGTCCCCTTTGCTTTTAAGGTAGAACCGGAGGGTCATCTGCAGTAAGTGATTCAGACAAGTCCCAAAGGGAGAGGTGCTCCAAGTGTCATGACCCATCACACCTCCACCTCACTCCCTGGGCAGCACAGTCTCAGGCCCTCTGCCCCTAAATTCACATTGCTGTCTGAGGGTATCACTAGAGGACAGAAGCTGCTACAGGCAATTCTGACTGCCATCTGGCCTGGCTGTCCATAGTGGAAGCAATCACCCAACTATCAGACCACCAGGGTCTTTTGGAGCAACTGAGACTCTTCATTCAAAAGCAGTTAAGCTCCAAAAGTTTGAAGCTTGTTTTCAGCCTGCCAGGTATCCCCCTACAATCCACCATCAACTTTCTCTGCCCTGCTCTTATTATTTTTTTTCTTTTTGTTTTTGGTACCAGGGAATCGAACCCGGGGGTGCTTAACCACTGAGCCACATCCCCATCCCTTTGTTATATTTTATTTAGAGACAGGATCTCACTGAATTGTGTAGGGTCTCGCTAAATCGCTGAGACTGGCTTTGAACTTGCAATCTTCCTGCCTCAGCCTCCTGAGCCAGTGTTTGAGATTGCTGTTGTGGACCACCCACTGGGCTGCTTTGCTACTATTCTTGACCTTTACTCTCATGTCCATTTCCTACCTGCGTTTCTGTTCTTCACACTATTCCTTTCCAGGTCTTGGCCCTCTGTTCTCACAGTCAGCATGCATCTGTGACCTTTCTTGGCTTTGCTCTGCCAGGTCCCCTCACTCCTACACGATCCTTGCACTCGCCTGGGTCCTTGGCCTTGACCTGGTCCTCTTCTGGCTTGCCCCACTAAGTGGCCCCCCGCCAGGTCTCTGCCTGGGGAAGGGCCTCGACCCATTTTGGTTTAGCCTTGTGCCTCCCTGTGCAGGGTCCCTCCTCGCCCCTTCTCAGGTCCGCAAATCACTCCTTCCCGTGTCAGCCGGCAAATTGGTTTATCCTCCCCCCAGCCCGGCTTTCATTACCTTGCCGAAATGAAGCGATATCTCCTCAGCGGAGGCTCCCCGTCCGTGCCGCCGCTGGCATAATAAATGAAGACAAAGTGCCGGCGGCAGAGACCATCTCTCCCAGCGCACCACCAGCCGCTGCCAGCTTCATTATTCGCTTAAGTTGCCGGAGAGAATTACTTAACCCTGACCCGTGTATTAGGTGCCTGTATTAATGCGGCGACAGGCGCCTCTTACGGCAGAGAACAATTTATTAGTGCCGAAACAGGCTGCTTTTCTCTGTCATTTTTCCAATCTGAGCTTTGAACACACATCATTAAACTTGTCTGACTCTCTCCCCTTCTCCATCATTCCTTTTTCATTTTTTTAAGCAGAAAGCACCGTAGAGAATGGAGATTGTTCTGAAAATCGGCTTCTCCCTCTTTCCTCCTTTTTTTCCCTTCTTTTCCTACTTATTATTTCCTTGGGCTCTTTTTGGTTTTGGTCAATCCCCTAGTTTGGGGAACATTTGGAGGGAGCATTGGGTGTCTGGAAGGAAATGGGACCGTCCTTTGGGTGTGGGGTTTAGGGGAGAGAACAACTCGGGTTCTGTCTGTCCAGGCCTGTGACAGATGTCTCTGATCAGATGCCTCCACCTCTGTCTCTTTTTGTGCCTCCAGTGGAGCATCTTACTTTGAAAGGAGACTTGGAGCCAGGCAGGCCTGTAATCCCGGTGAGGAGGGAGGCTGAGGCAGGAGGATCACAAGTTCAAGGCCAGCCTGGGCAACCAAGTGAGATCCTGAGAATAAAAAATTAAAAAGGCTGGAGATGTAGCTTAGTGGTAGAGGGCCCCAATACTTAAAAAAAAAAAAAAGCAGGCCTCAAGATGGATTCTGGGAGCTAATGGGGCAGTTGTGAAGAAGAACTGGACAGGGTTTCTATTTGCCACGGGGAAACTCCCATGTGCAGAGTTGGGAACAAAGCTTGGGAGGGGCATAGAAGCACCTAGAGACCGCCATGCAGTGTCTGAAGCACCCTGGGCCCAGGTGTTAAAGGCTGGCCATGGCCTGGGGATTGTCCATTGGGCGGGGCCACTCCAGGACCATGTGCACAGCCCTCCCTGACCAGAGCAAGAAGGGTGTCTGTTCCCAGGTGTTCTCATTTTTTTTAATTTATTTATTTATTTATTTATGCATTACAATTCTTTATACACCTTTATACCATAATTTATCACATCTCTGATTGTATATAAGGTAATGTTCTCATTTTTTGGCTCCTCGTGTGGCTTGGTCTTGGACCTGAGCTTCACCTGTAGCTTCCACAACCTCCCTGGCTCCTGCTCTTGGCTCTCGTACCCTTGAACAGGCCTTTGTCTCTGGCACCTGCCGCTGCCCAAAGCCACAAGGAGCCATGCTTGGAGGCAGGAGTTGTCCCTCTCCCTGGTGGCCCTCTCTGACCCTTTGTACTGAGGACACCTATGACCACTGTCTTCATATGTGTCCTCCTGAGAGCAGAGCTTGAACAGATCTGGGTGCAGGTAATTTGAGAGGTGACCCGGGAAGCAGGTGTGTGGTGAGAAAGCGAGGCCAATAAGGAGGAAAAGTCCATAAAAGGACGTGAGAGTCACTGGGGCAGTGGGGTTTAGCTCCGCCAGGCCTCTGAGCTGGTACAGAATGCCCCAGAAATATCCTTCTGAGGGAGCCTGGGTTATCCACAAACCTCCATCTGCCATTGGCTAAGGGGCATAAACTCCCCCACGCTTCTCCCCTGTGCCTGGTGTGGTGTTGGGAAGGGGAGGCTTGCTGCCGAGCACCTTCCCCTGGGGCAGAAAACCGAGGAGAAGGGTGAGGCTGCTGATTGGAGCAGGTGGGGTTAGGAGGAGTCACCTGGTACCCGAGTGCACTGCTATGGCTGAAATCAGAGGTGGGCCAGGAAGAGATGAGATGCACCAACAGCACCCAGCCCTGCCGCCATCCCATGCTGCCCCTCCTCTCCCTCTCAACCCCCAGCACCCACTGCCTCCAGCAGTTCTGAGCTCTGCAGTCCCAGCCTGACCAGGAGGAGCTTCATACACAGGCCAGGCAAGGACAGAAAAAAGTGACACAGGATGAGGGCAGCATTTTAGCCTTTTCGCTGTGCTGTGATTAAAAGACCTGACATGAGCAACTGAAGAGGAGGAAAAGTTTATTCAGGGGCTCATATTTCAGGGGTCTCAGTCCACAGACAACTGGCTCCATTCCTGGGGGCTCAAGGTGAGGCAGGATGTCATGTTCTTAAGAGTATGGTGGAGGGAAGCAGCTCACATGATGACCAGGCAGGAGAGAGAGAGAGAGACAGACAGACAGACAGACAAAGAGACAGACACAGAGAGAGAGATTGATTGATCGATCTCCACTTGCCAGATACAAAATCTATACCCCAAAGGCACGCCCCCAATGACCCCCCTCCAGCCACACCCTGCCTACCTTCAGCTACCACTCAATTAATCTCATCAGGGAATTAATTCACGAATTGAATTAAGGCTCTCAAAACCCAATCATTCCCCCTCCAAACCTCTTGCATTGTCTCACACATGAGTTTTCTGGGGACACCTCATATCCAAACTATAACAGGCAGTAAGCAGGAATTTGCCCCACTGGCAAATCAGGGAGTAAAGACAATTTTATATCATGCAAAGGGAATTAAGCCAATCCCCAAAAAACAAAAGTCGAATGTTTTCTCTGATATGCGGATGCTAATTCACAATGGGGAGGTGGCTAGAGAAGAATAGTGTTACTGAAGATTAGGTAGAGGGCTAGGGCTGTGGCTCAGTGGTAGAGCACTTGCCTAGCATGTATGAGGCATTGGGTTCAATCCTTAGCACCTTCTATAAATAAATAAATAAATAAAGTAAAAATCCATCAACAACTAATAAAAATATTTAAAAAAAGATTAGGTAGAGGGGAGTGAAGGGAAGGGGAAGGGAGAGGAAGGGGGTGGGGAGTGAAGGGAGGGGAAAGGAAGAGGGAGGGGGTGGGGGTAGGAAGGATAGTAGAATGAATCAGATATTATTATCCTATATACATATATAACTATATAACGGGTGTGATTCTACATCATGCACAAGCAGAAGAATGAGAAATTATACTCCATTATATATGATGTACCAAAGTGCATTCTATTGTCATGTAGAACTAATTAAAACAAATTTAAAAAAAATTTTAAATAAGTCAGACAAGGATTTTGGGGAGCCAGAAAAATTTGTCCTGCAGACCACCAGTTTACTATCAGGTGGAGACTTCTGTGAAGTTGTCACTCACTTTTTGGCACTCTTCCAACCCTGTCTCATGGCATTGAAAATTGAAAGGGAGTCCTGGGGAGAAGGACTAAGGATGGGAGAGGATCAGGAAAGCCCATCTAATGGCCAGTGGCTTTCCCACCCCCACCCAGTCCTCCCCAAATTCCCTGGGCCTGCAGATCCTTGCAACTCTCCCTCCGGCTTAGCTGCGGAGCTCTTGAAAAGTTCTCTAATCACCTCTCTGCTTCCTGCATTAATGAGCTTCTCATCTCACTGATGGCAATCAGAATATTTGCTTATGAAAGGGACACGGTTAATAACACGATTGCTACCCTCCGCCTCTTTCCTTCCTCTTCTCCCCCCTCCCCTTCCCTCGCCCTCCACACAATTCTCTCAATTAACGATAGGCAGAAATTAATTTTTCCCCTCGATCGAAACAATTGCAGGGAAGCGGATTGCCAGCGTGGCTTCAGATAGGGACTGCTCCCAGCAGAGAGGAGAGAAAGGAGGGGAGATGGAGGAGATAAGCAGGCTCTATCTGCAGGCACAGGACAGAGTAATACAAATGTTATCCTTAGAAATGTACTTAAAGAGGATATGTTTATAATTCGGAGGGGATTTTCGGGGGCTCTCCTGCCCTCCCTCCCTCTCCAGAGCCCTCCACTCCACTCATGGCAGAATCCAGAGTTGATTGGGAATTTGGCTTCTGCTGCCTCAGTGAGTGAAGTGTCCCCACCAAGGTTGAAAAGGGAGACAGGGTTACCCAGGGGTCCGCGGCCATGGTTCCAGGGGCCCAGGGCTTAGGCCACTGATGATGCTTACTTTGTGATCAAAACACCAGCTGTAAGGTCTGACTATTGTGTGGCCTTCCAGGTGGCAGCCTGCCTATTTGACACCTGTGTCACCTCTTGTGCACACATCTGTACTTTTGGCATGGGCCTCCCTCCCAGTTCATTCCTCTGAGCATGTAGAGAGGCAGGGGATAGAGCGGGAGCCACGATCACATCCTAGCAACCTGCTCCTGAGAGCACCAGATGCTGGAGACTGGCAGCCAGGGTTCAAATCCCAGCTCTTCTTCTTAACAGCTTTGTGATCATAGGTAAGCTATTTAACCTCTCTGTCTTTATTTCCATATCTGTAAAATGGTGATTATACCTCTCTTACAGGGTTGCTATGAGGATTCAATGAGTGAATGCTGGCGTATTAGTCAGCTTCATGTTACTATCACAAAATACCTGAGGTAATTCACTTTAAAAGTTTATTTTCACTAATGGTTCTGGAGGTTCAAGTGTAAGAGTAGGTAGCTCCACTGGTTTGAGCCTCTGGCAAGGACAGCCCATCATGGCAGGAAAGCACATTAGAGCAAGGGCTTGCATTACAGACCCAGAAGGAGAGAGAGAGGGAGAGGGAGGATGAGGGAGGGAGAGAGGGAGCCAGAGTCTCATAATCCCCTTGGGGGTATGCCCCCTCTGACCTAAAGATCACTACTTTCCAACATTGTCACCCTTGACTAAGCATCCAATGCATGAACCTTTGGGGAACATTCAATATTCAAACTATGGCAATTAGTAAGTGCTTAAAATAGTATGTGGCATGTAGCAAGTGCTACTTAGGTGTTTAGTAAAGAAAAATAAAAGCCTGTATTTCTGTGGAAGTTAGGAATTTGTTGATCCATCCATGCATAGAATAGAGTGTTTTTTCTCCCTCCCCCACTTTTTGAGTATCTTCCACTGAGTTACATCCCCAGCTCTTGTTATTTTTTATTTTGAGTCAGGATCTCAGCAAGGTGCCCAGGCTGGCCTCAAACTTGCAACCTTCCTGCCTCAGCCTCCCAAGTTGTTGGGCTTATAGGCCTGCACCACTGTGCCTGGCTAGGATACAGACATTTTGAAGATTTACTGGTCTTTATACTCTGAATTGCATAAAATCAAAAGGTGGTGAAGAATTCACTGTACTAGTGGGGTGTGAAAAGGGCCATGAGATTTCAGACAGAGGAAGTGGAGAAGAAACTCAGCCAGGCCCATCAGGGCTGGTTTTGCAGAGAAGATGGCATCTGAGCAGCACTTTGAAGATTGTGTAGGGAAAAAAAAAAAAAAAAAGGAACTTTTTTTTTTTTTTTTTAAATACTGGAGATTGAACGGAGCAGTGCTTTACCACAGAGCTACATCTCCAGTCCTTTTAATTTTTTTTTTTTAGTTTGAGACAGGTTTCTCTGAGTTGCTGGGGCTGCCCTTGAACTTGAGATCCTCCTGCCTCAGCCTGCCGGGACTACAGGGACTACCTGCCTCTGGGACTGCAGGCTTGTGCCACCCTGCCAGGCTTGTGTTGGATTTTTGTAGATCGGGAAAGGCCACTGCTGGGTAGAGGAGCCACGAAGAAGGACAGTAAGGCCAACAGGTCAGTCTGGGAAATTGGAGAACCCCGTGGGGCAAGGAGGATGAGGTAGTCCCTTCCATCGTGCCCACCCTCCGGCCTTCACCCCAGCCCCATCGGCCCCACTCTCCCCTCTCTCTCCGTATCCAGGAAAGATTAACTTCTCTCACAGAGAGAAAGTTATCATTAGGCGAGAATTAAAAGAGTGATTAATGATGCCCCCCTCCCCGGGCCTTATCTGGCGGGCGGGCGGGCGGGCGGGGAGCTGGACAATGGGGCGGTTGGGAGGGAAGGAGAAGGAGAGGGGAGAAGATGGAAAACAATAAATATTAAGTGCAAGGGAAAAAACAGGGGGTGGGGAGCGCGCGCCGTGCCCACTTGTTAGATTGCAGGCGCCTCTCCAGGGGGGGCAGGCTCCAAATTGCTAATTAGCGCCTCTGAAAAGGCCCGCTCTGATATGCGGCCGCTGAAAGGCCGCGGTTAATGAAGGCGCCGCGGCCCCGCTTCCCTTTGACTGGCCTTCATCCCTCCTCCGGGCCCCGGGCCGCCGAACAATGAGGCGGGGAGCGCCGGCTCCCCCAGGCCTCGCCGGGACGGCCCGGGCAGCGCGCGCGAAATGTGGAGGGGGAGATAAGGCCGAGCGGAGGGAAGAGGCTCACTCCCAGGGGCCCAGGGAAAATTTGCAGTTATTATGAAGGAGATGAGACAGATTAAAAGCCCTTGTGTTCGCCGCTTTGCCCCTTTATTTAGTGGCTTCATCTTGGAGATGAAAGAAGTTGGAAATGACTTTCTCTGCTCTGCGCTGCAAGAAGCTTCATGGCACATTTCTTGACTTTATTCCTTCTTTTGTTTCTCTCTTCCTTGCTTTTAACCCCTGCCAGGCTTCACGCTGCGGCCCTGGGCATTGGAGGCCCGGAAAGAGGGTCAGGTAAAGGAAGGTCCCTGTGGACCACTGGCGGCCAGATCTTGCCAGTCTGTGGTGTGGATTGCTGAGGGCAGTGGCTGAACTAGGGAGGTGAGGAGCCGACCTTCCCTGGAGGGCTAGAGAGGAGGCCAGGGGACCCATTGTCCCCATGGTTGGAGGTTTCCAGAGTGCAGGGAGTCTATCGGCATTAGCAGCAGGCACAGCCCAGTCACCAGGGCTCAATCCCAAATCCTACCACTGCATCGGCACATGACCTTGGGAAAGACACTTCTCTGTGCCTCAGTTTCCTGCTTGTAAAAGGGAAATGGTGATAACAGTCACCAATACCTTTTGTAATAACAATCACCAATACCTACTTTATAGGTGTAGCAATCTGATGGGTGGTGCCTTGACTTGCTTTGGCCAATGTCAGTTACAAATTTGATTCAAGCAAGGACTTGAAAAGGTATAAGTGCTATATGTTTCTGCCTCCTTTTTTAGCATCCTGCTAAGGGTTGTGAGAACAGGTCAGCACTGGTCTCTGATCATGAAAGCATGACTGTGCCAATCTGCTGGAGAGGCATGTGGGAGACACGGAGGACAAGGAGGACAAGGAGGTCCTAGAATACCCAGCCCTCAGCTGACTGTGGATTGTGAGCAGTATAGCTAAGATCAGCCAAGCGTGGCCCACCTGGGCAGAATTTTTTAGCCAGCTTACATACCTGTCAGAAGTAATAAGTAAATGTGGTTTTAAGCAAATAAATTTTGGGATGATTTGTTTTTGCAGTACTGGGGACTGAACCCAGTGGCACTCTACCATTAAGCTACATTCTTTGCCCTTCAGATTTTTTTAATATATGTTTTTTAAATGTTGATAGACCTTTATTTATGCATTTATTTATATGTGGTGCTGAAAATTGAACCCAGGGCCTCACACGTGTTAGGCAAGGGCTCTACCACTAAGCCACAACCCCAGCCCTAAGTTTTTTATTATTTTTTTTATAAAATTTGAGATAATCTCACTTAGTTGCTGAGTCTAGCCTTAAACTTACAACCTCTGCCTCAGCCTCATGAGTACCTGGGATTACAAGTGTGGGCCACCATGCCTGATTTGGTGTGACTGTTATTCAGCTTTAATGTGACAACAAACATATACAATGTGTATATCAGGTGCTGACATAAACCAAACCAAAACCCAAACCAGCCTTCACATATACAACATTGGCTTTGGGATCAGAAAGCAAGTGGTCACTAGAGAAGGTGGTAAAGAAACTGTTTTAGAAGGTTGGAAGGAAAGGTGACCAAATCATGCCTGGCGAAGTGATTGGTGAAACTGTTGTTTCAGGTAATTTGGAAGATAGAAATATTTAATGTACGTATGGACTTTAGTAATAAGAGCCCACGTAGAATGGTAAACAGTCAGATGCTCTTACTAACTAAATTTGATAAGGTAAGGAGAGCTAAAGAAAGAAATGACCAGTTTGTTAACAGAATTAAGAGGGAATATAAAGGGTTCAGAACTTGCTAGATTGGAGAAAAAAAAAATCTGTCCCTTATGTTTGGCTGCCCTAGTCAGTAAAAGATACTCCATGCAGTACAATGCCTGAAACTCCCACTTTTGTTCTTAATGGAACAAAGGGAACTGTATTTATTCCTCTCATCTTGAACAATTGAAGGAATAAAAAATATCCAGTATCCAACAAAGTAAAATTAGTAAAATTACTGTCTGAGAAATGGAGAAATCATAATGTACAAAATCTTAATAAAATAGAGCCGGAAATTGCATGGATGACAGAACTAGGAGACAAGAATAGTAGACTACTAGAAGACTAGCAGAAAACGGACTTGTAGGAAACTAAATAGCTATTATAACTTTATCCTGTATGTTTAAGAAGTAGAGAAAAAATGAGAGTATTAAGGAAAGAAATGGAAGATAGAAGAAAGTCCCAAATATAGCCTGATATATATATCTCAGGTGAGAGAAACAGTAAATTAGATGCTGGGGAAGAAATGATTGGGTGTGGTGGTGTAAACCTGTAATTCTAGCTACTTGGAGGCTGAGGCAGGAGGATTTCAGGATTGCAAGTTTGAGGCCAGACTCAGCAACTTAGTGAGATCCCCTCTAAGAAGAATAAGGAGAAGGAGAAGAAGAGGAAAAAGAACTGAGGATGCCTAGCATGTCTGAGTCCTTGAGTTTAATCCCTGCTCCTGCAAAAGGAGGAGGAGGAGGAGGAGGAGGAGGAGGAGGAGGAGGAGGAGGAGGAGAAGGAGGACAGATTTGTGATTTTGAAGACAGAAACATAAACTATCTGAAATAAAACATACCAAGAAAAAAAAAGGAATATAAAACAGAGGGAAGGAAGAAAGAGAGAAAGATTTTGAAAAGAACAACTGAGACCAGCCTAATATATGCTCCTGATTTACAATGGAGTCACATCTTAATTAACCCATTCTAAGCTGAAAATATCATAAGTCTAAAATGCCTTTAATCATGTCACGTGGTGAACATCATAGCTTAGCCTATGTCACCTTAAACATGCTCTGAATACTTACATTAGCCCATATTTGGGCAAAATCATCAGAGATCCTATTTTATAATAAAATGTTGTATATCTCAAGTGGTTTATTGAATCCTTTATTGAAAGTGAAAAAACCAGAATGGTGTGTGCATAAAGTTTTAACATCACTATAGAACAACAACAACAACAAATTGTAAGTGAACCACCATCAGTCTGTGAGTCATTGCCTATAATTAGAATTCCAGAAGCAGAAGGGACGTGGGAGGAGAAAAATAGTTTAAGAAATAATAGCCAAAGGGCTGGAGGTGCGGTGCAGTGGCAGAGTGCTGGCCTAGCGTGCATAAGGCCCTGGGTTTCATTCCCAGCACCACAATATAAATAAGTTAATTAAAAAAAAAATTGAATAGTCAAAAGGTTTTCAAAGTAGATAAAAGGCTGTAAACCGATAGATTCAAGAAGCCCAGTGATCCCCAAGGACAAAAATGAAGGTGAAACTAATACCAAGGCTCATCATAGATTTCTAAAAGCTAGAGATAACAAGAAAATATTAACAGCAGCAAGTACAGAAGGGAAATGGCTAGAGGAGAAAAGAGAAGAAAAACAGCCGACTTAGTCTCTGAGCAATGTGAGCCAGAAGAGGGTGGGGCAACATTTTAAAAATACCAAAAGAAAAACATTGTCGACCTGGCATCCGACACTCTACAAAGCCATCTTTCAAAAATGAAGACAATACAAAGACTTTTGCAGAAAAAGCAAAGCTAAAGAATCCTGACAGACATCCAGGACGACAAGAAATGTTAAAGGAAAAATTGCAGATGGAAGTAAAATCATAATGGAGATCTGAATCCGCACCAAGGAATCAAAGACACCAAAAATGGTATGTTTGAAGCTTTTAAATTATTTTATTTTTATTTTAAAAATATTTTTAGTTATCAATGGGCCTTTATTTATCTATTTTTAGATATTTATTTTTTAGTTGTAGGTGGTCACAATACCTTTATTTTATGTGTTTTATAGGTGGTACTGAGGCTCCAACCCAGGGCTTCACACGTGCTAGGCAAGCGCTCTACCACTGAGCCACAGCCCCGGCCCTGTGTAAACTTATTTTTATTTAAAAATCTCTTTAAGCAATAACTGGCTGTTGAAGGTAAACAAACGAACAAACAAACAAAAACCAATGATTTATAGGACTCCCACCATATGTAGAAGTAAGAGGTGAGACAACTGATGGATTCAGGACATGCTACCCTAAAACACGACACATTATCCGTGGAGGAAACAGCAGAAGCAGGCCGTAGGATACCAGAAGGAATTCCTCTTGCCCCTTTTCGTCTCGAGTGGCCATAAAACTCAGCTGATCTTCCCCTGAAAATAAATCAAAAGATCCCTATTTCAGAGGGGTCTTCCCTGCCTCTGAAGAAAAAGAATGTCCTTGTCCTCAAAGACATGGAATGTCAAGAAGAATCTGAACAAAGGGGCCTGGCTAGTTCCCCCGGTTTGTTCCCATCAGCCCATGCCCTTTTGTCCCCCCATCACACCTTTTGTGTGACTGTCCATAAAAATAGACACATTTCTGTTTCCTTGGGTCTTCATGTCTGAAGAAACTTATTTAAAATAAACGGGCATGCTTTTCTCTAGCTAATATGTCTTAGGTGTCTCAGCCACGAACCTCGTAACAGGCTGAGAAATCCCTTCTCTCCTACAATATGGTGGCCCAAAGGCGAGGGCAGAGGAAATGGTCATGTTCTGCTCCAAGCTCCACCTCTGAGCCACATCCCCAGCCCCTGTTGCAAGTTCTTATCCCAGGCACGAAGAGGCATGAGGTTACTTGAAGGCAGACTGAGATAAGTCCTAACATGTACCCTACACACCTGCTAAAAATATAAAACGGAGGTGTACAGAGTAAGCCAACAAAGGGGAAAAAGGAAACCGTGAAAAACAATCTAGAAGGAAGAAAAGGGGGAAAGGGAACAAAGGGCAGGTGGGACCCACAGAAAACAAATAGCACAATTAATAGGATGAAGTCCTAATTCCCAGTGCCTCAGAATGTGCCTACATTTGGAGATAGCATCTTTAAAGAGGTCATTAAATTAAAATGAGGTCATTAGGATGGTTCCTAATCCCATATGATTTGGCCTAGGAAATCTGGACACAGATGTGCAAGAGGGAAGACCATGCCAAGACCCAGGAAAAAGCCATCTACAGGCCAAGGAGAAAGGCTTCAGAGGAAATGAAGCTTGATGACACGTGGGACTTCTAGCCTTCAGAACTGTCAGCAAATTGTTGTTGTTTCAGTCACCCAGTGTGTGGTACCTAGCCATGGTAGCTTGGGCCAACTAATACGTTCCCCATATCAATGACCTGTATCCATATGGTTATGAAGTGTAAATGCTTTATGTGTGGCCCAACTACCACGTCCACCAGCTCAGTCAGACCAGAGCCAACGTGTCCCTTGGAGTCATAGGTCTCTGGATCAAAAGGAGCCACATGTAAGGAGCTGTGTCTGGTCCTGATGTGGATCCCAACACTCTAGACTCCTAGTGCAATAGGGTGAGACTTCTGGGTGTCCGTGGGCCAGGTGTACATAAAAATATGTGGGAGGGACGTGAATAATTTGTAGTCAGAGGGAGGCCTGTGATAAGATGATGCCATTAATAAACCCAATTTTTAATGTGTCCCCCCCCAAAAAAAATATATGTTCAAGTCCTAAACTAATCTCTGGTACCTGTGGAAGGCGACCTTATTTGGAAATAGCTTTCAAAGATATAATCAAGTTAAAATGAGGTCATACTGGGGCTGGGCTTGTGGCTCAGTGGTAGAGTACTTGCCTAGCAATGTGCAAGGCACTGAGTTTGTTTGATTCTCAGCACCACATATAAATACATGAATAAAATAAAGCTCCATCAACATCTATAAAGAAATTTTAAAAAATGAGGTCATACTGGATTAGATGTCTAATGTCTAGAGCCCTAACAAGAAGAGAAGAGACAGAGTCAGCCACACAGAAAGGGAGACTTCTGTATAAAGATGGAGGCTGATTGGAGGGATGTGTTAGAAAGCCAAGGAGCACCAAAGACTGGCGACCATCAGAGGCCAGAAGCCGGCAAGGAAGGACCCTTCCCTAGAGCCTTTGGGTGGAGCACAACCCTGTTCACACCTTGATTTTGGACTTTTACCTTCCAGACCTCTGAGAGAATAAATTTATGTTGTTTAACATCACCTAGTCTCCAGGGTTGGGGTTGTGGCTCAGAGGTACAGCACTCACCTAGATGCGTGAGGCACTGGGTTTGATCCTCAGCACCACATACATATAAAATGTGTCCACCTATAACTAAAAAATAAATATTAAAAAAAATCATCCAGTCTGTGCTATTTTGTCATGGCGTTCCAGGAAACTAATACACCACCTTGTGGTATTTGCTCTTACTGTTCCCTCTGCCTAGAAAGTTCCTGGGGTGGTTGGATGGCACCCTTCCTCTCTTCTTTGAGGTGTCTGCTCAGAGATACTGTCACAAGTAGCAGCAAGTCCCCCCCCCCCCAGCATATCTTTCCCCTTATCCTGCAGATTCTTCTTCATAGCATTTCCACCACCTGACATTTCACGTATTGATCCACTTATTGTTGTTCTCTTTCCCAGGAAATAGAAGAATCCTGAAGACAGGGACTTTTGTCTGTTTTGTTTGTGGGTGTATCTTTGGTAGCTAAGATGTGGTAGGCACTGAATAACTATTTCCTAGCAGATTGAGTTAATCCATGAATGAGTGTTAGTGTAGGAAATTCTTGCCAAATACACTTCCAAAGTGTACCCTCTGGAGTCAGATGCCCAATTCAAATCATGGTTATTTTATACACCTTTCATAGGACTCTGTTTAATCTCTCTGAGCTTCAGTTTCTACTTCTATAGAAGGACAGTTGCACTTTGATTAAAGGGTCATGAGAATTGATTCAATGATGTCATCATTAAATAAAGGAGGTGCCAATTTCTTTGTGTAACAGTCCATGCCTAACAGTCACTGTGCATCATCTGTGTGTGACCGTGCAAGATGCTAGGCGCATGCTCTCCTTTTGGAGTCAGTATAGCTTCCTGGTTGAGCGAATGGCTCCCAGAGCCGCCCCGCCTGGAGACCCAATTACCAGTTGTACAGCCTTAGACAAGCTGAGGAACCGCTTTTGCCTTAGTTTTCTCATCTGTAAAAGGAGATAATCATTCTACCTATCCATAATATTTCCATGAGGATTAATCCTCAGAGGATTAATGAAATCCACGTTGATGGTTAGAATAGTCTCTTGCACTACGGAGCGCTTGATAGTTGCTACAGACTCTTACACACCAAATGAAGATGTTTTGGTCAACAGTGGGCCACAGAGATAATGGCGGTATTATAAGATTCGCATGAAGCTGAAAAATTCTAAATAATTATTGCCATGATGGCCATCATAATGGCATAGCAACATGCTTTACTCATGTGTGTGATAGTGCTAGTGTAAATAAACCCATTGCATTGCCGGTCATATAGAAAATTTAGCACCTACAATTATGTACAGGATATTACTAAATGATCATAAGCAACTAACTGGTTTATGTATGTCCTAAACTGTATTATTTGTTGTTAGAGTATATTGCCTCTACTTATAAAAAAAGTAAAAGATTTATTGTAAAACGGTATGTTGTGCTGGGTGTGGTGGAGCACATCTCCCAATCCCAGGGACATGGGAGGCTGAGGCAGGAGGATCACAAATTTGAGGCCAGCTTCAGTAACTTTGTGAGACCCTAAGCAACTTAGCAAGATCCTGTTTGAAAATAAAAAGTAAAAAGGGATGGGGATGTAGCTCCATGGTGAAGTGCCTCTGGGTTCCATTACGAGTATAGAACAAAACAAAACCCCCCAAACAACAGCCCCGACCACAGAGTGCCCTGTTGTACTGTCAGCAGTTTCATGTGTCCACATTCACTACATCGAGTGATGGCATCGAGAGGCCACATCTAGTGACCAGCCAAATACCAGCTAGGCTTGTGCAAGGGCTCTCTGTGATGTCTGTACATGATGCAATTGCCTAGTGACACTTTTCTCAGGATGTATCCTTGTTGTTAAGTGATGCATGGTTGTATTTCATTATCATCTAACTTAATCTTCCATGTATTTCTGGGTATTTCCTGGAATCCTGGTACCTACAAACACTAAGTCAGGTCCAGCTGTCCTCTGGTCACTTTCCTCCTTGCTCCAAGCACTCCCATTTCTTACTCCTCCTCCTCCTCCTCCTCCTCCTCCTCCTTCTTCTTTGGTTCCAGGGATTGAACTCAGGGGCACTCAACCACTGAGCCACATCCCCAGCCCTATTTTGTATTTTATTTAGAGACAGGGTCTCACTGAGTTGCTTAGCACCTTGCCATTGCTGAGGCTGGCTCTGAACTTGTGCTCCTCCTGCCTCAGCCTCCTGAGCTGCTGGGATTACAGGTGTGTCCACTGTGTCCAGCTCATTTCTTGCTCTCCTAGATTTCCAATGATGTCTGTGTAAGAGCAAGTCATCTAGGCAGAGAGGTGAGTTACCTGTGTATAGTTACTTTAAGCCCCTTTTCACCTGCCCAGAGGGTTCCTGCACCTTTGAGCATCTCTTCCACACACACATCTCGAGGAATATCTCCAAGCTTTTAACAGCAGAACATTTTGAGTTTCTGTTCGTAGAAGTGTGGGTATCTATTTAATTCTCCTTTCTGCAAATGGTCAGAAGGAGGCACATGAGTAGAGGACCTAGAGGTTTTGCCAAGGTGAGTGGTCCAAGGTAAGGTCCTGGGGATGGGCAAGAAAGAAGATGGTGGTGATTATGGGAGAGTGGCCTGGATGTGGGGCAGGTAGAAAAGCCAGGGTACTCTTGGCTTCAAGAAATGACAAATCACAACTGAAGTTGAACAATAAGGAAATTAGTATGTCACGTGACAGAACATTCTGGAATAGATCCTAAAGAGTTAGTTGATCTGGGCTTAGGGATCTCCTCCGAGATCAGGGTTCTTTCCATCTCTCTGAACTTCCATCCTCAGTGCTGGAAACATCTTCAGGACGTTGGCAAGAAGGTGTGGCAGCTCTAGGTGTCACACCAGGCAAGACAGTTTCCAGAAAGAGAAGAGCTGGTCTCTTCCTGTGATGCTCTCGAGGAGAATCCTCCTTGACTCTCTCTCTCAAAAGGTGCCAATGACTGTCCCCTCATGTCCTATTGCTCCCTTTTGGGTCATGTGTCCACTCCTGACATAATCTGCATGGGGATTTGGATATGTCACCCCTGGAAGTGGGAGTGAGGGCCATCACATGGACTCTTGGGGATGAATTAGTTCTCGTCATCCTCTAACCCCAAGACCTCAGAAAGTGACTGCATTTGGAGACAGAGCCTTTAAAGAGGCGACCGAGTTCAAGTGAAGCTGCGCCCTAATCCAATTTGGCTAGTGTCTTTATAAGAAGAAGAAATTTGGACACCAAGACACCATAGGTGTGTCTACACAGAAAGACGTTCATGTGTAGAGGCAGTTACAAAGTGACCATGTACAAACCAAGGCCAAGTCAGGAAGAGATCAATCTTCCCTGCACTTGATCTTGAACTTCCACCCTTAAGAACTGTGAGGAAGCCAACTTCTCTTGTTTAAGCCACCCAGTCTGTGGTATTTGGTCATGGTAGCTCTCGCAGAGTAATACAGCGGGAAGGTTCTGGAAGAAGAAGGAAGGAGGTTTCCTGGTACACAGTCAACAGTGTCCACTGCAGCTGATGTGACAGAAAAGAGCACAGTAGGAATAGATGAACTGGAGTCAGATAGCCTGAGATTTCCTTCTGGGCTCTATAGTTTCCTAGTTGTGAATTGAGGTAAACTTAACTCTCTCCGAAGCTTCGGTTTTCTCATCTACAAAATGGGGAAAACAGAATAATGGTCCCACAGAATCTATGAATATGTGACACAGAAGAGGTGACTTTGTGATTGAAGTTACGGACCTTGAGAGGGAACGGTTATCCTGTGTCCACGTGGACACACCCTAAGCACATGGGTTCCCGAAAGCTGAGAACCTTTTCCAACCATGGTCAGAAACAGATGTGAGGATGGAAGAAGGGTCAGAGAGATTCCATGTTGTTGGCTTTGAAGATGGAGGAGGGGGCCACAGGAGGAGAATGTGAGTGGTCTAGATTTTTCTAGAAGCTAGAAACTGAAGGAGATGAACCCCCCCACCCCCAGCCTCTGGAAAGGAATGCAGCCCGGCTGACACTTGAGTTTAGCCCAGTGAGGCCGACAACAGACTTCTTACAGAATTGGAAGAAAATCAACTTGTGTTGTTTTTAGCCACAGAGTTTGTGATAACTTGTTATCGTAATGAATACAATCACCTATGTCAAAACAGTTGTGGAGAAGACTGAGGGAAATAGTAAGTTGAGGAGTCGGAGGTGAGAGGCATCCCTGCAATCCCAGCTCCTGGGGAGACTGAGGCAGGAAGTTCACCAGTGTCAGGCTGGCCTGGGCGATTTGTTAGGACCCTGTCTCAAAATAAAACCTTTAAAAAGGGCTGGGGATGTAGTTCAGTGGTAGAGCATGCATCAGGCCCTGGATTCTACCCCCAGTTACCGTGGGGGGAAGGAAAGAAAAATGTTAAAGTGTCGCGTCCCATGACTGAACACGTAAGGTCACTCCAGGTAAACTCGGTCTTGTGATGGCTCCTCTGACGTTAGGTGGAATGAACCCTTTCATTGGGGACAAACCATTCAAATGAGGCAAGGGGTAGGATTACAAAGGAAAAGATGCGTGTAACTCAACCCCAGCAGGTAGCAGACACCTGAAGTCACGCCTTGCTATCCCAGCTGGCACAATGCCCAAGTCACTGCAGAAAATGTAGTGATGGGTCAGGGCCCCGTGCTTCAGGACTCAGGGGCGCTTGCTTCCAGAGCAGCTCC
The DNA here is from genome assembly GCF_964194105.1 of Spermophilus citellus. NCBI lineage: Eukaryota > Metazoa > Chordata > Mammalia > Rodentia > Sciuridae > Spermophilus > Spermophilus citellus. The sequence continues at coordinate 200,893,611 of NC_138185.1, forward strand.
CGACATCACGGTCTTTGGCATGCTGCCTGGCCTATGGCAAGCCTTTAATAAATGCTACTTCAACAAAATTCAACAAGAGGGGAAGAGGGTGAGGGGAGATGTGGGGCCCAGGGGTGTGGCGGACCTGCCAGCTGCCACCTGCCCCTTGGTGGGCTCTGGACCACAGCACAGCCCCTCCCACAGGGAGGAACTCTGCTTCCGCTACCAAAGCTGTCAATGAGTGCTCCACACCCCCACCCTAATCCCTGCTCCCGTGGATGTCTCCTATAAAGCCAAAGAGGGGGCGCCAAGAGTAAAGGTCAAGGGAGGAGGGCACACTGCTGAGAGTCACTCTTTTTCCAAGTAAATGCTAACATTCCTGCCCTCTCTGATGGATGGATGCTGCTTCTATTAGAAATATCTCTGGGCTGGGGATGTGGCTCAAGCGGTAGCGCGCTCGCCTGGCATGCGTGCGACCCGGGTTCGATCCTCAGCACCACATACCAACAAAGATGTTGTGTCCGCCGAGAACTAAAAATTAAATATTAAAAATTCTCTCTCTCTCTCTCTCTCTTTCTCTCTCTCTCTCTCTCTCTCTCCCCCCTCTCTCACTCTCTTAAAAAAAAAAAGAAATATCTCTTCAGTGGCTGCTGAAAAGAATTTCTGGGAATATTTCAGGATGTCTTGGATTCGTTTAGAGAAAAGCTGAGCCTGGAAATGCGGAAAACGAAAACAACAAAACTGTGGAGATGAATAAGGAATTCATTCATCAAATGTTTATTGAGCACCTGCTATGTGACAGGCACTCTTCCAAGTACCAGAGGGATCAAAGTTCTTTCTTTCTTTTTTGGTACCAGGGATTGGACCCTGGGGCACTCAACCACTGAGCCACGACCCCAGCCTTTTTAAAATATTTTATTTAGACACAGGGTCTCGCTGAGTTGCTTAGGGCCTGAGTTGCAGAGGCTGGCTTTGAACTCAATGATCCTCCTGCCTCAGCCTCCTGAGCTGCTGCGATTATAGGCATGTGTCACCCTGCTCGGCCGTCGAAGGTCTTTGTAGGGATAGCAATGTCCCTATAACTAAGAAACTCCATCACAGTGGGAGGCAATGGGTCCAAACGTGGAAGAACCGTCAAGGCAGTGCTGGATTGTAATATGTGCCATAAGGAAGGTGGTTTGAATGCATCTCCTTCAAAATCCAGCATTGAAACTTCAAGGCCACTGTGATGGTTTTAGGAAGTGGAGAATTTAAGAAGTGATTAGGTCATGCCCCTTATGAATGGGATTAAATCCATAGAAGAGTGGTTTTCTATAACTCAGCGCTTTTGGCTCACTCATCAGTCCACCTTCTGCCACATGAAGACACACTCTGACCCCTTTCTGGAAGATGCAGCAACAAGGAGCTATCTTAGAAGCAGCAAGTAGGCCTTATAAGACAACCCAATCTTCCAGAGACTTCATCTTGAATTTCCCAGCCTTCAAAACTGTGAAGAAAGAACTTCTCTTCTTTGTACATTAACTATTCTGTGGCATTTTGTTATAGCAGCACAGGATGGATTAAGATACAAGGTGATAGGATGGAAAGTACTTGAGATCATATTAGGAAAGGTCTCTCTGTGAAGGTGACCTTTTAGACAAGATCTCAAGGATGCTCTGAGGTGCAGGGCATATGTCAAGGCCCTGAGGAAGTTGGAAAAAGAAATCTTGGGGGGCTGATACTGCGAACATGGGGAGAGGATCAAGATGAGAGGCAGATAGGGGGCAGACATTTTGTTGTTCAGATCATGGAGAGGACTTTAGGTTTGTTACAAGTGCAGGGAATCCAATAAATCAACAGAAAATTTGTATTTATTATTAACTAATTTAAAAATATTTTATGATGGGGAGGATAGAAGAGAGAGAGCGCTATTATTTCCTCCCACGTGCAGATTTTTTTTTTCAGCTGGGTTTTTCCACATTCCACTGATTGCCTCATCTACTCCAATCTTCTGCTTTTCTCAGTAACTGTTATTAATTTGGGGGAAGTTCATTTGTGTCAGATTCTCTCCTACATTATTTACAGTTATTATTTTATCCCCAACCAAGAGATATGTGTGTACCGATTGTCCCCATATGATTGACGAGGCAGTGAAGGCCCGGAAGCTATGCAGCCAGTTCTAGACACAGCTGGTCAGTTCTCCCCTCCCTCCTCCTCAGTGGCCTGCTTGCAGTCAGCTCAAACTCATCGCCATTAGTGACCTCCTCAATTGCCAAGTGTGTGGCCTTTTCTTTGAACTATTTATTCCCATTGGTTCTTTGGGTCTTCTTTTTCTTTAAACTCTCCCTCCTCTGGCTTTTATCCCATGGTTATCTTCAACTTCCCTCTTCCTTCTGAGCCATTCCCTTAATCCCCTGCAGATTTCCTCTGTTTCCATCCTCTTATGTAGCTCCGCCCATGGCTTCCATATCCCACCAAGGTGGAGCTTTCATTAAAATTTTCTCTTAGGATTGAGGCAAGTACTTTTAATTTCCTGATCCAGCATTTAGTAAACAAGCATTTAGGTTTTTTTGGGGGGTGGGTGGGTGAGTATTGGGGATTGAACCCAAGGGTGCTTAACCACTGAGCCACATCCCCAGCACCCCCCCCCCCCTTTTTTTGTATTTTATGTAGAGACAGGGTCTTGCTGAGTTGCTTAGGTTCTCACTAAGTTATTGGGGCTGGCTTTGAACTTGCAATCCTCCTGCCTCAGCCTCTCCAGCCACTGGGATAACAGGCAAGTGCCACCACGCCTGGCTTAGTTTTTAATCTATTGAGCACTTGCCATATGCAAAGAACTGTGCCAGGCACTGGTGAGAAGGTGATAGTACAGCTGGGCCTCTGGTACAATGGAGGAAGCTTTGCTGTAGAGCTCAGCACTGGGCCAGGTATTTGTAGGTGCTCAGTAAATATTTGCTGGATGAGTGATTTTATTAGGGAGGCAAACTTGCATGTAGTTGCCTCTAATTCAAAGTTGATTGAAGAAAGTGCTGTATAAAGATTCTGGCCCGTGGAGGTGGGGGAAGATTGCTTGCCAAACGAGTGGGAAATCTTCAGGGAAGTGATATTAACTCTGAGCCTTTAAATCACCTCAAATCCCAAGGATGTTCAAGAAGCAGCAAGTGGTATGGCGTGCTGAAGCATGATTCAAGAAGGTTGAAGGGACATGATCCAGACTGTGTTTAGAAAGCTCACTGGGTGCTTATTGTAGAGAATGGCTTTTTTGAAAACAAACAGAAATGGAAAGACCACTGAGGTTGCTGCATCATCCAGAAGAGTGGTTGCTTACCCAGATGAGGCCAATAGCAGAGCAAAAACCAGAGAGAGGATGGATGCAGGAATGGTGTAGGAGTGGAATCTATGAGCTTAGGTCTAGCACTGAACTAAATAAAGGGGAATAAGGAAGAAGAAGGAATCTTTTAAAAATGGTTTTGACTGTGAACCAAAATACCTTCAACTGTCATGTATAACAAATTAGAACAAATAAATTGATTTAAAAAATGGTTTTGAGTTTTCTTATTGAATAGTGGTGGTGAAGTTTCTCAAACAGGAAACAGAGGAGAAGGGGCAGATTTGATAGGAACTATGGTAGAAACTGAGATTTATGTTGATAAATTTCAGAGATGCTGAGGAGCACATAAAATGGAGGCATCTTGCTGAGACCAGAAAATCAAAGCTGGATTTCAAGAAATTGGGAACCTTCAGTCCTCAAGGAGGCAACTGACATCACCGGATCTGATGTCATTTGTGGGAGAGAATATTCACTTAAGCAAAAAAGAGGGTTGCTGGCTGTGGACACCTGTTGAATATTTCCATATTTCTGTCCTGTGGGAGTCGCAAATTCAGCACATGGAAAGTAGAATTAATTACTTGTCACGTCTCCTCAGGCTCCTCTTGGCTGTGACAATTTCTGAGACTTTTCTTGTCTTTGAAGATCTTAACAATATCAAGAAATGCTGATCAGGCATTCTGTAGGCTGTCTCTCTGCTGGGGTTTGATTTTTTTTTTCCCTGCTTGTGATTAGGTTAGGGTTATGGGTTATAGAAGGTAAGTGCCATAAAGTGCCAATCTCATCACATCGAGTTCCTACACTATGATTTAGCACTGTTGACATTAACCTTGGTCACCAGAGTGATAGTGTCTGTCAGGTTTCTCCACTGTAAAGTTACTCATTTTTGCTGCATTTTCACACTGTCCTCTTCGGAAGGAAGTCACTATGCACTATGCACAGCTCACACTTAAGGAGTTGGGAATTATGCTTCAGCGTGGGGTAGCTACATAAATTACTTGGGGGATTTCTCTTCCTCATTTATTTTTTCACGTACTTAAGTCTGTATGGAAGGAAGACTATTTCTTTATACTTTGCTATAATTCAACATTTGTTTTATAGCTCAAGACATGTATTATTTTATAAATTTTTTTTTAGCTGTAGATGGACACAATATCTTTGTTTACTTTTTTTATGTGGTGCTGAGAATCGAACCCAGTGCCTCGCACATGCTAGGCAAGCGCGCAACCACTGAGTCACAACCTCAGCCAAAGACAAATAATTCAATGCAAAATCGCCCCCTCTCAAAGGTCGTATTAACAATTGTTAAGAACAAAGATCCATTTCTTCCCAACCTCACAAACCCTCAGCGTCCAACTTGCTGCCTCCCCCAACAGAGACCAGGCCAGCTCTCATTCTCTTCCCCAAGGCCCCGCAACGCCCCGCTGTGCCTCACCTGGCCATCCAGCTAACCCTATTTGCTCCCTTCTTTGCTCCCTGCCCCACTTCCCAGCTTCCCCGTGGCCCCGCCCACCGAGGGGCGGAAGTGGGAGAGGCCGCGGGACGGAAGCGCTGGTCCTGGGCGGGCCCTTTAGCAACAAACCCCTCCCACTCCGCCACTGCCCCACCCCTCCGGCCCAGACCGGAAATGAGGTCAGAGAGGGAAACCCCGGCGGGGAGACTCGGCCCAAAAAGCGGCGCCCGTTGGAGGTGGCTGTGGCAGCCGGTGAGGGGGAGGCGTGGGTTGAGAGGGTTGGGGTCCAGGGCCAAAGACAGAGGGCATCAGCACTCTGGGATGCGGCTGGGCGGCAAAGGGCGCCAGGGGGCCGCGGTGGCCGGCGGGAGCGACGTGGGTGGTGGGGCCTAGTTTTTCAGGGCCTGTCTCCCCCATCCCAGGCGTTGAGGGTCCGGCGGCCTCCAGGGCAACAGTTTCCGTCTCTCCTCTCTCTATTTCTGTTGGGTCGGCAACAGCGTGGGCGTGGTGTTCTTAGCCGTGGTCGCCCCAGCCCTCGGGGTCGGGTGGGTATGGTGGGGAATCCTTCTAAACATGGTTTTTCACACATATGTGGTCCTTTTGCGGCCCTCGAACTCGGAGGGAGCCCCGTCACCAGCAGTTGCTGTTTGGCAGTTTTTGCCTTAGAAGGGCTGACTCCCGTGTCCCAGGTCCAAATGAGAAGTTACCTTCCTGCCTCCCAACCTCCCACCCCTTGGACTCACCGCTTGGCCCTCTTCTGACTTGCTGACCACTAGCTTCCTATGTGTGATTTGGACGGCTTGCTTCTCCTCCGGGGCGTGCCTGGACTCGGGGTCCTCTCGGGCATCCCAGAGCGATTGGAGGTGTGGGAGTCTCTCTTCTATTACCTGCGTTCCAATTGCAGTTTTTGAGGTAGGGTGGGATTCTGCACAAGCATTTGACTACTTTGGTAATTTCATTCCACGTTTGTTTACTCAGTGCGGCCTGTTTTTAAAGCAGTAGCCCTTTATTGGGGAACGAGATTTAGATGTGCTTTTCCCACTTGTTTATCTGTTTTATATATCTATATCTATATCTATCTTAGGAACAGTTGTCTTCCAAATCCCTATCATGGCATTTAAAACAACTTATTGCTTAAAAGGATATGGCCTTTATATATATGTGGCTTTTGACACTTTAAGAAGTTTTGTTTGGGTGGTACTTTTGGAACTAGTTGTCTCCTTCCTCCCACGTTGGGTCGCATAAACCAGAAGACTTTTCCTGCCTTTGAATTCTTTGGCCATTTATCCAAATAGGAACAGAGTGAGAGTAGGTTTTAGAAAGCCCTTTGCAAAATATAAACTGCATGAACGGAAGTATGGTCTGAGAGTGGTGCCACACAGTTTTAAGCTCTAATTATGGTCTTGAAATACTTTGGGCTTAACAAGGGCTAAGGAGAAAGTGCTAATTTTGTGTGTGTGTGTGTGTGTGTGTATTTTTTTATTAGGTATTGTACAGATTATATTGGACATTTCCTTTTATGAGGCAGTTTTGAAAATTGCCTCTGCCACTCTCATCCCTTCAAAGGTTTGCCTCTGATAGTTTGACAAGAATGAGTAGAAAACTAGGAAATTTTGGAAAGCAGTTAGTTAAAAATTTGAAGAGACTCTGTCCCATCCCTGTCATTTCATTTTTCATTTATTTCCTATTTTTGTGTGATTATGTGGCATTAAAGTACATAATTAGGATGATCAGGTTGGGGAATGGAGCCTAAAAGTTTCTAAGTATCAAAAAATAATAATGACATCTGTAAGGTTTTGTACCCAGTAGCTTCCAGATGGTACCCAAATGGTACCAAACTTAGGCTCTTCTTTCTGTTCTGACTACAAAACTGGGTCGCTACAAATTCTTGAATCACTAAAACTGCAAGCAGTCTTCCTTGAAGTGTGTCCCCAAGTTCTCTCTTTATTCCTGCCACATGCATTCTCAGTAGTGATCCCAGACCACAGAGTAGTTCTTTATCTATTCTCAATATCTTGGTGTCACTGGGTCCCACCCTTGTTCTCCCATCTCTACCATGGTTTTAAAGTTGTCTGTTCTATTCCTATCTGATGAAACATTTTTAATCTTTTTGGGTCTTTTCAACAGATAATTCACTGACAAATTTAGTTGGGGAGAAAGGAGAAAGAGAGTTTGCTTGTTTTTGCTAATATCCCAGTTGCTATCTGGTGAATAGTTGAGTTTTTGAATTTAAGGAAATGTTAACTTGACATTTAACAAAAACAAACACCCATTTTTAATGCCTTAATGGATCATGAATGGTAAGAACAGAGACTTACATGTAGTTAGTAAAAGGTATCTTTATTTTTTATAGATAGATTGGAGATTGGACTCTGAATTGCTGTAATCTGTTTTATAAAATTATTTGAAAACAACAGAGCCTATTCAGGTGTTTTTTTCTTTTCATTTTTTTCAATATTGAACTTTTTTTTTTTGCAGATGTGGCCTCATGGATGAGCTGGTACATGACTTAGCCTCAGCCTTGGAGCAGACATCTGAGCAGAATAAACTTGGTGAGCTGTGGGAGGAAATGGCCCTGAGCCCTCGGCAGCAGAGGCGGCAGCTTCGGAAGCGCCGGGGCCGGAAACGCAGGTCTGACTTTACTCACCTGGCAGAACATACTTGCTGCTATAGTGAGGCCTCTGAATCAAGTCTGGATGAGGCCATTAAGGATTGTCGAGAAGTGGCCCCAGTCACCAATTTCAGTGACTCTGATGACACAATGGTAGTGAAACGGCACCCAGCTCTCAATGCCCTAGTTAAGAGTAAGCAACATTCTTGGCATGAATCTGACTCCTTTACTGAAAATGCACCTTGTCGACCACTCAGGCGCCGGCGGAAGGTAAAACGAGTGACATCAGAGGTGGCTGCCAGCCTTCAGCAGAAGTTGAAGGTATCAGATTGGAGCTATGAGAGAGGCTGTAGGTTCAAGTCTGCTAAGAAGCAACGTCTGTCCCGCTGGAAGGAGAATACTCCCTGGACCTCATCAGGCCATGGGTTGTGTGAATCAGCAGAAAACAGGACTTTCCTAAGCAAAACAGGAAGGAAAGAAAGAATGGAATGTGAAGCAGATGAACAAAAACAGGGCTCTGATGAGAACATGTCGGAATGGTGAGATCTCCCTTGCATGGATGCTGTTTATGTCACATAGTTCATACGTAGATACTGTCCTGTTGCACCACAGTCTCAGTAGAGGCTGGAGTGTGTATGTGTGTGTGGGAAAATGCACAGGTGCCAGGCATATGCAGTTAATAAATGTTCCTGGTATGACGCTTTTCCCCTTTAAAAATTATGGTTTTAGGTACTCTTGAGGTGTAATTCTATGCTCTGCTACTTACAATTTGACTATATTGAGTATATTTTTTGTAGCAGATGTTCAAGTTGTCTGAACACATGGTGGGCTTTAAAAATAACAGTGTTCAGTCCCATTAATCTTAGACCAAATATGTCAAGCCAGAGAAATTTGTCTCCAGTGGGTACATGCTTAAAATATTGGTATGGTTTTGGATGACTTTTAGTTTTTCTATATTTCAGATAGTTGTAGGAACATTAATACTTTCCAGCTTTAATATTAATTTGTGATACCTGTTTCTCAGCAAGAAATGCTACTGGCCTTTGGGAGTGACAGTTCTTTGTGGTGCACTGCAGGATATTTAGCATCCCTACTTTGGTCCATCCAATTTTCATTGTATCAACCCAAAAGAGTTGAGTTTTCCAGGATGAGACTGTTTCTATTCTTATTAATATTGGTTAACGTTTACTAAGCAATAACTGTGTGTGGCAGGCACTGTGCTATATGCTTTGTTAATATTCCTATTTAATGTTCATAGTTCTACTGTATAATAAAATTGTACTATTTGTATTGTATGGAAGAGGAAACTGAGATTAAGACTTTAGATTGTCCAAGATCACCCCGTGCCAAAATGGAGAATCAAACCCGATTTCAAAGCTCATATTTCACCATGTTTTGTGGCCCTCTGAGTTTGTGCCTTTTCCATGACCCTTTTCTGTCTCATCTTAACTTTTATAGCTGTAGAACATATGACCTTTCTTAGTACTTGGCTTCTGAAGTTTGTCTTAAAAACAAAGACATAAATCTTGGGTACCTTGAGGTGAGGCTGTTTTGGTAACAGGATAAGCTATGTAGGTCTGTCTCCATGTTTTATGGGTGGTTTTGATCCAGCTTTTAAACTTTTCCTAACTTTATATTTGTCAGTCTATTCAACTATATTGAGATGGGCTCCTGGTTTGGCTTTCTTCATTTTCCTCTAAGCCTAATTTGTTTTTAGGTCTGCTTACTCAACAGATGTATATTTTTGGATTATAAAGGTATTTTTCTTCCTCATCATGCCTTTTATTTTTTCTCCTGAGAATTTGAACCCAGGGCCTCACCCATGCTAGACAAGTGCTCTTCTGCTGAGCTACATCTCTAGCTCTTTTTATTTTGACACAGGGTCTGCTAAATTATCCAGGCTGGCTTCAAACTTGCTTGTCCTCCTGCCTCAGTTTTCTCAGATAAGCTGGGAATACAGGCCTGTGCCTCTGCGCTTGACTTATCATGCCATTTTTAATCAAACAAGAACTGCTTAGTCAACTTCTATCCTTTCATGATATTGAAACTCTCTGTTGAGATATTCAAGTTTGTTTTAATATGAAGCATATATAGCTTATAATCTTGTTACTATTGAAAATGGCAGTTTTACTCCAGTGCTGCAAAAAAAAGAAAATGGTGGTTTAAAAGAATAGTCTGTTGGCTATTCGAATTTCTTGTTAAACTGTGAAATAATTGTATATGTTAGATACTTTTAACTGTCTACTCTAAGATACATAGCTCCAAATGCAGAGCCTGTGGTTTTACTGTTACTTCTGTCTTTCTTTCTCTGAACCTAGACCATCAATTGTGGTCAGGTTGTGATGATATAAATTCTAGTCATCTGAGAGCTGGAGAAATTGAAGTAGACAGGAGTTCTTATGAAATTGTTAACTGTCTTCAAATTAAGGAGAACTCATTCTCCCATTTGGGCTATCTCTGTGGTCCGTGACTTCAGAGTTCTTTCAGTAATACAGATGCCAGAGTGCTCGTAGCTGTGAAGGAATAATGGGCAGAGTTACAGCAGACATGATCTGAGAAAAAGTCTTTTAAATCTTCTAATTATTTAAGATGCCCAAATTCCCCTTTTATCTGTAGTTACAAAAACAGAAGTGCTTTGTATTTTTTCCCCCTGAATCCATTCTGTAAGGAAAGAGGGGTCATCCTTTTTTATTCTTTGATTTCTTATGATGTTCAGCTTTTATTCAGTAGTAAAGTGGAGCTAAAATCTTTTCATTTTTAAGCTCAGTTATTATTATTTTTTATTTTTTGTGATGCTGAAGATTTAACTCAGGGTTTTGTGCATGCTAGGCAAGTGCTGTACCACTGAGCTACATTCCCAGCCCAGCTAAACAGGACTAGCTTTAGAATGTAAAGTAGATAATAGTTTATGATTTGATATGATTATTCTCTCTTGATGAGTTGATTCTGTCAAAAATTTTCTACTTTCTTTCTCTTGCATTAAAAGAAATACTTTCAAGAACCCTCTTGCTTATTCTCTAATAAATCTGTTTAGATGTGCCACAGTTTATTTACATATAGATCAAAGTGTAAAACTTTGCTTTTTATCAGTGGTGTTGAGAGTTGTCAGAGTCACCATCCATTTTGTAGAATTATTAAGATGAGGTTAATCATTAAGAGTAGCTTTAGCTTGATCAGTAGTTAGAGTTTTCAAAAAAATATATTAGGTGCTTTAGATATGAAAATGTCCATCTTAATCAGCTTATTTCTGATTCCCTTAAATTCTCTTTTTGCGAACTAAACAGAGTAGTTTTAAGTTTATGTATAAAGTTTGGTATATTTGATGTATTTACTTTTCTGTATTTACTTTCTGATGTATTTACTTTTCTGATCTCCCTTCAATTCTATACCAACTAATCCTTCATGGGTTCTGAGGAACTCAGTTATGATATAATAGGTTTTTTTTTAATGTTTGTATAAAGATCAAATTACGATCTATTGAATCTTTGTGTATTTATGTTTGTGAATACTTTAAAATGGGATGACTCTTATAAATGTATTTTTTACTAATCCTTATTCAAATTGTCTGTATAGCACCTATTAATTAGATGCCTGAAGTCTAATTTTGCTCTTTCTTCACTAACATATTATTTGTTTGTTTTCCTTAAATGTAGTTTACCTTCTTTTTCTTTTATAAGCGCATTGGTTGGGTGATGGCCTGAAGTCACATTCAGAAGCCTTTCTTAGGTGATGTATTAGAGGCCTATCTCACAGGAAAGAAAATATTCCCTTCTCTTGGAAGGCAAGTGACAGAGATAGAGTGCTAAACCTCCCCCCTCCTTCTGCAGCCCAAGCTGACCTTCTGCGGCCCCTTGGTGCCTCTTGTTTTCTTATTTTTATAGAAAATCAATATCCTTTCCGACACAAACAATAGCTCAGAAGCAAGAATAAATGGGAGAAAGCTGAGATCTCTGTCTATCACCTCTCACTTGAACTCTCCCAAACTCTTTAATTATGAGTATGCTTTGCTCCAGGTGTTTGTGACAGTGAAATTGCTAAATGAGGACCATTTTAACCAAAGATTGGGTGATCAATAACACTCTATAGCAGTAGCTTGTTGGATCAATAACATTCATTATTTCATGGTTAAGGTAAGTAGCCTCCTTTGCAAGTGGAGGTCATTAATCAGGGGTTCTAGGAGCTGTGGAAAAGAATATATGTAGTAGGTTGAAGATGTTCTGTTTTCTATTCTGTAAATAAGGATGCTGACCAAGAGTGTATTTACCATTGTTGCAAGTGGTAGTATTCACTTCAGAGTATTGAATAGCTAGCTTAGTGTGCATATTTAGATTTAATCAAGGTTCTGCTAGGAACAACTATAAAAGACAGCATGGGAAGTGGTATAATACTACTGTATTTGGAAGTCTCTCTATTGAGAAAAAAGGACTATCCCTTGAAAGTTCCTTCTTGGAAGAAATGTTAGGATTATTCCAGAGAATTAGGACTCTGTGATTAAAAAGTACATAGAGTTAAATATTTGCTTCAGTATAAAATATAACATTCTAAAAATTAGAACTCTGTAAAAACAAAGTGAATTGTTTTACTAAGTAATGAGTTCCAGATCACTAGAGGGAGTCAAGCATGGGCCTGAGGACCCCTTAGTGTTACTTTAGAGTTGAGAAGGCTGAATTGAAATACTTTTAAGGACCCTTGCAACAAAAGGTCCTGTGATTCTTAACAATCACAACTTATTCCCACCTTTGTGACTTCTTAACAGGTATTTGAAGAGTAACCTCAACTTTCTACTACAGTACTTAAAATAAAAAATAAACATTTGCACATTCACATCATCATAAACTAGTACTACTTGACCCATTGTCAAGATTTCTTCAAACTGCAAGGCTAAGAACTGCACTGGAAAATGTAGTTAGAAGCTGATGTTGGCAGTGCTGATCCTGCCATGAAGGTTCGAGACCCTGAGTCCTTCTCCACAGGCAGCCCTTGGTTCAGAAGTACAAGGCCTGTCTCAGTCAGAAAATCGAGTAGTTGCACTTTTGTTCCATCCTGCACTTCCCGATCTGTATCTTTTAGTTTTTGTTTAGAGCCTGTGACTTCCAGCATACCCTTGGGTAGGGAAGTGTAATGTTTTCTGTGTGTGTGTTTGTATTTGGGTATAGCAGGCAGCTGCAGGGTGTTGAGTCCAAGAATAAAGTTTACTATTGGCCTGGCCAGAGAAGGAAAAAACCCTTTTTTTTAGTGAACCTAGAGGTTGTAATGTTTTATTTATTTATTTTTCCACATTTTTATTGGTCCACTATACATAATAGATTTGTTATTTAAAACTTTTCTTTTTTAAATTGAAGATGGACACAATATCTTTATTTTATCTATTTATTTTTTTATGTGGTGCTGAGAATCTAATCCATTGCCTCACACTTGCTAGGCAAGTGCTCTACCACTGAACTATAACCGTAGTCCCTTGTTATTTCTTATTACATATTCATACATGCACAAGGCATATAATAATATAATTTGGTTAATTTTGTTTCCCAGAACTTTCCCTTTCCCTTTCCTCCTCCTTCCCACTGGTCCCTTTCTTCTATTCTACTTGTCTCCCTTTGATTACCACAAGACCCACCTCTCACCTTTCTTTTCCTTTTTCTTCTCTAACTTCCACACGTAAGAGAAAATGTTTATATGACCCTTGACTTCCTGCTTAACATAATGCTCTCAAGTTCCACCCATTTTTCTACAAATGACATAATTTCATTCTTTACGACTGAATACAACTCCATTGTGTGTGTGTGTATCACATTTTCTTTATCCATTAATCCATTGACAGATACCTGGGCTGGTTCCATTGTTTATTTATTAGGAATTGTGGTGCTGTATGCATGGAGGTGCATGTATCACTATAGTTTGATGACATTTATGCTTTAGGGTAAATACCAAGGAGTCATATAACTAGGTCATATGGTGATTCCATTCCTAGTTTTTTGAGGAACCTCCATACTGATCTCTGTAGTGGTTGTACTAATTTAGAAATTATCCTTGAGTGGGGTCAGAATCAGTGAGGGTTTGGAGAAGATTCTGTTGTAGTCTGGCATATCTGCCTAGGGTAAAAGCTCACCAGCAACACTGAGAATTAGGCTAGGGGCTCTGCATGTCTCAGTGAGTTGTAGATCTGAGAAGAGCACATTATCCAAATCTGTGGAAGTAGAGAATGGAATTAATGAGAATCTGCGCACCCTTTTTGTTGGCAAATACAGAGAAACTTTTGAACACATTTTGCAGAATAAAGGCAAGGGAATAGCATTCTGAAATTTCAGAGGAAGAACAAATCTTTGAAGGTGATTGTTGATGGGAACCAGAAGAATACTTTGAAAAATCTTCATTGGGATATAAGAAGATATGATCATGTTGAAATAAGATCAGTTAAAAGGAGAGACAAATGGCTGTTCAAAAATCCAGTAGATTGGGAGAAAAAAATAATAGGGAAATTTAAGATGTAATTACAATATTAAAATGAAAGACAATTCACTCTGCAGAAAATTAAGTTGATGATGTGGAAAACTTTGGAAGCCCTCCCAAAATGCAAAGGCAAGTGATAAAAATGAGAGAAAATTGGGCCTGAAGGATGGAGAATAGAGGCCAATCTGAGTAAGTAAATATTCCCAGGGAAGAAATCAAAACATTGGAAAAAAATTTAAGAGAAATGTTGAAAAAGTTAAATCTAAAGATTAAAAAGGGGCTGGGGATGTGGCTCAAGCAGTAGCGCGCTCGCCTGGCGTGCGTGCGGCCCGGGTTCGATCCTCAGCACCACATACAAACAAAGACGTTGTATCCGCCGAAAACTAAAAAATAAATATTAAAATTCTCTCTCTCCCTCTCTCTCTCTCTCTCTCTCTCTCTCTCTCTCTCTTTAAAAAAAAAATAAAATAAAGATTAAAAAGGAAAACCCTGAAAAGAGACCTCTGCCTAAATATATCCTGTCAATAGTTTTTGCATTCTGCATTGGTGGTGGGAGTGGAGCAAGTCTGAATACAAATCTTAAGGATGAAAATATGACTGGCATTCATCCTTACAGTACTAAATGTGGGGGGCTTTGTTTGTCTATAGAAGTGTTTTTGTTGTTGTTTGTTTGTTTTTATTTTTTAGTACTGGGGGTTGAACCCAGAGGTGCTTTTCCACAGAGCTACATCCCCCCACCCCCTTTTCAAAAAAAAATTTGAGACAGTGTCTAAATTGCTGAGGGTCTCACTGAGTTGCTGAGGTTAGCCTTGAACTTGTGATTCTCTTGCTTCAGCCTCCTGAATTGCTGGGTTTACATGATGGCATATGCCATCATGCCTGGCTTTGCCTGTAGAGTTTTTTTGTTTTGTTTTTTTAAAGAGAGAGAGAGAGAGAGAAAATTTTTAATATTCATTTTTCAGTTTTTGGCGGACACAACATGTTTGTTTGTATGTGGTGCTGAGGATCGAACCTGGGCCGCACGCATGCCAGGCTATTGCTTGAGCCACATCCCAGCCCTGCCTGTAGAGTTTTGAGGAGAAGGGAGTTGCTCTCTCACCGCACCGCATCCTGAAATTTGTGTATAGTAAAGATATATTTCATGTCAAAAGGCAGCAGAAGGACATTCTTAGAGATATAAGACTTAAAAATATATTCTTTAAAAAAATCTGCTCTGGGCTGGGGATGTGGCTCAAGCGGTAGCGCGCTCGCCTGGCATGCGTGCGGCCCGGGTTCGATCCTCAGCACCACATACAAAGATGTTGTGTCTGCCGAAAACTAAAAAATAAATATTAAAATTCTCTCTCTCTCTCTCTCTCTCTCTCTCTCATTAAAAAAATTGTTCTATAAAAAAAAAGAATGGCTCTTTAAAAAAAAAAATCTGCTCTGGAAAGAAATTTCATCCACTTCAAGGTAAATCATTTTTAGCTCGAAGAACTGTAAGTCTTAAAAAGGTAGATGGACTTTTATGAGGCCTATCCCCCAGCTCAACAGCAGAGGCCTGAGGAAGGTCATGAGCTTGGCAAAGTATAACTGACTGTACTCATCACATTGATGAACTTGTAGGCTGGAGAGCTTGTTGCCTTCTTTTATGGCACCACCTGAATGAAACTGAAAAACTCCTTCATTATCCCTTTTCTTAACTTAATGGAATAATTTTGGAAATGGATGAGAGAGATTTCCCTGAATAACTTTTCTTTTACTTCTGTTTACCACCAGATTCAGAACTCTTGATTTCATGTGGTGGCATATGTACCACTTTCACTCAAGGAAAAAATGGGGAGGAAAATGTAAAAGCAAAGATGTCTTGGGCAGTGGATCTAAGAGCAATGTTTTTCTAAATGTGTAGTCTTCTATGGTTAGGAATATGAGAGAATTGGCCAACTCTCAGGTCAGAGGGCAAGCTGTGCTTTCCTTTCTTCTCCCAACTATGGGAATTTAGAGAGATTTGTTTAAACCAGAAGCTATCGTTTAGGAATAGTAAAGGGGAATTATTTATACCATATTACCTATTGTGAGAGATGAATGTCCTAAGACTTAGTAGCTCCAAACAGCAAACATGTTGTCTTCAGTTCCTGAGGTCAAGAGTCTGGGAGTTGCTTTGGTTCAGAGTCTCTCATGAAGTCCCAGTCAGGCAAAACTTGACTGGGGGTGAAGGGTCCTGGTAAGTTCCTTTTCACGTGAGCCTCCACAGTGCTGTCAGTTTCCTAGAGACATGGTAGTTGGCTTCCCCTTGAGTGAGGGATCTGAGAGAGGTGGGTTCAGGGGAGGGGAGTCCAAGATGGAAGCCACATATATCTGATCTCAGAAGTGACATCCTGTATCTTCTGTTGTATGGTGTCAGTTACACAGACCAACCCTGGTGCAATGTGAGAAAGACTGTGCCAGGGTATGGAATAGCTGGGGGCTGGGGTCCAGAAGTCTGGTTACCACAGATGGCTACTGGCTCTCTAAAATTTTTCCCTAATCTAGTATGATGCTAAATTAAGGAATTAGTATCACCTTATCCTCAGGTGATACCTGAAGCCATGGATAATACTGAACCTGATATATTTTTTTTTCTATACATACATACTTATGATAATTCTCATGTTTTGTTTACTAATCTAGGTCAGGATTCTCACTTTGGGCAGTACTGAGATTTTGGGCCACATAATTCTCTGTTGTGAGACTGCCCTGTACATTGTAGAATGTTTAACAGCATCCCTAGTCTTTACCCACTAGATGCCAGTAGTTCAACAGCTCCCCCTCCTACTCCCCCTAAAGTTGTAGCTATCAAAAGTGTTTCCAGACATTGCCAAATGACCCTGAGTTGGGGGCAAAATTACCTCCAGTTAACCACAGTTGTAGATATTTCTGGTATTGAGGTTGTTTTTTTGTTTTTTTTTTAAGAGAAGAGAGAGAGAATATTTTAATATTTATTTTTCAGTTTTCGGTGGACACAACATCTTTATTTTATTTTTATGTGGTGCTGAGGATCGAACCCAGCGCCCGGCTCATGCCAGGCGAGCGCATTACGGCTTGAGCCACATCCCCAGCCCAGTATACTATAGTTTTAAAACTAGAGTTTTGGTTAATTTGAAAAATTATATCCTTTAATTGCTCCTCTAAAGGACAAACAATTCATTTTCAGAACTTGAAAGGAGAACATTTCAGATAAAAGCATTTTTAAGTTAGTACCAGGATTTATAATGTTTGGCTAACATTATTCCTGTTGTCCTTACTGGCTCCATGTTGTTCCTTTTCTGTCTTCCTGACTGAGTTTTAGGGGACCACATATGTGACGGACATTAAAGGTAGGATCAGTTTTTTCTTAAAAAATCTGGGTGGAATTGTTTTATTGGACAAAGGGTGTCTCTATTGTTTTATTGGGCTCCATTCCTGTGATAATGTACTTCTGTGGAAGTGAATTCTGTGCCCAATCATCTGGTCCACTCAGAGTGCCTCTCATTACAAAGAAGCTCTGATGGGAAGGTTAGATGGATAGATGTATAATAAAGTAAAGAAAGCAGAATGTTACTTGTGGAATTGAAATCCTTGTTAACTAACTACTTTTAAACAGTTTATGTGTTTGAAAATTTTCATAATAAAAGGTCTATGGGAGAATCAGCCTTTTGAACTGCTGGTTAAGTTGACTTTTTTTTTTTTTTTTTTTACACTTCTATTATTTTAGTTGGATGTGGCTTAGTTGCTTTTCTTACAGTATTATAGTAATTAGGTAGTAGAATTGGTGGTCCAAAATCTAGATTGTAATTTTGTTTGTATCTTATTTAAATGGTGATTATATTACTGAATAAAGTATGGAAACATTTGAGCTATATGCTTTGTATGGAAGTGTCAAGTATTAGTACTACTTTTATTCATATATGAATATTTTTAAGACATTTCTTGGCTTCTAAAATGGGATGATTTTTCTCAGGACTGTAAAGTTAAATTCTAGGCTTACACCACCCCTTATTAATTGTATAGTGTTTGTCATTGGAAAGCATTTTTCTTCTATCTCTTCATAATCTTTCTTCCACTGTGTTGACTAGTTTTTAATTTTTTAATCAAGAAGTCATTTAAATTGGGAGTGAATGTTTCTTTGTTAGTTTTAAGTGCTGGTTATAGCAGTGTTTGGTATATGGCAAATAATAAATACTTCCTAAATGAATGAATTAAAATTTAGGAGAAACATGGGTGGGAATCTTTCCTCCTCCTTTTTCCTGTTAGAGATTTTTCATTTATTTGTTTTTTATTTGTTTTGGTACTGAAGATATAACCCAGGGGCGTTTTATCACTGAGCCATATCCTCAGCTTTTAAAAATTTAATTATTATTATTATTATTTTAGTTATACACGACAGTAGTATGTATTTTGACATATTGTATACATACATGGAGTATAACTTCCTATTCTTGTGGTTGAACATAATGTGGAGTTACACTGGGCTTGTATTCATATATGAACATAGGAAAGTTATGGCAAATTCATTCTACTGTCTTTTCTATTCTCATTCACCCTCCCTTCCCTTCATTCCCCAGCCCTTTTTGTTTTTTATTTTGAGACAGGGTCTCACGAGTTGCTTAGGGCCTTGCTAAATTGCTGAGGCTGGCCTTGAACTTGTGATTCTCCTGCTTCAGCTTTCTGAGCACTGGCATTACATGCATGCACCACCATGCTTGGTTTGGGATTAGATTTCTTTAAAAAAAAAAAAAGTACACATTTTTGTAAGGTTGAAAATAGTTCTCCAGCATATTTTAGAAGTAGTCTAGGAAGATTTTTGTATGCAAACAATTCATAGGTTAGAAGCTCATAAATTATGAGGCACAGGGAATATGGAACAATTCCTGAAGTAAAGTGGGGAGGCATGGATGCTTCTAGGAGTTGCTGTCATTTTGAGATAGTACAAAGTACAGGATTTCATTACCTGCTGCTGTTGTTGACTCTATCTTGTTCCTTTATATCTAAAGATTCATAATATGTGACCTTATTTGTAACTGAATATTAAATTGAAGTAACTAAATTAACATTTTATAGTTGACTAAATATTAAAATCATACTGATCTGATTTTTTTTTTTTTTAATCATAGTCTAAGAGTCAGGAGTGAGTGAGGGATGCATGACAAGAAACTTGGACTTGAAACTCGGAAGGAAAAATATTTATATTTACCTTTATTTTTTATTTAGTACTACATTTTTGCAAACTTTTTTTATAGTGTTTATGTGCAAGCATGCCATGGAACTCCTCACGTTTTTCCTTAGCAAATCATGTTAACTTTTTTTTTATACATTGATTGCATTTTCATATTATAAATTATTCTGAGGGAATAAATAAAATTAGCAATGCCATCAGATGATGCATTTGTTTCCAGACATTGGTAAAAGGATGGTACTTACTTGCATGGAATAAATTTTATAGAAAAAATTTTTTTGTGAAGAAAATACATATCTCTCTTGATCATAGTCTTAACGTCCTGAGGATAATTCCATGCTATTATTGTCATTAATTTACTATATAGAACAAACTCTTTGAGACAAGTTCATTCTCAAGTTTTTTCAAGAAGATTGATTCTCTTGAAACGCTATTGAGGGGCTGGGGATGTGGCTCAAGCGGTAGCGCACTTGCCTGGCATGCGTGCGGCCCGGATTCGATCCTCAGCACCGCATACAAACAAAGATGTTGTGTCCGCCAAAAACTAAAAAATAAATATTAAAGTTTAAGAAAAAAAGAAATGCTATTGATAAAACAATAAAAAATGTATGCTGACAGTTACTATCACCTTTCTTGATTTAGCAGATATTCTTTGAGACTGCCTTTTTATTTAGAATATTAGGAGAGACTGGATTCCATGTAAAAAGATCTAGGAAGCACTGTATCTTGTAGTACCTACAAGTGGCTGGAAATGAATGGGGAAGAGAATTGACAGATTTTGTGATAGAGTAATTGTTTTAACTTTCTAATGGAAATATTCAAACGAGACCATAGTCATTAAACAAGAATCCACAAACTTTCTCTATAAAGAGATAGATAATAAATATTTTAGGGTCTTCTGGACTATATAATCTCTGCAGATGAGTACAAAAGAGGTTGTAGAAGATGTATTAATGAGTGAGTATGGTTGATTTCAATAAAACTTTATTGACATGTACTGAAATTTGAATTTCACATCATCTCTACACATCACAAAATATTTACATTTTGATGTTTCCCTAACAATTTGCTGTAAAAACCATCCTGAATTCATAGGTCATATAAAAACAGGTGATAGGACATAAGTTTCAGTAGTGATGCTAACTAGTGAAGTGTAAAATATGATGGTGAAATAGCATATATCCCACAACCTAATGTGCTTTGTATCTCTCCTTAAAATTCTTTTTTTTTTTTAAAGAGAGAGTGAGAGAGGGGGGAGAGAGAGAGAGAATTTTTAATATTTATTTTTTAGTTCTCGGTGGACACAACATCTTTGTTGGTATGTGGTGCTGAGGATCGAACCCGGGCCGCACGCATGCCAGGCGAGTGTGCTACCGCTTGAGCCACATCCCCAGCCCCTCTCTCCTTAAAATTCTGAGCATTGCAAAAGAAAATAAAAAATATGCTTTATCCTTGAGGTAAGATGAGAATAATAAAGTAGTAATATGAGAGAGACTGTGTTGTAAGACTTGATGGAATTAGACCACTAGTGATTTTCAGATTTGCTGAAAATACGAATAGCCAGTTTCTTAAGTTCAAGAACAGGCACAGTTCCTTAAATTCAGAAGTAGGAAGAATGTAGTCCTCTATATGGATGCTTCTGGATTTTACTGTAGAGCTCTTTGAGGATTCAAAGGATATAGTGGTATAGTTTTGTGAGACATTTCTTAAAATGACCCTTGAGAATATATAAGTGCACAAGAAAATAAAGTGAAAGAACCTGTATAGAATCCAAGTATGTTTTGGTTTTTGGCTCTTGCTGTGAAAGGTCTCTTGCCATCTGTTATTCAGAAACAAGCTTAAGCTTGTGAGGAAAGCATTGCTACTAATTTAACCAGCATTTTGAGGATTTAGTGTTGGCAAGATATTTGAAAATGTTGCAAAATACAAAATATTTTCAGAGTTTTGATCTAGGACTATAGGTTGGGATTTTGCCAGGCCTGTTCCTTTTTCACCATAGTGAAAATGCTTTTTCCCTTGCTTTGGTTTCTTGCATCGTCTAGAGCAGGTGAAACAAAATTGACTAACTCGGAAGCAAACACTCCCAATCAAGGAAATAGCTAATATTGTAAATAAAGAAAATTTTCTTGAACCAGGTAAAGCACATTTGATGAAGATTGGGTGAAAGAAAATAGCACAAGAAGTGGAATCAATTGTTAGGTCAAAAGTTTTATTTCAGTGAGTCTGAATGGAGTTTGTTTTTTATTTTTATTTTAACCTTAACTCCTTTTTTTCCCCCCAAAATAAGCTTTGTATATCTACTTGATGTCAAGGAAGACATGAAATTTTGGAAAATATAACTGACCATATTAATTTATTTTCTGCTTATGAATGTTTACTGCTTTGCAAGTGGGAGAAATTTTAAGAGATGTTAAATGTCAAAGTTGATTATCTTCATTTGAAATTAATAGTTAGCAATATTTAAAAAATAAAATTGATAAATTTGTGTTGGTTAATATGCCAAACCAGGTTGAGATTACTTGTATGAGTTTCAATAAATATTTTAGATCCTAAACTAACAAAGTAATCTTAGATTTTTTTTTAAGTACTTGTAAATTTTAGCATTTTTCTTTTACATATTTTTTTGTTGTTGTTGTTTGTGGGTAAAGAAACTTTACCTATGGCTTCCCTGTGAAATTTACCTACACAATTGGTTAATGGACTGGAGTGAAATTAGGAAAGCTTGAGGTCTTTTCTTTGGAAAATCAGAAGAATGTACAGTGGTTTTTGACTGGAGTTGATGAGTTCTCTGAGTTTTACTCTGTTTTTTTTTTTTTTTTTCAGTGAAACCAGCAGTGTGTGTAGTAGCAGTGACACTGGGCTCTTCACCAATGATGAAGGACGGCAAGGTAATTTGGATCCCAGCTTTGGGACACGGGTTCATTATTGATGGGAAGATGCAAATGACTAGGGGTGACTCACTGACAGTAGAATGATTGTTTGTGGTAGTGGTTCTCAAGCTTTATGGCATGGAGAGTCACCTGAGGGACTGCTAAAATTGTAGATTCCTGACTTAGAAATCAAGTAGGTCTAGAATTGGCTCTGGAATCTGCATTTTCTTTTCTTTTTTTTTTTTTTTTTTAAATTTTTAATATTTATTTTTTTAGTTTTTGGCGGCACAACAAGCATCTTTATTTGTACGTGGTGCTGAGGATCAAACCCAGGGCTGTGTGCATGCCAGGCGAGCACGCTACCACTTGAGCCACATCCCCAGCCCGGGGAATCTGCATTTTCCACAAGCATGATTTTTATGCAGGTAATTCAGATTTTGAGAATCATTGTTTGGGGGTTTAGAACCAAGAAGTATCCTCATGCACTACTGTCTTTTTTTTTTTTTTTGCTGAGATATATGAGATATTTTTATTACAGAGGGAGAATTTTACTTTATTTATAATGTTTATAGCGTTCCGGGTGAATATATTATATAAAATGTTTTTCTCAAGTTAAAACTCCTGAAGGTTAGTATAGAGACCTATGAAGAAGACTAGTGTATGTTAATTGTCAGTTCTTTATTTTTACTACATAAGTAGTAATTTGAGATTTTGCAGTGGTCTAAGGGTATTTACAAAATTCTTGTTCTCTTGCTTAGTGTGCCAATAAGAATTTCACGTAATCTTTTTGGATAGTTTTCTTAATTTACAATAAGAATTCATAGATTTCTTTTTTAATAGAGAAGAAAGAATTTTTTAATATTTATTTTTCAGCTTTTGGTGGACACAACATCTTTATTTTTAGGTGGTGCTGAGGGTCGAACCCAGTGCCCCGCGCATGCCAGGCGATCGCGTTACCGCTTGAGCCACATCCCCAGCCCGAATTCATAGATTTCTAAAGTCTCTTTTAGTTCTGAAATCTAATAATTTTTCTCCAAGAATTAAGTGTTTAAATAACAGAGGCACAGTGGCCACATTTCTAGGTTGATCCAGTTAGGCTTCCCAGTAACTCAAGCATCCAAGTTCTGATTTTGAAAAGGTACTGTGTTTAAAAAAAAAAGAAAGAAAGAAAAGAAAAGGTACTGTGTGGGGGGCATCTCATTCATACCTCAGAGTAATTGGCATAGAAACAGATGAAACTGTTTTATCCCTGTGGAGTTATTGAGCTTCCTACCATAAGGGAGGTTCTTATGAGTAAATTTCTCTTTCTCTGATTCTGAGGGATAAAGGGTGCCTTAGGAACTGTGTGCATGTACAGGTTGGTTCTAGCTAGGATCTTAATTCTTTTCTCATACTGAGAAAAATCTGGTTGTCTTCCATTCATGATATGGTGATATCATTCAGAGTTACTAATATTTCTCTTTTTTCTTTGCTTTTACTATAGTGCTGTGAAGTAGCATGATATACCTTTTTATGCTTTATTAGTGCATTATAGCTATGTATAATACTGGGATTCATTGTGACATAACATATACCTAGAATGTAATTTCCTCCACTTTAGTACCTGGTACTTCCTCTTTTCCTCCTCTCCTCCTTATCGATTCTCCTTCCTCTAGTCTACTGGTCTTCTTTCTCTTTATTTATTTATATATTTTTAAATTAGTGCTTTATAGATATAACATAAAGGTGAAATTCATTGTGGCATATTTATATATGTACATAGCATAATTTGGTCAATTTCAGTCAACCATTCTTCCCTTTTCCTGTCCTTCCTTCCTCCTCATTAGTCCCTTTCTCTGCTTCACTGATCTCCCTTCTATTTTCATGGAATTCTCTCTCCCTTTTTTCCTTATTTTGATCTGTTTTCCACATATGAGAGAAAACATTGAACCCTTGACTTTCTGAGTCTGGCTTATTTCACTTCGCATGTTTTTCAGTTCCATCCATTTATCAACAGGTGCTATAATTTTATCCTTCTTTATGGCTGAGTAAAACTTCATTGTTAATATATACCACATTTTCTTTATCCATTCATGTGTTGATAGGCACTTGGGCTGGTTCCATAACTTGACCATTAAGTTGCACTGTTATAAACATTGATGTGTGTGCATCACTATAGTATGCTGATTTTAGTTTTTTAGGATAAATACCAATAACTGGGTCATATGGTGTTTCCATTCCTAGTCTTTTGAAGAATCGCTATGCTGCATTCCAGAGCAGTTGTACTAATTTGCAGTCCCACCAAAAGTACAAGAAATAAAACCAAGAATCAGTAAGAGGGATGGCATCGAATTAAAAAGCTTCTGCACAGCAAAGGAGAGGGCCTACAGAATGGGAGAAACCTTTGCCTGCTGCTTCCTGACAGAGGATTAGTATCCAGAATATATAAGGAACTCAAAAAATTTTAACACTAAAGAAAAAAAAAACCCAATTAATAAATGGGCATAGAGCTTAACGGACACTTCTCAAAAGATGCAATGCAGATGGCCAACAAAAATATGAAAAAATGTTTATACTATTCTTTTTAAAGACTATGATACATAATTATACAGAGTTGGAACAAAGTGTGGACCCATTACAGCAGGTAAAGTTTTTGGGCCTTTGAAAGTCTTTCCATTAATAAGAATTGCTTGATTTATCATGAAAGATGTAGAATATTCTGTAGCCCAGCTCTCCACTTTGTCTCTGCCTCAACTTTGCACATTCTGGTGATACTTAGATGTTTAAGAGTTCTCAGCACAAAAAGCCATGTTATTGCCTGCTTCTGTGCCTTTGTTCACATGGGTCTTTCTCTCTGAAATCTCACCCTCATCTTTCCTTGAATGGCTGGTCATCCACCAAGAAAGAGTACTCCTTTTGAGCCCCTCCAGGGCAAAGTCATGGACTGTATCAGTGTCTCGTCTCCCCCTCCCCCAATTTCTTGTTGAGCATCTGCAGAAGTTTAGAGAGAGGTATATGAGATTTGTTGTTATTTATCAAGTTTTTATTGTGATAATGCTACGTAACAGCCCCCAGATATCAGTAGTTTACATTTATTTCTTGCTGTGGGTTTATGGGTTGGCTGTAGTTCAACTGATCTTGCCTGGGCTCATCTTTTTAGGGTAATGGAGCTGGCTAAATGCAGCATTCACTTCTTATGGCAGAAGACAATTGCCAAGTGACCCATCCAGACCATGTTTGTGTGCATAGTTAAAGTCTTTGTTGAATCACGTCTGTTAATGTTCTGCTTCTTATAGCAAGTGAATTGACCAAGTCCAGTTCAGCAGGTTAAGGAAGCATGCTCTGCCCCAGGAGAAGGCACTGTAGATTCCACTGGTGAAGGGCAGAGGACAAGGATAAATTATTCTGTTGTAGGGGCAGTCAGAACTTGGAAAACTACCACATTTCATGATAGCTTTCTCTGGCTCCCTGTTAGGTGGCCTATTGGCACTGATTTTGTTTCTCTACAGAAGAATATCACTCCTGTTTGGCAATGTGCACCAATGGCTACAGTTCTTTCTGTAGTCCTTGTTAACCATTCTTTTCCTTGCCACTCCATGTCGAGTACTTGTAAAATGCCCTTCTGTGCTGGCTCTGGGCTTTAGCATCCCTTGGTGTTTTCCTTATCTGTACATCTATACCTTTGTAAATAGTCACTTCTTTAAATTGTCCTCAGGCACCCAATTTAAATGTGCATGCTTCCTAAAGGATTCTAACTGATAATCTTTATAGTCTTTATGCTCTTGTGGTTCCTTGTATTTATTGCTTTTTTATCATTTGCCATATTAAGTTATTATTTATAGTATTCTTTCCTTTGAAGCTTTCCAAAGGGAGGAATTGTGTGATTATTTGCAACCATAATACCTAACACATTGCCTAGCATATAGGGACTTCCTAATAGTATTGAGAAATGCAGATAAAGAGAGCACTCTCCTTTTTCTTCTCGAAACAGAACTATATATAGAATCTCAAATTATAAGACAGCTGAGCCTCTTTGGTTAAAGCATGATTCCAGAAGAACTGGAGGTTGGTAGCCCAATCCACTCAGCCTCTTCTTATGCCTTGGCAGCGTTCTTTTAGGGAGCTCCTGTGCCAGGCATCTAGTGAACACAGGTTGAAGTCTGCTGGTTTATAGATAATCTCACAAGTTACTTCTAGTTCAGTTTTTTTTTTTTTTTTGTGTGTGTGTGTGTGTGTGTGTGTGTGTCTGTCTATTATTGGAAATCTTGAGCAAATACTTGAGAACCAAGAGAAAAAAAAAATCCTCAGAAACAACTAGTTTGAATTGGATTTTGAGCCCCTAGGTTTATCTATGCCATGGAAAATGGGAAGGGGGCAGTTTATTTTTTTGTGGAAAAGACATCAGGCTTTGGAATTAATTAGGCTTTTGTTTCAAATTCTTGCTTCATCATTTACTAACAACCATAATTTCTCATTGTACGTTAGAGTTAGTGTAGGACTTGGAAGAAATAACATATTTATAGATTTTCAGCATGGATTCTTATAGACTGTAAAGTCTTAGTAAGTGTAGTCTTATTAGTTTTTATTATTAAAGTTGTCCAGTCTAGCATAATATGACATTCAGGGGAACTAGTTTGATGTCCCAGTTTTCATCATAATGTTTTCCAGAACAATTTTTTGGTACTTTGATTTATTTAAAAATATAATAAAAACTGTAGTGCTGAGAAGTCATCTTCCTCCCCGCCCCCCCCCCCCCCCCCCATGGATGTTAAAATTCCAGCTCATGATATGGTCTGTTTGCTTTAGGGGATGATGAACAGAGTGATTGGTTCTATGAAGGAGAATGTGTTCCAGGATTCACTGTCCCTAATCTTCTGCCTAAGTGGACTTCTGATCGTTGCGCTGAAGTAGAAAGAATGGATTCTGGACTGGATAAACTTTCAGATTCCACGTTCCTTTTACCTTCTCGACCAGCTCAAAGAGGTAAGTTTGGAGAAAACTAAAATATAATTCATGCCTTCGTAGTTCTTTTTGGGAGGAATCATGTCATTGTCAAGGATACTCATGCCTCTAAGCATGCGGTACTATCTGAATGGTGGAGATAGTACACCATTCAGGGGTTTCTGGAGGATTCAAGGGTGAGTCTTAGCTTGAGATTCTCTGCATTCTTACCTGATTCAATCTGTGAAGATTCTTAGAATATATATTAACAAGGCATTTCTTCAGCTTGCCAAGCTGCTTGCTCTGCTGTAATGATGGGTTATTGACTATTCATTGGAAATCTGTCTCTTGGAAAAGAACAGATTTCAGTAAGAACATCCACCTACAAGGTGCAATGGTACTTTTTAAATGGATGATTTTTATTTTAATGATTCTGTTATTGCATACTTAAGCATAAATATATGTCCTTTTCTTTTGCTTTTTTTTTTTCAATTGTGAAGGTAGCACAGTGGGGTGAAAAACCCAGCCCAGGACGGGGAGAAGGAAATGTCATGTTATTCTTTGGTACTTTCTGCTACCTCTGTGGTTGCTTCATTTCCTTCAGTTTCAGGGGCCTTGCTTAAGATATGTGAAGTTGAACAAAACTGGTTTTTTTTTTTTTGGGGGGGGGGTTCTTTAGTTCTGTAAATTTATAACTTTAGGATTCCCAGTAACCAATAATCAACCTATTAGTCAGTTATCAAGTATTTGTTGATTATTGTAGGTGGTCAGGGTTACACTAAGAGCTATAAATACCTGTGAAATAGGATTTTATTTTGATGAATTTTGGAGTTTGGTAGACTTTCTCAAAGCAGTGGATACTTGGTAAAGATTATTGCCTGGCTGAGGCACATTCTTTGCTACCCTATTAAATTCTATCAAACATTTCAATGAACATTTCTTTTTTTCTTCTCTTTTTTATTTTTCCTGTTTTATGGTGCTGGAGATTGAACCCAGGGCCTTGTGCATGCTAGGCAAGCACCCTGTCAACTGAGCTATATCCCCAGCCCCCTTCAATGAACATTTCTATAAGTTCTTTTTGGACCACTTAACATAGGCACAAAAAGTAAAAAAAAAAAACAAAAAACAAATGGCTTGCAATCCCAGATCCAGAAACCATGTCATTGATAACATTGTTGTGTGAATTCTTCCTGTTCTTTCTGTGTGGGGAACACATAGAACAGTTAAGAAAATGGGGTTTTTAGGGCTGGGGTTGTGGCTCAGCGGTAGAGCGCTTGCCTAGCATGTGCGAGGTCCTGGATTTGATCCTTAGCACCACATAAAAATAAATAAAATAAGGATATCATGTCTAACTACAACTAAAAAATAAATATTAAAAAAAAAAAAAAAGAAAATGGGGTTTTAGTGTACATTCTCTTTTCACCATTACTTTGTAATATTAGAATGCTTTTGAGATTGTAACTAGCATTTAATTTAAAATTAAAAATTGTTAATATACCTTATATTTACATAGCATTTGCAGTTTATAAAGAACCTTCCATATGCTATTTCATTGGGTCTTCAAAACAACTCTATAAAGTAGGACCAAGTATGTAGGTGCGGATGCCTAGGTAAAAGGTGAATGGTGTGCCTAAGATCATTCAGCTAGTGACAAAGACATGGGAACAAGTCCTTGGCAAATAACATTGTGAAGATCCTGGGTGTAAGGGCTCCAGTGTACTAGAAACATCTCCCTGTGTATGGATTTTCCACATTCAGTAACCGAGGCCTTCTTTTTCCAGGATACCATGCTCGTTTGAATCGTCTGCCAGGGGCTGCAGCACGATGCCTCAGAAAGGGGCGAAGAAGGCTGGTTGGGAAGGTGACAGCTTTCATGGTTTCCTGGGTGCCCTAGGAAGATGAAACTCCCCATGGGATTTGTGTATCCTATTGGTGATCAAAGATGCTATAGAACTCCCTGGTGTTAGGGAAGCCAACTGGAATGTTTGGGGAGTTTGCAAGAGTGAACATTATGTAGGATTTAAGTTTATACACACATAAATGATAAAAATGTAATCCACACAGGAGTTCTGACAAAGCAGATATTCTCTTCACAGCCTCTATTGTGAATGCATCTACAGGCCTGATCTCTTGTCTCTCTGCACTTTTGATTATTCATCATTATTATGGTTTAAGTTAAAATACTCTTGGCCCTTTAACAACTTGTGTGTTAAGGAATGTTTCTTTGTTATATTCTAACTTTGGTCTTTTTATCCTAGAATTCATTAAAACAAAACAAAAATCTCTGTTATCAAATTACAATATCCCTTCCTTGGCCACAAGAGAGGAGTCTCTACGGTCTCTAGTTCTGCTTAGCCAAGACTGTGATAGACACTTGGCTTATTTCACTCCTCCCTACGATCTTGTCAAAATGTTAATAGTTTCTTTTTTTAAAAAAATATTTATTTGGGGCTGGGGATGTGGCTCAAGCGGTAGCGCGCTCGCCTGGCATGCGTGCGGCCCGGGTTCGATCCTCAGCACCACATACAAACAAAGATGTTGTGTCCGCCGAGAACTAAAAAATAAATATTAAAAAAAATTCTAAAAAAAAAAAAAAAAAAAAAAAAATTTATTTTTTAGGTGTAGTTGGACACAATGCCTTTATTTTATTTACTTATTTTTATGTGGTGCTGAGGGTCAAACCCAGGACCTCGCACATGCTAGGCGAGCGCTTTGCCGCTGAGTTACAACCCCAGCCCTGAAAGTTCCTTTTATGGATGAGGAAAACTTAGGTTCAAAGAATTTAAGTAATGTCTGATGTTACCTGGATTGTAGTGACAGAATAGATATTGGAATCCAGAGCTACTTTATTTATTTTTTTTTATTTTTTACTCTAGCTTTGAGACCAAGAGACAGGCAAAGACAAGGGCTAATACTTACTTGAAGATGAAGGTAGGTGAGGGATAAGAAGGAGAGACATTTGAGAGCATTGATTTGTTTGTTCTCTCAGCATTTAGAATGCCTGCTATATAGGCTCTGTGCTGAGCTAGGTATATAGCAGTCGGCCATAGTCTGACTTCTCTTAAGGGACTGGTGCACCCTGCCCCAGTACTGGGGATTGAACCCAGGGGTGCTTTATCACTGAGCTACATCTCTAGTCTCCTTTACATTTTTTTTTTTTTTAAGATGGGGTCTTACTGAGTTGCCCAGGTTCACTCAAACGTGTGATCCTTCTGCCTCAGCCTCATAGCTAGGATTACAGGTGTGTGCCACTATGCCAGGCTTCAGGGAACTGTATTCTGAAATTTTAGCCATGCAAAAGAAATGAGGCTGTTTATTTGTAGACAACTCAGATTCTTACTCCTTATTTTTAAATTCTAATTTGAATCTCACTAAGTAGTAAGATTTGATTATTGGAAGAATGATAACTTGATCTTTTTGGATCATTCACTTTTGAGACTATTAATAGAGTGCTGTGTTTGCTGTTTTGGGAGTTTATAGGACAGCTACTGGAATAGAAGTATATATGGTTGAGGGAGGTAAGAGGTTAGGAGTGGGGAACACTTTTTCTCTTTATTGGTTAGGTTGGACAGATGAGGTTCTCCCTACCACCTGCTTTTCTTTCTTTCAGCTCTTATAAAATAAGAGCCTTCTACTTCCATGGAAGTGAGTCAGTTCATCACCAACTGACTTCAGCTTGCCTGGGAGGGAACTAGGGCCTATTGGACAAGCCTCTAATGATTTCAAATGAATAGGATAATATTTACTTGTTTAATTCATCTTCATCACCTTAAAGGGATATTTGTCATTTCTAGCAGAGGTCACTGCTCTGCCCCCCTTTTTCCCCTTCCCCAGCCTCTCTCCTCTTTTTCTAAATTGTAATCATAAATAATGAGTTTCATTCACAGCTCCTTGCCAGCGAGCTGCTAATTACGCAAAGTACTGCTTGTAATTTACACAGTAATAAACTGTAAATTTAAACATTACGGCATTTTAAGTTAATAATTTTTCTGCTGTAGCAAATGGCTCATTTTTCACCCATCTTTTCCCTTGGCCCCCTACCATTCTGTGTCTGTAAGTTGGAGGTATAGCTGTAGGAATAAGAAATATGAAAAATGCATGTGTGAAACCTGGTCATTTAGCTACACTCTTTTCCAGAATCTGACCTCAGATTAATTTTTCTATAGCCAGGGGTTCTGTTAAAATATGTATCCTAATGTTTAGGCTAGTCCATACACATAATGAGTACAGATAACAATACTTGTCCAGAAACAAATGTGTTTGAGTAACAGTCTTGCCAATCTTGACATTCATGACTCATGTTCTCTTAACACACACAAGTGTGTAACCATTATTCACATAGGGGTTGGTGTCCTTTTTTAGGTAATAGATAGTCATTATGAACGTACTCAAGATCAATGAACAGTGAGTGCCTTCTGCTATTTTCCAATTTTTTGGAGATGATTAGTTTCTGAATTGCTTATAGTGTTATGGGTAAGTGTTCACATTATAGTCTTGACAATCCTGAATTTACAAGTCAGCTTTTACAAGTTTAAGTTTCTGTTTTTACTTTGAGATGTTGTTAAATGGATTAGGTACAGGGTGACAATTTTTATAAATCACAAAAGTCCTGTGATATGTATTCATTTAGTTAGCAGCTATTTAGGGTTTACCAGTGAGAACTCATTTATTTTCCCACTGTGAAATTTTCTCACGTGAGTGGGGCTACACTCACATGGCTGACTCAACTTGGTGTGCTGGCCTGTTAAATATTGGCTGCTGTTGAATTTTCTGCAAAAGTGTTTCTGCTATATACGTTAGTAACCACAGTATGCATAAAGAAACGATGTATACATGTATTGAAGTATCACTATGGTACCTACTAATGTGTATAATTTTTAGGTTGTATATATCAATTAGAATAAAAATCACATTAAACACTATTTATAATGTCTTTGGATCAGTAGAGAATTAATAAGGATAACATGTAATACTTTTCAGATAGATTCCCATTAAAAAAAATTAGAGTTGCTATTGGGTTACAAGATTGACATTTGAACTGGGTCCTATGGCACACACCTGTAATCCCAGCTACTCAGGAGGCTGAGGCAAGAGATTGCAAATGTGAACCTAGCTTGGGAGATTTAGCAAGACCTTGTCTCAATATAGAGAGGGCTGGAAGTGTAGCTTAGTGGTAGAGCATTTGTCTAGCATTGTGAGGCCCTGGGCTTGATCCCCAAGGGTAACAAAAAAAAAAAAAAAGACATTTGAGCTGTTCATTTGAGGTTGCTTCAGGTGGCACAATTATGGGAAAGTGTGAGCTTAGAAACATTGTACTTTGTATATTTGCTTCTGTGGTGGGATATTACTCTTTTTTTCCTTGCCTTTTTAGGAGTCCAGCATAAGTACTCTGGGTACTGAGAGGATAAGCCATATCATCAGTGACCCCCGGCAGAAAGAGTAAGTGCTGAAGTGTTTACTGGCTGTGCACACTGTTCTTTGGAGAAGGAAGTAGAGGAGGTTTTATGAAGCAACCTAGTGTCAGGCTACAGAGCTGAAAGAGGTGATCTAAAAGATACGTTCTTTATAATAGTTAAGATGGCCAGAACCATGACAATGATTTTCTTTCTAGACTAGTTTGTATTTTCTTGGTTTTTATGTTTCTAGGTGTTACATTAATGCCTGCCAACATTTCTACCTCTTGTTTTTAAATGAGTGATTTTTCTCTATTCTGTATTTTTTCCCATTTTCAGAGCTCTTTATAGAGAAAATCTCTTCTGTCTAATCACTTTGATAAGTGCAGTGGAAAGCCTGTATGTAGCTATAGGAGAATCATCTACACATTCTTAATGAGAGCCTTGTCACCTAGCATGGTTGGCTCTGCCATGTTTCTTGCCTGTATGACTTATGGTTAGTACCCAGTTATGATCTTGTAATTCAGCCCAGTCTGATTTTTAATTTATAAAATAGGAAAAAAAAATAGGCAAGATGTGTACATGGTTTATGCCCCTTTAAGCCCCTCTTGAACTGAAACTCCCATTGTCATTGCACAGCAGAGAGAACATTGATGTTGCTCTGTGACCTTGGGTTTATTGTAGTCTGCCCAGTCATTTACATTCCATTATGAGGCTTTGAAGAGTTACTTTTTTTTTTAACCCTTATTTTATTTATTTTTACGTGGTGCTGAGGATTGAACCCAGCGCCCTGCACGTGCCAGGTGGCAGACATTTACCACTGAGCCACAACCCCAGCCCTGAAGAGTTTCTTTCAGCCAAAAAATTCACATATAGTCTTTGTCCTTTCTCCTCCAGTTGTGTCTTCTCCCATTTTCTTTGTCTTCACTTCATTATTCCATCTGTTTATCTTCTCCCCTCTGTAATTTTCTACCACTTCTTTTATTGTTTTCTTCCCTGTTATTCTCTCCCTCTCTTTAGTTTCTGGTTACCATCAGCTGGGAAAAGAGATCGAAATCAGGTAAGATCACTTTTCCTTATCATCTTTATTTTGTCATTTGATTTCCTTTTCTTTAGAAAGAATAAAACATTGGCTTCTGATTTTCCTCACATTTCTGCCTGTGCACAAGAGGTAAGGTTTCCTTTTCCCTACGTTATTCTGACTTTCTCAGAGGACTGTTCCCCAAGAATATCTGATACTTACTGATGAGAATCGTAGACACTTCCTCCTTTTGAGGTTTACCCATGATTGTCAGTTTCTTACTTTTCAAGGGGATTCTGTTTTTATTTTTATTTTTTAATTTGTAGTAAGAAAGTAGAGTGAATCTTATCTGCTTATGGTTTAGTTTAGCACCAGAATCCTGTACTGTGAAGTTGTGAAGTCCTTTACTGAATGAAACCTTGACATCTGAAGCAGAAGAGGGTAGAGCTGCTAGAGTTCACTATCTAAAAATTGCTCATAGTGGCTACTGTTAGGTTTATTCATGTTTGAAACTCTTTCATTTTGGGCGGGATAGGGGTTTCTTTATCTTAGTAATGAGTTGTAGAATTGATGAAGACTGATGGGTAAAAATTTTCAGGCTTCTGTTGCTCAGTGGTTGGTTTGTTTTTTGGACTACTTAGTAGCATACCAAATTGACGTACATTTTAGACTTGGAACTTTCATTGTAAAGTTGCTGTTTCAAAACGTACTAAAGCAGTGAAAGATGTAATCATCTCACGAGTTGATTTCACATAATTTTAAGTTATGTATTCAAAGAAATGTAATCACTACATCAAACTTGTCACTTCTTGGAAACATAGTTAGGACAAGTCCATGTTAAAATAATTGGCATAAAGAAAAGTACTAGGTAAACAGTATGTAGTAGGGAGTCAGGTAAGGAAAAAATCACGAAGGCAACATGTGACAGACTGCTGTTTAGGTATTCTTAAGTTAGAGCTCTGATCATGTTCATATCAGAGAATTCAAAGGCAGAAGGATACCTGTGGTCATCACCTACTACAGATCTGTTAAGTACAAATGAGGAACTGGAGGTCCATGTATTGTAAAATGTTTGCCCAAAGTCATACAGCAAGTAGAACTGGGTCCAGCACCTTTATGGCTTAGTATACATTCTTATATTCTTTGAAGTTGTCATTCAGAGTTCTTCCAATCTTTTTTAGAAATTGTTTTGTAGTTGTAGATGGACAGAATGCCTTTATTTTATCTGTTCATTTTTATGTGGTGCTAAGGATTGAACCCAGTGCCTCTCACATGCTAGGAAGTGCTCTGCCACTGAACTATAGCCCAACCCTCTTTCAATCTTAAGATGCATTAAGTTGCTGACAATGGGCTATTTTGGGAAAAGTCCAAAGAAAGCTAACAAACATAAAGCAAGGTACTTTTACACATACTGTATTCCATTTGACCCTCACAGCCCCCTTTTTGTTTTTGTGCTGGAGATGAACCCAAGGCTTTGCACATGCTAAGCGTGTACTCCACCACTGAACTATTACTCTGTTCCTCATGGCTTACCTTTTGAGGTCAGTAAATGTTTACAGATGAAAAGTTGAAATTATTTTGAAACCTTAAAGCAACATTTCAGTTAGCCTTTAAAAAACAAACAAACAAACAAAAACCCTGTAACATATAATCTGCAGATGAGGATAATACAACTCAAAGAGGCTTTGTCATTTTAAACACTGAGCGACTTGATGGACTGAGATTAGGTATTTCAATTCTAGTGTAGTGTAGTATAGTCTCTTTTTGCTATACTGTGCTGCTGGTCTGTGCTCACTAGTTACTGTTAAAAACATTTGTCAGAATAAAGGAACAAAAAAGGTAATTTTGCACTAGTCTTCTTGGGAAAGGGGGCTGATAAACAGTTGATAATCATTAGATGTAAGTTCCTGTGATGCTAGTTGGGAAAATACACTCTTGTGCCATTTAAATATTTACTGGGTATCAGAAGTTTTTGAAGAACTATTGTTTAACAAGGAAGTTTTTTCTTTGGAGATGTGCTAGATGAGTTATGCCACACTCCTGGGCACACTATTAACTGTGCACAACCTTATGGAATGGTGTCTATGTTAGTACGACAGAGAATTGGATAGTCAAAGAAAAGTAAATAGTAGGCTGCCCTTTGGGAACAGGTCTCTTTCATTTAAACCTTACTAAAAAAATCTTATTTATCCCCACAGTTTAATCCCCTTTCTCCTCTTTACTCCCTGGATGTTCTTGCTGATGCTTCTCATCGAAGATGTTCACCAGCACACTGCTCTGCCAGGTATTGTTGTTTAGTGACTGTTATTTTCTTCTGGACATTATTTTCTTCTTTTATAACACTTCAGATTATAAAGTTTGTATATAGGTCCAATTTTATCCATACAACCTTCAGAGATAAATAGATGTTTTACAGATGCAGAAACTGAGGCTGAGGGCTGAGGTGTCTTTGCTGTGGTCACATGGCTAGTATGTGATTAAGTCTCAACTGTGACCTCAGTCTTCTGGCTCATATTCCATATTATTTCTGCTGCTAAAAGCCCCATCTTCAAAGAACATTATTAATGTTCCTTGCCATGACCTGCAAAACCCTGCATAATCTGATTTCTGCCTACTTGTCCAGCCTCCTTTCATATAATTCTTCCCCCTCTCTGGGGAAGAGATCCATCTGCACTGGAGAGCTCCATTTTGTTCTTCAAAAAGAACAGGCTTTTCCTGCCTCAGACCTTCACTCTTGTTTCTTTTGCTTGGAAATCTCTTCGAGGTCCTACTCACCACAACTCAGTTGTTACCTCTTCAGGGAGGACCACTCAGACCACCTTCCTAAAGGGGCAACCTGCAGTACTCTCTGCTCATTGTGTTTCCTTCCTGTTTAGCTCTTACCACAATCTGTAATGCTTTTACGTATTAGGTGTTTTTTTTTTCCCCCACATGTCTCTTGCACTAGAATAGCAGCTTCAAAGGGCAGGGATCTTGCCTTATTGTCTAATAATTCCCCCTAGCATCTGTGTCTGGCACTTGTTAGGTGTCTGGTATTGTCAAATGAATGAATCTTATGCCTCTCATTGTGAATTTTCTTAATTTAGGTTTCATGGAAAGTACATATAGTTTTATAGAATTCCTCAGCAGGCTTATTGTGGACAAAAGAGCAGCTAACTGGTGGACCTTAGAATTATTATTTCTGGTAACATAAAGAATTTATTTTCAAGTTCTGATGATTTTCCTTCTTTCTAATAAATTCTTAAATAGATATACTCATAAATTTTGGGTGCAGGCTACACAAAGAAGTTGTTCTTTTATAGAAGTAGTTGGAACTGTGTACCATAACCTACTGCCAGCTCTTTCTACTTGGAGAAGTAGCATTTCAGTGGGGAAAAATCTTTTGAAAAGAGACAATTAGGAGTTGGGGTTGTGGCTCAGTGATAGGGCGCTTGCCTACCATGTGTGAGGCACTGGGTTCAATCCTCAGCACCACATAAAAATAAATCAAGATATTGTTTCCATCTACAACTTAAAAAAAAGAGAGTTCATCGTAAATGGTGTTAATAAGAATGTAGAAAATTGTGGGCCTATGTAAACTGCCACCGTAAGGCCTTTCCTTCAGTATCATGCTGTTTACTCATCACTCATTCGTTCAACATTTGCTGACTCCCTACCATGTGCCAGCCTCTTTTTCAGGTACTTCCCTAAAGGAGCTTATATTCTTGTGGGAAAGTCAGTTATAGAAACTGACAGTTGCAATAGTGATTTGTATCTGGATGATACAAAGTACAGAGGAGAGCCCTAACTTAAAGGTTTAGGGGAGATTTTCTTAGAGGTGGTGATGCTCAGAAAGCCTCAAGAGTTCACTCCAAGCCAAGTGTGGTGGCACACACCTGTAATACCCTGAGGTAGGAGGATGGTGAGTTCAAAGTTAGCCTCAGCAACTTAGCAAGTCCCTGAGCAACTTGGTGAGATTCTGTCTCTAAATAAAATATGAAAAGGCTGGGGA
The DNA here is from genome assembly GCF_964194105.1 of Spermophilus citellus. NCBI lineage: Eukaryota > Metazoa > Chordata > Mammalia > Rodentia > Sciuridae > Spermophilus > Spermophilus citellus. The sequence goes on from NC_138185.1 coordinate 200,930,779, forward strand.
TGTGGCTCAGTGGTTGAGTGCCCTTGGGTTCAATCCCCAGTAACCAAAAAAAAAAAAAAAAAAAAAAAAGTTCACTGCATGGGAGAGCAGTCCTCTAGCTTTTTGTCTTGATACCAAACAAATTAATGGCTGTGTATACTCTGGGAAGAAGGTATGAGCTTATGAGCTTCACCCTGTCATATCCAGTACTCAAAGCAGATTACTTTGCCCTCTTCCCTTTTCCTCTGCTGCCTAGAGCTGTGCTGTGCTAGGGTCAATATCAGTACTTTCCTTGGATTTTAATTCCTTTAAAAGTCTCAGCCCTCTGGCTGGGATAGGTGGCAGTTTCTTATTTCTTTGTGTATCTCATTATCCACATCATTATCTTCATTCCTTTACCTGGCTTGCTTGTGGATGGGCTTGGAAATACTAGGAAGTCTCAGCCGAGCTTTGGTACACTTGGCTCTAGGGAAATACTGGCTATTGCTTTAGACCACTGCTAAAAGCAAAGGAGAGAAACTGTGAACAATTATGGATAATCTTTGTCCTTACTCCTGGGTAGCATTCCCAGGCTGGTGAGTTCTAAGTTGCATGCAAGAAGTTCTTGAAGGTAGGGGTAAAAAACTTTTTTAAACTTCACATTTATTTATTAGTTTATCTTTGAAGTTTTTTTGTTTTAAACTGTATACCTATTTGTCTACTAGCACATGTTTAATGTGTACGTACATAATATGCACACACATAATGTATTATATATAATAACTATTTCCTCAGAGTTTTTACTGAATGAGGATCAGTCAGTCAAGCTTAGCAACCACTTCTCTGTGGGAAATAATCAGCACAAGTGACCTCTATGCAGTTTCCAGGAAATGTGAATGATGAAAGACTTAAATTCTTGGGGGTACCCCCGCCTAGCAAGAGGTCAGTGGAGAAGGTGCAGTCCATCTCCAGTGTGAGGGACTGAGGAGATTGGACTTGGAACAGGGCAGTGGGTTTTGTGAAGAGGTGACCATTTAACAAAAGCCTGGCCCCAAGGAGGGAATGTAAACGAGGAGTGATGGCAGAGAAGAGGCAGCTGAGTGACTATGTTAAAAAGTGTTTTGAATGGAAATTTTTTCTTTTTCTTGTCCCATTTTATTTGTAGTAAGAAAATATTTCTTTCAAAGCATTTAGGCAGCAGTGGGAATTTTACACCCATCATTAGAACAATTCGTGTGTGTGGTGACTATGTTATCATTAGTGGTATAATTTTATTTTGCAAAGAGAGAAGTGTTTCCTGTTTTATCACAGCTTTCCCCGAGGAGGGCTGGTGTATTAATTTGCTGTATTGCCTCCTGGCTGTTCCCAGGCTGTTTTTCCTCTTCATCATGGAATTTTTAATGGCCCTCATGCCTCTTGGGAAGCATGTGAGGAAGAGTTCCTCCGGGAGAGCTTCCCTTTTTTCACATGCCTATAATTACTCTCCTTTAAGAGCACAAAGAGTCTGATAATCATGCCTGAACTATGAAGGTTCCCTCCTGTCCTGGAACTGAGCTGAGGCTGCTGCTTGCCTGGACACTGCCAGTTGCACTCTACCAAGCACTCAGCTATTGCATGAGAACAAGGCCACCTCAAGATCCACATGTAGCTCGGGGTTCTCAGCATAGGCCTGGGGGCATCTGGAGGGAGGCAGCGATGAATAACCTCTTTTTTAGTATTTCATTGCTATAAACAAAAAGTAATGGGACTGTAATTTTAAGATAACACTATGGATGTATCATTTTAATGCAGCTCAGATGGCCGGGCAGTGGGTGCAGGGGGAATTTTGTGGTCTTTATACCATCTAATAGATTTGTGAATTAAGGGGTTTTCAGAAATACCACTCTAAAAATACTTAGTTTAGGGTTTTCAACCCTGGAATTGCCCTTTGGAATCACCTGAGAAGCTTTAAAAAATATATCCATGCTGGGCCCCACCTCCAGAGATTCTGATTTAGTTGGTCTGGAATGAGACCCAGGCATTGGCATTATTTTAAAGCTCTTCAGGTGGCTAATATGCAGCCAGGGTTAAGAACTGTCATCCCAAATGCATATGGTTTGAATGACGATGCTTTGTAGTTTGCTTAATAAGGACTCACGTTGCAGAATTGGCACAATCTCTGTACTTTGGCATCATGAGCATGACTCCTCACGGGAGGTAGGCCTCTAGACTTCGCTTTGGAGAAGCCACTGGAGATGAAGGAAAGTGTTAATATCTAGCACAGTGCCCAGCACATAGTGATAAATGGGGAGGTTGGAGGCTTGTTGGATAGATGAGTGGACAGTTATATAGTTGGCTGGGTGTGTGGATAAAATTCACAAACTAACTGTTTTGTTTGTTTGTTTTGGTTGCTAGTACTGAGATTTACCATTAAAGTAGTAATACTTTGTGTTTAAAATTGCTGCTGCTCAAACAGCAGATGGTGTGATTGGTGCTCTGATAGAGGCAGGGGTATTGTTGTCAAGGGCACAGTCACAGATTTGTGATGAGACTAGAGCTATAGCTATAGGCAGCCTTTCCCAAAATGAGAGATTGATTGTGATGGATAGCTTTTCTTACCATTATTATCTATAGGAAACACTAACTAGAACTTACCAATTGCTACTGTCTGCTCTTTGTAAAATGTACAAGTCACCAGTTGTCATTATTGAGTATTTCATAGCAGTTAGATTTTTCTCCAACTTTCATGACTTTTCCTCTGTTTTGGATGGTGATTGGTAATGCACCACTATTTCCATTTCTTCTTTCTTAAATTCTAAAATAGCAAAGCAATTGTTTTATATCTTATTTTCATAGGTCAGTTCCTTTGTAAATAGACAGCTTTTCATTTGAGAAATCTCATTTTCATTTCCAGTAAGAGTGGCAGATGCCAGCTTGGTATGCAGATATTATATGTGTTCTTTAATGAACAAATGAAAAGTCTCATAGTTTTTGTGGGTTTTTTTCTTTGTTGTGATATCCTGGCAAAGTCAGTATGAGATTAAGAGTGTGGGTATGAATGTGAGGCAGACACAGGTAAGAATCTTGGCTTCACTTGGGCAAATGACAACCTCCCCATTCTCCAGTTACTTATGTTTAAAGTGAAAGTACTAATACTTTTCTTACTGGGCTGGTGAGGATTGAAATGAAATAATATACATGAATATTTGATATCCTGGTACCAAACATTATTTTTCTTATAGAGTTTCTTCCCTATCCTGTCCTTAGGGTAATTGTAATTTTAAGAACTTTGAATTAGCTTCCAGAGTCATTTGCTAATAAGATGTAGTACAGATTCTTGAGAACCTTAAATGGCCTCAAATAGCCTATACAAGGAGGCATTTGGACAGTGTTGGGTAAAGAAGAGAGACACCTTCCTGCCCATTAGAGAGTTGAAATATGATAGGCTGCACTCATTGTAATTCATTTTATCTGTTCAAAACCGTTATGATCTGCATATCAGAGTTGTGTGCCCAGCTGGCTGTGCCATTTGACAAGGAGTTTCAAAGAACAAGAAGACGACCCAATTCATGCTATTAATTTTGACCTTTGGAGCCATAATAAACAGCCTCAGGTTTTACCCCAGGGCTTGGGGGAAGGAACCTTTAGTTAGTTCTTTGTCAAGAGTCTGGGATGCTGGGATGCCGGGGTGTTGGGATGCTAGGATGTGCAGAAGCTCTTGCTCACCTCTGGTGCCTTAGTTTTAGCTGTGTGTGAAGTAATGCTTCTGCTAAAATGTTGTCCTTAAAACTGCTCAAGCCTATTGAAACCTCTCAATATACTGAGCAGTCCTTGGGTCTTTTGTCCTCTGTTGGAAGGTCTTGTTTACAGCAGCTCTCAGCTGGCTGGCATCTTACTGCCTAGGTGGAGTGATAAAAGAATTCTCTTCCAGTTTTTCTGTTGTGGTTTACCCATGTTCCAAGTGGATGCCAAGTGATTCTGCTCCTTTGGCTGGAATAAGCCAGCTTGATGTTGTCCTGTCTTGGTGCAGCTGACAGAAGTAGATTAAAGAGGCTTTTCAGGGGCTAGTGAGCAGTTTGTCACAGATTGCTGAGTGTTAGATTTGAGTGAAAGACATTGAGGCTCTCTTCCGCCGAAACAAACCCTCTCTGTTCCCTATGGTAATTGTGAAGTGGTTTTCTCTCTCTAGCTGCTCCTGGTGTCCTAGACTGGATCTTCCCATGCACAAGTCCGTGAAAGTCTTTCCTGTACTGGGTGTTTAATAAATGACAGTTAACTTCGAATGTAAAAATCACAGCTTAGTGAGGGATGTCTCTTCCCTAAGTTTAATCCTCTCCCTCATTTTACCCTAGCACTTGACTTGTTCCTTACATCTCACTGTCTCTGATTATTACTTATGTAGTTACAAATAAACCTTCCCCCATGTCATGAGCTCCTGGGGAACAGGGCCGTAGCTCAGTTATTATGTGCCTCCCCTTTCCACAGCCAACATAGTATTTTACAACCAGGGTGGGCCCCTATAATTTTTTTTACAATAATTGAGGTGAATAGATGAGTAATTAAAGAGAATAGTTGGAGTATATGATAGATAGACCTTTGGTCCTTAAAAACATCACATTTTTCCCCTTGATAGTAGTAGTTATTTGTTTATATTTAAGAAAAGGTACAGCAATACTTTTTACATTAAATTTTATTTCTACTTCATACAAAAGTGAACTTCTCAGTGGCTTTTAAAAAAACAAGTGATTTTTTGAAGGTGAACTATTCCTTAAATTAGTGTGCCATTGGCAGAAAAAGACTGTTTTTGCTCCTTAGGAGTGACTCAACATCTTTGTTCTAAACTGAAAGCAGTCACTTCAGTTATTTTTTGCCAACATTGGTTCTATTAAACATGCATGTATTTCTCAAAGTATTTTTTTTTTTTTTTTCACCTAAAAGTACATTCCTGCCCCAGGGACATGGTGATCTGCCCCGTTTCCTAAGTAACACTGCAGTTTAAACAACTCACCTGATCTTTCAGTTCCCTGCAGTAAATATGAAGTAGAAATGTTGTGTTTATGTGTAGATGTAAAGAATACTCTTTCAATTAATTGTTAATCTTCAGCATTCACCTTCACACTTATAAGAATTTAGTGACCATTTCTGAAGTAAGAATTTTTTAAGAAGATATATTTATTGCTTTTAATGCTCATTTCCTCTGCCTTCTCTGCATCCTTTCTGGCAAATGCCGCCGCAGTGAAGAATGCAGCCTTCAGAGGGAAAGCCTGGAGCCCAGTACTCACACTAGAAAAGAAGCCTGTGCCCCAAGTGTTCACTGGCCTGAGTGTAGATTGTCCCTGAGGCCCTGATCAGATGAAATGGAGCAAGTGAAGCCTGTCTTTTCTCTAGGTTAATTGCTTGTGTACCAGGGAGCAATATTTTTATCTAAATTTATATTCATTTAATCATTCTATTATTCTTTAGGCTAAATAGTTAGATCTTTTTTATTGACTAGGTTGGCTTTGGGAATTTGGTAGATTTTTTAACTCAGTAATTTCTACAGTAAGTAGGCACTTAACCAGAATTATCTCAGGACAAATTTCAAAACAAGTATATTACTGATTCTATTCCTACTCCAGCCTACTAAATAAGGAGTTTGATGGGACATATGTATTTTATAAATGCTCTATATATTATATGATTCTGGTAACCATTTACCACTCTAATTTAGGGAAGTTTTATAAGGTGGTAGAGCTCTTAGCTCAATTTCTACTTAGCTTCTATTGTATCCTGAATGGCTGAAAGATCCTTCCCCTGATGGACATGGTTTGCAGTACAAGAACAACAGTATATAGTTATATACTTCTCTTGCAAGAGAATTTTTAAAAATCTGGTTAAATCTTCTGCCTTTTCTGTCTGCAGGAAAGGTCTTTGTGTTGGGGAAGCTTCAACTCTTTTTTTTTTTTTTTTTAATTCTTTCTGCTACCTCATTTCTTCATTGTCCCTTTTTAGTTTCCATTTTGTGATGGTAAAAAGTTACACACATTGAGTAAGTAATATATTATAAAGAAAGGGAGCCAGGTAGTTGTGTATGTCTAAATGAAAATGGTATGAGGAGGAAATCAACCTCTTTATTTTTCTTCTCCTTCCTAAATTTTTATGTATACACTTGATGATATGGAATTATTTGGGAATTTAAAATGAACCTGGAACAGCCTCTTGAATAGGAGGTGGAGACTGCAGTAATTGCCCACCCACATGCTTAGGTTCTACAAAATAACATGACGGGCCCATCCAGTACACACTTAATATTCTTTACTCCCAAGCAGGGCCTTTTTGGTGTTCTTGGTGTGCTCTACGGCCTGCTGGTTCCACTTCTAGTTGCCTTCACATCCTTTTGCTCCAAGCACCCAGATTCTTTTTTATTTTTCCCAGGCTTATTCTGGGTCCACTTCCTTCTTTGTCCTGTGACGTTCTTCCCAAGCACATGGAGCCCTCATGTGGGTTATAAATACAACCTAAATATAAGCATTTACTTAAAATCAAAAAAGAAGAAAAATATCCTAATTGTCCTTTTGTAACAATTCAACAGTTTCTCTTCTTTCCTCTCAAATATAGGAAAGGGCATAGAAAATGAAAAATTTTCATCATCTGCTCAGCCCAGAGCTATGTTGTTGTGTTCTGCCTCCTGTGATATATAGCTCTTCAACCTGGAGATGAGTCTTGAGAGAAGTGTTTTAAGAGGAAAGACATATTTAAGCTGAGTTTTAGGAATGAACTTGCCCCTCTTTATTGCCACCTCTCTTTCTCCATTATTTGTTTCCTGTAACCAGAAAAACTATGCGGCTGCTCATACTACTAGGTTAAAACCCATGAAAGCAGAGATTGTCTGCTTTGTAACTGTATCCTCGCATTTAGTACAATGCTTGGCACAGAGGAGGTGTTCAGTAAAAACTTAGTGAATAGAGAAAGAACCAAAACTGCTGAGTAGAAAGAAAACAGTCCACACAAAAATAACATACTATTACAACAAAATAAGCTTATTGTCTTAATAAGCTTTGTTACCTGGTTTCTTTAGGAGATGGCAGTTTTTTCCTAAGTTTTAACCAGAGGAATTTATAAAATGTGAAGGATTTAGAGTGCTCAAGGCAACAATTAGAAGTGGGAATGACATGGTAAATGTAGACAATTTACTGCCAAGAGAAATAATAGGCTGGTGGCTTAGTAGTCAGGGTTCATTCAATGTAGAGTTGTTAACACTAAAGTGCTTAGTGTTACTGAGTATAGAGCATGGATGAACCATCACCTTCAGGCAGGGAAATGTGAGGACTGGCTGAGCCAGTGAGTCCACAGGTGGCCCCCAGAGAATGTTACACAGTGTAATACCGTTTAATAACTTGTGTGCATAATAATAGGTAGACAATACTTATTTTCATTTTGCTAAAATGTTTTTTAAAACACCAAAATTTATGAACATTTTGGTACATTAATAGTTTCATCTTTTTACTTCCTTGAAATTGTGAGGTAAGTGTTACTGACTAGATCCATAAAGAATTCTAGAATATGGACCCTGAACCTTGTTACTGACATAATGAAACATGCAAAGCTGGGAAAATGATGGAGGAAATGTAGAAAAAACGCCAGGACTTATTGAGTTTGGCCTAAGTTGATCTTCTAGGAATTAATGTCTTAACATTCTCTTGAGTACTTCTCTTATGCTTCTCATTTTGCTTTTCACATAAAACTCAGAATATTGTAAATATTGATCTCAAAGAAACAATTTTTAATTAAAATTTTAAATATACACAAAAAAATATACAAAGAAATATACACTCGATGACTTGTCAAAGTCACAACTAAGTTAATCAGCATCCAGATCAAGAAAATGAACATTACCAGAAAAGAACCCTTCTAGTCCTTTCGGTCTCACACCTTACTGAAGTCTAATAACATAGTTTGGGTTGAAGGAATGGTGTTAACACTTACTCTGAGGAGTTCTGGAGATTTCTTTAGTGAGCTTGGTTAAAGAAGAAAGAAGTATGAATACAGACAGTTATCTTTTGACTTTATTTCCCTTTCTGTAATATTTGCAGCTAAGCATGACTGAATTAGGTAAAAGCTCTTGGGAGTTTGAGTTTGGGTCCCATGTACCTTGTTGATGGAAAAAATGGAAGCTCTTTTCTGCACATTTTCTCCTCTCTTTGGCTGAGGAACACAATTTTGTAGTGCCACTTTCTTTTCTGCCTGTTCCTTGGCTTCAAGGGGAGTTACCACCTCTGTTCAGTCAGAAGTAACTTTGATGCTCTGTCATCTGTGTTAATTTATTACTAAATCAACATGCTGAATTTAGACTCATTCCCTGGATTTGCATAGGATATGAGAAATGAACTGTTTTCTCTACACATTTATTCAGAATTAATTATTTCAGCTTTGAGAATTAACTACTCATGGAGTATATAACTTAAAATGAACTCTTTTTCCATGTGGGGGGACTGATCGATAAAAGGTGATCTGGATGGAATTTTCATGACCACTGGCCTTATATTGTAAATCTCATCATATAACATTCTTTGCATTCTAAAAATCTTGCTAAGATTCCAGTCAGATACTTATATTTTTCTGTTTATAAATTGAATCAACTCTTAAGCTTTTGCTCTTTAGAGAAACATACATATGTGTACATGTGCTGTGGAAATTGCCAGATTGAGGGCCTGCTGAATAGGAAAATTTGTTCATTTGACTTTTGTCTTATTATTATTCCCTTATTACCTAGGTTCTCTTAGATTTGAGGTTCTAGTTTTAAGACTATTCAGCCATGAGACTTGATCCCCAATTGGGACTACAAATTAGGAGTTCATCTTGTATAATTTTATTAAATTCATTTTTATATGTGTTTTTTTCGGGGGAGGGTGAGGGGGTGTACCAGGGATTGAACTCAGGGGCATTTGACCACTGAGCCATATTCCCAGCCCTATTTTGTATTTAATTTAGAGACAGGGTCTCACTGAATTGCTTAGTGCTTTGCTTTTGCTGAGGGTGGATTTGAACTCTTGATCCTTCTGCCTCAGCCTCCCAAGCTGCTGGGATTATAGGCGTGCGGCACCCAGCTCCTTTTTACGTTTTATACTTTGGCTAATTTTTAATATTGTGGTAAAACATATTTAAAATTTACTGTATTTACCATTTAAACCACTTTTAAGTATTCTGTTGGCCATTTGATTTTTAGAATTTTTTTTCTTTTTATTTTTGTGGTGCTGGGGATGGAACTCCAGGGCCTCATTCATGCCAAGAAAGTGTTCTCCCACTGAATCATTATCCCCAGCTCACTAAAATTTTTATTCTAGTCAATACGTACCTGACAAACATCAAGGATGTGCCTTGTGTTGATGTTGGTAGATCATGGGAAAATTGTGAAAGAAGTATAAATAAATATGGTTCTTGTTCTCAGGATCCCTGTTCTTAATTTCAGGAGATTAAGCTTCATTAGGAAAACAAGATATATGTACACCAGTTAAGTAATGACTCATGGTAGATAAGGCCTTAGATGTTTGAAAGGTTTATGTAAAGGTGAAACTCTACTTGGTCCTTTAACAGGGGCAGGATCTGTCTAGTACAAGAGAAAGGAGAAAGTGAGGAACAGTGAGGAACTAAAATAGTATATAAGCTATTTCATTGTTAAGTCTATCATCTTTCAGAGAATCTTTTTTTTCCCCCCAAGATTTAAGTTCTCAGTCTATTGTTTTTAAAAATAAACTAAATATTTGGATGAGGGAGCATAATATTGGTACATAATTTATATTTTTAAAAGTCTCAGAAACTGAGCTGGGATTGTGGTTCAGTTGTAGAGTGCTCACCTAGCACATGCAAGGCCCTGGGTTTGATTCTCAGCACCACATAAAAATAAATAAATAAAGGTATTGTGTCCAACTACAAATATATTTTTAAAAAAGTCTCAGACACCAATTTATTTAACTTGTGATATATATAGTATTAAAAATCCAGATATGTAGTAGAAGAAGGGTTAAACTTTCTATTAAAATTCTGTGCAAATATCTATGTTCATGCAGCATTAAACTTTTCAATATATTATCACTTGGGAATAGGTATTTCATTAGTGAATTTAGAACAATTGCAGTTATCATTTTCATGAAAAATAATTTTATAAAAATCAGCATGTGATAAAACATTTATTGAAATTAATCTTGAATGTCTGCTACTCTGAGAGCAGGTAAAAATATTTAGAGTGGTGTGTATTATGGGTAAAGAGTGAATTTTGATTAATTTCTGAATAATCTTGTGCTAATGCTCAATGGCACATGGTGCCCGTTTTGTTTGTAACGGGTCATGGATTTCATCTGGGTTAAACATAATGTCTTTCAGACAATAAGAAGTACAAAGTTAAAAGCACATTTTTCTCTTTTCATTTCTGCAGGCAGCCAAATGTACATTGGGGACCACCATGTTCACGTGACATCAAGAGGAAACGGAAACCTGTGGCTGCAGCATCTCTATCCAGCCCCAGTGCAGGTGATTATATGTAGTTACCAGTTATTGAGTACCTTCTGTGTTTCAGGGACTAAATTATATTATGTGTTTCATATACCTTTTTGTGTAATCTTTACAAATTAGGTAGGTCATTTTATTCCCATTTTACATAGGAAAACAGATTGTGAGAAGTAATCTGCCCCATTCTCTCTAATCCCAAAGTCTGTACCTTTCACTTTGTCATGTGGCTTTCTAGATTTTGAAACCTTATATTCCACTATTAGCAGTCTTCAGTTATCTGACTCTTGTTCTGACATAGACAGGAAATTGGGTTCGTGTTAATGAAAATCCATTTGGGGTGGCAGTTTGGTAAGTAGACAGGGAATTGTGGTTTCATTTACATTCTTATTTTTGTGTGTAGTGTGATACAGTCTTACTATCTTTATGTATAGTAGAGTGATAGTATTTTACAAGTCATGAAATTTTTAATAAACAAACAATTTTTTCAGGTTAAAACTTTTTAGTTTGTTGTTCAAAACTAATACTAGTTGGTAGGAGCCAAAATAGTGGTTATATTTGGTGTGGGAGGTAATGACCAAGAAAGAATACCAAAAAACCTGGGATGCTGGAAATGCTACATATCATGAACCAGGCAGGGATTACCTGGATATTTATATATCTGCATAATTTCTGTGAAGATTATTGAGCTAGACATTTAAGATTTATGTAATTCACTACATGCATATTGTTAAAAATGTCAGATATTAAAGATACTTGGGAGACTGAGGTAGAAGGATTGCAAGTTTAAGGCCAGCCTGGGCAATTTAGTGATACCCTATCTCAAAATAAAATTTAAAAGAAAGGCTGGGAATGTAGCTCAATGGTAGAGCATTGCCTACCACATGTAAGGACCTGGGTTCAAATACAGTACTGTTAAAAATATACATTGAATATTGAGCACATAATAAATTGTTTTATTCTCCTTAGAAAATACAGATTGAACACCCCAAATTCAAAAATCTGAAATCTGAAATGCTCCAAAATCTGAAACTTTTCTGAGCATTGACGTGATACACCATAAATGGATTATTCTATACTTGATCTCATGTGACAGGTTGCGGCCAAAATGCAGATGCAGTAAAAATATTGTATAAGTTACTTTTAGGCTATGCATATAAAGTGTTCATAAAATAAAAATGAATTTTGTTGTTTGAACTTGGGTTCCATCCTAAATGTTCCATATATGCAAATGTTCCAAAATCTGAAAAAAAAATCTCAAATCGGAAACACTCTGGTCCCAAGCATCTTTAGAAAGGGATACTCAGTCTGTACCATACAGTATAGCATGATTGACAGCTGAATGAAGAGTAAACCTTAGGCAGGTATGGAATTCTATCTGCCTGCCTTTACTTAGTGAGTTTCAGCATACTCTGGTATCAACCTCTTTGAGCTTCTGTTTGAGATGATTGCCTGTTGGTGGTTCATATAGGACAATCTTAAATTACAGGTTTAATGATTATGATAAGTTTATATAGTGCTTTTCGTATGGCCATATGGCCAGGCCCTTCACTGAATACTTTGCATGCATTATTTGATTTAAACTATGCAACATCTTCATAAGATAGATACTATTTTTATTCCCATTTATACATGAGAAAACTGAGGCTTAAATCACTTCTGCAAGTTCACGTGATTGATTAATATTAGAGTCTAGCGCCTGTAGAGCTGCCCTTTAAACACTGTGGATGTTCTGGTTTTTAATATATGAGCAGGATTGGTTCCAGATTGTGACCCTGCATCAAAACCCATGTCCTCATCCAGTCTGTGGTATTTGAAGTATTAAACAAAACTTCCTCTCTTATCTTTTTTTCTCCTTAATATCAATTTCTTTTTTTTTAGCTTTTAATTCTTTATAAAAACAGAACCATTGGGATGAGTATAAAATACTTATTCCATATTCAAATCAGGAAATGTAGTGGGGGAATTAAACAAGACCTTAGTGTTAAACATTTCCCCTACTGAACCCAACTGCTCTCATCTCACTTGTTGACTAAGCCCTGCTTCACTGAGCATTTTTTTTTTCTACCTACAACCTGAGTGCCCCATGGAGGTGAAGGACATAGCCCAAGCCTGCGCCATCAGTCAGTAGAACAAATGGGCTTGCTCTGCCTAACATCGGGCCATCTCGGATTCCACCTCTTTTATAGAAATGAGTGATGAAGAGAGGTGCGTCCTGCTTTGCCGCTGTATTAATACACATCAGGGGCCAGCTCCTGGCACTAAATCACACTCCTGCATACATCTGTTATCGGACTCTTCACCAGTGTGATGAACAAGACTGCAGATAGAGGCTTCCTTGTGTCATTCTTTATAGGATTTTCCTAAAAGAATAAATAGCTCAGATCTCTGCCAACACTCTCCCCTGTCATTGTGATGAATTCAGCTTCTTTCTTAAACATGCAGCCACAAATCTTTTCTCTTTCCTCCCTCCCCCTCTGGTAGAAAGTTTTGAGTTGAAATTGACTGAATTTAAAGATATTAATAAGGCTATAGAGGTAAAGAGTGAGAAAGAACAGTGAGTCTTCTTTGTCTTTTCGTCTAATAGTAACAAAAGGCCATGAAAAGGCCCCTTTCATAATGCTATTTATGTAGAACCTTCCTGAAAGAGCAGCACCTTTATTTTCTTCTTTTTAATCCCCCCCCCCCCCTTATTGCATGCAGGTATCTAGTGCACAGAGCCACACCCTGGACCTTAGTGAGTAAGCATGCAAACCTGCTTCCAAGACTGATACCCAGGATAGGGATTGCCCAGCAAGTCTGGATCTCATGTTAAAGTGAACTTCTGAATATGCTCTTACGAGTGTACTTGGAAAAGAAAAAAAAAATTGAGTATTTTCTCCCAAATTTGAGACTAAGTAGCTTAAAGGAACATAACTTGGTTGAAAACCAGGCTTCATTTCCTTGAAATGATTTTCTTTATCAGAGAAGTAAATCAGAGCTGCTGGCATGCAAATTCCATTTCTTCACAAAGTAAACACATGGTACCCACCCCCTCCCCTTTTTCCAGTGCTGGGGATTGAACCCAGGGAAAGAAGAGAATAGGCAGTTATTGCTTAATGGTTGCAGAGTTGCCGTTTGAGATTTCTGGCAATGTAGATGCGGTGATGGTATAAAATGAACTTAATACTACTAAACTCTGCTTAAAAATGGTTAAGACAGTAAATATTATGAATATTTTATCATAATAAAAAATGACAATTGGGGGCTAGGGCTGGGGCTCAGTGGTAGAACACTTGCCTCACATATGTGAGGCACTGCGTTCAATCCTCAGTACCAGGGTTGGGTAGAATGCTGGCCTAGCGGGGGTGAGGCCCTGCCTGAATTTAATCCCCACTTCTGCAAAAAATTTTAAATTAAAATTTTAAAAGGGAACACACACACACACACACAAAAAAAAAAAAACTGATTTTTTTTTGAGGGTTAATGTTTCACTGGGTGAATTTTATTTTCTGTTAAATATGAATATGTATGCATGAGTTTGTGTGAGTGTGTGTGTGTGTGTGTGTGTGAGAGAGTGACAGAGAGACATAAAGATAGATTTGAACTGTTCATATGTATTTCTTGCTGCTATAGTTGAGATTCCAAATACATTTTACATAGTCATTGATTTTAAAAACTTTTATGTATGTGCTGTAAAGTAAGAGCTTTCAAGATGCTTTTATATTTATTGACTGTAGTAAAAAATTTGTGTTTGAATATGTTTGTGATGTACATGTAAATCTGAAATAAATTCAGGGTATGTTCTGATATTTTTTTTTTCACTGAGGAAAGAAAAAGGGAATACTGGTCATGACCCATTAAGTTAATTTTTCAATTCAAGTTTGAAAATTACTATTCTAGGTTACATTTCTGAGAGTAGGATTATTGAGTGATAGGGTAAAATTTAAACTTTACTGTATTTTGTTATATTTGTTCTCAATGGAGTGAGTGGTGACAATGGTAGTTTGTACTACTCTGTTTAGAAACATTTGGAAATGTGAAGAAAATGTTTGGTTGTCATAGTAGGAGGCGGGGAAATGCTATTGGCATTCAGTAGATAGGATCCAGAATCCTGAATGTTTTGAAACACCCAGTGCTGAGGGCCATTGCCAAGTAGAAATGACGCATCGAAATTCCTTGCTAGCGTACCCCATGTTAAATGGATTTCGCTGTTGACATTGCATGTAAGGTGACCTTGCTCAAGGAAGGCGGATCCGGGTTTAGAGCTGATCAGGTTTGAGGAAGTATCCCGCTCCTTGGGTTTAGGGCGTTCCCGGTTTAAGACAATAGGGGTTTTAGGGAAGTTGGAGGTTGAAGATTATTGCTGCCGGGATTAGGGTGTTCCTGCTGCTTGTTCCCGTTGAGTTCTCGTGAGATTCAAAGGAGATTGGAAAAAAGCCTCGTGGAGTAGGTGAATTGGGCGGAGGAGAACTGGGATTGCCCCAGAGAGTGTGTGGAGGCCGGTGTGAGTTCGGGAATAAAGAATTGCTGTTTGAATCTACAAAGCTGTGTGGTGGCTCGTGATTCTGTGCCAGGCCGAGACATTGGCAACCCAGCACAACCAAGCACCCGCAATGATTATTCTGTCCAGAATGTCTTTAGTAACTTTGTTGAAAAATATTGTGCCTGATTGTGGGGTTTTTTGTTTGTTTGTTTTGTTTTTTTGGGTACTGGGTATTGAACTCAGGGGCACTCAACCACTGAGCCACATCCCCAACCTATTTCTTTGTATTCTATTTAGAGACAGAGTCTCACTGAGTTGCTTAGCACCTCACTGTTGCTGAGGCTGGCTTTGAACTTATAATTCTCCTGCCTTAGCCTCCCAAGCTGGGGGGATCACAGGTGTGCACCTGGCCTGATTGTATTATTTTTGTATCATTTTCCTTGTATAGTATTTGTTGGGGACACTGTCACCTTGGTGGCCTGAGGTATGGCATAAAGAGCACAGGATGTAGATCAAGTATCTGTTGCTACTTAACCAGTTTTGTTGAATTACTGAACAAGTTATGTGATCTCTCCATGTCTCAGTTTCTTGATCCAAAAAATGGAAGTGATTATTTCTACTTCTGAGAGTTTGCATTAAGAAATAGGGTCATGAGTGTTCAGTATTTAGAGATATACAGTGCCTGGCACTTAAGTGTTCAATAAGTGATGTTTACTACACTATGAATCTGTACTGCCCAATTTATTAATTGGTTCAGTTGAACCCATTTTTCTTTTCATGTTTTACTTGCCTTTTGGTTTCCATAAAGAAAAAAGAGCCGGTTACCTTGGCACATGCCTATAATATCAGCTACTTGAAACCAAAAGGCTGAGACAGAAGCATCACAAGACTGAGGCCAGCCTCAGCAGGTTAGGCTGTGTTTCAAAATGGAATGAATGTACATATGCATGAATTGAGTGAGTGAATGAATGAATGAAGGAAAAAACTTTATGGGCCACTTGGTTAACAGGACACGAAATGTAAGGATTAAAAAAATTTTATTTCCAAATATTTTTCATTCTGATTTCTCATTCTGTTTTGTCTCCCCTTGATTGTTTTCCTTGTTGCTTTTATTGTTGCACCCAGTTCACTTGGATTCGATGGAGCCAGCCACACCAGCAGCACAAGCCCAGAAGACTCCACACCCTGAGTGGTTGGTCAGGACCTCTGCCACAGAGAAAGCCACTGACTCAATTCCAGCTACATTTTTTAAAATGCCACAAGAAAAGAGTCCTGGATGCAGCTAGAGAGCACTGTTCACCCACCTGGAGCTGACTTGGTGTTGAAAGAAGCATTAGCCTTCCTAACGTGTAGTCCTTTCCAGTCTTTTTATCACCAGGATGGACGACTCCTCACACAGCTGCAAACTCTTAGAAAATCATGTTGTGGGAATCTTTTTTTTTTTTTTTTTTTTTTTTTTTTTTTTTTTTTAAGCTAGTGAAGTATTGAGGCAACAATGTAAAGAGAAAAAAAAGAAAAAAAAAGGTCATCCTATTATGCCCCATCTGGTACATTATTGCTATCCCATCATTTACCTATAGCTCCATTTACAGAGCTGTTGCCTTTTTGCAGGTATGTCTTTGTTCTTGAAAAACTGATAACTGCTTTTGCATACCTTTTGTGAAGAGCTTTTAATATCACTTGATGAAGTCCCAAATTTGCAGCCAGTTCCACATTCCTAAATGGAATTGTGTTTGCAGGAGATTAGGTTCACCTTGGAGCCAGGTCTTGATTCATTCAGAGTGCCAATAAGCTGTATCTGTCATGTTCTAAAAAGAGACACCAGCAGTGTGGCGGTTGGGAACTTCAGTTTTTCTGCAGATGATCTAGGGGATCAGCAGCAGCTGCATGGTACTTCACCTCATCTTCAAAGTTTATGTTTTAGTGAAAGAGGATGTATCCATACTTAAAGATGAGGAAGATGGTTTAGGTGTACAGCAAACTTAAAATAGTCATGGATTGTGTCTACTTCATGTTACAGTGTAAGCCTTTATGTTCTAAGTGGGACTTTATTGCTAGTGTTATAAGTCAGTAACCTATAGCAGAAATTTATACTCTATTATAATTATGGCTTCTCGGGGCCATGCTTTGGTGAGAAAAAGTGTCTTTTTGACATACCTTTATAGTTGGCGTGTTTATGACGGCTCAGCTGCATGCAGAGGTAGATATACAGTCGTGCCTGAAGTTGGAAGCTACTTTGTCAAAATGAGGAATAAGTGATTGCCTGGAGCTGCTGGAGAAAAGCCACACTTTCTCAAAAAGTATTATCAAGAGTGTCATTCAGGGGCCTGGTTGACAGAAGGGCTCTTTTTTTTGTACGAATTGAGTGTTTTTACTCTGAAATACATGGAGACTGTTTGTTAAATGCTCACCGCTATGGTCACATGGGTGAGGAGCATCCATCCACCCCAGCACCTGGATATTTTCTGTCTTAAAAAGAGGTGCTGAGTGGAGCAGCACCTCCTTCCCCCAAAGTGTGATTCTCTCTTCCTCCCACACAGAATATAATAGTGGGTTGTTTTATTGTGTACCCTTTAAAAATTGTTCTTATCAGTAGAAACTCCAGAGTGTCTTGGTGAATGAGGTGGGCAGGTGGACGGGTATGAATCTAGTTGAAAAGGGGGAACTTGAAGATGAGTTTACATAGCACTTTATGTAAGACTGAGAACATGACAGTTAACCATAACAAGGAAAATGAGGGAGGGGCTGGTGGAGATCTTGAAATGACTGAAGCCAGCCCAGCACCCTGGGAATCATCCCTGGCTCTCAGGCAGGAGTGAGTGTACCGACAGAAGTCTAAGGCTATACTCAAGAAATATAGAGAATGTAATGTCTGTTGGATATAAAATGGCACTGCTGAATTTTCTTAATGAAGATGGTAGGTTTTGTGGCCGTGTGCTGTCTCCCCATAGTGGCCAGGGGCACATTAATCCAACCTACATAGTTTGATTTAAGGGAGAAATCTGTGGATATAACTTTTTTTGTTAGTGCCAAGCTCTGTGATTCATGCAGTGATTGGTCATGTCATGACCTGGTAAGACCTCTACAGTTCAGGTGCAAAGGTGTTCCAGCATCTTTTTTTAATGACATGTTGCCTACCTTTCTACCTATGATTTAAAATAATTTATATATACAGCCTTATTTACATTTTAAACATCTCTGTGAAGTTATGCCATTTTACAGAGATGAAAACAGTCATGGAGTTGAGTGACCTGCCTATCACATGACTAAGCCAGGACTAAAATTCCATAGTTTCAGACTTTTCTCCCTTGGGTTATAATCTGATTTTTCCTTTGTAGACCCAAATAATCAGTCTTAGACCCATGTTTATGAAACAGTTTGCCATGAATGTTTATCATCTGTCTTGGGCATGCTTTGCTATACAGTTTGAATACTTTCAACAGCACTCACTCAAGAATGCAACATCTACCTGTAATAAATGGGAAGATAAAATTAGTTGACTGTGAGAATAGAAATTTAAGCACACAAATACTTTCCAATACAGGGTGGAAAATTGTGCTCCTCATTTTAAGGTGCTGAATGTGCATGCAAAATTATTAATCAACTTATTCTGCTTGTTTTTTTGTATTAACCAATACCAGAGGCTCGCCATGGAATCAAGTGTATTTTAAATCTTAAATTTTAATATATTATACAATGTTATAAATTAAGACAAATCTGTTGCCTTTTGAGAAAAGATGTAGTTTCAAAATCAGATTTTGTAATCAGTTTTGAAAAAAAAATGAAAGCAGGACATACTTTGAGAATAATCATGAACTCACATGTTTGATCTGATCAAAAGTATAACTGAAGCTGAGTTTCATGGTTTTTATTTCTGGGTCTGGCTACACAAATTCTCTGAACTCTGCTCTTATGAGTGTTCCACAATGGGCAGAAGTCAAGACATTATCCACTTGCATGAGGACCATTCATAAAAAAGTAAGTTTTACTTATGAGTTTAAGGGAATTTCACATTGTTTCTCGGATGCAATATTTTAGAGGAAAAACTTAATTTGTATCAAAACTCTGTTTCACTTGTTGGTAAGACTTGATGAGAAGAGGAAATTAGTTTACATGTTTCCAAATATGGAAGAGGCAGAATATAATTTTTACTGAGTGGTAGGTGGTTGTAAAATAGGCCACATTTAGCCTTGAGTTTTTTAGAAATCAATTTTAGTTACAGATTTCAGATAATACTGTTTTTCTGGGCTGTGAAATAGGCTCCAAGCAAGCTAGTTCTTGCAGCCAAATGACCCAAAACTGAAGTAAAGCTTAATCTGCTGTGCTTGTGGTTGGCATACTTTGTTAAATAAAGCTCAACACCTAGAATAGTAATTATTCTAGTTAAGAATCTCAGATAGTTTAATCTGACATAGCTCTGCATTTCGGGATTAGAGATGCTATGCACATAGCTATATATCATTCTCCCTTGGCCTAGAAAGTTCTGATGCTGCTGAGTTATCCCTGAAGCCACTTGGAGTTGAGAAAGCCAGTGTTGCGACAAAGGAGCTAGACTGGTTCAGTCTTCGCTGATGTGCTGGGTGCTTCACTTGGGCTCCAGGTGAAGGTTCCTGGTGATGCATGATTCATTTTAGGTCTTTGCTTTCTTTGGTTTTCATTACTGTGGTTCCAAGCCACAGTTTCCTACCCCCACTTCCTGGGGGTGAAGGCCATGTGAAAGTCTCCACGTTAGAAGCTATATGCAGTGTCCTGTGTCTTGTGAATCTTACCTGAGCTGAGGGCAGAGTGGCTTACGCTAGCAGCTGTGGATGCAATCTGGTTGAGACATAGTTTAGATGGGTCATGGGTTGTGGGATGGTGGCGGGATAATTTGCTCTTGTCGGCTGCTTTCTTTGCTGATGCTTGAGCTGCCAATTTTACTTGTCAGTATTTCCTTATCTCTTATTCCTCTTAGCAGAATTACTCTTGCAGGCAATAGTCAGTGGAGTTCCTAATCCATCAGAAAACTACAATAGAGGGGCTGAGGTTGGGGCTCACTGGTAGAGCGCTCGTCTAGCATGTGTGAAGCGCTGGGTTTGATCCTCAGCACCACATAGAAATGAATAAATAAAATAAAGGTATTGTGTCCAAGTATAACTAAAATAATATTTTTAAAAAATAAAAAGAAAACTACAATAGAAGGCAAAGGTGAGGAAAATGGTAAGTTCTACCACCAGGCGCTAAACAAAGGACACAGATGTGTTCTCCTGGAAACATCACTATGATAGCAAAATAAAGATGATGAGCAATGTTGTTGGAGTGTAGATTATAAGATTTTTAATAAGCCAGGTAAAAGATATTATGGTCAAAAAAAATTTTTGTGTAAATCACTTAGCACAATGGTCAGATTTGGTGACTAAGAAATTTCCAAAGTATAGTATTGAAAGATCCTGATGTAATATTAAAACATTCTTATATTCACTGACCATCTCACCTTGGCGAGATAAAGATGTGGGAAGGCAAAAGGAGAAGGGGAGATACATAGAGCAGAGGTTCTCAGAGTATGGTCCCTAGATTATGTTTTCATTGCCAGACCTACTGAATCAAAAACAGGGTTAGCCCAGCAAGCCTTTAGCTTGCCTTCCTGTGCATGCCAACATCTGAGAACCACAGGCTTTGCCACAATGAAGTGTTTTAATGGTGCCTAAGCTCTGAGGCGCTCTTTTCTTCCCTGTATAAGTAAAGGGATGTTTTGTGTATGCTGCTTTGCAGAAATTATTCATGTCTTCATTTCCCATGTTTTTTCCTCCACGAGCACTTGAAAGATTGAAAATATCGAGAAAGGATGATATGGAGGAGAATGGCATTAAGGCCATATTCAGGTGGATGGAAATAACCTTTTTTAAATGGGTATAAATATAGCAGTAGATTTTTAGCCTTTGAATGATAGTCATTTTCACAATTCACAGTAAAAACATTATTTGTATAAGATACTACCACTTATTGGTTTAACATATTTGTTCATTAAATTTTAGTTTCAAGGGAATATCACGTATCCAGCATGATAATGACGAATCCTTTAAAGTGTGGCTTATAAAAATGAAAAAGTTGGCTGCCTGTATCTCAGTGACTCAGAACGCTGAGACAGGAGGATAGCAAGTTCAAAGCCAGCCTTAACAAAGGATTGAGGATGTGGCTTCTTGGTTAAGTGCCCCTGGGTTCAATCCTTGGTACCAAAAAAAAAAAAAAAAAAAAAAAAGAAGGAAAAAACTCCTAGGGTACATTGCATACATATAATCAATATCTATTCTGTTTTTGGTAATCATCTGCTAATTCTTTATCTCAGTACCTCAGAGCATACAAAAATGAGTTTTCCACAATTCCATTAACATTCTTTTGTCTTTGTTTTACATTGCAGCTAGTTGAGTCTTCAGGGGTTGGAAACCTAACAGCAATATCATGCTATTTCTGTTGTCTGACTCTGGATTCAACATTTCAAAATGATACTGTAATCTTAAAGCTTCGAAAAGACACAATGACCATTTTTGTATTTTATTTTTAGTAATTAGGCTGGATCCTAGCTTGTTGCCAAAGCCTAGGAAACCAAGTCCCCTTTCAGAAGATATGTGTGGTTAAGGAGTTCTTGTATTTGCAGAGATGTACTAGGAGTTCTGTAATATGTTTCCTTAGGTGTTTATGATGAGTTATTTAAATGTCATTTCAATTGTTGCAGTCTACACCAATTTTTCTTTTCCTCCTTAAAGATCAGTTAAAACTACCTCTGGCCAAAAATACTCAGTTTTACTAGAAATTATCAAGAAGCCCTTTATGATATGAATTATGTAGATTAATGTTTTCATTCTCTGAAAGTTGTGACCCTTGTAGCCTGTTCAGTCAAATATTTTTAATTGGAAAAGTGAAAGCAAATATTAGAAAACTTTAAAATGGCCGTGGTAGGTTTAACTTAAAATCAACCTGCTTTACTGTGTATAGATTCTATATCTTGTTCCTCCTGGTAGTCCATGGAAGAAATTTTATGACCAAGCAAACTGATGCCACCCCAAAATCATGGTGATTGAGATTGGATTGCTCCATTTTTAATCTCAGTCAACACCTCTCCTGTTGATAGGAGTTTTTATACAGCCATTCCAAATCCTTGTTACCTCCACCTGCTCTGAGGCAGCACTAGGCAGTACTTCTTGCTCACTCGTCCTCCCATGCACATGTCTTTGCCTGTTCTTACAAGTCTTACAAGTGCCCATCCTGCCCAGGAGAACCTTTCTCTACCCCTTGCACTCTCACTCTGGCTACAGCCTGTCCACTCACACACAGCTTTACATTCTAATGTGTTAAAAAAGACTCTCTTCAAACAAAAATTCCTCAGCTCTGAACCCCTGCTACCATTGAAGACCACGGAAGTATACCACCCTTACCTGTGAGTCCACTCATTCTGCAGTCCACTGAAGCAGTGGGTTTTTTTTAACCCCAGGTGCACATGGGGATCACCTGGAGAGCATTAATAAAAGTTGAATTCCCCAACTGGACCAATTATATCAGAGAAAGAGAGAACAGACTATGCTTTTAAAAACTGCAGCAAGGGCTGAGAACTACTATAAAACCTGCCTGTTACCCTTGTCACCATTGAAGTTGTTCTTGCTGGGTTCAGCAGTAACTTTTCACTTCGAATATTTAGCCCTTGGGTTGATCTTTATGATGCTGGTGTTGTTAGACTACTTTCTTTATCCGGAGCAAGGTCAGAAAAGGAAGAATTTTAGAAGGAAGTGGTTTGCACTTTCTCCATTTGCACAAACAGGCAGATTGGTTGGTAGGTGAGTCCAGCACAGACTGGATGTCTTGTCTCTGACTCCACCTGTTATTTTAATTGATGCCCATAGGCTAATGAATTCCTTTGCCCTACCACCTTAGTGCATCAACTTAAAGCATGGGTTTAGAATGAGGCACTTAGATACATTAATAATTATTGTAAGCTTTGAGGAAAGCATATTCAGGGTCTCCTATGCTTCTTTACAAGTGCCCATCCTGCCCAGGAGTTTCTCCAAATCATAAGGTAGGATTTGCTAATCAGATTAGAATCTAAGAGATCACCCTGTAGACTAGAGGGTAGAGCTGCTATTCATGAAAAGTCAGACTTGAACAGTACCCTCCCCCATCACATGCTCTTTTCACTCGTGACTTACTGGGGTTTTAGACACTGGCCCTCCCGCTTGGCCATCTCTGCATGCTGCCCTGGACATGTAGGGGTTCCATTTAGAAGGGACCTTATATGTACCTGGCTCCTTCAAATTACTAATTTCTAATTCAATATCTAGGGTAGGTGGGTATGCCTAGTAGTCATGTCCTAGCCGTAGAAAGTGAGAAGCCTTCTGCAGTGTTTAACTTCCACTGGAGATGGGAAACTAGCAAACACAGGAAGGTACCTCACATGCGGGACAGCCAAAATAAAACAGGTCCACTGGAGTCATTGCCCTAGTCCCTCATTCAGCTGAACACTCACACTAATCCAGTCCTCAGGAACCTCTTAGGGAAGGGAGTAGCTGCCCCAGAGGGGAATATTCTAGGGTCCCTTAGATATACGCCTTTGAAACCACTAGAACCTATCCGCTGTCCTTTATAATTATAATGGAGAATATTTACCAAGTGATTATTATATGCCATCTATAAGCATTTCATTTATTTCTCAACAACTAAGGTTGGTATTTATCCATTTTAAAGTAAGGAAATAGTTACAGATTAACTTGCTGAAAGTCGTAGTTATGAAGTGTCTACCTGGATTCAAGCTCATCTGTTTGATATTAGAGTGACTGATCCCAACCAGTACCTATGCTGCCTCTTCACAATACAAATGAACTGTTGGAGGCCATACGTGGAAGAAATACACTGTGGGTCACTGGGCCAGGGCCAGGTGTCTGGTGAAACCCCGTAAACCTTTGGCTTGTTGCTCCTGGTAGGCTATTTATCCGCTAATTGTGAGGGGATTCATTCTCTCTGTCTACACCATTGAAAGGAAATAGACAATTTCTGGGACATTGTCTTATTACAACCCATTTTTTTGTTTTTGTTTCAAAGGTGGCCAGAGCAAAGGAAAAGACAATAAAATCAAGTCTGGCAATAAAAAAGTACTGCCCTGTGCTGGGTGTAGTGGTGCACACTTGTAACCTTAGTATCGTGTGAGGCTGAGGCAGGAGGATTGTGAGTTCAAAGCCAACCTCAGCAACTTAGGGAGACACTGTCTGAAAAAAAGAAAAGAGAAGTATTGTCCTTTGTGTACTAAGGTTCAACAGATTTCTCAGCCAGAATGACATGTATTTCAAGTTGTTAATGGTAGTGATGGACTGTTAAACATCTTGCTAGACATCTCTTTGCTAGCAAAACAGCTGTCTTAAAGTCTTGGTTTTTAGGAATGCTCTTTATTCAGTAGATGTGTAAAGAATACATTTTATGCCAAACCATACATAATAGGAGCTGAGTACTCTGGAATTCCTGCTTTCATAAAGTTCATAGTCTGATGAGGAAGAGAGTAGAAAAACAAGTATTATGTTGGGGGTTTGTGCGGGAGGAGAATATCAGTATTTTGGCAGTGCAGTTGAGGGCACTTTAATTAAAACTGGGCAGAAGAGGAGTCAAAAAAATATAACTCTGAGTCTCGAGCAACAAACGGGAGTTAAATGGAAAAAAAAGTTGAAGTCTTCCGAGGGTGGAAGCATGCTTTGTTCAGAGCACGGCACATATTTTGGTGTGGCCAGTATATAAAACAGGGAGAGGTAGAGGGAGCGATGGGCCCTTGTGCTTGAGGTAGATGGTAGTGGCGGGCTGGCTTGTTGATTTGGAGAGCTGTGGTATTCAGCTAAGTTCAGCTGTGGTTATGGAAACCCTGCTACTGCTTGGCCATTGTGCAAAGCTGGAACTGAGAACTGAACAGGTTTGCATTCCCTTGATCACCTTCCCTGGGACATAGAACCAGCCCACCTATTGGTAGGAACTACTGATATGTTTAAGATTGAAATGAATTGGGAATAAGATTTATCCCATGACTTGTCTGATTGCCTTACATATTCTAGCATGATACTAGTCTGAGATTATTCCCTTGGAACCACGTACTTATTTTGGTAGAATTTAATGTACATTGTGATGGTCCTTGTTCCTATACTGTTCTTCAGTAACAAAGTTGTTACTATCTGTAAAGCATTTTTAGTTTGTTTCTCAGTAGTGACAATAAATTTGTGTTGATCCATTTACACCTTTTCAGTCATTGATATTTTAAGCCTGCATAAAGTACTCCATCCATAGAGTAAAACCAATTCAGCTGGCCCACACTAATCTCTGATCCCTTAATTTCCACCTCATTAGTACCATGCTGTAAGCAAAGTTTTCTAAGTCCTCTAGAACTAAAAGTGAAATAAGCGTGAGGTTTTTAGTCATTATTTTTGCTGAACAGCTTCTGACCAGCATTTAAATTAGCAGCTTTTGTATATAGAAATAGGAAAATGACTTTTATGCCCCATTATTAAGATAGTAGGGAGAATAAATAATCATTGCTTATTGTAGGGAATTAAGAAATAGAGAATTTTAGGGGATTCTGTGAAAAAGCATTTAAAATAGTTTGCTAGAAGGAAAATTCAGACTATTAATTATGAGAAAAAAAAAACAACACATGTATACACAACCAAGCCACACAAGTTATTTTTTAAAACTAGAATAAGGCCAAACAAATCTGTCACATTAAAGTAAAATTACCAATAAATAGAAGACAAAAATATCAAACATTAATTCCATGTTGTAAGATTCAGAATGGTTCAGAAAGGTTGAGCAAAATAAACCAATAAGAAAACCAGTGATAGACTTTAATATCAGAAAAGGTTGAACTAAAGAAGAATTAAAAGAAAAAAAGAGCATTATATAATGTGAAAGAAGGCACTTAACACTGAAAATATAATAGATACCTGCATATATAACAGAGTAGCCATTCATATATTACCAACCATAGGAGATAAGGAAGAAACATACAATGTTAGAGATTTTAATGCAATCATCAATTCATGACAGATCAAGTGATAAAAACTAGAACATGGGAACATTTAAATAAAGTATTTTATATATTTAGACTGTGCCCTAAAACAGTGACTACACCTTATTTTCAAGTGTTCATGAACTTTTCCCCCTAATTTATTGTATATTGTATATACATAAATTCCAGAATGGAGAAGTAGTACCAATGGCATTTAGTGATATGAATGCAATAGAATATAACTGGAAAACAATGTCCATCTGCAATCTAAAGTGTTTTTAAGCTCTTGAACTTGGATTGAAGAGGAACTGCAGAGCATTAAAGAGCATTATTTTATACCTAAAAATACACTTGTTCCTATCAGATTCAAATGAAGCAGTGCCTAGAGGAAAATTCATAGCCCTAATATTGTGTACCAAAAAATTAAAAATTTAAACACTGCTCAAGATATTAGGAAAAAGATGCAAAATGAATCTTTTAAAAGACAAAAAGTAAAGAAATTAATTTTTTAAATGGGAAGATAGATTTAATAGAGCTCATTTTTAAAAATATGTGATAAAATGATAACAGAACACAGGTGAAATAAGGTAGAACCATGAGACACTAAAATGGATTGAGTCATAAATTATACTTTGCCCAACTATATGCAAATAATTTTGAAAACTTGGGCTAGAGGATAATTTTTTAAGGAAAATATAATTTTCCAAAAATGACTTGGAAAGAGAGAAGTCTAATGTACTGATTATTATGAAAGAAATAAAAGTATTATTTGTATTAATATGACATACCTCAAATGACCCTCTCAAAAAATATATATATGGAAAAATTTTAAAAACTTTTTGTTGTATTAGTTTTCAGCATGAAATAGAATTTATTTGAAAGATGTGTATTTTAGAGTCCAAGCAAAAGTTCAGTCAGAATTGAAGTAAGAACAGTTTAGGGAACATGAGCAGTGATGATTTATGGTCCTTCTCGTGTCCACATTAGTGTGACACAGAGCCTCCTCTCGACATTTCTTAAGCCCTTCTCCCAGCTTCTCCTAATGTTAACTACCCCTGTTGCAGTTACCAAACTAGGAAATTAACATTGACACAATCCTATGAACTACATACTTTATTAGAATTCACCAGTTTTCTCACTAATGTTCTTTTTTCTGGCTCAGGATTCAGTGCAAGATCCATATGTACTTGTGTTTTCTGGGATTGATATTCTGCTCCATGGTCTACTTGTCTACTTTTGACAGGACCACACTGTTGAATTTTAGAGACTTTAATAATATGTTTTAATGACCAATAGAGTTCGTCCCATTCATAATTTTTCTTTTTTAGTGTGTTCCTGCCTATTCTTACATGTTTATTTTTCCATATGAAATTTAGTATCAACTTGTCTGACTCCATTAAAATAAAGTGTGTTGGCTTTTTATTGATATTGTTTTGTAGTTAACTAATTAAGGTGAACCGACCCCTTTGCCATGACCCCAAACACATCTCCAAGAACAGAGGATGTGTTTTCATTTGTTCAAGTCTATCTTTGTTCCTTTTTGGTAGTATTTTAAAATATCACTTTTATAGGTGTTGCGTACTTCTAGTTAACTTTATCCCTGAATATTTAAATCTCTTTATTTCTGGTAAGTGGGAGGTTTTCTCTGCCTTTTTAGTTTCTAACTGGTTATATAGGAAAAAAATTTATATATATATATATATATATATATATGTATATATATATATATGTATGTATATATATATATATGTATGTATATATATATATATAAAACAATATTGATTTTTGTATCTAATTTTATACCCTGCCTCTTTACTAAATTGTTTTACTGTTTGGATTAGTTGTATCATTGATCCCCAGTGTTAAATTTTTTTTTTCCTAAGTGCACATAAGAAATGAAAGCATGGGAATGTGTCTTAGTGGAGAGTACTTGCCTAGCCTGTATAGGACTTTGGTTTGATCCCTAGTGCCACAAAAAACAAATACACACACAAAAAGAAGAACTTCCACAGATAGTCGTGTAGCATATAAATAACTGTTAAAAACCACAAACCAAAGAAGGAAATAATTATAGATACCACTGATTAAAATATTAATAAAATAATACCATGATCAACCTTACCCAATGAATTTGAAAACTTAGTGAAAGGGACAAATTCCCAGGCAAAAATATAGTTTACCAAAATTCAATCAGAAAGGAAAAGCTTGATCAGTCCTATAACATTAAACAAATCTAATCAGTAGTTTAAAAAATCTGGGACTGTGTAGAAAGATTTTAAATGATCCTTAAAATATTATCAGTTCTTTTTCTGGAGCTGAACATTTATTGATGATAAGGTTCATTTGGTAGAACAAATGTGCAAGACTAGTACGAAACAGCCCTGAAAAGGCCTGGGAAATATAATGTACTAAAGTGTGAAACCTGTAACTGAGTGTGGTGTAGGCATAGAATAGATAGATGAATGGACCAAAAGAAGCAATTCAGAAATAGGCCCAATTGCATGTGAATATTCAGGACAAAATAAAAGTCCAAAGTCAATGGGGGAGAAGATAGACCATAAGAGAGAATGGTGTTGAGGTAATGGGATAGACTTCTATAGCTCTATAGAGATCTACAGCCACCTAGACAAAGTTAGATCTGATTCTCACGCTATGACAGGATAATCTTCAATTGATTAGAGATTTGTACAGTTTTAACCACAGAATTACTAGAGAAGAAGCAGATGAATTCCTTAGTAACAGGGGTCAGTCAACTATGGCCTGTGGGCCAAACTGTGCCCAAGGGACATTGTGAGCTGCTATGGTCTAAGAATGACTTTTGCACATTTAAATGATTCAGTAAAAGGAGGACATGAGACAGACATTGTATGGTTGCAAGCCCTAAAATATTTACTATCTGACCTATAAAAAAGAGATGGTTCTGTAGCTGGGGAGTGGATCCCCCCCCCCTCACACATACACTTATTGTGAGCTATTGTGTAATAATAATGCCACCCAGCTCAGCTGATGGAGCTAGGCCCCAGGGTCTCCTTCCCCTTGGGCCACTTAGGAAATGGGCTCTGTTGCTTTGGTGTGGAAGGTATTGTAAATTCATATAGCAAAGGGTACAGATACAGGGGAGGGCGAAGGATTAGGGCCAAAATATAATCCCCTACACCAAATACTACTTAAAATGCAGATACAATCAGATACATTTGACTTCATTCAAAAAAACAAAAAAAAAAAAAAACTTTTACATGCACATATACTGTAAGCAAGACAAAATAAAGTGATAACTTATAAACATGTTTGCAATTTATGTCACAAATTATTGGCACATTATTCATATATAAAGATTATTTTTGTGGTCCTGGGGATTGAACCCAGCGGCCCTCTTAGCTACATCCCAGCCCTTTTAATTTTTTATTTTGAGTCAGGGTTTCACTAAGTTTCCCAGGCTGACCTGGAACTTAGGATCTTCCTGCCTCTGCCTCCTGAATCACTGGGATTATAGACATGCATCACTGTACCCAGTTTAAAAATAACTTCCAAAAATAGAGGATATTCTATAGGGAAAAAATGGGGAAGAGATATGAACAGACTACTCATGGGAAAAAATGCAAATAATTCTTAAATCGATGCTCAACTTTCCATATAGTTAGTACAAAACCTAATGAGTGGATATTCTTATTATCCCCATTTTAAAAGAAACAGAGTCATAAGAGGTAAAGTGTTTTGCCTGAATACAAATAAATGGTGGTGCTAGGATCTGAACCAAGTCAGAAGGCTCTAGATATAAGCAATTCACCATGACTAAGTGACGTTTATTTCAGGAATGCAAGGATCATTTAATATTAGGAATAGCTGGGTGTTTCCTTAATATAATAAAATATATTTATCTCAATCAGAAGTCAGCGTTGTGCTTAATTGAGAATACCAGAAGCAATTTCATTAAAGCCAGGAACAAGACAAAGATGTCCACTAATCATCACCATTATTTAAAATTGTTCTGCAGGTCTTAAAACAATTAGACAAGAGAAAGAAATTAAAGATAAAGAAATTAGAAGGTAAGAGAGAATAAAATTATAATTTTCAGATGACATGATTAGATTGTTTACCTAGAAACTAAAGAGGACTAACCCAAAACTTACAATGTAAGAATTTAATAATTTTCAGAAATAAATAATTTTTGTATATACAACGTCCAATTCCATGCTGTATGGGAAGAAAATTTCTTTGTAAAATAGCAGAAGAAAGCTTAAAGAACAAAATTCTTAGAAATGAACTTACAGTATTTATAGACAACTTTAAAATGCAAATGAGGAACACAAAATAAGACCCAAACAAATGGAAAGACATACCAGATTCTTACATAGGAATGATCAGTATCATGAGTATTAAATACCTTTAGTTAATCTATAAATTTAATGAGGTCTCCAGTAAGTATATCAGTAGGAGTTATTTTAAGTTATATAAGCTGATTCTTACAGAAAAATAAATAAGTGTGAATAACCAAGATGGAGATGGTTAATAGACTAACTCTTCTAGACATTTAAATTGATAACACCTATAGCAACTAACACAGTGTGGTAATAACTTGTGACTAGACAGATGAGGAGAATAGAACAGTTCAGAAATAGATCTAAATACATATGAGAATTGGGGATATGATAAAGATAGCTTTTCAATGGGGTGGGGGGAGATTATTCAGTAAATTGGGTAAGGACCACTGTGTAGTGCTCTGCAAAATGGTTAATTTGGATCCGTATATCACTCCTTACACCAAACAAACTGCATATAGACCAGACATTTAGACATTAAATGAAATTCAAAAAGCACTAGGAAAAAATGAAATTCTTTTATAACCTAAGATTTGGAAGCCCTGTGTGATGCAAAACCCAGAAGCCATAAAAGAAAAGATAGCTGGATTAGATTTCATAAAAAAGTGTCTTCATGATAATAGTAAAATAAGCAAATGCAAATGAGAACCATGGAAAAATATTTGTAATTCCATCAAGATGAGCAGCTAATTTATCTAACATAGAAGAGCCCCAACAAATCAAAAAGAAATAGATAAGCAATCATATGTAAAATTGAGCCAAGAAAATTAATAGAGACATTTCATAGAAGAGAGAATACAAATAACCCTTAAGCATATTAAAATGTTTAATAATAAGAGAAAACTTTTACCTATTGATAATAATAAAATTTGATAATGCACTATAATAGCAAGCATGTGGCTAAAACATGTGAGGCCCTGGTTTTGATCCCCAGCACTGTGGATGAGAAAAAAGACATAACAAAACCTGAACAATTAAAAATGGCTAAAAAATCAGTTTGTCTCAAGAAGTAGAAAAAGAATAGCAGCAAATCCAGCAATTGATTCTTTGAGATGACTAATAAAATTGGCAAGCCTCTAACAGAACTGAACAAAAACAATAATGGCAGACAGTGAAGAAAGCAAGCCACAGACTGGTAGAAAATATTTGCAAAAGATACTTCTTATAAAAGTCTATTATTCAAAACAGAATTTTTAGCAGGGCACAGTGACACATCCCTATAATCCCAGCTATTTTAAGAGGCTGAGGCAGAAGGATCATGAATTCAAGTCTAACCTGGGCAACACAGTTAGACCTTGTCTTATAATAATAAATAATTATTAACAATAACAAATAAAAACAAAATATGAAAGAGAACTCTTGAAACTCAACAATAAGAAAATAACCAGATACAAAAATGAGAAAAGATCTAAACAGTCACCTCATTAAAAAAGACATACAGATGGCAAATCAGTACATGATAAGATGCTTATGATATATCATTAGGAAATTGCAAATAAAAACATAATGAAATACCATTGCAGTGGTAAGTACCAAAAACACTGACAAAATCAAATGCTAGTGAGGATGTGGAGCAATAGGAATGTTCATTCATTGTGGAGAGTAAAAATGGCATAGTCAATATGTTCCACAGTTGTCAGTTTCTTATAAAATGAAGTGGACTCTTACCATTTGGTGTGGAAACTGGTACTTATCCAAATGAGCTAAAAACTCATATCTACATGAAAACCTTCATTTGGGTATGTATAGCTACTTAATTCATAATTGCCAGACTCGGAAGCAATTAAGATGTCTTTTAGTAGGTATGTCCACACAATGCAATATTATTTGGTGCTATGAAGAAGTATGCTATATCAAGACATGGAGGAAATTTAAATCCATATTTTTGAGAGAAGCTACTTAGAAAAGTCTAAATATACTGTATGACTCCATTCTCATGACATTCTAGAAAAGACAAAGCAATGGAGACTGTTTTTGCCAGGGGTAAGGAGGTGTAAAAGATGAAAAAGTGGAGCACAGAGGAATTTTAGGGTAGTGACAGTACCTCCATATGATTCTATAATGTAGATAATTGTCATTATCACATTTTCAAAATCCATAAAATGTATGACAACAAGCGTGAGCCTTAGTATAAACTATGGACTCTAGGTGGTAATGAAGTTTCAGTACAGGTTCGTCAACCATAAAGAATATATACCAGTCTGGTGGGGAATGTCAACAGAGGAGGAGTCTGTGTGTATGGGGAAAGGGAGTATGTGTGAACTCTACTTTCAGCTCAGTTTATCTGTGAGCTGCTCTAAAAAATAAGGTCTGTTAATAAGAAAGAAAGAAGTCACAATTACCATAAGAAGATGGTACAGAGAATGTTATACCAGTAAATTTAAACATCCAAAATAAATGGTATTCCTCAAAAAGCATAATTTAACAATGTAAGAATAAATAGAAAATTTAAATGGTTTACATCTATTTAAGGAGTTGAATTTATAACTAAAACTTTCACACAAACCTCCAAGTCCATATTCTTCACTAGTTAATTCTTTTCAACACTTAAATAAATGACACTAATCTTATATAAACTCTTATCGCCATCTATCCTAGCTGGTGACCTAATGCTGGGTTCACAAAATCTGACTATACCAATAACTTAAGAAAACAAAAAAGAAAGCACACAAACACACAGAAGTACCTTTTCAATAATCCAGGGATGGCTCTTGCGACCTTAAGGGTCCATGGAAAGAGAGCGAGCCACTGGAATTCTTTATTCTTATATAGAATAAAGGCAGAAGGAGTAGGATTACAAGGGAACTTGTAACTCAACCCCACAGGTATGCCTGTGCCTGGAGCCATGCCTTGTTATCCAAGCTGGGATAACACCCAAGTCACTATGGAATATAGTAATTGGTCAGAGTCCCCTGCATCAGGACTTAAAGGTATGTTCATCCAGGGCAGCTCCTGACAAACTCTTCCAAATAATAGGAAAAGAAAAATAATCTTCAATTCATTTTGAGACCACCATGATTTTAATATCAAAGTGTGACAAGTCTGTTATAAGAAAGGAAAATTCTAGGTCAGCACCTCTCATGATCATTCTCATAAATATCTTTAAAAAATAACCACAAGTAAGGTCTAATGATAAGATTAATTTTAAGAATGTAACATTGACTTAATATTACGCAATCAATATTTTCTTTTTTTTAAGAGAGAGAATTTTTTAATATTTAGTTTTTGGTGGACACAACATCTTTATTTTTATGTGGTGCTGAGGATCGAACCCAGTGCCCTGCTCATGCCAGGTGAGCGAGCTACCGCTTGAGCCATATCCCCAGCTCACACAATATTTTCAACAGATCAGTTGAGACTACCAGATATCCACATGCAAATAATGAAGTTAGCTTCCTCCTGACATAAGCAAAATTTATTCAAAGTGGTTTAAAGACTTATATGTAAGTGCTAATACCATAAAACTCTTAGAAGAAAACATAGGCATAAGTCTTTATGGAATTGAATGAAGCAGTGGATTTTTAGATATGATACCAAAAGCAGAAGCTACCAAAGTTTTATCAAACTTCATAAAAACTTAAAGCTTGTGCTCAAAAAGACACTAGCAAGAAAATTAGGGGTCAGGGTGTAATTCAGTAGTAGAACACTTGCCTAGCTGTTCCAAAGCCCTCAATTCAATGCCCAGTACTGGGAAAACACACACACACACACACACACACACACACACACACACACACGGAGAAAATATTGGCAAATTGTATAAGGGTCCGGAATCCAGAACACATGCAGAATATGACTCAGCAACACAAAGGTAAACAACCCAATTTTAAAATAGGAAAAGGGCTTGAATAAACATTTTTTCCAAAGATGATATACAAATGGCCAATAAGCGTATGAAAGATGCTCAGTATTATTAATCATTAGGAAAATGCATCAAAACCAGAAGATACCTTTTTATACCCACTCCAAGGTATATATTCAAGAGAATTGAAAACATATGTCCCCATAGGAAGTTGTGCACAAGTGTTTATACCAAAATTATTTAATGTCTGTCAACTACTGAATGGATAAGTGAAGTGTGGTGTATCTACACAATAGAACATTATTCAGCTGCAAAAAGGAATGAAGTACTGATTCATACTACAGCATGGATATAGAGGATATATGCTAAGTTTGAGAACAGCCAGACTCAAAATGGCACATGTTATGATTCCTCCTATATGAAATGTCCAGAACAGGCAAATTCATAGAGACAGAAGGTAAACTTGGAGTTTCCAGGGGCAGGGGCAAGGTGAAAGAGCAGTGAATACTAAGAGGGCTGGGGTTTGGGTTCTGGAACTGGATATGGTGACACATGCCTCTAATCCTAGTAATTCAGGGGGCTGAGGCAGGAGGATCATATGTTCAAGGCCAGCATTACAACTTAGTGAGATCCTGTCTCAAAATAAATATAAAAAGGACTGGGGATGTAGCTCAGTGGTAGAGTGTCTCTTGGTTCAAACCCCAGTACAAAAATTAAATATTCATGATGGAATTAAATAGTCCAGATGATCGGACAACTTTGTGAATATATGGAAAATTACTGAATTTTACTATCTGAAAAGATAAATTTTATGATATATTAATTAAATCTCAGTTTTACATTAATGTATTTTACTTAGCATTATAAGAAGAAAAATAAAGTTATCTCAAAAAATGATGGAAGAAAACGTAATTTAGCAAACCAAATACTTAATTTATAATAAACACTAGGAATACATGGAAACTTCCTTAAACTGGCAAGATAGATAATCAATAAAAATCTTACAGAACCATCATAGTTGATAGTGAGATATCAGAAGCTTTCTCCCCGAGATAGGAATGCCTCCTATTACTACTTATATTCAACATTCTAACCATTACAATAAGACTAGGAAAAAAAGTTATAGACTGTAAAGAAAGAAATAGAACTGTCCTGATTCACAAATGATATGATTGTTTAGGTAAAAAATCCAAAAGTATCTACAGTTAATCTATTATATTTATTAGAAATAAGTAAATTTAGGCTGGGGCTGGGGCTCAGCAGTAATGCACTTGCCTGGCATGTGTGAGACACTGGGTTCGATTCTCAGCACCACATATAAATAAATAAAGGTCTATCAACAACTAGAAAAATACTTTTTAAAAAGAAAGAAATTTAAAAGGCCAATGGATACAGTCATCATACAAAATCACTTATATTCCTCTGTATCTGCAATAAATAATTCTAAAATGAAAAATTTGAATACCATTTACAATAGTATCAAAGATATAAAATACTGGCAATAGACCTAATAAAATATGTGAAAAAAACTTTTATTAAAAAATTATAGAAAGGAAATAAAGAAGACCTAAATAATATATCTGTTGATTTATGAATTAATTGAAATGTTCACTATTCTGAAGATGTCAGTTTTTTTCCAAATTGGTCTATTGCATCACTGAAATCCCAGTAAATATTAAAGCAGATATTTTGGGGGAAATTAACAAGCTGATTCTAAAGTTTAATTAAAATGTTAAAGACCAGGAATAGACAAGATAGTGTTGCAGGAACAAAGCTGGAAGACTTACTGCCAGGTATTAAGATTTCTTATGTTATAGCAATTGATATCATGTTGTATGGGTGCAAGGATAGACAGATACACCAAAGGAACAGAAAAGAGTCCAGAAACTGTCCCACATGCATGGAGTCACTTGACTAAGGACAAAAGTGATGATGTGGTGCCGTGAAGAATGCTTAACCTTTCCAATAGGCTCTGTTGACTCAGGCGGACGGTCATTTGTTATATGAATCTCGATCCCTATTTTCACAACTTAAACATGACCAAGTCTGCTACATTGCATAAATAAGGGCAAGCAATAAAGCTTGCAGGAAAAGATCTTCATTACTTTTGAGGTAGGGAAAGACTTCTTAAAATACAAAAAGCACTATCCAAAAAAAAAAAAAAAAAGACATTCTTTGGATTGTATTAACATTAAATTTTCTTTCATTTATCAAAAACCCCTATAAGATTTAAAAGACAAACCTTAGAGTAGGAGATTCCATCTGCAATACATTTGCCTGACAAAGGACTTTCATCCAGAATCTATTTTTCAAACTATTACAAATTAAGCAAATAAGTCGACAGAATAATGGGCAAATGAGCTGCAGAATACATTACAAAAAAGAATATTCAAATGGACAATAAATATATGAAAAAGTGCCTAAACATCATTAGCCATCAATAAAATGCAAATTAAAATGACAGTGTGATACTACTACACACTCAACAGGATGGCTGAAATTAAAAAAAAAAAAAATCACACCACTGGACTAGAAAGAAGGCCGAGCAATAGACGCTTCCATATTCGGCTGGCCAGGGTGTTCATTGGTACAACAATCTTGGAAAGGTATTTGGCAATGTCCATTAAACATATGCAAACCCAGTGCACTAGAACCCATTCTTAAGTATACACCCAATAGAGATCTCTACCTACACATGTGCACCGGGACGCACAGAGCAAATGGACACACTGGGAATGGCATCAGAGCCCATCAGCAGGGTGACGAATTCATAAACCATGGTATGTTCGTACTATAGAAAGTATACAGGAAGGAAGGTAAACAAATTATATGCAGCAACATGGCAAACCTCAGAAATACAGTGCTCAGCAAAGTAGCCACAGAGGAGAACACAGGTTATTTAAGATCCAAACCGTAACACTTACATAAGGTTAAGAACAAGTGTCATGGTTTGGATCTTAAATGTTCTGCCAAAGGCCCACGTGCTAAAGGCACGGGTGCCAGCCTGGGCCCTGCTGGGAGGTGCTGGGACCCTTCAGAATGTAATGCCTTGGCTCAGTCATTTTGCCATCATTGTAAGAAAGCACATGAGATGATCCATTTATAAGTAAGGAAGATTTATTTTGGTTCACGGCTTCAGAGATTTCAGCCCATGCTTGGTTGCCTTGTGCTTTGGGGCCATGGCAGGGCAGCGGGTTTTCGGGGGGGAGTGCATGGTAGAGCAAAACTCGCTCATGGTGACCGAGAAGGAAAAAGAGGGAGAAAGGGGCCAGAGTCCCAACATCCCCTCCAATGACATGTCCCAGTGACCTACTTCCTCATTGTAGTAACCTGCAATGCCACAGGCTAGCAACCAAGCATTTAGCATGAGCCTGTGGGAGGTAGTTCAGATCTAAGCCATAAGAGGCACAGTGGGAGGAATTGAGGTCGCTGGGGGCAAGCCCTTCAAGGGGACATTGCAACCCTGGCTCTTTCCTGCCTTGCTGTTTTCTTTCCTGTTACCATGAGACAAACAGGTCTCCTTCACCTTGTGTTCCCACCATTATATACTGTACAGGGCCAAGTGAACATGGACTGAAACCTCTGAAATCAGGAGTCAAAATAAACTTTTCCTCCTTATAAGTTGCTTATCTCAGGAATTTTGTCACAGTTAAAGAAAGCTGACTAACACAATTAGCAAAACTGAACTTTGCTGTGATAAATCAGGGTCATCCTGTGCATAGGTGTGAACAGTAACTGGGCAGATACAGAAGGACCCTAGAAATTGAGGTAATGCTCTGTGCCTTGGTCTGTGGGATGTGTTTAAGAAGGTTCTGAATATGTCACCACAGTTCAAGGGTTGGAAACTCAATGCCCAATGCACCAATATGGGGAGGTGGACCTAAAAGATGTATTTGGATCATGAAGCCTTCACCCTCATGTCTTGGTTAATGTCACTATCAAAAGGGACTGTGGGGCTGAGTCCAACCCCTTCTGCCTTCTACCATGTGAGGTTGCAGCAAGAAGGTCCTCACAGCTGCCAGAATGCTCAGCTTAGAATTTCCAGCCTCTAGAACTGAGAATCAGTCAATTTCTGTTATTATAACAACACAAATGGACCAAGTTCTCTTTGTGAAAATTCATGAAGCTATACGCTTTTGATTGTGCTTTTTCCCCAGGAAGTATGTTGTTTTTAATGAAAACTGACAAATTGTATGTGTGTGTATGTGTGTGTGTGTGTTTGTGGGGGGAGGGTACCAGAGATTGAACTCAGGGCACTGAACCACTGAGCCACATCCCCAGCTCTATTTTGTATAATTTTATTTAGAGGCAGGGTCTCACTGAGTTGCTTAGTGCCTCGCTTTTGCTAAGGCTGGCTTTGAACTCATGATCCTCCTGCCTCAGCCTCCAGAGCCACAGGGATTATAGGCGTGTGACACGGCACTGGCACGGGCTGGATAAGTGTTTGTGAATGCAGGGAATGTGCAAGAGCTTGGATAGGCGTCTACAGGCCCGCTACCCCCCACCCCAAGCCCAGGCCCTGGGCTGGAAGTGCTGCACAGAGGCTTCCTCCTGGGCTCTCTCAGGGGTCCTCTGGCCATTTGTTTCATGGATCCTTGAGGGCCCCTGCTGTTTCTTTCCCAACAGGTCATGAAGCCATTTGTCATCCCACATGTTGTTTGAAAAGGAACTTGTACAGCGAAGCACATGGGGCTCCTGACCTCTGGTCTGGCCAGCATCTGTTTTCATCCAGGAACTTCCCCTTCCCACCCAGCAAAACCCCTGGTGTGGGACACATGGCTGCCCATGGAGGCCTTTAGCACCCTTCTTCCCCTAATCTCAGAGGACCTGGGCTCCCGTCTGGCCAGTGGGGAGTGGATAAAGGAGTCAGGCAGCAGGGGAGTGACTATGAGTGGCTGATGGGTTAGATCCAAAGCATGAGGTGGATCCCTGAGGGTGGGGTGCATAGAAACACTGTCTCCAGACCATTCTAAGATGTTCATATTCCACAGCCCCAGTGGCAGCATCCTTGCAGATTATTTGTGAATTGAGTAGCATCAAATGGATCATGTTCTGCTATGACCAATGCTTCAAGATATTAAAAGATCCTATACATTTAGAATTGCTTTGGACAAAGTTCTACTTGTAAGAACTCTCATAGAATTATTATCCACAATGGGTAGTGTATTAGTCCATTTTTTATTACTGTAACAAAGTACCAGAGGCAGGCTAATTTTATAAAGAAAAGAGGTTTGCTTTGGCTCACAGTCACAGAGGTGCAAGTTAATGAGGCTACATCTGGTTGTGGCTTTCTTGCTGGCAGAATCCTGAGCAGCACAGGGCATCACTTGGCAAGACAGGAGGTATGTGTATGTGTCTTTTCTGGTCTCTTACCTTTTTCTTGTACAGTTATTAGTCTTTATTCAATCATAGGGACTCAACCCTAATGATGTTGTCTCATCCTAATCACCTCTTAAAGGCCCACCTTTAAATATAATAGGATCAACTTTCCACCCTCTTAATTCACCACAATGGGGGTTCAATTTCAATACGTGACCCCTTGGGGGACACACTCAAACCCTATCAAATCATGGCAGCCAGGTGTGTAAAACACGAATTAATTCTCTCTACAAGCAATAAACGGAAAGCTGACCTGGTACAGCTTCTCCCAGACAGAGGGTTCAGTCCATGATGCCTGGCCCCGGAGAGCAAGAAAAATGGGAAAACCTCTCCCTCTCCTCCCCGGAGGCCACCTCTTCACTAAGGGGCTAGCAATGGACAATCCTGGCAGTTTCTAGAAGCAACAGAGTGCTGTGGTCGGTGCGGCTGCAGGCCTGAGCGGCTAAAAGCTGATTAGGAAGCCCTGTCGGAAATGATGGCTGAGGCAGGCTCTGGGAACCTGGATGTTACTGTTTTGCATCCCCATTGAAAAGATCATTAGGTAGTTTTGCTTCCTCTTCACCCTGAGATCCCGGAGGCAACAGAACTTCCCCTTTCTGTCACATCCAAGATTCTCAAGAGTTTTGTTTTGAATGTTGAGTTCCTTCTGGGGAAGGGGGAACATCGACTCTTTTGGTGTTTGATGTGTGTGTGTGTGTGTGTGTGCGCGCGCGCGCGTGCGCGCACGCGTGTGTGTGCGCGTGGTGTGTACACAAAGAGAGAGGTTGCCTCTTCCCTCTCACCTCCCTGCACCCCAGCCTTTGCCTCTTGCTCTGCTCTTGTAACTGTCAGCGTCGTGCCAAGGGGCATACAGTTTCTAGGCTGTCGGTTTTCCAAGGTCATCCTCTGAGAGGAGCTGGCTGCTGGATGCATCTGTAATAAGTCAGACGCGGGTTTCTCAGCTGCCTCCGTGGGCTCTTCCCCTCTGATCTGAAACTGCAGAGGAAGCCCGAGTGGGATGTTTAGTTGCTATAAAATCCTAAAAGAAAATGAAAGCAGTGTTTAATCGTCCCCGGTAGCCATTTCCTCTCTGCCTCTCCTCCCGGCTCTGGTGGGGCGAGAGGCTGCGTGGCTCTCTGGTGGAGTTGGTGGAGAGGAAGCGGTGGCCTGTGGGCTGCCGCTTGGAGGGAGAGGTTATCCTAGGATGAAATATCAAACCAGATCACATTGATTTTCCCTCCGGGGGGCCCGGATATCACATCCTTCCATTTCCCCCTCGTCCCTGCCTGCCATCGACGGGGAAGCATTAACGGGGAATAATCAATGATGCTCTGTCCTGAAAATAAAAGGCTTGTCATGTCTCTCCATTTGGTGGAATGGATGTGGGACCAGGGGTCATGTGGCCGCTTCCATCTGTCTCCTGACAGAGGCACTGACTCAGACAAGCTTTCTGCCCAGAGGGCTGCAGCCCACAGCCAGGTGACCGCGAGCTCTCCATGAGCATCAGGAAAAACAAGACTTCAATTTCTTTGAACTCTTGTGTCAGGAGCTTGGCTAACTATCAAACATGGCAGCTGAGGAGAGGCTTTCGAGAACTTCCATTTCTGAGTTCCATCATGAATTGATGTTTCCTAACAGGCTGGAGGCTGCACTTGGAGTCCAAAGGAGGCCATGTGTTCATGGCTTCATGTTGGAATCACAGAAATTCAGAGCTGACGGGGCCTGAAATCTGTGGTGCAGCCCCGTCCCCTACCTGACCTGTGAACTTGCTGCTGGTTCCTTGACCATGAAGCACCGCTACTGCCTCCGATGGCTGCTCATCGTTGTCAGAAAGCTCAACTTGCAGAAAGCATTGTTGACATTTGACCAAAAATTTACTTTCTGGTGCTTCTAGGTGGTCACCTCTCCGTAGAGTCCCATCTCTTACCCTTGGTCCCTAGCTCCTTGCTATCCCACTGCATCCCTTTAAGCCTTCTGGTATCATCCATTAAAACTTCTATTCATTTGAAAGCATGCCAGGGGCCTGTCTCCTCTTAGCTCCTTGGTAGCATCCCTGATCCTGTCTGGCCTTCCACCTGCAGCCCAGGCACATGGGGAGCATGTGCTTCTGCTTCCCAAGCTTGTACTTGCATAGCTGAAGGCCGGCTTTGCTGGTCTTGGGAGATTGTTTTGAGTACCTGTATGGTTCAGTTTTATTTGGCCCTACAGTAAGAACCTAAAATTGTTTAACGTACAATTAGGTTTTATGTTGTTAGATCGGTTTGTTGATCTACCTTTAGGAGCTTTTTAAAAATCTAGTTCTGCCATTGAAAGCATGGTGGGGGGCTTCCATGTTAAAAGCACTCTCATTAGGAGGGAGGGGAGTGCTTTCCCTCCGAGGTGCCCCGCAGGTTAACATGGACTCTAGAAGCAGAGGTGTTCCCAGTGAGCTGTCCTGTTTGGGACACTGCTCAAGAGTCAATAAGATGAGCTGGGTGTGGTGGTGCATGCCTATAATTCTAGTGGCTCAGGAGGCTGAGGCAGAAGGATCACAAGTTCAAAGCCAGCTTCAGGAACTTAGTGAGGCCCTATGCAAATCATTGAAACCCTGCCTCTAAATAAAATATTTTAAAAGGGCTGGGGATGTGGCTCAGTGGTTAAGTGCCCCTGGGTTCAATTCCTGGTACCAAAAAAAAAAAAAAAAAAAGTCAATAAGGTGGTTCATTCACCTCAATTCCAGCAATAACCTGATTTTGTTTGGGGGGAGTCTCCTCCGCTCTGCTCTTGCTTCATGAGGTTTAAATGAAGTCCCTCCACTTCTTTCTCCAAATGCAAGGGATGAGCATAATTACTAAAGCTAAGTCTCCCTGTCTCCTCATCAAGCCAACACAGGCTTGTGCATTCCAGGGAGAAAGCTGTGACCAGACAGTTCCAAAGGAGTCCTGCCCATCCTGCGCTGCCCATTTTTCCTATCAGGTCTGAGAGTTCTACAGTGTTTTCCCAGAAAAGTCTCTTTCCCTTAAATGCCTGAGAGGTACACTCAATTTCTTACAGCAATATAATTACAAGCAAAACAAAATACAGTATCTATAGTAACCAGGCTCCCGCCCAGCCCCTGTGGGCTGGGCGTCTATCCCCACAAACACAACTTTCCAGTTTTCTTAGTTGACACCTCAAGCTGCCACTATCCATCGGGGAATAGCCCAGCCTCGTGCCTGATAGGGGAAGGGTTCGAAAAGCCTTTGCTGAAATACGGATGTACCATGTCCAAGACAGACATGATGCCATCTGACGTTACGTGTGCGTGTACCCTGTCATGAACCCGTGGGTTTTCCCACTGTTCACCACTTTGCTTTCTAGGAATATTTATGTTCTTTGGAATCAGAGGCTTCGTCTGGGGGGCATTAGTAAGCTCCTGTATTTGCAGATTGGGACCATGGCCAAGTCTATTGGAACCTCAGCTCCCCAAACTGGAAGACGGTCTGCCTAATTATATTCACCCCGTCGTCGTGAACACAAGCCTCTGTGTAGGTCTCCGTCATTTATGGTCATATTTACTCTTTCATTCGATCCAAATTTCTTTGCTGTAGGGACAAATAGTTTGTGTGAAAATACACAGTGGAATGTAATGCATTTCATCCGAGCTGTAATCTGTCTGTTATGTGCATCAACCTTCATCTTCTAGAATCTGCTGTTGTTTTCCTGGTTGCCTCCAAGATGGTGACAGCAGTTTAGCAATGCCATTTGCAAGAGTTATCAGCTTCCTGGATAGTAATTCATTGAGGTAAGTGATTTTAATTCATTAGTGTAGCTAAAGTGGCCCCGTTTATAATCTCTTCCTCGGAGCTTTAATTTCCTCTTATCATTTCTGTTACCCATTTCATGGTAAAAGATTTTATTTGACAGGAAAGATGGAAGCAAATTAGGGGTATAGAGGTTCTGCCTTCTTTCTGATAAAAATCGCTGCTATTCCTAAACAGCGAACCTGTCTCATCTTTTTTTCTTATTACCCTCAACTTAACTTTAGAGTCATTTTTGATGCCTTGGGCTCTTTTTGCAAGTCTCATCTCATTACGGGCTTCAGCCTTCCAACACTTTACACCAAAAATCATCTTCTTTAGTAAAGGTTGTGTTCATCAGCTTTCTGTCGCCATGACAAGTGCCCAAGATAATCAGCTTATAAAGAGGAATAGTCTATTATGGCTCACAGTTTAGAGGTCCTAGTGTATAATCAATTGGCCCTGTTGCTTTTGAGTCTATGGTGGCCTATCATGGTGGGAGTATGTGGTGCAGCCAAATCATTCATCTCATGGCCAGGAACAGGAGAGAGAGAGAGAGAGAGAGAGAGAGAGAGAGAGAGAGGGGTTCGGATCCCACAATCCCCTTCAAGGTCCTGCCCCCAGTGACCTAAAGACCTCCCTCTAGGCCCCACCTCTTAAAATTTCCATCAGCTCCCAACAGCCCCATGCTGGAGGGCAGGCCTTTGACACAGAAGGCTTTCGGGGGCATTTCAGATATGAACTCAGCAAAGTTTTTATTCACCTTCCACTCTGCCAGGATTCTAAATAACAGAAGCCCATGAGACTAGAGGCAATATTT
Organism: Spermophilus citellus; assembly: GCF_964194105.1. Taxonomy (NCBI): domain Eukaryota; kingdom Metazoa; phylum Chordata; class Mammalia; order Rodentia; family Sciuridae; genus Spermophilus; species Spermophilus citellus. Next base: position 200,974,725 of record NC_138185.1, read on the forward strand.
AGCAAACTGTTTTGAACATGCTATCAATTTAATACCCCTCTGCCTCCCTCAAGGAATGAGGTCCTTGCTGTTGGGGTTTCATTTATTTATATTGAACTCAGGGGCACTCGCCTACTGAGCCACATCCCCAGCCTTATTTTCTATTTTATTTAAAGACAGGGTCTCACTGAATTTCTGGGCACCTTGCTTTTGCTGAGGCTGCCTTTGAACTTGAGATCCTCCTGCCTCAGCCTCCTGAGCTGCTGGGATTACAAGTGTGTGCCACTGTGCCTGGCACTGTTGGTGTTTTTAAAACCCCAAACAAAACCCAAACAAACAAAAAACTCAAATGCCTGTGTTTGAGCTTTCTGTTACTTTATGTTACTGATAAAATACCTCGAACAATCAACTTAAAAGGGAGAAAGGTTAATTTTGTCTCATAGTTTCAAAGGTTTGCTTTGGGCCTGGGGTGGCAGCTGGGGATTGGACTAGAGCCTCACACATGCTAGACGAGCAACGTACATTGAGTACTTTGTGGAGGGACCACATAGTAGAGGGACCTCTTCATCTCTTGGTGACCAGAAAGTTAAACAGCAAAGTCCAGGAAAGTTGCAGACATAGAAGTTTCCAGTCGTCCTTTACCCACGGAGCCATAGACAGTGTGGGTTCCCTGTCACTGAGGTGCTACAACGGGCACAGTATATTACCAACCAGGGAAGCTCGTTCAAGCTTGGTGTCCAGAGTATCTGCTGGGGCTCCAGCGTTGACTGCCCTTGAGGCTGTCCTTAGTCTCTGGTGCCTCTAGAGGTAGAGCAGGTACCGCAAGGCTCAAGTTCCCAGCATAAATCATAGCATTAACCTGTCCAGTGGCCCCGGCCTCAGGCAAAGGATGGCAGTCTCTTTAGGCAGGAACTATCCAGCTGAGGGCCTAAAGATGACCCCCTGCTGCTGGGGGCAATGTCCAGACTATAATTTGGGGAAGATAAATTCTTTACTACTGATCCTGCAGTGAATATCTTTGTGCAAAAGCATTTCCCATCTTGAAGGTTATTTTTAAGAGTAAATTCCTGGGAGTGGAATTATTATACCAAAGAATACAAACATTTTTAAGAATCTTGATGTATATTGCCAACATGCTTTCCAGGGAGTGTACCAATTTATTTTCCATGCCTTCCACCCCACACAGCAATATATCAGAATATCTGTTCTAGCTCACCTATATGTGCAATTGGGTATCATCTTTTAGGAAAAAAAAAATCCTGAGTCTAGCATAGTGGCCCACACCTGTAATCCCAGTGACTCAGAAGGCTGAGGCAGGAGTTTTGCAAGTTCGAGGCCAACCTCAGCAACATAGTGAGACCCTGTCTAAAAATAAAAAATAAAAAGGCCTGGAGTTGGAGCTCAGTGGTAAAGCAACCCTGGGATCAATCCCCAGTACCAAAAATAAAAATAAAAATAATTCTGGCAATTTCATAGACAAAAAGTGGCTTTAACATGTTTTCCATCTGTGTTTCTGATTACTACTGAAGGCAAATACTTGCTCATTTTTAAAAGATTATGGACGATTTTGAATACCCACAAAAGTTCACAGAATATTTTAATAAGTTCCCACATGTCTACCACCCCAGCCCCACAGCCATCAACTCCAGATATCCTACCTCATCCACAGCCCCATCTTCTCCCAACCCCCTCATTTTTCTTTAAAGAAAGTCTCTTGAACATACCATTTTATCTTTAATATTTCATTGTGAATTTCTAAAAGACAGGGCTCTTAATTAAAAGTCCACAGTATAATTACTACACTTTAAAAATTAAAAATAATTCCTTTATGTCATATTATAACCAGTTAGCAGTCAAATTTCCAATTGTCTCATAAATATCAGGTTCTTTTGTCATTTAAAAAATCGGGATTCAAATGAGGATCAGAATCTGAGATTCGCTGAGATTCGTAGGAGATGTCTTTTAATTTAACATGTCCTTTAATCCTCTAATCTATGCATGCACTCTCTCTCCATCTCCCTCTCCAGTTGTCTCCCTTTAAGACATGACTAAGATGTCCCCATGATCCCTGTTGGTGTTGACTGCCAGGTGGAATCCCCTCCCCTGACTTCGACTTGCTTCTAACCAGCAGAATGTGGCAAAGGTGATGGGAGGTCACACCCACGATCATATTAGTTAAGAATCCATCTCGCTGGCAGCTTAACTCTGTTTCTGACTTTGAAAGAGCATGCTGCCAGGAAGTAAATGGCCACACTGGGGAAGCCCATGTGGCCAGCAACTGTGAACCGTCTCTAGTTGCTTAGGTGAGACTCCAACAAGAGACCGAAACTTGCAGTCTGGCAGTTTTGGGCAAGGAAATAAATTCTGCCAACAACCTGAGACAGCTTGGAAGCAGATGTTCCCTCAGTCGAGCCTCTGATGAGAATACAGCCCCCCCCTGGCAACATCTGGATTGCAGCCCTGTGAGACCCTGAAGAAGAGAAACCAGCCAGGCTGGGTGCAGACATCTGACCTGCAGAAACTAGAGAGAGTAAGTGTGGGTGGTCTGGAGCTGCTCCATCCGTGGAGGTCAGCTAAGCCCTGCTGACTTGGCCAGGCCCGCTCTGGTCCACTGACTGTGGTCTACTCTAGCACTTGCTTTACCACTTGCTCCTCCCCCAGGATCTCTCTGCTAGCCTACACTGACCTTCAGATGCTTCTCTGGAGGGCTCTGGCCTAGGGTGTGCATCCTCTCAATAGACCCAGAACTTTCTTTGCCAGTGTGGACAACATCGAGTGTATGATCTCTGGGCATCTACCTGCACCTTCTTTACCCTGTGAAAATTTCTGTCTTTGGTATCATTGACCTTCTACTCTGCACACAACTCCCTCAGTCTAATGTCTGGATGGTGTAAATTACTCCCAACAAAAAGCTTTTGAACAGAAGCATCCAGCTCCAAGCTGACCCTGTGTGGTCCCTGAGCAGATCAAGCCACCCGGGACACCTCCTCACCCTTCCACCCTGCAGGGGCAGCTCTCTTTGTGATTCCCCATGGTCCTTCTTCATGACAGGGGTCACAAAGGCTTCACAAACCCAGGGCTTCACAAACCTTCCGTTCTCTTTCTAGCGTTCTCTCTGCCACCTCCTCCGTCGCAGCAGCCTCACGGTCTGAAAACAATCATTGTCAGAATATGCCATCGGATCTGTTTTCATATTTTATTGTAAAAAGAGGAAGCGAGGATGAGCCGTAAGATTGCAGATGAGTAATGAGAGAATTCCTCACAGCTGTTCAGGGATATATATTTTTTCTGCAGTGGAGCGAGACGGATTCCCATCACAGCTCGGGGACATGTTCCATGAAACCCCTCATCTGTCATGCTATGGGGGTGGGGGGCAGGGGAGAAGTGTCATTATGGATGTAACTGGGCTCAGAAGTGACTGGTCAAGGTTGACACTGCAGTCCTGACAGAGCTGTTTATGGAAATTTTCCTGGGGGGCACCGCTGGCTGGTGGGGCAGGTCATTCCATGCAGTCCCTGCTCTATGGCTGACTCCCATTCCTTCCCAATCAGACTGCCATGGAGTTGAAATAAGTCCCTCCAGGGTAGCAACTCAAGGAAGGTGCACTTTTACCTCCTCCAAATTAGATAAATGGGAGCTCAAAACATAAAGGTTCTCAGTTTTTAAAAATAAGCTTGAGTCAGGGGCTCCTGCTGGTCAGTACTTTGCTGCCCTGACACCCCTGTCCTGTCACACAGACCTTGGAGCAGAGGGGCGTCCGGTGGTCTAGATCAAAGGCTGGTGCATGACACCAACAGGGAGACGTGCCTGGACCTGGGTCACCTGCTGTGTGGATACTGATTTAGTCTCCAGGTGGGGAGGACAGACATTGATCCACCTCAGAAGACCCGGAAACTGGGACGGCAGTTTTCTCTCTCTCCTCCCTTTTCCTAATTCCAAGAAACAACTTGTGCAAGGAGGTTTCCTGCTACTAATAGCCATTCTGTCCCCTCTCTGCAGGCTGATGGCAGCAGCCACAGCACAGGTGAGGCCCAGGGAAGGAATGTGTGCCCTAGTGAGCCAATGGCTGTCTCCATGCTTCGCCTCCCAGGTTTTCAATTTGCTTGGAGGAAAAAAACTTTCTCTTTTTTCCCCCCTTTTAAATGTGTCCACTTATGGCTGGCCTGGTTCCTAAAAGGATTTGGAATGTCTAACAAAAATAGAAACAGTGCACAAGGTAGATGTAAGGGAAGGAAATCAGGCAGAGGAAATAGAGACAGGGGAAGTGACACAAAGCCAGGTGAGGCTCTATTTCCAAAGGCTGATTGACATCTACTTGCTGATTTGGTTCCAAGTTTTTGGGAAGAAGGAAACATGATCAGTGATTCCCTTCACAGCGTCATGACATAAAACCTCAGACTTTCACATCTGTGTCCACCAGCTTAAAATTATTTCCCAGCTCAACAAAATTATTTTTGAGAACCTCAACCAAATGTTCCCCTGTTCATTCTCTTATAATGATTAGAATATGGCAGAAATAATATTTTACCTGAATGTGTACACCCCAAAAGTCTAAATATTTGCTCCCTTGGGATTCCAATGTGAGTTGCCCTATTGAACTTGACCACTTCAGAAAGGAGGTCATGAAAGTCATGGCGGTTTCCTCTTTCCCCATCTCTAGGATTACTAACTCTAGAGGAAACTAGCTGCCACATTGTGAGGAAGCTCAAGCAGCCCTGTGGAGAGATTCATGTAGCAAGCAGCTCAAATCTTTTGTCAACATCCCTGTGAATGAAGAACCTCCAATGTGCACCCTCTAGCGCCAATCACACCTTCAGAGGACTGCAACCCCAGAAAATATCTTGACTATGCCATCATGAAAGACCATGAAATAGAACCGCCAGGTAAGCTACTCCCAAATTCTTGACTTGAAGAAACTATGACATAATAAAGCTTTGTTGTTGTGAGGCACTAACTTTTGGAGATAATTGGTTACACAGCAATAGATGACAAATATATTATTATCAGACAAACCTTTACACCACTGCTGCAAGACTCTTCATCATGTGACATTCCTTCTAAGAAACTCTCAGTAACTTTATGTTACCTTAAATCAAGTGCTTATTGCCCTGTTAAGTGACCAAAACCATCCTATATTATCTCCCACATCTTCCCTAAAAAGACCCAACCTGATATTTACTGTGCCAGGCACACCTCAGACTTTCACATTTGTGTCCACCAGCTTAAAATTACTTCCCAGCTCAACAAAATTATTTTTGAGTATCTCAACGAAATGTTCCCCTGTTCACCCAACCTCCATTGTGTTTTGTGCTCCCGTGATTGCAGATCCAGTAGCCTTTCCTCCTTTGCACCTGCTAGCAGAGTCCAGGTTTAGTTTCAGTATCCATCCCTTATTTTGACTCAGGGCAAATCCTGATTAGTTGAAACCATTCACAGTGACCCTGATCCCCTTGGCAATGACTAGTGACAGAGTGGTCACGTGATATAGTTCTGACCAATGAATGCTGAGGAAATGTCTGCTAGATAAGAGCATCACACTCTGGGAAAGACTTAAAAGACGTTATGATAGATACAGTTCCAGTTAATGTTACCTGTGTGGATATGATTTCTGGAGTTGTGGCTTCATTTTATAAACACAAAGAGAGTAGCCCAAGGATGGATGGATAGCCACAGAGAGGAAGAACCAGGATCTTTTATGATTTTTATTACACCATGAATAAGCCAATCCTATCTCTGAACTTTAGATATTCTGGAACAAACTGTTTGAGTTGGTCTTTTTGTTACTTGCAGCTGAAAATGTCCTAATTAGCACAAAAACTCTGATGATAGTTTTTAGATTTATGTCAAAATTATCATTGTACTGATTTTTCTTGGATTCTGTTGTAATCTGGAGGGCAATGATTTATTCTATTGGAGTAAGATAAACAGAGAAAAATACATAAAATTAAAGTTTAAGCTTGATGAATGCTCACAGAGTAGCACACTTCTCTAACCAGCACCCAGACACCATTCTTCTACATGTCCCCTTTTAGTCAACAGCCAAGATCACCACCAGCCTTATTTCCAGAATAAGCATCAGTGTGGCGTTTTAAAACTTCACCTAAGAGGAATCACACAGTCTGTACTTTTTTGGTCTGGCTTCTTGCATTCACTGTTTTTGAGGTTCATCCAATGTGTTGTATGTGTCAATACTTTGTTCATTCTTCTTAAGCTGGACCATCCCGTTTATAAACATACCACTATATACATAGTTAGTGTGCTGTTGATGGACAGTAGCCCCCAGTTTGGGGCATTACAGGTGGTGTTGCTCTGAACTGTCTATGCATTCTCTTGGGAAATATGTGTATGTACTTAGGGGCTGGATTGATGACTTACAGGGCCAGTGTGTTTACTTTTGTTATGTATATTGCCATGTGGTTTTTCAGGTGCTGTCCTTTTATTTACCCTTGCGTTTCTACTCACCTACATTCCTTGATCTCCTGTCCTTCTTCACTCAAAGAACCTACTTTGCATGTAATGGATTCATAACAAATAATCATAATATCATCATATGCATCCGTAGACAATTATAGATTCACATGTATACATGTATATATAAATACGTGTGTCTATACATGACATACATGTGTGCACGCACATGTATGTATACATGTGTGTACATGCTGTACATAATAGAATTCAATATAACCCTCATAAGCCAGCGATGCTGAAATTCCAAAAGGTCTGTGGTTGCTGGGTGGTGACCAGGGATCTCCATTCCCATCTGAGACTGGTTCCTCAAAGGTTCATCCACCGGTTTGCTTCACTACAACTTGTGTCTTTCTTATGTAGTTGACAAAATGTAAACAGCCCTTTGTGAGATGGGGATTAATGAAGAATGGGGTTATTCTTCTTCCATAGTACCGGAAAAGAGGAAGGATGAGCCATAGTAGGCTGTTTGGAACAGAGAAAAATATTTTTGGTGTAAAAAGAGTCCAGCAAAGACTGGCAGGCCAAGGTTTAGAGGTGGTGTTGATTTTCTTAGAGTCATTTCTGTCTCAGTGAGTTGCCTTTCCCTGAATGCTTTTCCCCATTCAACCACCGGAAAGAACTTGGGTTGTAAAGTGATAGTAACACAGCTCTTCTGTGAACTGTCTCTCAAAACCAGAAACAACTTTCAGAATTTCTACAAAAGAAAACACTACAATGTTGAGGGTTCTTTGTAAACCACAGGAGGACTCTAAAATAGGTGCTGCAGTTTACTTCAATCTTGATTGGTCTCGTGGAAAAATTCAATGCTGTTAATATATAACTTCCCATAGACATTACTTTTCTGATATTAAAACCATTAATATGGGCCAAGGACCTGAACAGACACTTCTCAGAGGAGGACATACAATCAATCAACAAGTACATGAAAAAATGCTCAACATCGCTAGCAGTCAGAGAAATGCAAATCAAAACCACCCTAAGGTACCATCTCACTCCAGTAAGATTGGCAGCCATTAAGAAGTCCAACAACAACAAGTGCTGGCGAGGATGCGGGGAAATGGGTACACTTGTTCATTGTTGGTGGGACTGCAAAATGGTGCAGCCAATTTGGAAAGCAGTATGGAGATTTCTTGGAAAGCTGGGAATGGAACCACCATTTGACCCAGCTATTCCCCTTCTTGGTCTATTCCCTAAAGACCTAACAAGAGCATGCTACAGGGACACTGCTACATCGATGTTCATAGCAGCACAATTCACGATAGCAAGACTGTGGAACCAACCTAGATGCCCTTCAATAGATGAATGGATTAAAAAAATGTGGCATTTATACACAATGGAGTATTACTCTGCAATAAGAAATGACAAAATCATAGAATTTGGAGGGAAATGGATGGCATTAGAGCAGATTATGCTAAGTGAAGCTAGCCAATCCTTAAAAAACAAATGTCAAATGTCTTCTTTGATATAAGGGGAGTAACCAAGGACAGGGTAGAGATGAAGAGCTGGAGAAGAAGATTAACATTAAACAGGGATGATAGGCGAGAGGGAAAGTGAGAGTTAAGGGAAATTGCATGGAATTGGAAGGTGATCCTCAGGGTTATACACAATTACATATAAGAGGAAAGGAGGAGTAGGAGAAAAATTATATAAGTGGAAGAAACGATTTATAGTAGAGGGGATGGAGAGAGAGAAGGGGAGGGGAGGGGAGGGGAGGGGAGGGGGGACAGTGGAGAATGGGATAGACAGCAGAATACATCAGTCACTAGAAAGGCAATTTGTAAATCAATGGAAATGTAACTGATGTGACACAGCAATCTGTATACGGGGTAAAAATGGGAGTTCATAACCCACTTGAATCAATCTGTGAAATATGGTATATTAAGAACTATGTAATGTTTTGAACGACCAACAATAAAATAATTTAAAAAAAAAAAGAAAAAGAAAAAAAACCATTAATATCTGGGAAACTGTGTGCTTATGGAAAGGTCCAAAATCCATGACTTCAACTAACCACTTACTATTCCCAGTTTTTCTAATGGGGAAAAAAAAAGTTCAGGGTCTCTATCTAAGGAAATTGTCCGGGAAGGGGTGGGTCTAGTTCCCAAATCTCTTTTATCATGAAGGCTGTGGATTATAATCATCTGAACGAACAGGTCTGTGAGTAAGTAGTTGGAAAAAAGCTAGACTCAAAGTAGACTGCATACATGTATCAGAAAACATTACAGGATTCAAACTAACTTGATATGTTTGAAGCCAAACCAATAGTAATTAATAATTTAAAGGAAAGAATGACAACCATTGAAAACCCTGAGCGAATCGTGACAACACCGGTGACTAATGGGGCACTGGTAATAAATTGTCCTTCTTGAAAGCAGCAGGAGTCCTGATTCCGTGCAAGTGTGTTCAGGAGTTGCTGTCCCTGTGGCCGAGGACTGTGCAGATGCCAGATGGCTTAGCAGACCCTGGGCTAGAAGTCCCTAGTGAACTCTGAGAGTGGGCTAATGTAAGCTTATGAATATGAAATTCTCTAATTCTTAATAGCCCTCTCAGGAGGCTATGAGTATGAACCCTGTAGTCATATGGGGAAAAAGTCTTAATAGTTGCTCATCCTTTGCCCTGAAAAACCAAGCAAGGAGTCTTACTGACTCTTGACCCAACAGGAGACTAAACAGTGTAACAGAGAATCAGAGTCCTATGCCAACAGAGTAAGATACCAGTAGAGGTCCTCCATCTCTTTGCGCAGATTGGTTTAAATTCTCCAGTACCCTTGGGTTCGATGGGGTGAGCTCAAAGGACACATCCCTGAGGAGCAGTCACAGAGCAAAGTGCTTGCCACATTGTGCAGGCCACAGAGTATTTGCAGCCAAGTGTTTGGTTAAGGGTAGGCTGTGGGGTGATCTATTACCATATATGTCATAGTGGAGTGTGTGTGAGGGTAACTGTTAGAGGTGGCTTGGGTTGTTAGAGGCCAGGCCAGTTCATTGTCTATTTATTTTTAGTCTCTTTTACTACTAAAAGACTTTTGATCACCTTTTATGGATACATTTAGTTTCCAGATAATTGCCTAAAAAATTAGGAAGCCTGGAATTGATTTATAACTGAAGTCAGAGTCTAGGTAAGTTGCTTGGTTCCAAATATATATTTAAAAGCTCTGCATGATGTACAGAACCATAGAGAGATCAGAAAACATCCAAAGAACAGATCTTGTCATCTGTGAATTTGGTGAATAAAAATTTGAATCACCACTTGAAGGTTTATTGTAGTACAAGCCTTACGTATTTCTCAAAATAGGGAGGCCTTCGGACACCCAGGTGTACAAATACCTCTCATGTTCAGCAACTTAATAGATTTTGCATTAATCTCCTCTTTGCCTTTCTTAGTCCTGGACAGCTAAGCATTTCTCTAACCAGATTCCCAGTTGATTATGTTTTAAACGCATGTGTCTCTGCTTGTGAAGGTTGCTTATAAAGATAGTTGCACATCCTGAGCTCCTGCAGAATTTCAAAAGACAGAATTAGACATGAGCCTCTCCCTCTGTGCTCACCAGGAAAATATTAAATAGGATAGAGAGATGAGGAAGACACACGAACACACACCTTTGTAGTTGTGTTTTTCTACCGGAGCCTGTGGATCTGTCTTCATTTTGTGAAATATTTTTACAAATGTGTTTATTGACTGGGTTTTAGAAAGGTAGATGTACCTGTGGCTTGTTCTATGTTAGCTATCAGTAGGTTTAGGGTTTCCTGCCTGATGTGTTAAGTAGGTGTCATGAACCTGTCACACCTAGTAAGCAATAGAAGGCCACCGGAACCTGAGGAAATGCCCAGTGCAGGGGCCGCTCTGATTGACTTGTTGACATATCTAGTTTGGTCTTGGAACAAATATGGACAAATTTAGAAAGTCTTTTTCATTTCTGCAGTTGGTATGTCTTTATTCTTCACTCTAAACTACTAAGCACCAGTCTATCAAACTCTATTTTTTTTGGCAATTCAACCTGTTGTCATGACATTAGAAATAGTCAGATACCTCATCATTATTCTTTATACCTCATCATTATTCTTATTCTTATTTCTCATACAGAGAACTTGGAGGCAGAACCAGTTTCTAAACTGGCAGGGGGGAGTGTGAACTTTGTCCTCTCCCCTCCCGAAGGCCCTGGGCTCTCCAAAGCTTGATTGAAAGGTACTTGATGAGTGTGAGAGCCTCCTGGGAAGGCAGATGGGAATGAGAATATTTGGAGTTGGAGAAAGATGGCAGAGAATTGTGTAGAGGAGGAGGCTGCCATGATGAGGGGGTTAGTCCTTGGAATGTGGGAGCGGGACTGGGCTCAGAGCATGAGCACAGGTGTACTGACACTCGGGGCAGAGAGGATTCTGGGACCATGGGCCCTCATAAAAGCCTTCTTACTCTCCATGTGCACATCCCCTCTGCCCAGTGGTGAGGGAGCCTTTGCATTCTAAAGAAAGGGGAGATCATTAAGCAATGGGCATGGGGGAGAGGCAGGATAAGGGCACCAAAGCAGGGGTAGAGAGGAGGGCTACTTCTAGTTTCTCACAGCACAATAGAGTAACTTTTGACTATAATAATCTATGATAGATTCCAAAATACCTAGGAAAAGGGAGTATGAATGTCCTTAGCATATCAAGATAATGACTGTTTGAGGTGGAAGTTCTAACCCCTGCTCTGATCATTATACGTTGTATATACATATCAAGTTATTATACTGTACCCCACAAAAATGTGCAGATATGTGTCTCAATATAAACAACAACAACAACAAACAAATCATGAGAGCCATGTCTCATCCTCCCAAAGCCCTTTTCTATCTGTAGGAAAGCGCCCATTGACTGCTCTTCAGAGCTCACCGTTCTAGGGTCAGTTACGGTTGGAGAAAAGGGAAGGAAGGGGACCTGGTGCCACTGTTTCCACGCTCCCTAGAATGCTTCAGTACCAGCTCCATCCCCGGCATCTGAGCGACTTTTTGTTTTTGTCAAGAGTGCTCGCAGAAGGTCTTGACGCTCCTTGCCGATGGAGTTTTCGATTTGTTTCTAACTGCACTTTAGTGACCAAGGATCCAAGAAAGATGATGAATTAATTAGTGTTATTGACTTCTTAAAAGGGTAAGCAGTTCACCTCTCAGAAGCCAGTCGTTTTCTACAGCGTGAGGGAAGGTTTTGCACACACAGAGGCATGCGTACATCATGAACTTCCAGATGTGCTGGATGGAACACACCCTGGGGCCATTTTGAGAAAATTAAGCCAAGTTTTCTTTAGTTTTGTCACATATTTGATCAGGCCTGAGAAATGGCTGAGAAACTTGTCTGTTAAGTAAGTACTTGTCCCTGTTCCAGAACCAGTGTTCAGTTGGGCTTCTAATGGAGAGAGACGAGTAAACACACAAACAACCCAACAACACACACCATCTTAACTAACAGATTGGACGGTTTCTCTGTTCCCTCCAACCTACCTACCTTAGGCAGCATCTCTCAACTCTTTAACTGAAGGCACTAATGATAATATGAACAAATTTGGGGCTCATTTCCTCTCTCTTTCCTGTCTGTTCTTCAGTGGATATTCTGGGGTATAGAAAAATAATCGAAAGCAAATCATAGGTGATCTTCAGAGAGGACAATCTCCTTGGGAACCTTTGGAGTAAGGGTGCCTTTCTCCTGGGATAAGTTATATGCACTTAGGAAATATACAGTCAGTCCCTTACCTTGGTCTCCTTCCTTTCTCCAATAAACCCATTCCTCTGCCCCAACTCTGTCCCCAGACTTAGTCACTGTTGATCATCTTAAAATGGAAATCATGAATGAGGAGGGGAGAGCCCCCACCTCCACATAACTAGTTCTGACCTTGTTTGCTTATGGTGTGCGCGTTTGTGTGTGTGCGCCTGTACATGCGTATTTCTTTATTCTCTTTGCATGTACCTCTAATTGATCTTGAAAAGAAGGGACAGTTAAAGAAGACGTTAAGGTGAAATGAAGCCATAACTGCAGCTGGAGACTTTTATTAAGTGTGGCAAAGTTCCCTGGGCTGCGCTGAAATTGTTTATTGATTTTGGTATGGCTGGGTGCTCGGGAGTAATCGCCCAGAATGCCGCTGGAGACAGCGTCTTGTTAGCCGCTGCTCAGCATGCCTCAGCACCCTCTCGCTCGGCGCTTGCCTCTTTAACCTGTAAATAAATACCCCGTTAACTCCTGAGGTGCCTCTACCGAGACCAGAGGTGCACCCCACCCCCCAGCAGCCTTTCAATGATGCAGGAGGTTTACTTCTTCCATTGGAAAGGGATGTCTCCAAGGCGAGGGGAAACAAGGCTCGGTTGGACATTAGGGACGCATGTCATCTTCCATCTTTGTATTTTTCTCATTTCCCTTCAGTGGTAAGGTTGGACGCTTAAAGAAACAAAGTAAATTGAGATTTTTATTTTTTCTGGTGGTGGTCTCATCCTTCCATCTCTTCGTCTCTCCTTGTGCGTTGATCAGTTTCAGGGTTCTGTCCAGGCCTGGGCTTTCCTGGGTTTCCCATTCCTATAACTAAACTTTCTCTGGGATCTTTATAGAGGCAGAGGTGGGCCTGAAGCCAGGCCTGCTCTCCAGTGAGCGACCCTGTGTAGGGCACTGTGTGAAAGGGTGAGGTGTCCACATGGTCACAGGTCCATGCCCTCCCTCAGTTCATGAGGAGAGGGAAGGGATGCCCAGTTCCAGCATCATCCAAGAGATTGCTCCAAATGGGGGAAAGAGAGTGGGTTTAACCTGGGACGTCCCACTCCCAAGACAAGGAAGGTCGATGTGTCTTGGAGTCCCCAGGCTGACTCTGTACAGTCACATTCCTGAAGCTCCTCTGCTTTAGAATGAGGATTGGTAGTGTTGGGGAGACTGCCATCATTTGTTTTGGTGGATTTTATTCCATTTTATCCAATGAAATACCTTCATGGCTCTTTTTTCTCTGCCTTCTGTATTTCCAGGCACTACTCTTTCCAAGCTCCATGACCACACTCTTGTCAGGCTTACTTACAACAAGGTACACCACAGTTCCAAAATCGCAGAGCTTCACAACACCTGGGTACAGGGTCTTCCCTTAGTCCTTAGGAACCAGTAGCTATTCAAAGATCACATGTCTGGGCACTGTCCAATTCTCCTTAAACAATCTCTCTCAAGATGCTGATTTAGTTTTCTGTTCTTTGTGGGCCCTTCTGTATTTGCCTCTTCCGTCCCACCAAATCACTCTTTTCTCCTGAAATCAAGAGCCTATTTCCTCTTTTATCCTGACTGCAGTGAGTTTCCCCCTGTGAATTATAGAAAGAATCAGAGATTCTTTGGAAAGCATTGAATTCTGAATATTTCTACAATCTCACACCTCCCTCAGCCTGAATGTTGTATCAGACCTGCCCAATGTCTTAGGGAATGACAATCTCCAGGGAAGGGAATAAAGATGAAAGAAGACAGAACCCTTGGGCTTCCTCCCCAAATCACTATAGATTATATACCTTGGCATCTTATCTGTTTTCTGTTACTATAACCAAATACTTTAGACAAAGGAATTCAAAGAGGTCTATTTATATAATGACTCTGGAGCTTGGGAGCATGGTGTCAGCACCCACTGGCTTCTGGGGAGTGCTTCCTGTTACATCGTAACATGGCGGAGGGCATCACGTTAGCTCAGGTCTCTCTTCCTCTGTTACAGCCACCAGTCCCATCATGGAGACCCTGATGATCTTATCTAATTCCGATAATTTTCCACAGACCCCACCACATCCAGATATCATCAATATATATGTTTGGGATTAAGTTTCTAACACATGAAGTTTAGGACACACATCCAAAACCATGTCACTTGGCATTGAGTTTTCATGCCTCTACTTTACCTTTACTTGTCCCCATCCAATTGGTCAGTGTTGGTCAAGAGGAAGGAGGAATTATATACCATCAAGAGGACAGGAACTGTAAGTTGATGCTACAACAAGAGCCATTACCCTGAAATTGCAGTAGAACCAAAGGATTTCTAAATCGAGGATGGTATCTTAACCTCAAAAACAACTCGACTGAATGATGTTTTAGGGAAACAGTGGGATTTGAACAGTCCTTGAACCAAATTTGACTTGTATGGAGACTGATGCCCTGTAGAGATGTTTGACTTGTGTAGACGATTATTTTAGTAATGATCATAGTGTGTCTCCTTTGGAAAGTAACACACATCTCAGGAAAATGTTTTGCATTATGCAGATCTGTATTCAAATCCAGCACCATCTTTAAATCAGATGCTGAGCAAGTTACTAATCCCTGTATGTTAAATCTTCCTCACAGAAAAATGGGGATGTGAGCATTAGCTGAGAGCCTGTAGATCATGGGTTTGGAAATGTTTTCTATAACAGGCCAGATACAATGTACTGAAGGCTTCTCAGGCCCAGCGATCTGAGTTATCATTCATCAACTCTACCATCAGAGCAAAACAGGCAGAGACCAACTCATGAACATGGGCATCACTGCATTCCAACAAAACTTTATTTATAAAAACAACCAGTGGGACATATGGGAATGGGAAAGACAGAAGAATGAATCGGATATAACTTTCCTATGTTCACATATGAATACATGATCAGTGTAACTCCACATCATGTTCAACCACAAGAATGGGATGCTATACTCTATGCATGTAGGTCAAAATACACTCTACTGCCATGCATACTAAAAAGAACAAATTAGAATTAAAACAAAACAGTGGTTGAATTTGATCACAGTTTGCCAAACCCTGCTATGATGAAATATCTGACCAATGATTTGGCATTCATAAATGCAAAGTGCTGACCATTTCAATGATCATAGAATAATTGGCTAATAGACCATGTTCAGCAAACTGATTTGGTCAGTATGAAAGACTGATTTTTAAAAACCTTCTAGAAGTTTGGACTGGCAGTTAGTACTAACTTGTAATCTATTCTAACTCCCTAGTTAATTTTTTTTTCTCTTCTCCCTAAGCTTGAAATTGCAGATTTCATTCCAACCCTTCCTGCCCTCAGCCTCTGATTTGGCACTGGGACACCTCGGTCTTCCATTACTTCCCCAGCCCACACCTTTTAGAGAATTTAGAATTCCTGTTAGAATTCCTCAGTCTGTTGCCTCCATTGGCAAGAGTTATTTTTGACCTACTCTGACCCCGTCTTGAACAACAATAAAATGGGGATTGGGAGAACTGTGACACAAATCAATAGGTTATCCCAACAGACGTGATCTTCGAAGCTGTTTTTTCTTGGACACTTGCAGCAGTAACAAAGATAAATAGCGGCTCCCTCACATTGTCATCTGAGCAGTAGGTGGCTTAGCGAATCACAACGTAACCTCTGGGGCTGGTGAGCAGCAGGTTTGAGCAGGATGAGGAACAGGGAAGAACCAAGGTCCTGGCCACAAGGAGAGAAAAGGAGGCCAAAGGACAATGGGTACCTCCGTTTCTCTTGTTCTGCACGTGGGTCTCCTGCCTACTTTTCAGTTTGCTCCGCTCACTCGCGTTCTCATTTATTCTCATCTCTTAGTTTCCCTTGATGCAATAAACACTTACTGAGCACCTACTACGTTCAGGGCACTGGCGTGGTAATGTGAATGTCAACAGTGGCTCAAATGTGGACTTTGCCTGCCTCTGAGGAAAGAGTGGCGATGAATTGATTGCTGTGCTTGATTGCAGGACCCTGGAGGAAGAGCGGGGACAGCAACCCTCTTCTTGGGTACACCAGCTGGCTGGAGAGCAGTGAAGAGCAGATGGAACAGATGAAACTCCACTGTCCTTTGTGGGGGTCGTGTGCCCCTCCATGACCTCCCCTGGTGGTTGGAGTAGAGGTGGCACTAGTAGTGGTGGTAGCAATAGTGAGGGGGGACTGACAGTGACAATAATGTCCACCAACAAAATCCTCCATCCACTGCCCCTTGTAGACAGAGCAGATTCCAGCTGTATTATCTGTATTACTCACTTATTCCTCTCAGCAATCCCACGAGGCAGGGATGGTTGTCATCCCATTTTATACAACAGAATAAGGCTGAGAGAGTCACGGTCACTTGTACTCACCTGACGACTAGGCGATGGCAGAGCTGGGATGGGAAACCAGGCAGCCTGGCTCATGGGAGCGTTGATTTCACTGTTCCAGTGACACTTGTTGAACTTTCTGTTTCTACAACTTGACTGTGAACTGGCTGGTACCATGGACCTCTGTGTGTGTGTGTGTGTGTGTGTGTGTGTGTGTGTGTGTGTGTGCCTTTATAAACACATACGTAATATACAGACATATATATTTTAAAATACTGTAAAGAATGGTGTGTACAAAAACCTACAGTATAAAATGCCACGGTGCAATAAGTCATTATGCAGTGAACACTTGTGTGTTTCTGCCCAGAAAATACCAGCATCTAGAACCCCTCCACACACCGGGCCTCTTTAAATTCTGGCTCTTCTTGCCCCCAAGTAACAACTCTCTCGACTTGTAGCCCTGCAGTTAGCTTTGTCTATTTCTGAACTAGAGATACGTGGGATCATAAGGCAGATTCTCTCTGTGTCTGGCCTCTTTCGTGCAACTTCACGTCTGTGAGCTTTACCCGTGTCATCAGGTGTAGTTGTAAGTCATTTACATCCATTTCAGGATCGTACTCTGGGGTAGGAACACACCGTGATTTATCAACTGGTCCAATGTTGATGGACACCTGGGTAGATCCTAGCTTTTGGATCTCATGATGAGTGCCCCTGTCAATACTGTTGTCCATGTTGGTGTTCTTGCATGTATATTTCTTTTAAATATAGGAATGGATTTTTTCAGGTCAAAGTATATTCCTATGATAGACATTTTTTTCTTTTCTTTCAAATTTTCCCCCACCTGCAGTGCACAAGAGTCCTTGCTGCTCACACCTCACTGACACGAGGTTTTCTAGGTAGATTCTGGTAACTCATTCTGACCTTAGTTTTCATCTTCCCAAGATGATGTAATCCGTCAACATTTCCATATATCTATTGTCTCTTTGGAATCTTCTTTCGGAAGTGCTGGTTGAAGTCTCTTGCCCATATTTTGTTTTTCTTCTTTCTTTTTTGGTACTGGGCATTGAACCCAGAGGCACTCAACCACTAAGCCACATCCCCAGCCATTTTTTGATATTTTATTTAGAGACAAAATCTCATTGAGTTACTTAGAACCTTCCTAAGTTGCTGAGGCTGGCTTTGAACTTGCGATCCTCCTGCCTCAGCCTGCCGAGTTGCTGGGATTACAGGTGTGCACCACCATGCCTGGCCCGTTTTTCTTTTGTGTTTGCCTTTTTTTTTAAACTGTTTTTTTATTCTGAATACAAACCCTCTGCTGGTGATTGCTGTGTACTCTCTTGCTGGTATTTTTAAATAATCTCACTTTTAAAATTAAATTGTGTGTGTGTGAAATTGCAGTGCTGGGGATCAAACCCAGGGCTTTGTGCATGCTAAGCAAATGCTCTACCACTGAGTAGCACCCCCAGCCCTTTGCTTGAGTGAAACTCTTAATTTTATGGTTAAGTTCACCAATCTTTTCCTTTATTATCACTGTTACTCTTATTAAAATTATCATTTTATTATTATTTATTTGATTAATTTATTATTATTTCTTATTATTAAAAGCTTCATTGTTCTGCTTTTCTTTGTAGATCTGAAGTCTAGTTGGAGGTGATTTTTATGTATGGCATAACATCAGAGTCATATTTCTTGCTTTTTATTTTCCATATTGATATTTACCCAGCATCCTTATTCAACAAACTATCCTTCCCCCATTGTTCTGCAGGTTCACAATGTCTTTTTTCTTTTTCTTTTTAAAAATAAACCCAGCAGGCCATGTGTATGGGTCTGTTTCTGGACTGTTTTGTTCACAGTCCATCTTAACTGTTGAGGCGTGCCCACCTGGATCTGACCTTAATCCTGCCCTGGCATCCCCAGTGCCCATCATGTGCTTCACATAACAGATGCTCATTAATATTTGTTGGGTGGAAAGACCTCTAGAACTGGTTTCTGTGTGTTTTAGTCAGTATTTTGGCTGCTGTGACTAAAGAACCTGACCAGAACAACTGTAAAGGAGGAAAGATTTATTCAGAGGCTCACAGTTTCAGAGGTCTTAGTCCATAGAAGATTGGCTCCATTCCTCAGGCTCAAGCTGAGGCAGAACATCCAGGTGAGGTGGGAGAGTGTGGCAGAGGGAAGCTGCTCACATGATGATCAGAAAGCAGAGAGAGAGCGAGACTCCCTCACCAGATAGAAAATATATATCCCATAGTCACACCCTCAATGAACCACCTCCTCCAGCCACACCCCACTTGCTTCCAGCTACCACCCAATTAATCCCATCAGGGATTAATTCACAGATTGGGTTAAGGCTATAAACCCAACCATTTCTCTAAACCATCTTGCATTGTCTCACACAAGAGCTTTTGGGGGACATCACATCTAAGCCAAAACACTGTGGACTTGCCATTGTGGAGGCTGTGGTGGGGTAGAAGGAGGATGGCCTCACTGACTCTCAGGATGGAGGCTGGGCTTGGACAGGGCTCTAGACCTACCAGTGTTTTGTTGGGGTAGTAAGATCTCAATGTCTGAAGAGTTATATTCCAAAAGGCCGGAGGTGAGTGGAGCTGGGAATGTGGCAGATGTCAGAGGTGACACAACACCTGGTGTTTCCCATTTCTGAAACTTGTGGTGTGTTCATATCCAGTACCCCAAAGTTTCCACTTATAATTCTCCCTACAGATGGCAAGAAGGGAAAGCTGTATCCATCAGGATCCTCTGGGTTGCTGTGTTGGTTGACTAGGGATGCCATACAAAATGTCACAGTTTAGGTAGCAAAGGCAACAGAAATGCACTTTCTCTCAATTCTGGAGACTAAAAGTCCAAGCCTAAGGTGTGGGCCATTTTGGTTTCTTTTGAGGCCTCCTGGGTTTGCACATGTCCTTCTTACTGTGTCCTCACATGGCCTTTCTCCTGCTCAGCTCCCCAGGGTCTCTCTGTGTCCAATTCCTCTTACAAGGACACCAGGCCCAACCTGATGGACCATCTTAACTTAATCCTCTCTTTAAAGGCCTTATCTCCCAAACTTCACATTCCGAAGGTTAGGGCTTCATTGTGAATTGAGGTGGGGGGGGGGCAGACACATTTCAGCCCCTAATGGGAGCCACAGAGGATAAAGCCAAAGAGAATTTATCACCTCTGGCATCCAAAAAGTTAGAGTTGTTCAAACTGGTTACAGCTGTATCTAAGTGTCCCAAGTTATCTAGAACTGTGGGAGACCAACCTTGCACTTGACTGAGTCACACTCCCTGGCTGGGTGCTGAGGCGCTCAGTCACAGAAAAGTAACAGAGCTTTCCCCACCCTTCTTGGGTTCGAGGGTCAGTGTCTCATGCATGGGCGTGCCTTCCTACATCCCCATGGGTGAAGCTACGCTCACCTGTTCCTTTGTAATATAACCCCTTGCCCTGTTTAGGATAGAATCTTCCATGGAAGAGCCTTGTGTGTGTCCCCTCCTCTTACTCTGTCCTTGGGTGTGGCCTACCCAGGTGTCAGTCAACCTGCTGACAGTGGACATCATGAAGACAGACTCGGCCCCCTGAAACCTGACCCCTTACCTCATTTGAATAGCTTCTCCTCAATAAAAGGGGTCAGTGCGTGCTCTCGTTCTCTCTCTTCCTGCGGACCCTTAAGGTCAGAGGAGCCGTCACAACGACCCCAAAGAAAAAGGTATTTGTGTCTCTCGTGTGGTAGTTTTGCGCAGCCCAGTTAGCCCAGTTCAACTGGAGTGACCCCTGAGCCTTTTAGTCGTGAGAACAGAAACCCGGCATAGAACCATGCTCTCTCCCTCCCTCTGTCATCTCTATTTGCTTCTATGTTCTCCATGAAGTTCCCCTTCCATTGTGGCAAGATGGCAGCCATAGCATTCAACTTGCATCTACCGACTCAGCAATCCAGGAACAGAATGGCCCAATGGTACCGGGAGCCAATTCTCATTGGCTCTGACTTAGTCATGTGCTCATCGTTTAGCCAATCACTGTTAATCTAATTGGCCTGATTTGGCTTAAGCCAAACAAAAATGAGAATGGCCCAAAGAAACACAGACTAAGGAGAGAGCAGTGATCCCCCACCGAAAAGCCAAAACACTGTGGTAGACAAGAGGAACAGGCTAAAGAGCAAGGAAAACAAGAAATATGCATCCCCAGGCTTTCTTATTTGTCATGTGTTGATCTACACATTGACCCCAAGAAGTAGATTTTATTATTCTCATTTTCACAATAAAGAAAATGAGTCTCAGCTCAAGGAGGATCAGTCAAGTCAAATAGCTCATAAACTCAGATCTCGATTTAAGTCCTGATCTGACTCCAAAACCCACATCCTGTCTTCCACTCCACTAACTCAACTTCTGGGAAGGGATTTAGCTGCTCACATCCTCGATGATTGACACAGCCGGGAGAAGTCACGGCGTTCAGTTACCTGTGGAGGCTACAGGTTGATTACAGTTGGTTGCACTTTGGACACGCTGCTGAGTGCACTAAACCTCAGACCTGGGGATGGGCAGTAAGGCTCAGGGCTGGGAACAGAGTGTGCCAATAAGGGATTCCAGGCAGTCAGCAAAGGAGGTTGAGAGGAGGAACCTGGGAAGGATGTGCAGATAGCAGTTCAGTCAAAGTAGCAGGTGCAGCTTAGTTCTCAGGCTTTGCCTGGGGCGTGTGTGGCTCTCCTGGGGACTCTCCTGCTCTCTCTCATTTCTCTACCCCAGGACTTGAGTTTTTCTGTGTAGCGAGGGCAGATCTGCCTGGCTCCTTCAGATCTTCCTCTTTGTTCCTCTTCTTTGCAGATACCTTTTTAGACTTCCAAACACTAGAGCGTTCAATTCTGAGACTGCTCAGCTTATTGCCAGAGTGGGGTGATTGAGAAAGCAGCCAGAGGCGGTCTACCTGGCACTGCTGCTTAGTTGCTGTGTGATCTTGGATGGGTTTTTAACTTCTCTGAGCTTCAGTTTCTTAATGTGTAGAAAGGAGATAAAAAGAGATTGACATCAAAGAGCCAAGGTCAAAGATCTCAGCACAATGCCCGATGCATGGCATATGCCCATAAATAAAAATGCCAAGCATAAATAAAAATGACTGAGGCATTCCTGAAGTACATCCCAGAACAAGGACCCAGGTGAGCAGAGGCGAACTCTCATTTTTCAAGAATGTGGAACATCTTGAAATCACAGTATTAGTATCAGCTCAGAGTCACAGTATCCTGGGACTGAGAGTTCATGGGTCAGGCAGGTCAAGAGTTACATCAAACTGCTTCTCAAAACAAGTGAGTCTTTAGGGATGATTTTTTTTTTTTTGTTATTTCTTTCATACAGGACAATAGTGGAATGCATTACATTCATGATTTTAAGAAAGGCAAGTTGCTGATTAATAGCATGCATAAAATTCAAATGCTGAACTTCATAAAAATCTAACTAGGTGCTGGGGATATAGCTCAATTGGACAGTGCTTGCCTCAAATGCACAAGGCCCTAGGTTCAATCCCCAGCACCACACACACACTAACTAGTAAAAATGGGGTGATTTTACAACCCACCATAATAATGAAGGGCTCCTTTTGCATAGAAATATATATATCCAAATGTACCTCGGATTTGTGTGTGTGTGTGTGTGTGTGTGTGTGTGTGTGTGTGTGTGTGTGTGTGTTTGGCAGTAGATTTAGTTCCTAATCATGTTCATAGCTTAAATTAATATAGAAGTTAACCCGGAAACCCCAGACCATTTCAAAGCCCTGAATTTTGCAGACTTTCAACCACTTTAAAATAAATGTTGAAAATGTGCACTGCATGAGAAACAAAGCTGATGGTATTAATTTAATTTAATCTCCATTAAAGATATCAGGAATTATTGAGTTTTTAAAAGGAAAAAGGCATTTGCTCTGATATAGGCAAGTGCCACTTATAGAAACAGGTTATTTGAATGAAAAATAATGCTTCTGCCAGATATTAGTTTATGGCTGGATCCCAACCAGGAATAAAGTTGTGTGGGTTTCACTTTAATGTTTTTTTCCCCCTAGGCAGGCTCTACCACTGAGCTACATCCCTACCACTTTTTTAATGGTGATCGCTATGAATGTGTCTTTGTGCAGAAATGTTTCACATCTTTAACAACATAGAGCTTCCTACCAGGTTGCATCACGTGTTCCAGTTTCTGCAATCAGAGGATGCCCTGAGAGTGGGGAGAATAAGCTTTAAGTCGTGTTTATGAAGAATGCGAATGTGTTCACTCACAAACATTTATTGAGGGGTCACCCCGTGCCACACACTGCATTATGTGCTTCCCGAGAACAGTGGGAGAAGAGAGCTGATCCTCTGCCTCCGTGGGATTAGCAGCCTAGGGAGAGAGGAAGACAGGAAATAAATGGCCCAAGTGAACACACAATAATCATTTGGCATCAGTGTGCTTGAGAGGGAAAGGGCCTTGGTTCCTGAAAGGGTCTGAGAAGAAACTGACATTGAGCCTGGGATGCACAGAAAGCCGAGGACTTTGCCTGTTGGTCCCATAGGCAAAGGTCGTGTGTGCGTGTCCGCACGTCCATGCCTTTCTGCATAGGGATTTTACTGTGGTGGCACTGAGTTTGCAGGGATCCTCCGTCAGCCCTGTGGTTAACTCAGAGGTGGAGGTTTGTGGGTAGGGCTAGGGACTTTCAGCACTTGCTCTAGGTCCTCTCTTCCTATCAGCCTTCCTTCCACCTTTGCTGGTTCAGTAACAGCTGGGATCTGAACCAGGTCTCTGTGTCAAAGCCTGTGTTCTTTCTCCACACTGCGAGACCTCTCAAGAAGCGCCCCCTCCTGTGCCCTTCACTTCCAAGTGCTTCATGGAGTGCTTCTCTGCAGGCGGTTGGAATTTCAGCTGCCTCCTTCAGTTTAGGCTGAGACAAATGGGTCTTTCTTTTTTTCAAAGGGATGCTGGGGAGTAGAAGACCGGAGCTACCTATTTCACCCTGGCGGAGGGGGCGGGCAGGGATGGGGGATGCATCTGTCAGCATCAGAGTCCTGATGGATGGGCCATTTGCACGGAGCAATGTAACCAGAGCTCAGGAATTCCTTGGGAGGCAGAGAGGTTTCTTCAGCCCTTTTCCTCTCAGCTAGAAGTAGCTGAAGAGGCACAAAAGGGATAAATGAACTTACCTGAGGACAAGGAGCAGGTCTGGGGAGTGCCAGGTGTCATCCAAGGGCTGCCACATCTGTGGGAGGAGGGAGAGACATGGTGGTGTCCTAAGCCTCAAAGATCAACTTCCAGTCTTTATTCTTTTTAATTGACATTTTAAAAAAATTAGACATAATTATATAGAGTCATTCCACTTTCCTTGATTTTAGCTCCCCATAGTCAACTGTGATTATGTGCTGGAGAGTCAACCAAGTAATGAATCCACTACTTAGATCAGCTTTTTATTTTGTTTTGTTTTGAGACAGATTCTTGCTGTGTTGCCCAGGCTGGCCCTTAAGATCAGTTTGAGGAATGGGAGAGGGTCTACCTTATTGCCAAGAGAGCTCATCACTTTGTAAATTGAGCCACAAAAATGCAGGAGCCCTTTAAGCCAAGTCTTCTCTCAAGTTGATGGAGGACAAAGACTCTCAGACAGAGCAGGGCACAGTCCCCAGCCTTTCCACTCTGACATTTGCAAAAACACTCATTCACTATTATCGCGGATGTTGTTTTAAATGCAAAATCACCTAAAGAGCAGGCGTTGGAGTTCAGTTCTGCCTGCTGACTTCAAGAAGATTTATTCCTCACATTAGTGACTGTTAGCATAGCAGAGTGAGGGCACCGAGGAGACTGGGAGTAGTTATGATGCTGGTGTGACCCACGCTGACGGCAGGATGCTCGTGGGGAGAGCAGAAACAGGGGTCCACGGCTTCGGCATCTAGGGGTTTTAGGCATTGCTTTTGAAAGCCTCACGGGCATCTGATACTAGCCAATGGGGAAGGTGAAGCTCCAGAAATAAAACAAAGGCCCTGTGCAAGGGAAGCGGCAGGACAGATTTTGGAAGAGCTTGGATACCAAGGAGTGTGTGTTGTAGGTTCTGCAAGGTGTGAAGATGCGGCCGGGTGGAGAGGATGAGGGTGGGGTGACTGAGCGCGGTGGCCTCAGTTCCTGGACAAAGAAGGTCAGCTTTGTAAGGCGGGGGGGGGGGGGGTGGAGGGGCAAGTGCATAGCACTTCACCTCTATTCACATGGTTGTCCTTCATAAGTGGGTGGAGTAGTTGTCATATTCCCGTCGTGCATATGGAGAAACTGAGGCTCAGAGTAGCCACGTAAGTGTGATTTACCGGAGGGGACATGGAGCCTTCTCCCCACACTGATGCTGCCCCTGCTCAGATGCTGCAGCTATGCTGGCTCAGGAGGAACGAGAGGCACAGAGGGTGGGGATGGTGAGAGAGCCCTTAACCCCTCACGCCACCTGGCCCCTGTCTCTGTGCAAATGGAGTGGCAGGATTTTGGGGGTGCCCAGGCCAGTTCTTGTTTTCACCTGGGGTTGTGGTGGCAGAAGTAGCTGATCCTTTCATCCAGGTTTTCTGTGCTCTGTGCTCTGAAGAAATGCTCTCCCCAAGGCTAGGATTTGAGGATTGCTGAGCTAGCCAAAGGATCATCCTTCCCTCGTCCACTGTTCGCCCCTCGCATATTTCCTAGGCACCTGCCATACCCAGGCCGGGGCAGAGTCCCGTAGTGACACAAGCAGATGCAGACCTTCTCCTGCAGAAGCTTAGGGTCCATACAATATATGGTCTTGGGCATCTGTCTGCTTTCACATAGCATAACGGTTTCCAGCTTTATCTAGGTTCTCCTCTATGGCTTCCTCCCCACCCTGCCCCATTGTGCATGATGCTCTCCCCTGAGCTTACACCCCAGGTCCTCCCTGCAGGCAGACATGCTGGGCTGCTTGTCAAAGAATCCATTGAGAGTTGGCCACCACGTGAGAAAGCAGCAGGCCCTGAACCTGACCCCAGGATGGGTAGCTGTTGTCAGTGGTGCGTTGACAGCAGGTGTCTGTCTGTCCTCTGTTTTCCTCCCCCCCCTAAAGTTTTTAGCCAGTTTCAAAGTGTCATTTCCATTTGGAAGGCAGGGAGGAAGTGAGGTGGTGAGAGGAACCAGTCATCACTCCTCCTGAAGGCCAGTGGAGGCCAGGCACGCCCAGGGGACAAATGGCACCTGTGCTGGAACACCCCAGGAGCAGAGTGGCTGATACAGGGAGCTGGAGCCACAGGCCCCCTGCTGCAGCCCCTTCTTCTCTCTACCTGTGACTTTGAGTAGGGTGTGGTTTCCCCCCCCATCATCAATGTGTCACCCAGTAGAAACTGTAACGTGTCACTAGGTAGGGAGGAGTGGCAGGGAATGTCCTGGCTAAGGACTTGAACTATTGCTCAGCATGAGGAAGGCGGTAACTTAAGGTAGGAAGACTTAAGCTTTGGTGTCTGATGGATTCAGACTCAAATCCTAACTATAATCCAACAATTGCACTGCTAGAGGTAAACCCAAGAGGAATGAAAACATCTGTCCCCATTAGGACATGTATGCTAAGGTTCACAGCAGCATTATTCATAATAGCTAAAAATGGAAACAATCCAAATGTCCAGCTGATGAATGGATGAATAAAACATAGGGTGTCCATGCAGTGGACTGCATTCATCCACAAATAAGAATGAATGACCAGTACATGCTACAACCTAGATAAAGTTGGAAACCCTTATGCTATGTGAAAGCAGCCAGATGCCCAAGACCATATATTGTATGATTCATTTATATGAAAGGTCCAAAGAAGGAAAATCCATAGATACAGAGAGTGGCTGCCTAGGGCTGGAGAAGGAGGACAGGGAGTGACTACAAATGATCAGAGGATGACCCTTTGAAGGGGAAGGAAATGTTCTAGAACTGACTGATGGTCAGCCATTGGATTATATGCTTAAAGTTATAGGTAAATTATACCCCAATAAATCTGTGATAAAAATCTAATATACCACTTACAAACTGATAGACCTTGGGAAAGTTACTTAATGACTGAGTCTGTTTCTTCATCTGTAAAATGGGGATAGGAACAACTACTTCATAAACTCATTGTGAGAATTAGGGCCCCATTCATAATGAGCGCTTAGTAGATGTAAATGATAGAAGTTGACAGTTGTTATTGCTAGTCCTGTTAAAAAAGAATAAATGATTAAAAGAGAGAGAGGTGGGGGACAGGAATCTTGCATAGCAATGACATGGCAGTTCAGGGGTTGAGGGCTTTTGAGACTCTGCCTTCTCTCTGTTCCTGGTGGATGTTTGGAATGGACTGTCTCCATAATACATTCCTGAATGTTCCTCTCAATGCCAGAATGTTCCCATCAAGAGATCCAGAGATGCTGAACTGGGCTGGAGAAAAGATGAGGCAGCCTTGGGGAGCCAAGTGGAGTCTAGCGTTCCCAGTGTCTCCCTTCCTCCTCCAGCTCTTCGATTTTATATATGAATCCAAAGATGTCTTTGAAATTTACTGTGAAGCCAAGAGGAGCTGAGATCCCCCTCTACCTCTTGGTTCTGTTTTGCTGGGGATCAGCTCCATGCCCCTTAGGTGACACCAGGGTTTCCAGCACCCCAGGCCCATGGTCACTCAGCTCAACAACTGGGGACAACATACGTCTTTCCCAATAGTTCCAGAGAAATCCTAGGATTCATTCTCATTGAGTACTTAGCTCTTCCACTTATTTACTTCTTTCTTTCTTTATTAATTTATTTGGTACTGGAGATTGAACTCAGGAGTACTCGACCACTGAGCCACATTCCCAGCCCTTTTTTGTATTTTATTTAAGACAGAATCTCACTGAGTTGCTGAGGGCCTCGCTTTTGCTGAGGCTGGCTTTAAACTTGCCATCCTCCTGTCTTAGCCTCCTAAGCCACTTCTTTTGAGTCAATCCCTGAGGCCTAGGGAATGCAGCATGCTGATTGGTCAGGCCTGGGTCACATGTCCTGTGGGAAGTGATAGAAAGAGGAGGTGGGGGAGGTCCCTAATGGGAAACTAGGGATTCTTACCAGAGGAAGAGGGGATAACTCTGATGGGCAGATAAATCATAGACGTTCAGTATGGCCGTCCATCTTGGGCCTCCACCTGTCTTGGGCCAGTCTTGGAGGGATTCAGGAACTGTTGTTTATGGAACGTCCTGGTCCTGCCTGATGGACACACTAGTCAACTGTTTTCTAGAGGCCTCAAAGCTGTCCTTCTGTTCAAGGAGAGAAATTGTTGCAACTTCATTTTCATAAGAGAATGTTAATTCCATTTCTCATCTGGCTCATTTTCAAAGCATATGTTTCAATACTTAATGGAAACAGAATGTAGCGTCTCTACTACAGATTCTTGGTAAGGAATATAACCCCAATGATTTAGCTGGCCAACACTTTGATTTCTAAAAGTCATTCCCATGGAGGACTGTGTGGAGCATTTATAGCCTAGTAGTTCCTCTAGATGTTCCCAAGTGCACCTCTGGGTCAAGCCAGGGCCACCTGAGAGCCATACTTGCTGACTAGATGGCTTTGGCCCCACTATGCAACTTTGTACTGGGAATACTTTCTTGGCGTTAGCTGAAATAAAGCAGTTTATCAGCCAGGACGTTCCAGTCCGTGATGCAACCACGAACTCTTAGCTCTCAACACAGTGAATCTTGCCCCTGTGTTCACCTCACAGTGTGATGCAGTCAGATAGATCTCCCCCAAAGGGACGGAGTTCTAGCCTGCTCACCCCTGTCATCTCGCTGTCTCCGAGTCTTTCCCTTCATTCTAAAATGAGAGAGGGAGTTGGAGATTACATTTAGCAGAGTTCACAGACGTGTCCCCATTCCTGAGGATCTAGCTTCGTGATCCCAACCAACTATAGGGGAGTCTGGGAAACACAGTCTCCTGAACGCCTAAGAGAAAGCAGGACGGTGAGCCCACAGCACGGCCTCTCCACACTGGTTGTAGGAAATCCGAGGACATACTGATTACAGGAAGGCCACTGAAACACAAGATTCAGCAGAGCTGATGGCAATGTGTGCATTTATTGCCTTCCCTTCACCCCAACCCCCTCAACTATGGTCAATAGATTTTCAGAAGGCACGGACCTGTAAGGATAAACAAAAATGAAAAGGAGATGATAGCAATGAAATATTGGAATTTGGAAAGCAAATGAATAAGTGGTTACTGACCTAGCAGAACCTGAAGCCAAAAGTTGGGGTGCAGATAGGGGTGTGAGAGAGAAGTGTAGGGTCAGGTTACATGAGATTCCTGACCCCCAGAAAGGCTGAACCATCAAAGGCACCAGGTATCATTGAAAATGAGAGGGTAGATGGGACTATCAGAAGGATTAGTTTGCTGGACACAGTGGAAAACTATGCCTGTAATCCCAGCAGCTTGGGAGGCTGAGGCAGGAGGATCTCGAGTTCATAGCCAGCCTCAGCAAAAGCAAGGCGCTAAGCAACTCAGTGAGATCCTATCTCTAAATAAAATACAAAAAAGGGCTGGGGATGTAGCTTAGTGGCCAAGTGCCCCTGAGTTCAATCCCTGGTACCAGCCCCTCAAAAAAAAAAGAAGGATTAGTTGAATTTCGAAAAGCAGCCATTAGCAAACTTCATACAAACTCCTGTACCCCTTTCCCCTCCCCCCCTACAATGGACAACTGATTTTCTATCACTCCAGCAAATGGAGTCAGGTTCATCCTAGAAAAAGTTAGCCAGGCTCTAGATTCTCCACTCTCCACCCCGGCTGAGAGAGGAATCCTGTGTTGGAGACAGGAGCATTGAGTGGCAATTTCTACACTGAAAAGTGATAGCCTCAGGGCTGGGGCTACAGCTCAGTTGGTAGAGTGCTTGCCTCACATGCACAAGGCCCTGGGTTCAATCCCCAGCACCACACACACACAAAAGTGATGCCCTCTGTTCTCCCCCATTTGACTCATTATTCCAGCAGTCAGACTTTTATCACTCAAATTGGAGAGGGAGAGGTCCTCTCCGAGGAAACCAGTGAACCAAGAGGACAGACCTACAGGAGCTTGGCACTCCTCATGATGCATCTTTTTTTTTTTTAAATTTTTTGTAGTTGTAGATGGACAGAATGCCTTTATTTGTTTATTTTTATGTGGTGCTAAGGATCAAACCCAGTGCCTCACACATAGGCAAGCACTCTGCCACTAAGCCACAACCCCAGCCCCTTCATGGCACCATCTGGATGGGGCTCAGGAGAAATCTTTCTGACTCACTTGTACTCCTGTTGGAGGGCTGAGGGGCACAACCTTAGGAACACTGAATCTCTTAAGGAAATATCTCCTGCTTTGCTTTGTCTCTAGGAAACTTAACTCCAAAATTTTCTGCCCATCTGAAACAATGTGTGTGAATTCTGTTAGGGTTCTAAATTTACGCCTGGTTTTACTATGCTACCACACTTTAGTTTCACCCTGATTTCCACCCTTTGATTCATTCACTCACACAACTAATACGGGTAGGTTGAGTGTACTTTGTGTTCCAAACAAACTCATTGCTGCGGAACCTGCATTAGTTCTCAGAGACCTTCCACATTGGCCTATATGCATTTGGTAAGTATTCTCAAATCCATTTTGAAAATATGTGTGGGTGTATGAGTGTTATAAATAAATACACACATTAGGTATCCTTATCTGAGATTTTGCTTTTCATAGTTTCTGTTATTGCTGGTCTACTGCAGTCCAAAAATATTAACGAGAAAATTCCAGAAAGGAACAATTCAGAAGTTTTAAATTGCATGGCATCTTGAGAAGCATGATGTGATCTTATGTCATCATGCTCCCTTTTGCCTGGGGTGGGACTCACTCCTTTGTCCAGCGTGTCCATACTGTATATGCTACCCACCTGTTAGTCACTAAGTAGCCATCTCAGTTATCAGATTGACTGTCATGATATTGCAGTACTTGTGTTCAGACAGCCCTGTTTTACTTAATATTAGTCCCAAAGCACAAGAATAGTCACGTTATCCACTCAGATATGCCAAAAGAGAAGTCAGAAAATGCTTTCTTAAATGAAAGTTCTCTATGTATATCTAGGGTTCCATGGTTTCAGGCATCAACTGTGGATCTTGGAATGTATCTCTCAGGGATAAGGGATACCTACTGCACACAAAGCACAGAGCTGATCATCCTTGTGATATGCCTTGTCATATGCCTTGTGCAATGTAAAGTTTTAAATGTCCATCCAAATGGTCATGTGTCCAAATTTCAGTAACATTTTATTGTATCTGCATGGAGGGTACCCTGTGGAGGGGAGGATTCTGGGGATGGTGTGGCTTCTTGTGGAGAGACATCATGCCTCTGGAAATGGAAATGAGAGAGGCAAAGGAATGGGCTCTTGTTTTTACCACTCAGGTATCTCTTTAAAGAGTCTTCACCCTACATTCATCCATCTCCTGGCCTGAGAACCTGCAGGGCCAGAGCATTGCAGAGAATGGCCAGCCAGCGTCAGGAGCATCAGTGTGCGTCTGGTCAGTGTTTCTCTCAATGGCAGATCTTGGCTGTGAGGAGGGGGGTCACACTGCCCAGACCCTCCCCCATCGCCCCTAGGCTGGCAGAGCCTGGGGGCGCAGAACACAGGTGACCGCCCTCTGGATGCACCTGCTGTGGTCTGCATGTGGTCTAAAGCCAGCAGGGCTCAGAGCCGTGTTGTGCCCCCTCGCAGGTGCCCACCCGTGTGCGCCCTCCTACAGGAAGCTAATAGAGATCTACAGCCCGCCCTCGTTACCATTTGCTTTCATAAATAAATATGTTAAATCGGGCAGCCAAATTTATTTCTGGCCTCAGCGGGGACACCTCTCCCTCTGACTTGCAGTTCCTGAGGCAACCCCGGCCTCTTCCGCCCCACCCCCAGGCTAGACTTTCTCTCTTAAAATTTTATTTTTAATTTGTTGTGATGAATGAGTGACACCTCTGACAGCTGATTCGCAGAGATTAATAGAAACGACACAATATTTACGTCGGCGCTACGAACAATTATCCTGCCATCTATCTCTGAGATTATCTTCCTGATTGAAAACTACTCATCCGTGTAATCGGAATTATTTGGAATTAGAAGGGAATTTATAGCCCCCTGAGCAGGCTCTCGTCCTCGGTCTACACCGCGGCCTCCATCACTCTCTTGTCTCCCCTCTGGGCCTTTGGCCTCCTCTCCCATCCTGGGGATGGGGCAGGGGAAAAGCCTCTCCCCTCTCGGAGGGCTGCTTGTCAACGGCAGGGACATGTCTCTGGGTGGCATGGGAGTGCAGAAGGTGGGGCCTAGAAGTGGCACCTGGTAGGAGGGGGCCTTGTGTGTTGGAGGGTCAGTGAGGCCAGCTCAGATGGACCAGAGAGGAATACAAGCTTGGGGAAGAGGTTTCACAGGAAGGTGGAGAAGAAAGGTGACTTTGAAAGGGTGTCAGGTCAGATTGTGACAACTGTGAGATGTCTGAAGGAGCCGGCTAGGACTCAAAAGGGGTGACGAGATGGTCATTAAGACCCAGTTTCAGTCAGCTCAGCTGTCATAGCAAATACCACAGGCTGTATTCCCAGTGACTCTGGAGGGCGAGGCAGGAGGATCGCAAGTTCAAGGCCAGCCTCAGCAACTTAGTAAGATCCTGTCTCAAAATAAATAAGAAAGATGACCAGGGATGTAGCTTAGTGGTAGAGCATAGGCCGGGGGTTTAGACACCATTATTTCTTTCAGTTCTGGGGACTGAATGTTGTATTACCTTTTTTCTTTCTTTGTTTTCTTTCTAAGATTGGGTCTTGCTAAGTTACCCAGACTGGTCTTGAATTTGCAATCCTCCTGCCTCAGCTTCCCGAGTTGCTGGGATTACAGGTGTGCACCACTACAATTCCTGATTGACAGAGGGCTGCCTTTTTGTGCTTTCTCATAGGGTAGAGAGGTGGGGGACCCGTTCCTGTTCTAAGAGCACTAATCCCGCCATGAGGGCTCCACCCTCACCACTTAGTTTCTCCCCAAAGACACCATGTCCAGCCAGATGTCGTCACGCTGGGATTAGGGTTTCAACATGTGAATCTTGGGGAGACGCAAACATTGAGTCCTGGTGGTCTGGCGTGAGGAGCCGAGGAGGGGTTCAGGTGGTCTGGACCCTTGACTGTATCAGGGCTCACATTTGGGTTGTGGGGTGGAGACAGGGACAGCAACATATGCAGCTCTGGAGACACCAGTGGTCCTGCAGGTCAGGCTGAGGAGTCCAGAGGGTGGGAGATAAAGTGGGACTGAATGGAGCGGCCACGAGTGCCCACTCTGTTCTCGGCCCAGCTCCTGCTGTTAGCCCAGTGGCTATAAGGTTGAGCTCCAGGTCAGGCAGACCTCAAATTGACTCCCTGTTCTGTTACTTCCAAGATGTGTGACCCCAGGCAAGTTTCTTAACCTCTCTGTGCTTCAGTTTTCACTGCAAATTCCTAATTTATAATCTTCCCTGTTAGAATGCACATGATCTTATAAATTGTGGGGGAGGGGGGAGCAACAGAACCTACCTTACAAGGATATCGTGGGGGGTTAAGTGTGATGGTGCGTGGAGAGCACTTTGCACAATTCCTGGTACTTAGGAAAGTACCAGTTCCGCTTTATCTCATCCATAGCATCTACATACTGTAGATGCTATGGATGAGATAAAGCAGAACTCTGGGCCTCATGAGAAGATGGAGAGCTGGGTTCTGGGGAGCGGCCCAGCTCGCCAGAATCCTTTCCCACCCTGGCATCAAGCTTCTTGAAGACCTGTCCACCTGCAGCCTTCTCCCCCTCCCTTTCCATGATTCTAGATTGTCTTCTACAGCAGCAGAGTAGGCAGGACCCTTGATTAATGGACTAGCACCTCTAAACCACTCTCCGGTGCACATCTGTAATCGCAGCGACTCAGGAGGAGGCAGGAGGATCAGGAGTTCAAAGCCAGCCTCAGCGACTTAGCGAGGCCCTAAGAACTCAGTGGGACCCTGTCTCTAAATAAGGCCTGGGGATGTGGTTCAGTGGCCAAGTGCCCCTAAGTTCAATCCCTGGTACCCAACAAACAAACAAAAAACCACTCTCTGGCATTTCTCCTGTCCTCTAATACTTGTAGTTGCTCACACATCTTGAACATGTACTCATCCTAGGCATATTTAAAATTCTTTATCTGGTCTGATGTATATCATTTACACAATATCCCAAGAGACTAAATATTACTAATTATTAACACCTCCATTTAAAAGATGGAACAGAGGCACTGAGAGGTGAGATACCTCCTTAAAGCCACCTGCCTGCGGTGGGAGGCAGCCTCCGAACTGACTACCCTGCTGTTCACACCTGTTGGTCATTTCCCTCCCCTTCCACATGGACTGGGCCGCTGACTTGCTTCTTGTGAATAGCATGAGACCAAAGGGATGAGAGGTCACTTCAGAGATTAGGTTACGAAGGCTCACACTTCCTCCCCAGCTCTTCTCAGGCTGCTGCTCTGGGGAAGGGAGTGCCATCTTGGGAGCCGTCCTCTGGAAATGCCTCAAGGAGCCATGGGCAGCCTTTGTTCAGCAGCTGGGGGGGGGGGACTTGAATCCTGCCCACAGGCAAGGGAGTGTGGAAGAGAATCCTTCCTTGAAACGTGAGTGAGCCTGGAAGTTTGAGCGAGTCTGGTGTCTCCATATATACCCTGATTGTCATCTTGTGAAAGATGCTGAGCCAAAGGACTCATCTGAGCTAGTCCTAGATTCCTGGACCCACAGAAATGGTGAGTCGGGAGTGTATTATTCTAAGTTGCTGAGTTTGGGATGGTTTGTTACACAGTAGTAGGTAACTGTTGCACAGCAAGAAACAGCCAGCCAGGGCTTGGACCCAGTCAGCTTAGAGCCTTTGCTCTCAGTGACTGCACTACATGGCACATGGGGAGCCCTTTGGATTGAGTCATCCATATTCTTGAGTCCTATCTGAGCGAGGCAAGCGATCTGGGGGGCTTTCTCAGGTTGTCATCCTAGAGATTCAAGCTGAGATTAAAGCCATGTCCTGAGAGTTATATAAGCATCACCTGGAAAATGTTTCCCTTCCCTTTGGATTAAGCTAGCCAAGG
Source organism: Spermophilus citellus (assembly GCF_964194105.1). Lineage (NCBI taxonomy): Eukaryota > Metazoa > Chordata > Mammalia > Rodentia > Sciuridae > Spermophilus > Spermophilus citellus. The sequence goes on from NC_138185.1 coordinate 201,009,242, forward strand.
GCAACTTGAGAGATAATGTTCTTTCGGTCTAGGGAAGCGCCATTCTTCAGGCAGCTCGACTTTTGTAAGAAGTTTGGTGCCATCAGGGACATGTCTTGGACCCAGAGCAGGTGAGAAAATCCCAAGAGTCCTCCAGAAGTGTTTCCAGTCCAGGAGCCTGGCCTGGTACATAACAGGGCCCCACCTTGGCACTGGGGGGACTTTGCTTAAAACAAACTGATTACCCCGGAACTACCTTGCTAACTTGGAATAACTGGAACCAATCTGGATTTATCCATGTGCTCTTTAAATAGTGGGATCCTGCAATTGCTCTTCAGGAAATAGGGATGACACAAATGTGTCATTAGAACATCATCATTCCTTTTCAATAAATGGGTTTCTTTAGCCCAAGAATAATTGACCAGTTCCCTCAGAAGGAGACAACAGAACCTTTGGAACTTAATGGAATCCAGGGCCCAGCAGCAAAGGAAAGCATCATGAAGGCCAGGGTGGCATGTAACTACAGAGGCCGGACCCGGATGGAGCAGGAGAGAAGACTAGAGCTGTATACAGACAACCAAAAGCATACGTTGGCTTCGGGGTACCACTCACTGATACTTGAGAAAACATGACCATCTTCAAGTTGGGTTTAGACTCTGTTACCCCCGGGAACATCTTTTGGGGAGCAATGTGCTACTTCAACAGGCCAGTAGCTGAGGCCTGGCCTCCCTCCAGCTACTGAAGAAGAGCCTGCGCAGAAAGACCCCCTGTCCAACGCAGGCCCCACTTCTTTACTCTCCAGCTGCAGAGGTGGGGGGTCAAGCACCACACACCATCTGGTGAAGGCCTGGTCTACTTCTCCAGAATAATGTCCCAGACTGGGGACATCACACAAGGACAGGGAGGACAGAGCCAGAGAGAAGGAGCCCCTCCTGTATTGGAGGTGGCTCCCAAGAAAAGTGAAAAACATTTCTAAGAAATAGTCTCAGAAGGCCAAGAGACTCTGGGACATGATAAGGAAAGAACATGGACCCTCAGCCCTTAGGTGGCAATTTCATTTTAAAGTTGCCCAACCCCCCAAGTCCAGAAAGTTCCCATAAACCTGGGCTGAGGAGATGGAGGGGAGAGACTGGTGAGTGGAGAGATGAACTATCTGGGGGTTGGATCGCCAGCTCCACAGTGGTCTGGTCACAGCCCTGGAATGTGCTGGAAGGATGGAGGAGCCCTCAGGGGCCAAGCCTCAGAAAGGCCAGGAGCTGGGGCAGCTGAAGATTGGCTGCTTTCAGCCTGAGGGTGCCCAGTTCAAGACCCTTCCCAGAAGGCAGCATGCGATGGGCCTGGCTTGTGGTGGGAGCCACAGTCCCTCCAGGACTGCACTAACAGGCGAGGGCCAGCTCCCAAGGCCAAACTGGAGAGACTTGGCCAGAAAAGGGTTTGCGGCACAAATTAAAAACAATAAGCCATCTTCTACACTCTAACAAATCTCTCCCTCAAATCTTCATATTTGTCTAATAAGTGAATATTGGTCAAAGATGGTGCCTTTCCATTGACCCCAAGCTCCTCCAACAGAGCTCATCACCACCCTCTTTGGAAAACCTTCTTCTCCTTGGCAGACTCCTGTGGACAGCCAAGTCCCTGCTGTGACCGCCTGTGTCCAGCGTGTGCACCTGGGACATCGGCAGGACCTGGCGGAGGAAGGAAGCTCATGTGCAGGAATGCAGAGGGCTGCCCTTTCGTGGGAACCTCTTTGGATGCAAATAGAGAATTCTTCAGAGGACCAGGGCAGGGCCCAGGGACAGAAACTGAACCTTATTTAAAAAACGACAGTGAGATGTCTGTATTTGTTTGGAGCGTGGCAGGCGTACGGGGGCAGGGGGCACCGCAGTGAGGTGTGTGCCACTCCAATGGGACCTGGGAGCAGAGCAGACCGAGGCCGTTGGTGCGGAATCCACCACGAGCCCAGGAGCCGGAACTGTCCTTGGGCAGCACCTGGAGCTGGAGGAGAGTCAGCCCGAAGCCAATCCTCAGAGAGCAGCCTCCTCTTAAGAGGGGCCACGAGGGGCGTGCGCACAGTCACCGGGGTAGCTGGTCTTAATACAGGCAGAAGATGAGATCCGAGAGGGTGGGTTGCAGCAGGGGGAGTCTGAGGGAAGGAAATGATTGCGGGAGAAACAGATGCAATTGAGCAAGACTCCTGGAGATGGATTTCCCTGCCTTGGTCCAAACTCAAATCCCTGTGCTCAGATTAATTAGCAAGGAAATATTTTCCTGTCTGCAGAAAAAGGCTGCTGGATTGCCAGTGGGACGAGAGGGTGGGCAGTCTATCAAATAACTACTAATTAGGTTACTTCCCACTGCTGTTGACATGCTGGGGACATGTTCCTGGACCAAAATAAAAGGGGGAGGAGGGGAGAGGAACAGAGAGGCAGAGATGGAGGAACCGACCGTGTTCCTTTTGGTTTGGTTTAGAAAATCATTGGCTGCGACTAGGAGGAACTGGATCCAAAGCCCAAAGGGGAGATGGCATAGTGTGCCGGTTGGCAGGCCAAGACCTGCAGCATCCTTGTATTTCATTGTTTTCCAAAAATCATCTGAAAGCATGCACGATACAGGCAGTCACCTGGAGGCCCCGAGCGGGATGGGTGTTGATGGGGCAGAAATTTGGATGATGCTGATAATGATGGTGGGTGTTTACTGAGCGTTTTCTATTTGAAACTGTCTTCCTAAGCACTTCATTCATTCATTCGCTCGACAAGCACGAGACAGGAGGTCAGTAGATTAACATACATATGTCTCATTTATTGTCACAACTACAGGGAAGGCAATTTAGTCTCTCTCTCTCTCTCTCTCTCTCTCTCTCTCTCTCTCTCTCTCTCTCTCTAATAGATAAGGAAACTGGAACCCAGAAAGGTTTAATAGCTTGCCCACGATCACACAGAAAATAAGAAGTTGCAAAACTGAGTTTTTTGTTTGTTCATATGTTTTGTTTTAGTGTAGTACTGGGGATTGAATCCAAGGCCTCAGGCATGCTGGGCAAGTGCTCTACCCCTGAGCTACACCCTAGCTTTTAAATTTTTGTCCCAGGGTTTAAACCCAGGGGCACTTAACCACTGAGCCACATCCCCAGCCCTTTTTATTTTTTTTTATTTTGAGACAGGCATCTCGCTCAGTTTTTGAGGGCCTTGCTAAGTTGCTTTGAACTTCTGATCTTCCTGCCTTAACCTCCCAAGTAGCTGGAATTGGAGGCGTGCACCACCGTGCCCGGCATGAAGATGTGCTGGACCCAAGATCTGCCTGCCCTCCCACGCTGCCCTGCAGACAGTGCACATTTGCCAACACACATTCTCTTCTCTCTTGTTCCTTTGCCCACATGTCCCATTTCTCCCCTAATGTCCTCAGGTGTAATTTTTAATGTATCACATGTAGGAACCTTCCCTATATGGCAAGGCATCACCATTTCCCCTGAGATTGAGACTTTGAGGTCTGGAAGTGACCCGAGGAGCCATCATTTCAGTTCCTTGTCTTTAGTCAGATCTGAGCTTGAACCACGTCCAACCGATGAGCATTCATCTAAATTTGCCGATGGGCCCCACAAAGCACCGCAGTACAACCCATTTTACGGACGGCACCACTAATCTGTCTTCATTGCATCCGTGTGAAATGTGTCTGTTTCTTATTGTTTTGTCTTCACGGGAGACCAGGAAGGTGAATCAGCTGGTGACTGCCCTGCGGCTGTCTGTCACCCCTTCTCCTGGATGGTCCATCTTCCTCCCTCCACTCTTTCCGCCTAAGTAGGTTGGCCACAGGTGCTCCATTGCTGTCCCGGGGAGAATCCCTTCTGGTGACTTCTGTCCTCCAGTGGTGTTTATTTGTTTTCTACCCTCAAGCTCTCTCTTGCAGTGTTCCTTCTGTTTAAGGAACCCTTGGTAGCTGGGCCACCTGGGCACCAGCTGTACAACTGTTAAGGCCAGGGTACAGTGTCTTGAGCACCTTTGTGTTTCTTGCACTTGTACAAGGGTCCTGGTTGTGAATGTCCCAGTAAGACTTGCTGAATGAGAGTTAATGCCTTAGCTGTTCTTTTAGGCTGTCATCTAGTCCACTCTAAGTGGTTCCCTAATTTGTAACACTAACATTAGACGGAAAGACTGGAGCCCTGGGGTGTCTAAATATCCCACATTAAATACAGGGGAAAGATGGAGGCCTGCCCAACATGCACATCCAGGTTCTCTCTTAACGTGAAGAGTGGAGACTTCATGCAGGTGTTGCTATGCACCCTGGAGATGGGAATCGAGGTCCAGCGCCACTGATCCCACAACTTTGGAAGCCGGATCCAGGCGTGAGGGCCTGGGGATAGGGATGCCGAGTGATGGGATGGGCACATACAGCACAGCAGCTGGGAATCAGTGTCCCGAAAAACCTGCTTCCTCGGAGCAGGTCCTGTGTGAGCCAAAGAGATCTATCCACAGAGGGGTGAGGTGGCAGAGCAAGTGGGTTACCTAAAAATAGCAGTGCTGGTTTCCCATGGTAAGAGATGGGTCCTCTGCAATTCATCTCTGCTGCTGTGAGCAAGTTTGCTTATTTATCGAGAGTCAGAGAAAAGAATCAAAGCATTCACCCTAAGATGAAATCTGCAACCTCTTCCATAACAAGCAACCAGGCAGGTGAGCCGAGTGAGCAGAAGCCCTGGAAGTCTCAGAGGCTGGGGCTGGTGGTGGGGGAGGTGGGGATGCATCCAACTCCCCTCAGCTTGCTCCTGACCCCCAGTCACTGGGACTTTTGTGCAGGAGGCATGTATGTTCATAGGCATATGTGCACACAGGTATTTATGAATCTGTCTCTTTAAGAGAATAGACGAGATATTGTGCATAAACCACTGAGCTGGCACACACAGTATGGACTCAGAAAATGTTCATGGAGGAGTTGAGTGGGCAGAAGCCCAGGTCAGAACAGGAGAAGGCAGGGAGAGAGGAACATGAAGTAGCTACCATGTTTTTGAAGAAAAGAAAAATGGGTTGCAGAGACAGGGACCTGAGTTCTAATCCCAGCTCTGGCATTTGCTAACACTGTGACCTCAGGCAGGGACTGACTCACAGAGTCACAGAGTGCTCATCTGTAAATGAGGCTTGATAATGGGCTTCATAATGCCTACTTCATGGGCTGCTAACATATGTAGTGAAATAACATGCATAGCATGTCTGTAGGACGCTGGGTTTAGTAAATTATAGCTCGCTGCTTGTTTTTCTTTCTTCCTCCCCGAACCCCCAGTACTAGGAATTAAGACAAGGGCCTCATGCACCCTAAGCAAGTGGTCTACCCTGAGCCACGCCCCCAGCCTTTGTTTTTATTTTTATTATCATTTTTGAAAGAATACCCTAAACAATGAAGATTCTTAGATGAATGGAACCTTACTTTAAAAAGAATCCAAATTGAAAATATTTGCAGGTTTTATATCTGGTAAAGGATTCATATCCAGAATATATAGAGAACTCCTAAAACTCATCAATAGCAAATACAAATAATTCAATTTAAAAGTGGGCAAAGGGCTTGAATAGACATTTCTCCAAAGAAGATAGACAAATGGCTAATAAACACATGAAAAGATGTTCAACTAATGATCACTAATCATTAGGGAACTTTTTGATAAATTGGCATTAAATTGAGAGCTCTTATTCATTCAAAGACATCATTAGAGAGTAAAAAGTCAGCTTGAGGTGTGAAGAATGTATTTTCAATAGCCAGAGCTGAAAAAAGAGACTTATATTCAAAAACAGATGAAGAACTCATAGAGATCAGTAAGCAAAAAAAAAAAAAAAGGACCTACCAAATTTTAAAATGGGTAAAATATTTACATAGACACCCCCCTCTCCCCACCACAGACACAAAATCCAACGGACAAGAAGCATGTAAAAATGTGCTCAGTGTTAGTTTTCACCAGGAAAATATAGATTAACTACAATAAAGATGTGTTTCTAAACCTGCTAGAATGGCTAAAGTTAAAATTCATCACAAATCACATGTGATTTGTCCATTTTCTAAATGTAAGTTTCCAAAACAATTTGCTTCAAAAACAGCTGCAGAGTGTTTTGATGTGTGCTACTTTTTCCAGCTTTATTAAGGTCCAGTTCACATATGACAAAGTCCACCCATCCTAAGAGTACAGGTTGAGGAGTCGAGGCCAGGGATCAGTGAACTGTGGTCCTCAAGCCGCAATCCAGCCATGCTGTTTGTTCACAAATTGTTAGTGGCTGCTTTCCTGCTGCTAGCAAGTGAGTAGTTACAGCAGAGACCACGTGGTCCTCTACTTGTTCCTTTTTTTTTTTTTTTTTTTTTTTTTTTTGGACCAGGGATTGAATCCAGGGCGCTTAACCACCAAGCCACATCCCCAGCCCTTTTTATATTTTATTTTGAGACAGGGTCTCATTGAGTTGCTAGGACCTTGCTAAGATGCTGACACTGACTTTGAACTTGCAATCCTCCTGCCTCAGCCTCCCAAGTCACTGGGATTACAGCTGTGCCCCACCATGCCTGGCTACTCTTTGTTCCTTTATAGAAAAGGTTTGCTAATCTTCTAACTACCACCACAACTCAGGAATGGGATATTCCATCACATCCGGAACTCCTTCCTGCCCCTCTGCCCACCCTAGGTCTTTTTCTTTTTTAAAATATTTTTTAGTTGTCAATGTACCTTTATTTTTTATTTATTTGTATGTGGTGCTGAAGATGGAACCCAGTGCCTCACACATGTCAGGTAAGCACTCTACCACTGAGCCACAACCTCAGCGCCACCCTTGGTCATATGCGAACTGTGGCAATCACTGATAAGCTTTGTGATATTCTAGGTTGGTTTTGCCTTTCCTAAAATCTCATACAAGTGAAATCATGTAGTATGTACTTTTCTGTGTCAAATTTAAAGGCTTAATTCATTTAGTATACTGTTTTTGAAATCCATCCATATTGTGCATGTCTGTGGCCCTTTTTTTTTTTGGTGCTGGGGATTGAACCCAGGGCCTTATGCGTGCGAAGCAAGCACTCTACCAACTGAGCTATAGCCCCAGCCCCCACTTTTTTATTGCTTTTTATCCCACCTCATCTTATTTACTACTCACTGGTTAGTGTCCATTTGGGGTTGTTTGTAGTTTTGAGCCACTACAAATAAAATTGCCATAAACTTTTATATTCAAGGCTTTGCATGGACATACATTTTCATTTGTCTTGGGTGAATAAAGGTGGAATTCGGGGGTTGAATTGTAAGTGAATATTTAACTTTATAAAAAAAAAAAAAAAAACTAGCAAACAACTTTCCCGGTGCTGACTCTTCGCATTCCCAACAGCTGCACAGAGTTCCAATTGATCTCTGTCTTCAGCAGCACTTGGTATTAACCATCTTTTCAGGGTTTGCCCTTCTAATAGGCAAATGGCAATGTCTTGCTGTGGCCTTAATTTACATTTTTGTGACAATTTAATGATATTATACTTCTTTTTGTGTGCTTATGAGCCATTCGTATTATCTAATTGTGCCTGTTCAAGTCTTTGCCATTTTTAATTGGGCTATTTGTCTTATTGAACTGTAAGATTATGTATTCTTGGAATTGGGGTGTGTGTGTGTGTGTGTGTGTGTGTGTGTGTGTGTGTGTGTGAGGGGGGTGGGGGGAGGCATTTCCTCTAGTCCATGGATGGCTTGGGTTTTCATTTTCTTAAAGATGGTTTCCATACTTATTTTCTGTTAGTGCTGTTCACAAATCTGGTGGCTAATGACAACACAAATGATGAAGTGATGTTCCTTCCTCTTACAATATGGTTCCTCAGAGGTTCTAACTGGGAGCTTGGGATGGTTTCAAGTCCCCATCCTCAACAATCAGCTGCCCTGAGAGATCCCCAAAGCCCTCGGACAGTTTTGCATTTTATCAGCTTTTCCATTTATTCTCGTTAGGAATATGAGTCTGGTACAAGTTACTCCACCAGAGTGAGAAGCAGAATCTAGACAAGGTTCTTTTTTTACAGTCTCTAGAACTGTCCCAGGCTGGGAATAGAACTCATGTATTTCCTGAACAAGTTTTATTGAATGGCTACTATGTTTCAGGTGCTGGAATGTAGTAATAAAAAAAGGAATAAAAAATTGCTTGTATGCATGGTACTTAGATTTTAGTGGAAGAAAGAGACAATTAGCAAAATAATTAAGGAAAAATATGTAGTGAATTTAATAATGAAAAGTGTTAGGGAAAACAAATTTAGAAGTGGAACAGGTAATGTTTAGAGGAGGGCGTTATGATGTGATCTAGGAGAGCCAGGCGGTCTCCCTGGGAAGGTGACGGATATTACATAAAGACCTGCAGGAGGCGCGGAGCAAGTCAAGCAGGTATCAGGGGGAAGAGTCTTCCAGGCAGATGAGGGGACAGGGACACAGCTGAGGGAATAGTGAACAGGTCAATGGGGCTGGAGCAGATGGTGAGGAGAGGCTGGTGGGAGAGGCTGTCAGGAGGAAGAGGGGCCCACTTAGGAGGACCCTGGAGGTCCCTGTAAGGACGTTGGCTGGTACCCTGAGTCACTCTGTAGTGAATAAACAGAAGAGCAATGGCAGAAGCAAGGGGACATTAGAAGGCAGTGATCTAGGTAGAAAAGGCCCTGGACCAGGAACTAGACGAGGATGAGATAAGATGGAGCCCAAGGAGCAGATGTGGTGCAGGGAAGGGGGAGCTCAAGGGGTGTTTGGCCCCAGCAATTAGAAGAACAGGAAGCCATTACTAAGATGAGAAGAGCAGGTTCGTGGATGTGGGAATGGAAATAGCAGAAGCTCAGCTTTGGGACATGACATTGGGAATGTCATGATGAGGTTGTCATCATCCACCAGGGTCCTGTCCAGAAATCTCACACCTAAGTGGGAAGAGAATAAGGGACAGCTACTTCCCCAAATGTCTTACAACCGTGTTCAAGAAAAGCAAATCACAGACCAGATTAGGTCCTCAGAGGGACTTTCATGAACAGGGCTTCCACCAGCAGCAAGTGCCAGAATCTGACCGACCTGTCCCAGGAGCTCAAGGGGGCCCCAGCTCTCTGTGCCTTCAGTGACTCCAAGGACACCTGGCTTGAAGGGTTCTCCCAGAAAACATCAAGATTCCAGGGACAGAATTCCCATTTTCCAGAGTCCCCCAGCACCCAGAATTCCCCAGACTTCACAGCTGTCTGGCCATTTAGCAATTTGGCTTCATGCCTCACCAGGGTAGGTAAAACCTCTGACCCCACTGAATTCTTACATTCTGTGCACACTGGAGGTGGGTGGGGGGATACAACATTGAAGACATTTAGCTGTCCCAGATAGTGTCATAGATTGGGGTCCCCCTAAGCAGACCCTGAGACAAGAACTTTGATACAGCTGTTTATTTCGGAGATGGTTCAGGAAACACAGTGAGTAGTACAGAGAGCAAAACAGGGAGGAGAGAAAAGCCAGGGGTATGTGGGGAGGGGGCTCTGCTGGGACAGACGGGCCTCACCCTATCTGGGCACCCTCTGAGATGTCAAGCAGAGCAGACCCCATTGTCCTCACACCAGAGCACCAGCAATGGGACAAGTGGGGCCCTGAGCAAGTGGGATATGTAGGGGGTTATATAACGGCTTGTCCCCACTGCTGAGGGTCACCCCAGAGCAAGCTCTCCTGCTTGCACCAACTTTGCACAGAGCTCAGAGGTGGTGGAGAAAACAGAAAAGAGCAGACTCACGGGCACTCAAGGTGGGACGTGGTCAGGCTGTGGGCACTGTCCACCTCAGGGATAGGTGAGGAGTCACTGGTGGGTATCCACGGCCCCTTCTTACATAGATCTTGGAACTTCCTGGGAATGCCCATTTCTAACATCAGCAATATTCCCAGGCCACTGACTTACCAAGGCAGATCCATTCTGACCTTGACCATGCTGCTTAGCCTAGATTGCTTCTTGATCTAGACACAAACAGGAGACCCTCCCACTATGGGGCTCCCACACATCACCCCTGGCCCTGCAGTCTGCATGCTTGACTGGGATACCAGCAGCCCCTGGGGCTTAGCGTGGCCTTCACAGCACACACCGGACATTGCATTCACCTGCTGAGGTGTGTAAGGTGAATTACAGTCATGTTCACAGGTGGGTCAGGTAAGGCCTCTCTGAGGAGGTGACCATGAAGCTGAGCCCATCAGGCAAGGTGCAGACAGGGCTGGGCATCTTAGGCACAGGGACTAGCTCCTGCCACCTCTCCAACCCCTTCTTCTTTGAATGTCTCAGGGTCTTCTATGCTTTTCGTCTTTTTGGAAAAGGACTCTACAGTATCTCCATGCCTGACGGTCTCCTCTTCAGCCTTCAAAGCCCAGTACATATATCCCATCTCCTCCTCTGATCACCCAAGGCACCTGCTCCTCCCCCTTCCTCAGTATTTATTATGTACTATATTTTGTCTTTAAATATGTTTACCTTCTTAAGAATAGTGATTGTGGTTTGTCATCTCTATATCCCTGGTCCTTAGCCAATGCCTGGCTCACAGTATAGTTGCTCAATAAACATTGTCCCATGGATGATACTAGTAGGCTGGTCAAAGACATATCGGGCCAGGCTGGCTCCTCTTCAGTCACCTTCTGCCAAGTCCCCACCCCTAGCCTCAGCCTCCTCCCTGCAGAACAAGGCAGGGAAATGTTCACGTGCAACAGGGGACACTTTCTTCCACCTGCCTGAACAAAGGCGGGTCTTTAGGGATCTGCTATGGGGAAGGTTCTGCCCTCTCCCATTCTGTGGTTTAATGTGTAACTTGTCACCTTCCCTGAATGTCAATTTCTTTTATTTGCCTGTAACATTTTCACCTTGCCCAGTCTCCTTAGTTACGATGTGCCGTTCCAGCCCACACCAGGTGCCAGGAGCCCAGCCACCTGCACTCCATGGTGGCTGATGGAGGTTTTGGCACCCTTGACCCTAGCTACAGGAACCCAACCTAGACTTCCCAACCCACCCAACTCATCCAGGGCCACCTGCAAACCACGGCCAGCTGCAGGTGAAGCTCTGAAACCTCAGCTCTTCAGGGAGGGCAAGTCCCACCGGGCCAGGGCCTGCCTGGGCCTCCACCACCTTGGACATGGGCGGTGCTCAGAGGTATTTGAGGAATTAAAGGGAGTTGCTGCTCCTTCTGTGGAGGGCCCTGCATTTGGGATCAGTTTATACTTAACTATCAGCTCTCCCTCCCCGTGCCTGCTCCCCCAAGCCCCTGCTTTCCTTCCTTCCTCCTGCAGACACTGAGTGAGCGCCTGACAAGCACCGGCCCCGCAGGCCCTGGTGAAGAAGACTTCCTAGTGTCTCTTGCATGGAGAGGACCTTACAGTGGGGACAAACCAACAGATCGGCAAGGTGACCTCACACAGTGGGGGACACCATAAGGGACATAAGCCGAGGTCCCCACAGAGAGAACAGGAGAGCAGCAGCTTTAGACAGGGCAGCCAGTGGAGGAGCCAGAGAGGAAGGGACAGAACCCCAGAGAAGCAGTGACAGTCTTGGTGACATACGGTTCTTTTCTTTAAAAAGTAAAGGAAAATGACATCAGGTTAACATCTGTTTATTCTGGTGGAGAGTACAAGGGTTTCATTATCTTTTGCACTTTTCTGAATTGAAGGTATTTCTGTATTTAATGTTTTCTGCATAGGTCATGTGCTTTAAAAATTTTATTCAATAATTCATGACTTATAATGAATGAGCCAGAGTGCATGTGAATAATAAGTCACCACCCTGGAGCACCATGTCTCGTCACCTGAATGACTCTGTTCCTATGCTTATGGCCACCCTTGGCTTTCTTCCTTTCTCTTCCTAGAAAACTCTTATTCACCCTTCAAAACCCTTCTTTAAAATCACCTTTCTAGGGAAGGCTTCTTTTACCTCCTCTAAAAGTTAGTTATTCCATAACTGTGGTTGCTCAGAACATTGTCCACACATTGCTAATAAATGCTACATAGTGAATCATAGCGTGTGTGTGTGTGTGTGTGTGTGTGTGTGTGTGTGTGTGTAGATTCCTCCAGGGTATCTCCTAGGTCTTGTTCTTCTCTTTATCCTTGGCTTCTAGCTGAGAGCATGTAGTAGCAGATAGTATATTCTCAGTGATGATTCTGGGGGATGCCTGTTGGATGTAGGAATGAATGTTTAACCTTCGAACAATAAGCTTTCAAAAGAGTCTTAATAGTAGATATTTGTATACAAAGGATGTGCTAATTAAATTAGTTTTATTTATTCATTCACACAAACTCAGCAAGAACTCCATTTGGTGGCTATTAATGTTGGGTGTGATTTACTGTAAGTATGAGACCTGTAAAAAATGTTTCTTTGGAAAGGAAGGCCACCATTCCTCCTGCTCCCCATACCTCTCCCCGTTTGTCTGAATGAGCAAGGCTTCACTTGGGTCCAGGTCTTTTCCTGAGACTTGCAGGCTGGATTGTGTGGTAATTTAATTACCTCTGTATCTGCTGAAGGCAAATACCAAGCAATCTGCGGGGAAAGATTATAGAGTTCCAGGTTATTTATTAAGTAAGCCTCATGTGGCCCTCATGGCAGGGATGTGACCCACCCCACCCCTGTGTCAGTGCCGGGAGGGAAACTCAATCAGAAAAGCTTGCTTCTGCCCATCAGCCAACAGAAGAGAAGGCCCTGGAGAAGTCACTCCAGACAAGAGCCCTGCCCTTGGCCCCAGGCTGCTTCCTGGGGGAAGTCAGGCTGCATCACCTTCAGACCACTTGCTTTCCTTTGCAGGCGAGAGTTACCACCATCCCATCCTGAGCAGGTTGTGGGGGAAGGTGGCTCTGGAGCCAGATGAACTGGGTTCATATCCCAGCTTTGCTTGGCTCCATCAAGGTGGGAATGTTGGGGAACCTCCTGGCACCTCTGTTTGCTCATCCATAAAATTGGGGTTCTCATGGAATCTCCTCTCATTGGATGAGTGAACACACGGAGGAGTGCAGGACAGTGCCTGCCTGGTACCTAAGAGCGCTCTGGTACCAGCAGGGCACCTAAGAAGCTGCAGCCCAGCAGATGTCCAGAGGGGAACGGTCTTCACTGTGGCCATTTCCTGGCTCCTGACTCTCACTGCCTGGGGGCTGCTGTCACTCAACTAGTGGAAATGTAAAGTGGTGTGAAAGTGGGCAGGCTTTATTCTAGCCCAAAGATTAACAACTTTTTGCTTGTTTGTTTTTAGAGGTGGGACTCTAAAAACTATGAGCTATGAAGAGACTGTGTCAGCTTATACCTGAGTCAGAGGGACTAAAAACTATGGCTATGGGGAGATGGTGTCGGCTTATTATACCTGAGTCTGAGGGACTTCCCAAAAGTCTTTTCCAACTTAAATATTAACTGAAATAATCCTCTTCCTCCTCTTCCTTCTCCTCTTCCTCCTCCTCCTCCTCCTCCTCCTCCTCCTCCTCCTCCTCTTCTTCTTCTTTTCCTAGAAGAGGAACTATACCTTCTTAAGTTATTTTTTATGGGGCTGTTACATATACCCACCCAGGTTGATTTCAGGAAGTTCATGTAGACCAGCAGCCATATGAATGGTGTCTCCTGGAATTGTGCAGTGCACAACCTTTTCATCCAGGACCCTATGAACTAATTCTCACTCATCCTCTATTTATCTTTTACCTCACTATTCACCCTCTCACTCTATATTTCCTAACTCATTAACTTTCAGTCATTCACTCAACAAACATTTATAGATCATCTACTAAATGCCAGCAGCTGAAATAGACACTGTTTGGTAGTGGAAATCCTATCAGAAAAATGAGGCAATAAATAAATATCATCAATGTCGGAAAGGAAGAAGTAAAATGATCTCTACTTGTAGAGGACATGATCTTATATGTAGAACCCCTCCAAATGGTTAGAATTAATAAGCATAGTAAAGTCACATCATATAAAATTAACATTAAAAATCAGTTGTCCACATACAAATAAAGATATTGTGTCCAACTACAACTAAAAAAAATTAAAACAAATCAGTTGCATCTTTACACACTGACAACAAATTATCTGAAAGTGAAATTAAGAAGGCAATCCCATTTATTATAGCTTCAAAAAATAAAATATTTAGAAATAAATTTGGCCAAGGAGGTAAAAACTAAAAACTTTAATCTAAAACTGACAAATTATTGATAAGAGAAATTAGAGAAGACACAAATACATGAAAAGATACCAATGTTCATGGATTCAAAGACTATTGTTAAAAATGTATATCTGTACATCCAGTGCAATCTACAGATTCAATACAGATTCTACCAAAAATCCCAATGACATTTTTTAAGGGAATAGAAAAAATACTAAAATTCACGTGAAACCACGAAGAGACCCCAGATAGACAAAGCAAGCTTGGGCACAAAAAACAAAGCTGGAGGCATCACAATTCCTGATTTCAAAATATACTACAAATTACAGTTTCTAATACTTCATGGTCCTGGAATAGAAACAGGCAAATAGACCAATGGAATAGTTTAGAGAATTCTGAAATAAAATCTTGCATATATGGTCAACTGCTATGTTTTACATATTAGGTGTCCCCCAAAAGATCGTGTGTGAGAAAATGTAAGAAATCTAATACGTGAAATGATTGGGTTAGGAGAGCCTTAACCTGATCAGTGTATTAATCCTCCCATAAAATTAACTGGGTGGTAACGGTAGGCAGGTAGGGTATGGCTGGAGGAGGTAGGTCACGGGTGCATGCCTTCGGGATATATATTTTGTCCATGGTGAGGGGACTCTCTGCTTCCTGGTATGAAGTCCTGAGCCACGTTCCTCCACCACACACTTCTGCCATGATGTCCTGCCTCACCTTGAGCTCTGAGGCATGGAGTTAGCCTTATATATGGACTGAGATCTCTGAAACCTTGAGCCCCCAAATAAACTTTCTTCTTCTAATTGCTCTTGTCAGGTCTTTTGATCACAGCGACTAACTGAAACATCAACTTATCTTTGACAAAGATATCAAGAATACACAATGGGAAAAGGACAGTCTCTTCAACAAATGGTGTTGGGAAAAACTGGATATCCACATGCAAAGAAGTGAAATTGAGCCCTTACACATGCACAGAAATCAACTTAAAATGAATCAAAGATGTTATGACCTGGATCTGTAAAACTCTAGAAGATAATGCCAAAGAAAAGCTTGACAAATGTCCTGCATATGACACCAAAAAGACAGACAATAAAAGCAAGATTAGACAAATGGAACATTGTTAAACTACAAATCTACACAGCAAAGACATAATTGTAAGAGTGAAAAAGCAATCTAGAGACAACAAGAAAGTATTTTCCAAACATACACTTGAGAAGGGATTAATATCCCAAATGTACAAGGACTTCCTGCAACTCTACAACAAAAATAAAAGCAACCTGATTAAAAAATGGGCAAAGGATTTGAATACTTTTCTCAAAAGATATACAAATGGCCAACAAATATAGGAAAAGATGTCCAACATTACCAGTCATCAGAGAAACGCACATCACCTCACCTTTGTTAGAACAGCGCTCACTAAAACAAGCAACAGAAAATAACAAAGGTTGATGAGCACCTGGGTAAATGGAACCTCTGTGCAGTATGGATAGCAATGTCAAGTGCTGCAGCCACTATGGAAATCTTATGTCAGATCATCCCAAAATTAAAAACAGAATTCTCATAGGACCTAGCAATCTCCTTTGGGGAAGATATATACCCCCACAGTTATTGTAGTATTTTTTTCACAATAGGCAAGCTATGGAAACAACCTAAATATCCATCAACAGATGAACAGATAAAATGTGGTATGTACCTACAGTAGAATATTATTCAGCCTTTTTTTTTTTAAAGGAAATCCTGCCATATGCAATAACATGAATAAATGATGGGAGTAAATGTTCCATAACATGGAAGACATTATACTAAGTAAAATGAGCCGTTCATTGAAGAACAGATACTGCATTATTCCACTTATATGATGTATCTAAAATAGTCAAATTCAAAGAAACAATAAAATGGTGATTGCCAAGGATTGGAGGGAAGGAAATAGGAAGTTGCTATTCAAAGGATAAAAAGTTTCAGTTATGAAAGATCACTAAGTTCTAGAAATCTGCTGTGCAACATTGTACCTCTAATTAACAATAGTTAATATTGTTACTTGAAACATTTGTCAAGAGGGTAGATATCATGTTGTGTTCTTATCACCATAAAAATAAAAACACAATATCCCTGGGTGGTTGTGTGGAAGTAGTTTGGAAGTGAAAGAGACTGAGGCCAGAGTAGCCAATTAGGAGGCTCTTCCTGTTGTCCAAGTAGGAGTTAACAGGAGCTCAAGATAAAGCAAGGCCAAAGGCTGGGAGGAAGAGAATGAATTCAAGTTTGACCATATCCTAGGGATGAGACTCCGTGGTTAAGGGAAAGAGGAGTGGAGGATGACTTGAGGATTCCATCTGGGTGGACGGGGTGGATGGTGGTGCCTGAAGCAAGAGGGACACAAACAGATCGTGTGCATAGGAGATGGTTTTTAGTGCACTGAGTTTAATGCGATTCCTTGGCTAGCAACTTGGTAACATGCAGATGGAAGACTCAGACAAGAATGTGAAGGTAAGAGCCAAGGTCCAGGGGCTGGGGATGTGGCTCAAGCGGTAGCGCGCTCGCCTGGCATGCGTGTGGCCCCGGTTCGATCCTCAGCACCACATACCAACAAAGATGTTGTGTCCGCCGATAACTAAAAAATAAACATTAAAATTAAAAAAAAAAAAAAAAAAAGAGCCAAGGTCCAGAGAAAGGAAATGGACTGAGGGGAAGGCAGAACCCAACGGGATGCAGTTTTGTTTTGACTGTAGAATGGAGGAGACTTGAAAGCATTTTGGTACATTCAGTGGAAGAAGCCATTGCAGAGGATCGATGACAGGAGCGAGGAGGGGAGGATTGATGGAGCCCGGTCCTGGAGGGCGGCTAGAAGCAGGCCCAGATGGTGCTGTTAGCTGGGGGCAGGCGGAAGAGCAGTAATTAATCTGAGATAGAGGAGCGCTCTGGCTGCCATTAATCTCCCCTCCAAACGGCTCACCACCCCACGGAGGTTGTTTTTTTTTTTTCAAATATGGCAAATCCATGTCCCTAAAAGTCCTGGACAATTTTTACTTTTTAAGATTTGGCTACCTCCATCCATTTCCTTTTACAGGGGGCACAGCATTTCAGCACCCTCTGGAGGAAGCGCTTCTTCCCGGGCATGCGTAGTCTTCTCGGTGGGCTGTCCGCCCCGCCCATCGCCCCACCACCAGGGTACGCATGTGACCCAGCTGAACCAATCAGCACCTTTTCCGGGGCCTTTGGTCTTTGAGCCCCTGACATAGGGACAGGAAGTAGCTGGTTCTCTCCTTCATCCTGGTGCCTGGGCCCCAAAGCGTCCGCCTCCAGACTTTGCTCTCAGTCCCCCCAGAGCCACCCTCGCTCCCTCCATCTTTCCTTCAGTTTTTGTGTGGTACCCGATATCATTTCTGTACGTTTTATTTCCGTTTAAGTTGAACACAGTTTCTGTTGATTTTGACCAAAGTATATGAATGATAACTCAGGACATTTTTAGAGAAATAGACCGTCTACTGACCGAGGCCCCACGGGGATCTTCAACTCTCGCATTTTACAGAGCAGGTTTCTGATCAGGCATCTCTACCCCTGACTGACCAGAAAACAAGACGCAAGGACCTGGGAGAGAAGCTCTGACCACGCCCAGCTCTGGGACTTTTCCTGCTCTTCATCCTTTCCCTTCTGCACCTCCTCGCTTGCTCATTGCCTCCTTTATTCCATCCTAAAGGGAAGACCAGGGGCTCCAACTGCTCCCTACATATTTCACCCAGCACCGAGGAATCAGAAGCCATTGGGTTCCAATGTCCAGAGTAGAAGACACACCTGGCAGAGAGGCCCCGAGCCCCTGATGCAAGCCCCGGATGCCAGCGCCAGCCCTGTGCCCTCCCCCGCACTCCCTTCCAGCTGTGCTCTTAGTGGAAACCCTGTTCTTTTAGTCCAATAATGTCATGAGGCAGTGTCACTCTCTGCCCCCCATTTGGGGTAGGGGCTAGGAGCACAGTCTTTCAAGTCACGCAGAGGTGGGTTCAAATCATGACTCTACCATTTATTTACCCACTGTGCAACTTTGGGCAAGTCACTTGACTTCTCAGACTGCCAGTTTCCTGGACAACGAATTAGAGAAAATAACCCCGGCTCAGCAGGGTAGTTGTAAGAGTAAAATGGGGCAATACAGATCAGGTGCTTCCAGGAGGCCTTGGCACACAAAAGGTGCTCAAGCCCTGATTTCTCTTATCGCTGCTTCTTCATAGCTGGGACAAATTCACCTGCGAAGTCTGCACAGGCTCAAGGCAACATGAGATGTGGCAGGTGGCTCAGGTGAGATGCGTTCCTAGTGGTAGGAAGAGATGAATGCTTAGGACCCCTGTGGGCAAAGAATGGACAGGTAACATGTCACCCTTGAGCTGGACTGTGAAGATTGACTACAGTAGGTGAGGGAGAGGGCAGGCCCCCAGCCAGGACAGTGTGCTTATGGAATGCTTCATTGGCTGCTTGGGCAGCAGGCTGGCTTTTGAGAAATAAGGAGGTGTAAGAAGCTGGGGAGAGAAAACCTGGGTCTGGGAACCTCTGATTTGTTGACAAGGCCATGTGTTAAGTCTCCTGTCATTCTCTGAGCCTCCATTCTGGCGCCTCCCTTTCCTTTAAAGTCGTGTCATCCCCAAAAGGGTTGTAGGCAGGCATCAATCTGCTGGGCCTGGTGAGTTCCTGGCCAGTGGGGCTTCTGGTCAAGATGTTCTGCCTCTACCAGGAAGCAGGCATTTGCTTTGGGGGAAATACCTCCTCTCAGGGTGACCTACCTACTGCCATGTCTGTAGGTGCCCTCTGGAAAGGAGGAGGCCCGCAGTGTCCCCAGCTCAACCTTGCCCTTGTGTTTAAAACCAGGGTGCCCATGATGGCCACCTCCAGTCCCCTGTGTCCCAGCAGGAGATGATTAATGGCTTAGCTGCCATGTTGTCTTTAGGTCTGTCCCCCAGCAGAGAGATTTTCTTTTCAGATAAAGCAAATGCAGGCCCTGCCTGGGCTGTGGTCCCGCCCAGTCCTCCCTCCTGCCTGGCAGGGAGCTCTGAAAGGTAAATGAGTTGATAAGACAGCCGGGACCTGAACGGCTGTATCTTTAGTGGCCCTTGTAAACAGTGTAAAGTCACCTTGATGTGCCAGGACTAATGACGCTAGAGCGGGCCGAACAGAGTCTGGTGGGGCTGAGCCAGGGGAGGGGCCCTCATATGGAGCCGTCAAGGACCCACCTCTGTCTGCCCATGTCTTTTCTGTATGGGGACACAAACTCAAACTCTGTCTCATACCAGCTGCAAGACATCCTGGACTTCCCTGCTTCCACTGTAAAAGAAGGTGTTATGGACTGCATTATATCCCCCACAAGAAGATGAAGAGTTGAAGTCTGAACTCCCAATACTTGTGGGTGTGCCTTTATTTGGAAACAGGGTCTTTGCTGATGATAGAGTAAAAATGAAGTCGTAGCACTGGTGTCCTTATAACAAGGGGAAATTCAGACACAGAGAAAGACACACGGGGCTCATGCAGCATGAAACTGCACCACAAAGAACACCAGAGACGGCCAGCACTCCACCAGAAGCTAGGGAAGAGGCAGGGACAGATGCCCCCTCACCACCCCAGAAGGAACCCACCCTGCTGTCACTTTGATCTTGGACTTGCAGCTTTCAGAACTGTAAGCCAGTATGTTTCTGTTGTTCTAAACTGTACAGTTTGGGGCACTTTATTATGCAGCCCTTGCAACTAATACAGGGTATAATTGTCCTTCCCGTGGAGGATATAATAAGGAAACCCACACAAAGCAACTCCTGCGTAGCGGGTGTGCGTAAGTCATGGGATTTCAAGGCCAGGAGGTTCATCCCGAGATGTAAGGGGCAAGAATTGGGGCAGAGGTAGATAGAGAGCTGCTAGACCACAGGACCAGAAAGGGCTGCCAGATGGTCAGCCTTCTTCTCTTCAAAATAGACACATGGGGTTCAGAGCTTAGGAGGGGGCTGCGTACAGCACGATTCTGTTTATATGAAATATTCAGACAAGGCAAATCCACAGAGAGAACAGTGGTTGCCAGATGCTGGCATATGTTAAAGAGAAGTCAATTTCTCATGTAAAGCCACTCAGGTTGGGGCACTGTGTTAACAGTGGTCCTCACAGACTAACGCATGGGAAGATGGAAGGTGACTTTTTTTTTTTAGTTGTAAACGGATACAACGCCTTTATTTTGTTTATTTATTTTTATGTGGTGCTGGGGATTGAACCCAGTACCTCACACGTGCAAGCCCTCTACCTCTGAGCTACAAACCCAACCTGGAAGGTGACTTTTTAAGGTATACGAGGGCTCTTCCATGGGTGGGGACCATGTTCTGGAATTAGATACATGGGGCAGCCGTTACATAACACCAGGAAGGTACTCCCACCACTTAACTGTGTGTTTTATTTTTTTTTTAATATTTATTTTTTAGGGTTTTTTAGGTGGACACAATATCTTTATTTTACATTTATGTGGTGCCGAGAATTGAACCCAGTGCCTTGCGCATGCTAGGTGAGCGTGCTACCACTTGAGCCACACCCCAGCCCTAACTGTGTGCTTTAAAATGATGAATCTTATGTTGTGAAAATATATTGCACACTCAAAAAAACAGAACACAAGATTTGGGGAGCACTCAAGAAGCCTCAGGAGTTGGAACACCTTTGAAGGAGGTATGGGGAGCTTGTCTCGTGGAGCAAGGGGTAGGTAACCAGGGTTGCAGTGATATGTGGATCATGTGTTTTAAAAGCCATATTCTGGCTTTTAAAAAAAGGGAGGCTCAAGGTGGAATTCTCAGCTATTGTGGGGTCCCAGGAGACTCAGGTGGGCATATTATCTCTGGGTGAAAGGCCTGGGTAGTGGAGGGAGGTGGAGCATATAAGAACCTGGCTTTTTGCTTAGGATCTTCTGGGTTTTCCTGTTCTCTTTACCTGCCTTTGGGCTCACTATTAAAACTTGGAAAGTCCCCCACATAGTCTTTTCTTCCTGACCTCTGGCCTCTGGTCAGGCTTGCAGGCCAGCGCAACCTGTCACCGTCAGCCCCTTACCCTGCCTGTCCTGCTTGTAGCTTTCAGAGAAGAACCAGAGCAAGCTGGAGAGAGGTGGTGAAGGTGGGCAGAGGCCCCTCCAGAATGACCGAAGGGGTGCCCGTGGGGCTGATGTGGATGCCCGCAGCATCTACAGAGGATACTGCCTGTGTCAGGTGCTGTTCTAGTGTTGACTCATTTGTCCTCATGGCAATTTAAGGAGGTCTATCCTTAAAATTCCCAGTTGCAGATGAGAAAAGTGAAGCAGCAAGAATCAAGAATGCCAGGGTTTGACCAGATGCCAACCCTGGGACGGTGCCTTACCCACCAAGTCAGGGTCTCAGCGGTGTGAGTCTGTATGACTGTCCACTCCGAGTGTCTCAGGGATGAGGTGGGGCTCACCCTTGAAGTTGAAGAGACTTAAGATGAGGAAGTGAGGCCACTAAGAGCCTTCTGAAAGCAAAGGCCTGTGGTCCCCAAAGGGATGACTAGCACTTCAGCTGTGATGGGACAGGCACCTGCTGGTCCCCTCCTGGGGAAGTTTAGAGGGGGCCAACTCCAGGGCTTGGTGTAGTCTGGAGAGTCAGGACTGAGATCGTGGGCAGATTCAGAGGATGGGCTGGGGACAAAAAGAGAAACTAAGGTCCCACAGGGGCTTTCCGCAGCAGTGCCGCCAGAAAGCCCTGAACTCAACCCAGGCACCCACAGACTGACAAGGCTCTGGACTAGTGGCTGGAGAAGCCCCCCGAGAGGCCGAGGCCACAGAGAGACCCTCACAGGACTTGTGCCGGAAATCAGTGAGGGGTCAAGTAGGACAGCTGGAGAATTTGAGGAGAAAGCAGATAAAGAAGAGAAGGCTCCATCTGCATCAGAAGAGATCTGCCTCCCCCAAGGAGCCTGATGGCAGGTGTGTGCCAGTGGGTGACCCCAGTCCTCAGCGCCCAAGTCCCTCTCTGGCCTTACCTCTGCAGGTGCATCTGCCTTTCCAGCAGCTCTGTGTGTGGTCAGGCCTGGTTAGAGGGGAGTGCTTGGTGGCCACTGGTCACGCTGACCTGGTACTCAGGAGCACCCTGGTTCTCAGACAGAACTATGGACAGGTGGTGATGGGCCCGTCAGACTCCCTGGGCCTGAAGTCCCACTCCCAGTTCTCCGTCTTCCTCAGAAAACACGTTTCTTGAGAGGCTCTTAGTCCAAAAGTGTGGCTCGAATGGTGGTGTCTTGGGTATCACTCACCCACTCAGTGCACACTTATGAAGGTCTCACCATGCGCCAGGAAGCAAGGTAGCTCCGTGCACAATGGTGGATAAGAAAAGCATGGTCTTTAGCCTAGTGAAGGTTTTGTCCCAGGGGCCAGCTTTGGTGGGAATGTTTGATGTCCTACTATAAAGCAGTCTCCAACAACCTGGGGACCATCATCTTCATGGTTCCTGTCCACCTGAGGAGCATGGGAGAAGATCTAACATAAAGAGGGGGTTCCACTTCATTTTTTTAAATTTCTTTTTTCCCCCACTGAGTTTTTTAAAAAATTAGCACTGGGGAAGTTTTAGGAATTCTAAAGTTCCTGTCCCTTCCACACCAGTAAGGGGCTGGTGTGGGCTCTGTGACCCCTCTTAAAGGGAATCTCAACTGAAATCCTGCTTAACTGAGGAAAATCAATGCAGATGACCCCGTAGGGTTGAACAGCGGGTCAGTCCCCTGACATGATGAGTGCTCCTCTGGTTCTTTCCTCATAACTCTCATCCTCTAAAACTTTGCCCCTGGCTGGCCTGTCCCTAGGAGGCTGTGCCAACTTTGCAGAAACTGGCTTCTGAGAGACCCTTTAGTATCTCAAACATGGGGGCTATTTTCCAAAAGAAGAAACCTTTCCAGAGAGTTTGGTCTCCCAGGAGATCTTTCTGGAAAAAGCAGAGCCCCTAACACCCCCAAGGCCTTTCAACGGCAGATAGTTCTACTAGGAATGCCATCTGGACTTTTCAAAGACCCTGTCCCACCAGGCAGAGGATTCCAGCCTCTGCGTGCCCTCACCTGCACATCCTTCTCACCCTGCAGGAGCCTTCTGCCTGTCCCCCAAGAAGCCCTTCCACACCCACCCCCCTGCCCCAGCTGGGAGAGCTCTGCTCCCTCCCCCTCCTGATCTGGCAGGAGGAGTGGAAACTTTCGTGGAAAGCACTTGATCTGACTGACGAATGCTCCTGAGTCAGAACTTAGACTCGGGCTTTGACTGGGCCAGGGGCTCAGGATCCAGGGAGACCTCTCCTTCTGGGGGTCAGGACCTCCTGCCCTGGCTCCTCCCCTGGGTCTCTGATGGCTGTCACTCACCAACTCCCAGTGACCCCAAGTGAAGGCTGCACCTAGAGAGGTCATCATCTCCCCCACCATACTTGCCCTTCCCTGTTCCTCCCCGCTTGATGATATATGTCCTCCCTGCTTTCCTGTGCCCACCGGATTCCAAGGCATCTGCATGGGGCTCGGTAGGTTTGGGGAGTCCAGAGCGTTTGGCTGTTTTGTTTGAGACCTGGTTATGGTTGTGGGATTTTTTTTTTTTTTTTTTTTTTTTTGTCAGCTGCCTGTTATATCAATCACGGAGTTGAGATCTATTTATAGGTTGGGAGTACTGTGTCCTTAGTCACAAAGAGACACAGACAGGGGACTGTCAGCTGGTGCCGGAGGAGCTGAACAACGAGTCATCAGCCACTGGAAACACCTGAGAGTGACCGTTCCACGGCAGCCCCGTGCCCCACGCCAGCGCTAGCATGTAAGTCACCGAACTTCTCCCTCTGGTCCTGCCCAGACTGCCCTGAACCTCCCTGTCCTTCTCCCTACACAGCCCCCTTCTCTCTCTCTCTCTCTCTCTCTCTCCCTCTCCCTCTCTCTCTCTCTCCCTCTCTCTCTCTCTCTCTCTCTCTCTCTCTCTCTCTCTCTCTCCTCTCTAATGGATAAAAATATCTCCCACGCCTGCTTTTTCATCCTGGTTTTCTGCACACGAAAGCATCCCCTCATGGCCGAGGGAAAACGTCGCCTCCCACAGCCTGTCATGGGAAGGTCAGAGGGTCTCGGGATGGCTCCGTGGGTTACACCAACTCATTCAGAATCAGTAGGTCCCGTTTGTTTGTTTTTATTTGTTTTTGTAGAGGAAAAGTAAGTAAATCAAAAGGGCAAGGCAAAGTTTACACGCGGCTCAGCAGGGCGGTTATGTCTCCCAGCGTGAAAACTTTGATTTGCTGGCAGCTCCAGCATTTGGTGAGCTGGGGAAGGTGACTAGTGAGCTGCGGAAGGTGACAGAGGGGAAAGACCCACTTCCCAGGGACAGGTGCTGATGGAAGGGTCCCACAGATTTGGGCTCACCCTGCAGCTTCCACGGACAGCAAGAGTTGAGACAGCCCCAATGATTAGCTTTTCTATAGCGCCTCAAAGGGAAGTGACTTCTTTTCCCTCCATGGAGCAAGTTTGCTTTGAGAAGTCTGAGATGAGAGCTGAGGAGCTGTCTTGCCTTGCAGGCTTCAGCTGGCTCACTTACTGGAGGCATTTTCTTAATCCTGAAAGGGGAACTTGGGTGGGGGAGGAAGAGTGTCAGAAAGGAAGGAGCCAGGTGTGGAGAGGTGCAGAGGGTATCACTCTACATGTTTCACCAAAGGAGAAACTTAATATTAAGATTCTTGTCAAAGCCGGGCTTGTTTCAGACAATCCAACAGTGTGTGCACATCAGGTGGCTCTGGAGATGCCCCTGCCCCAGTTTAGCCACTGTCCAGCGTGCACAGGGCCTACCTGTCGTGAGCGTCCAGTGGTGGGATGTTAGTTTTCTGGTTAATAGATAGTATTAACCCCAATGCTGCATTGGGGAGATTTGGGGAGGTTTGCTATATAGCAGTTATGCAACAGTAGTCCTAAATTTGAGGAGAAGGATTATGTGATGATATTTAACATATACTTTGCACAACTTTAAAAGTGTATATCATTTTGTCATGGTTGCTATTCACTTGTACAGTGGTTACCAGATGTTATCTTGCAGAAGATGACTTCTTGATTTGTTCCCATAAACAATATCCTAACAAAGAAATGATCTTTCCAACAAATTTAAAGCATTAAACAAAGCAAATAAGTCTAAATTGTTTTGGATTACAAACAAAATAGGTTTTTTTTTAGCGAAAGAGTTGATGAAAGTTAACACAAGCCTGCGCACACATCCAGAGAGGCAATTTGATCTCGTTTTTATTTTGATGGTTATGAAATCTTAAACTTTCCTTTTTTTGGTTCTTTATTTTTCACCTGCATTTTATTTAGAGTTATTAATGTATTTAATCCCTTTGTTTATTATTTTGGAGAGTGGAAAGCAGGTCAGGAAGCAATGAGAAATTAGAAGATGAACTTTATGTGTCCAGGTAGTAAGGACACGTTCATCAGTGGAGAAATCCAGAATGAGTTTGGTGTGTGTGTGTGGGGGGGTGGGGGGTGGGGGGTGTTTTTTTTTTTTGTGTGTGTGTGTGTGTAGGGGTGGTAAATGTCACTATTTAAGACCTATTTTGGAAACTAAAGTCCATGAAATCCAGAAGAAAAAAAGAGAGCTAAGTGAATTATACATGTAGGATTATTAATTCTCCTGTTGCAAGGACTGTTTTGATAGACGCATCCTGCTAAGGTTTTCCCACAACAATGCAGGAGTGGGAGCTGGTGGATGATTGTTAATTAAAGTTCATGTGAATCAAGTGATCAAGACACTTCACTCAAATCAGAGTGGGCCATTGTGTGCAAAGCTGAACTTCCAGGTCTTTAAAGTCTCAGAGGCTCAGAGAAAGTGTGGAACTTTTTGAACCCTTTGGCACAAGAGTAGGTCCTTCCTTCTCCTCAGCATGCACCCTAGGGCCTGGCTGGCCCCAGTGCCTGATTGAGTGCAGTGGGGGAGAGCCGTGCATTCCTGAATGAATCCTGTGCTCTCGTTAGCATTAACACTGTGCAGAGAAGAATATTTGTTGGAACACTTAGGTGAGAAGGGCCCCTCCCCTGGGCGATTAGTGGATGCTTTTGAGGGGCTGAGGGCTTGTTTGGTAGAGTGCTGGGGGCCCTGGCTTTCATCCTCAGGTTCCGGATGTGGCTTAGTTATAGAGATGCAGTTGGGGGGAACTTGGGTGTATTTGCATAAGGCAGCCTCTGATTACTTACTTTCTGCTTCAATAACGATTAATTTTATGTGGTCTGAGCTCCCATCAAACTCATTTTTTTGCAAACTGATTTCTTAAATACAATTGGTCACGGGGCCGTCTGTGACTTCATGTCTGCCGAATCTAACCCATTCCTTCCTTGTCATTGTTTATCTCTGTGGCTGGAAGCGAGTAGTTGCCTGTGAGCACGCCCTATGGTTTGATGCGGCCTCCCGTCCTGGAGCACACAGACATCCAATTCTGACCTCCTCCCAAACTGGGGACGGTGGGGGGGGGGGGCAATGAGCAGGTGCTTTGGAACACAGCTAGCTCAGGTGTAGGACCATCAATCTCCAGGAGGAAGGAATCGCAAATCCCTGGAAAGTGCTTCCCTAATTCAAACGATTTTACATAGCTGAGGTCTCTCCAAATATCCCATAAATAAAAAATGGCAGCTGGCAGGATTTTTAAACCATAGACCATGGTGCACCTCTTCCTATCACTGCACTACTGTATATCTGTCCATCTTTTTCTTATCTCTATTTTTACATTTCATTATCCTCCCCCCTTTTCTCTCCCTCCTCCCTTCCCTCCTCCTTCTCGCCTTTCCTGAAAACACATTTCTATCTGGCACAGAAAATAAACTCAGATTGTGGGTAGTTATGTTAATCTAATTCAATCCTCAGCGGGTTAAGAGTGAAATTCTAATAGTGGAACTGTTGAGGGCTTTTTTGTTAATGGCTTGGGGATTACATTGAGTTAAAGGCTCATTTCCTAATCAAACAGAGAGGGAGAGAGTGACTCCGAATATTTATGAGTCTCCCAGTGAGAGTTTAAACATTCAACTCCAAAAGCTGGGTTTCTGCAGGAGGAAAGAGTTAAAACCCCTCAGGGCTGCTGGGGAAAAAAATTAAACCAGTTAAGCCATCAGCGTTTCCAGGCTGCTGTACAACTTCTGTGCTCTGCAAAGTAGAAGGTAGGGAGGAGCTGGGGGCCAGGGGATCAGTTCACAAGGCCACCTATAGCAGACTGGGGTCCTCTGCTCACGCAGGGCCTGGTGGGGCTGGGCGCTGTTACCTCCTCAAGCCAATCTTCCTCCTCCAGCAGGGAGGTGAGATGTGGAGACAGTGGTATGGCTCAATCACCAGCCCCTGGAGATCCCCCTGCTGCCCGGTGAGGCTAGAGGAATGGAGCTTCCCCTACTTTGGTCCTGCCTCTGACGTGCTGAGTGTTCTTCCCTTTGGAAAGTAACTCACATGTCTTCCCACTCAGCTTCAGTCCCGTGAGGATCTCAAAGCCCATCTGGCTCTCTGTGCCCAGGTGGAGAACTGAGGGCCAACTTGGCCAAGGTGGAGCAATGTCAAGGCCAAGCTGAGGTCAGGAGTCTAAGCCCAGGCAAGCCTTCTGGCCTCCCTCTCCCCTCATTCTCTTGAGTATACTAGAGGAAAGGGGAACGTCAGGGCCATATGGCTGTTAAACAGGCCCTGCCTGGCTCCCCCGGAATGAGATTTCCTTCTTCAGTTTGGAAAGGGAGGGCAGGAGTCCCGGATGCATGGTGATTCAGCAGGCTCCATGGGCACTGGTGCTTTTCTCTACCACCAACCAAGTGAGCAGTGACTGTTCCTTTCACTTGGGCTTTTTTTCTGGCTCCATGAGGTCAGCAGAGGCACCAGGCAGCAGATTTTCTTTCTTTCTAGGATCCTTTGGCTTTTTTGTTTCCCTATCCCTGGGAGCTGTTCTTTCTCTTAGTGCTTCAAACGTGGTGGCCCGTGAGTCTTGTGTTTGCCTTTTCATGTCCCGGTAGCATTTCAACACAGCTACTTCAGCTTTTCTGTGAAGTCGTCTCTCTCTCAGGGTTTTCACAGCCCCTAGCTGACCTCCTCCACATGGCCTTCACCTGCCACCAGGACCCCCACAGGAGCAGGGCTGTGCCTCAGTCTCCCCTGTTAGCGCAGCTCCATGGTGATCAGTCATGCCCCCTGCCCTCACATGTGACTCCTGTGGACGGTATGGAGCTGAGGTTCGGAGCACAGGCTGAGTCCAACAGCCAAGGGTCACATCCACCCTTTCTCAGCTGAGATACCAGAGCTACCAAACCGCTCAAGGTCTGTCTCCCTTTTCCCCTCTGCTAAATGGAGATAACAACAGAATCTGCCTTGTGGGCTGCTGGAAAGCAAATGCCCCAAAGTGCTTAGCCCTGTGCCCAATAAGTGTTGGCACTTTTATTTGCTTGGCACAGTATTCCCTTCTGCACACAGAGGATTGCCCCACTAGACAGCCTCCCACGCCTACCCCTAGGGGTGGTTAAGCTGGGTGCTGAGTCAGCAAAACCCTGCTTCACCCTCCAACCACTAGGGAGGTTCACTGCTAACCACTAGGGCACCAGAGCTCAGGGTGTGTTGGGAAGACCTTGGGGCTTTTCAAACCCCAAGGGAGGGCAAAGGAGGAGCTGGGCCCAGGCAGCATCCCTTCATTGGAGAAGGCCTGACTCTCCACTCTGTGGAAACAGTTTCATCCATCTTTTGGCCTTGGCTCTCATCCCAAGGAGCAGTTTGGTTCTTAGGTCCCACTCAGCTTTAGTCCCGTGAAGACCTCAAAGCCCATCTGGCTCCCTGCACACCTCTCTACCCCCACAGTATCAGAGGGCAGTTTGCACGTTCCCATGGGTAGACCAGGCCCGGCCTGGCTAGAAAGATGGCACATGCATCTACAAGGGGGCAGGTGGCTGCTCTGTCAGCCTCCCTCCTAATGTGACCACTTGACCAAGTACATATCACCTTCAAGAAATGGCCTCTCCTGAGATGCCCTCAGTCCTGATGTCCTCAACACTCCCGTATCTCTGCATGGGGACTCACTGTGCTGCCAGGCAAAAGTCCCTTCTCCTTTTCTTCCTCCATGGGTAGCCATTTGGTTCCTGATTGAAGCAGGGGTCTGGAACCCGAATCACAGTGCCACTCGAACTTAGAAAGTGTTCCGTCTTCTCACTGCCTCCTTTCTGCTCCCCCTCCAAGCAGCTGGAAAGTACTATTCTAAACACTTGGATTGTCACTGTCTCCCTTTTGGCCTCCTTAGTCTTCACCTTTGAAGTCCCCAGTGCCTAGTGCACTGCCTGGCACATAATATATGTTCAACAAATGCGTGCAAAGTGCAGAATCTCTCCTCCCCGGGGGGCACTTCATTCCCTTTGTCCTCTTTATCATGCAGGAATGATTTGAAGCCATGAATGCCCATGTCCTTGGACTCATGGTCCTTGCCCAAGTCCCTTTTATTCCCTGACCCTCCTGCTTCCATGTTCCTCTGTCCATAGAGGGGTGGGGGTGGAGCGGGGGGTGGGGGAGAGATGTGTGTGTGTGTGTGTGCGCGCGCGCGCGTGTGTCTTCTATTCATGTGTGCATGAAATTTCCCAGGAATTTTATCCTGTTCAGTAAAGAAGCTTTGTCTAAGTCGATGTCAGATTTAATTGCTGAACCATTCTCTCCTGCAACTATTTCCCTCCTTTGCCACACTCTCTTCTCTCGCCTTTCTGAGCCTACCTGCTTCCTCTGGCTGTTCAGACTCTGTGGGGCCCCGTGCTCCTCCTCCTACTTTAACCACTCTAGTCCCGGGGGTACACATAAGAGGGAGACCTTCCTCTGAAGCTTTCCAAAGTGTCTGCTTCCATTAGCATGGACAAGGCCTTTGAAAGGTGTCGAATTAGGAACATTTTAGGTACTGGATTCCTCCCAGAACAGTATTTCTTTTTCTGCTCTCCTGTGGAAGATGGAGTGCAAAAACTCAGGCTGTTGAGGGTTAAGTGACGGCAATGAAAAGTCTAATCTCTCCTGGGGCCTGGTGGCTGCCTGAGACAATTGATTAGCTTGGCTTAGTGATCTTTCTAGCAATATTCAGGAGAGAAATTATTGCTGATTAGGCTGTGTGTGTGTGTGTGTGTGTGTATGTCTGTGTGTGTGTGTGTGTGTGTGTGTGTGTGTTTTAGAGTTTCTATCAGTGAAGGGGTAGGATAAGATAGGAGGAAGAAATGTCAGGATAACTTGCTCCTAAGTCAGTCCTCAGGAGGGGACCTGCCACTCTGAGTGTATGTGAGGTTACAGAGCAACAGTGGGTCTTGTGAGCGCCCAAGTCCATGGGGTAGGCAGGTGAAGGAGCACAGGGTCCCTTCTACCTTCTCTTTGCAACTCCTTGGGAATCTATAATTATTTGGGAATTAAGAGCTGAACAAGGGGCTGGGGCTGTGACTCAGTGGTAAAGCGCTTGCCTCGAAAGTGTGAGACACTGGGTTCGATCCTCAGCACCACATGTGTGTTCATCTACAACTAAATAAATATTTTTTTAAAAAAAGAGCAGAACAATGAAGTCAAGTGGAAAGAGACCCAGGTTGAGGGCTGCTTCAGTCGCAAGCTCTGGTGGTCAGAGGCAGCCTGGTGTGCCACTGAAGGAGGCAGGTACCAGGTGTCCAGCCCAGTCCCAACTCCAGGTTCAGCGGTCATGAAGGTACTCATGCTCCTCAAGAGCTCAGTTCCCTCAATAGTTAAATGAGAGATTGCAGGTGATTGGGGGCCTCTGGCTCTAAAAGTTTACATGTTTAGAACTACTTGTTCTGGTGAACCCAATTTATTGTGCTCCTACCATAACTGATGACAACAGGTCAGCCAGCCTTTGTCCCTGTCACCCAAGGCCATAGGCCCAGAAGTGGCTTCTTCTGGGTTTTGTGGCTCTACCATCATTTTCCTTGATCTGTTTTCTGCACTCACCTTTCTCTTCCCTAAGCACAACTGGAGGGTTAGTGGAAAGCTGATCAGGGCTAATCGCTCAAAAACATGAGTCCATAGATCTTCTGCATATATATTTTGGCACTGGGGATTGAATTGAAGGGTGCTTAACCCCTGAGCCACATCCGTAGCCCCCCCCCCTTTTTTTTAAATTTTGAATCAGGGTCTAGCTAAGTTGCTGAGGCTGGCCTTGAACTTGCAATCCTTCTGCCTCAGCTTCCTGAATTGCTGGGATTATAGGCATTTGTCACCACGCCCAGCCATCTCTGATTTTTAAATTTTGTTTTTAATTTGTAGAGACCCTTGTTTTGGACCTTTGTGGTCTTGCTACCCATCCCTCTGCACCTCCACCCCTCTGGAATTTGCATAGGCTTCCACACGTTTGGAGAAGCCCAGGGCACCCAATCCTCCACCTCTGCTGACAGTGTTTTGCAGCATCCAAAGAAAGGAGCCATTTGGGATTTGGGAGGGGAGTTGCCAAACGGGGGACCTCTGTGAGTCCTTGATTTCACTGTAGCTTACTTTCTTTACCTTCCCAAAGGGATTAATCTCTGCTTTGAGTCTCTCATAAGGTTGGTATGAAGTTAAAATAAAAATCATAGAATAAGAGGTCCTTTAAAGATGGAAGTATTACCAGTTTTAGATGAAATTATTTCCCTGTATGGGGAATGCTGTTAAGTTGTAGGGGTAGAAAACATACTCTAGAGTCCTGATCCACCTGATGCCAGCTGCAACCCTGGCCAGATTTCCACCTCTCCATTTCACCCTCAATGTCCTCTTCTACAAATGGGGTGATAAGAACACCCTCTTTCATGGAGTTGCAGGTATTAAAGAGGACCCGTGAACCATCCCCTGGACAGTGCCTACTAGATAATAACTTCTCAGAGCCATTGTTGTGGGAAAGAGAATGACATTTGGCCATTTTGTGATCCTTTTCCAGGACTCTGTGCCAAACAGGTCAACAGGGAAAAAACTTTCAAAGTCCCCACATTTCTCCTGAAGTCCCCTGGACAGCTTGCAAAGATAGCAAAGGGTGCTGCTCTGGAGGTGGTTTAGAGACACCTGGTTGTCCACCATGCCCCGCTTAGGGTGGCTGCCACCCACATCCAGTGACCTTCTGGAGGTGGAAACATGAGCATCTTCCTGTTACCTGTCTGGGTTTTGTTTTGGGGTGATCTGGCCAAGCCTCCTGCCTCACATGGAAATCTGCTGTCCATAGCCTGGCACATATAGCTGCCCATGCGCAGACGTGATGGTGGGAAGTGACTTCAACGAGCTGTCTTGTATGTCCCGCAGTGTTCCAAGTCTCAGCAGTGTTGTTTCTGCATCAGGCCGATTCCTCTTTCCTGTGTGGAGTAGCTAGAGAGGTGGCGTGTTTCCCACAGGTCGGACGGTGCACCTTTGGGGAGTCCTCAGCAAGAAAAGAAGAGAGGGAGTAGGGAAGGGCCATTCCTGATGCCTCTGAGAAGCCAATTTGGGTATTTCAAGGGACTCGTAGAGGTGCTGTCATGCTGTTAGGGGAGAATTCCGAATCCAGACTTGTGACCAGCCTGAGCGTGTGTGCGCACTGTGCACGTTCAGGGTATTGCGGTCAGCCATCCGTGACTCTCTTCTTTCCCGTCTCGGGCAGAGAGTAATCTAGAAGGAACGTGTAATTACTATTTACTCTGGGGCACTCAATTGAGAACACCCTCATGTAATGACTCTTGAGCTAATTCCGCCTTCAGATGGCCATCTGCTGTGGCTCCTTGGGAAGCCAGTGGGGATGAGGCGCCACATGCAGCCCAGGGGGAAGGATCGCGAGATGCATGTTAGTCCTGTGGGCTCAGGCTTTGCTCTTGGGCAACACGCACACACAGGTGGCATCTCTCATATGCAGGATCTTCACTCAGCTCTCTGTCCTTAGTGATAGAAGTTTCAAAGCAGAACCGTCTGTGAAGCTAATGAATAGTCTCTGTGGATCTGTTGGACAGTCAGTGGCATCCTTAAGGAATAGATATCTAGAAGATTTTTAGAGACAGGAGGATACCATTCACATCAAGGTTTAAAACATGCAAAGGAGGCTGTGTGTTGTGTAGGGAGCAAATCTAAGATGTTCCTGAGAATGAGAAAGGCCGACTTCAGAGGGAAAGGTCAGGCGCCTACGAGAGTATTCTCCACCCCATCTGCCAGCTCAGGTTTGGTCTGGCTTCTGCAGGCTCCTCCCTGGCTTTCTCCCTCCACTTATTTTTGGGCTAAGCTTGCCTAATCATTTACGGTGGGGGATGAGGGCAGTGAGAGGGCAAGTGGACGCAATCTCACTACACCCATGAAATCTATTTGCTAAAAATATCAGAAATATTACCTTGAAATCTGACACCATACCAATGTGGCTGGACACTGTTGTGGAGGCTTCCAAACTGTTTACGGAAATAAAACTGATTTTTATATCAGCATATTGAGCAATCAAGTATGTTAGCTTCCAGAAGCCACTGCCTGATGGCCAAGTGCAGTCCATTTTGTGTCTCTCTGCCTCTGCTTCTTGTCTGTAAGAGGGATGGGGGTCAGATGGGTGATCTCCAAGGACTTCCCTGTCCAGCTTTGTGTGTCAGTACCCCTGCGGGGCAGTGATCATCTGCTTCCCCTCCAGAGCTAAGAGTTCTGTGGGCAAACACCGGGAGCCCCATCTCCCAGCACAGTGCCTGGTCAAGATGGGTACCCGAAATACTTTAAAGGTACTGATGAAAAAATGAAACAAGCAGATGCCAACTCCCCAACCCAGTATCAATGTGACTTTTCCTAGACATGCCACCGGCCTGAGTAGTTGTGTCTTTGGTCTCCTCCTTGGTCAGGGGGGAGGTTCTTACCTTTCTGGTGTGACCTGGAAATTCTCTTAGTAATAATATGTAAATGAGCTGTCTAAAAAACGCCCCCTGAAAAACATCACCTCCCTCCCTGCTTTTCTGCATGGCCATGCTCTTGTCTATTTCTGGTTTCCCCCTCTCTATCATACTCTATTAACTTAAAAATATTACATTTGGAGACTTTCTAAATAAAGAGTCCTCAGAGCACAAAGTATCCCTTTTCCATTTTCTGTGTCCCTATGTGCTCCCTTGTAAAAATTTTTATCTTGTTTTTTACTAAGTGGCCTTGATTTTATCATTAACACTGGGACAATTCTTTTTACTGTGTCTTCACTTATTTCTAAAATATTCACCCCTAAGTCCCTAAGTCTACTCCTCTTGGTCTCTGTGCCCCCACCCTCCCCCGTCTATGCCATTTTATAGAACTTACAAAGTGATTCCTTTATATGTGGGACCCTTGATCTCAGGCTTTCCCTAGTCCTCCACCAAATTTCCCAGAAGAATGGTTCTTACAATTGGACTTTCACGGTGCAGGTGGTCTTGGGTCTCTGTCATTTCCATACTAGCCTGGGGACATGCTTTGTTCTCTCTCCCCTAAAACTTCATCTTTTCTTTAACCAGCACTTTTCACATTGGGGAAGAACCACATTATGAATTTAAAGCTTTAAAAAAATTCTTAGGTATCTTTTCTTTTGCTTCATAGTGTGACGGTTTCCACTTTTTCTTCCCTGACAATAACCTCTTCTCACCTCAACTCCACTACCACCTGGGACCTAATCCTGACATTTCCTCAGACAGTTCTCCTCTGTTCCCTTGTGTCGTTGTTCAGGGCTTGCCTGGTTTCTTGACTTTTTCATGTGTCCCACCTCTGCATTGGCTCTTGAGATTGTGGGAGAAGGAAAGAGGCATTTTTTGAGGATCTGTTATGTGCTAGAAACTTTCTGGAGTTTATACAACTTGTCACTGTAATGATTAAGATGTAGGTGCCATGATGATTCCCATTTTATGGAAGGGAAACTGAGGCACTGAGGTTGAGGATCTTGCTTAAGGTCACCCAGGAGGTAAATCATGCCATCTGATGCCACTTTCTACAACATACTCTGGGGCTGTAAAAGGACAACCAGCAAAACAGAAGAATTCCCTTTTGTGTTGTTTACATCTACATTGGACTCATTCCAACATTTTCAGTTTCCCTCTTTTGGTTTTCTTTGAAATGTGTTGAGTGTCCCCCTTGACAGACCCACATGAAAGGGATCCTGAGACTCTAGGTTTTGTTCCCCAAGCCCCACATCCTTGTAAATATTGCCACACGGGTGCTTTGGTTGAGAAGGCCCCTTGTCAGTCAGAGCTCTCCGTGGCTGCTCTTGCAGTCTTGCTTTTCCATAAATCAGTTTTTCAAAGTCTCTGCAGAGGAGCGGGGGACATGTTGCTGGGACGTAGGCCCCATCTGTGGGTTGGACAGGTGGACTTGAAAAGCACCTTGTGGCGGGTACGTTTCCAGGAAGCTGGTTTCGGCCGTCTCCTGCTCGCTGTGCCCCACCTTCCTGCCCTCTGGGGACTTCATACCCTCCTCGGTCAACAGTGTTTCCATTCCCTTTATGTCCATGGTTTGCTTCTCCCCAGCCCGCTCCACATTTCTGGAAACTCAAAACCCGTGGTCCGTCACCTTTCCTGCCACCAATGTCATCCTAACTCCTGGGGATATGTGTGTGGCCTAGTGGGCTGTGTCCACCATATCCCACTGCTGGGCTTCATTATGGATGGAGGGAGGCGGGGTCTTTTGCCAAGACCACAGCCCCCACCTGACTCCTTGCCCACTCTCCCGTGACCTTGATCTGCTCTCCCCCCAACCTTGGCACTTGGGATGCTAATCACATTCCCAAGGAGAGTCAGACTATCTCCCCACCTTGGATGGAGTCCAACATGTGCTCACTGTTTGGGACAAAGTATTTATCCTGTCTGTCTGTGACCTTCTGCAGACACAGGTTCACCAGATTTCTGCGGGTCCTCTGGCTTCCCAGAGGCCTGGCAGCCTTCAGCCTGTCTCCTGCGCAGTGGATGCAGGTGGCTGGGATGCCCATGGACGTTCATAAGTCACTGACGTGATCTCCAGTGTTTAGAGGTGCCCCTTCTCACCAGGCTGAGGTGTCACAGTGGACCCTTAGCTGGAGCAGTGACAGTGGTGAGGCCATTCAGCAGAGAGCCTTTGTCTCCAGCGTCCTCTTTCTTTGCCAACCCTTCCCCCTGCTTTGTCTGATGTTCTTAAGAGTCCCCAGCCCTTGGTGTCTCTTAGTAGAGAGGTTACTGAAGTTCTCCCGGGGGGGGGGAAGTTGGGACATGGCCATGTAACTGTGTGCTGCCAGTGGGGCTGCGGGGGTCCCCAGCTGCAGGGTGGCGGGGTGGTAGGCGAGCTGCAGGAGGTGCTGGCTTGCTCACGGTGGCTGTGGCCCAGACTCTGTTTTTCAGACTGGAGGGACCTGCTGGAGGTGTTCTCCTGACTCTGGGTCCTTCGTGGGTTCAGGAGCTGGAAGCTCCTCCAGATGTATGTCTGGTGATTTTCCACTGATGGGGTTGTAAGTGTCTCTGCCAAGTGGGTTCGAGCATTTCCCTGGCTGCACTGTCACCCTGTTGTTTGGGGAAGGCTCCTGGAGATAGGGAACATGAGTGCCCTTAGGTCAGGTTCCCCAAAGCAGGGCTGAGATGAGGGAGCACTCTCCAGAGGAATCTGGGCAGGGACGATGCCAAGCCAGCCTCGGCCACCTTCAGGAAGGGGATTGGCCAGTACTTCCCCAAATCAATCAGCCATTCATTGGCTGACAGCCGATGGGTGAGGAAGCAACCTCCCAGGCCCTCTGGACCAAAGGGGTCAAGGACAACTCTCAGGATAAGGTGCAGCTATTAGCAGTTGGGGAGGGTAGCATCATGGGATAAAGGATCTGAGCAAAATACCAACGGCAACTGCTGCAGGAAGAGGATGGGAGGGGGAGTACTACCGTGGTCTCATTCACTCCCACTCCACATGGGCCCCTCTAGAATTTGACTCTGAGCTTCTCCTCCTCTCCAGGTTGAGCCCAGGGTAGAGCCAACATACAGGACCAGGACTCTGGGTGTGAAGATTCCAGGCTACCAAGACAGACCCTCTGAGGTCCATACTCAGAGTGTGAGTTGCACCCTTATTATTTTTCTCTCCCAGCATAGGCTCCCCAAAGGCAGAGAAAGAGACTCACTCTCCACCTCATGCCTCTGCTCCGTGGGGAGCTGGAGCAAGAGGGCCTCTTCTTCCACAGAGGAGAACAGCCGTCCCACACCTTTGGATGGAGCCCAGGCTTGACCACTGCCTCCTCACTGGCAGGGCTTTAGGTCTTTGATTTGCTTTCAGCAAAAGGCCTTGGCCAGGGCACGTGGCATTATGTCACCAAGCAGTGCCATTGCAAATGCCCATGAGTCTGAGTGTGCATGGAAAAATATAGGAAGATCAGTTCTCTTCTTTTGGAGTTTGGAATATAGAATTGGTTGGCACAGGGGTGGGTGGAGGGTGGGGTCCCCCTGCTTGCTCTAATTGGTGGCAGCCAGTCCGGCAGCCTCAAAAGAAGGGATAGGGATGTGTATGGAAGGCGAGTACATGAGGAAGGGGCACTTGAGTTGCCAAGGAACCATGTTTGGAGTGGTGGGCAGAGGGCACCTCATCATGGCACTTCCTTTAAGTTGGCAGTATAGTCAAGGAAATGGAGACCCTCAGTGAGTCCACCTGAGGGGACTGCAGATCCAGGAAATGGTTAAGGTGAGTTTCAAACTCAAACCTGGTTGTCTCTATAGCTATGTTGTCTAACCAGTAAGCCAATAGGACTTGGACACCAAATTCTGGGAATGCAGTGGGGATTGGGATTGGGTCCATGTGGATTTACTGGTTTGGTGACTTCAGATTGTCTGGCTCATCCCAGTTCCCAGGGACTTGAAGTTTCTCCCTACATGGACTCCTCTGCTCCATTCAACCCGCTCTTCTCTCTCTTCTACCTGCACACCCAGTCGAAATGCCACTCACAAGAATGTCCCCACCCTCCACCTGTGCTCTGTACTGGCACTGCCAAAACTAAAGTGCAGATTCAAGATACAGTGATGACCACATGTCCACAGACTGGACTTGGCTAAATCTGAGTTTGAGTTCCATTTCTGCTGTGTATTAGTCTGATGGTCCCCATAAGTGAATCTGCCTCTGTGCGTTTCAGTTTTCTCATCTGTGTAAGGGGATAATAAAATCCAATCTCGTGGGGGTTGTTCTGAGGATTAAAAGAGATGAGTCCATCTCTGAGTAGCCTCAAAGCTCTGCTCTTTTTGTGTCGGTGTGGTTCAAGTTCACGGACAGTGAATACCATGTGTTCTGTGGACATAAAAGCACTGGAGTGGGGGAGCTGGTGGTAACAATGGTAGTCTAATCAAAAACCTTGCCAACTCTGGATTTGACTTAGACGTGGAGAGAGGGTAGGGACTAGCTTGGAGGACATTGGTGCTGCACGTGTCCCCATTCCTCTTCTACCCTCAGGATCTAATCACACTTTCGAAGGCTACGCAGCTTTCTTCTCTGGTTGGGCGACACACAAAGCAGGCAGAAGCCACCCTTCCTGCCAGCTGTTCTTTCCAGTGCCTGGCATGTTCATATCCCTGGGCACAGGGAGGGCTTCAGGGTGCACAGGCCACCATCTGCTGGAGCGGCCACGCCTGGGCTCAGCAACAGCCCTGCCTGCAGGAGCCCAGCCCCAGCTTTCAGCAGCTGTCTGGGTGGGTGACCTAGCAGCTGTGCCATCATCCCCTTAGGGGCCTGTGTTTTTGTCTCTCTCAGGCCCTCCTGGCTGCCAGGCAAAGGGCCCACTGTCCTTCACCACCAGCAAGCATCTCACATTGCCCAGCCTGTGCCAGTGTTGGCATAGTCTTCTCAGTTGAGAGGCCCAGTGTCTCTGGCCTCTGTAGCTGCTCACGTGCCCCACTTGGGGACTGGACCCCAAGTGGGGTGAGGTGAACTCTTAGCCTTTACTTCCTGGGGCTTTGCCAGCTTTTCCATTTCTCTCTGACAGATCTGGAGACTTTTCAAAAGGTGTCTATGCTCACACGAGTCAAAGGGAAAAATTGAATGGATGTCTCAGAAAACAGAGGTACTTGTTAAGTTGAACCAGAAGATTATTAATGCTAACTGTGGGAGTGAGTTCTAACCTGACTCCAGCTCATGATGATGAAGGTGGTGGTGATGATGGTGATAATGATGGTGGTTATGATGATGGTGATGATGATGGTGGTTATGATGATGGTGATGATGATGATGGTTGTGATTATGGTGATGATAATAATGATATGATGATGGTGATGATGATGATGAAGGTGGTGGTGATGATGGTCATGGTGGTGATGGTGGTGATGGTGGTGATGATGGTGTTGATGGTTTTGATGATGGTGATGTGATGATGATGATAATATGATGGTGGTAAGATGATGGTAGTGATGATGATGATGGTGGTGGTGGTGGTGGTGATGATGGTGGTGGTGATTGTGGTGGTGGTGGTGATGATAGTGATGATGATAATGGTGGTGATAGAGGCAGTCCACTATTGACTCACACTATGAACCCAACTCTGTGCTTGGTGTGCTACTCCTATTGTCCCTTCTTATGCTCAGTAACTCAAGGAAGTAGGTGCTAGAATCCCCCCTCCCGTTTTTCAAATAACAAAGATGGGCCCCACAGGAGTTCCTTGACTAGCCTAAGGACATATGGCTGCTGAATGTCAGTTCTGGAATTTGACCAAGTCATACTCCAAGCTTTGGGCCACTCTTGCATGGAGTCCTCCAACACTGTGGAATGCTCTGTGAAATTAGGGAATGTCAGGGTTGCTGAGGAGTGCCTCCCATTTTATAGGTGGAAAAACTGAGGCTGGTGGTCAGAACACCCTCAGTGCTGTGCTCATGCCAAGGCAGGCACTCTGAGAGGGTCCTTCCCTGCCAGGGTAAGCTGCAGGGTTGATGGGGCATGGGGCATATATGTTCCACATGTGGATAGAGGAATTCACTCATATGTTTTAGATACCTCAAGTGTAGCCAGGTAGAGGAGAGACAGGAAACAGCTAGAGTTGGCTCAGGACTGGGCACCACACAGAACACTTAAGTCCCCAAGTCAGCTTCCAGGACCACCACCTTCTGTCCCATTCCTCCCAAATCCCCCAACCCAGCACGTACACAGCAGGCAGCTTGCTCATGTGCATGTGTGCCCTCGTGCCTGCAGGCCATAAGTGCCCCTGAGGGGCTCCCCAGTCTCCAGGGCTCCAGGCTAGATGTGCTGAAACTCCACTTGTTCGAATGAGGGCAGGCTGGGTCACAACCTAGTGTCGTGGCCTATGGACCCCTTTATGACTCAGCCCAGCTCCCCACTTCTGAAAGAAGCCCTCCATTACCCCATCTTGCTTAAGTCCTCTCTCCTACTCTGGTCCACTAATGTGCTCTGTGCCCTTCCACAGTCACACTGAATCACAGTCACACATGGCTGTGACTGTCTCCAGGACTGAAATCTGTTGAGCCAGGCTGTGTTACAAATATTCCAAAGAATGCCCAAAAGATTGAGTGTATGTGCGTGTGTGTGAGTGTGTGTGTGTGTGTGTGTGTGTGTTCCTTGGTGCACACACAAGTTGCTGTGAAGAGGAGTCCAGTCAGACAGGGAGCAAGGACTGAAGTGCTGGACTGCGCTCTCCGTAGGAGCTGTGGGTAGGTGAGATGAGGGCTGTGGCTCATCAGCCAACATTTGATGGCATTTAGGAAAAAGCAGTCGGGTACCTCTGTGGCCACTCCAGTATCAAATTGAATTTTCATTCTGGAAAGGGGGCCACTTGTCTTCCCAGGGCCCAGGAAACAGTGAGACATAGGTGACTCCCAGACCAAGAGTAAGTAATCAAGTCAATCTCAGGTTTAATTGCCCTTTGACTTCATATCTCCGTCACTGGTCACTGCCACCAGGCAGACCGGTACCAGAGGTCACCTCTGGGTGTCAATGCCCCATCCCTGTCCCTCTGCAGGGAGCTAGGAGGCTTTACACAGCTGGAAACAGCTGTGCAAGGCACACACCACAGCCAGGCACTGACCTGTGCAAACACGAGTAGAATTATAGCCACCCATAAACAAATTAGCATCCTTTAAAAGGTGAAAAGCTCCATAAAATGTCTGGGTTTTGTTTACAGCTTCGAGGTGGGGTGGCCGCGAGTCGGATTAAATCACTGAGATGCTGGCGCTGGCTCGGTTTCTTCCCCTCGCCTCCCCCCACCACCCTTGTGAGCACACACAGGCCGGCGCACACTCACACACCCGCACTGCACACGCAACCCGCCTGCAGTGGCCGCTCAGTCCGTCCTGCCGTTGTTCCTGCCAGCCCGGGTCCCAGCAGG
Organism: Spermophilus citellus; assembly: GCF_964194105.1. Taxonomy (NCBI): domain Eukaryota; kingdom Metazoa; phylum Chordata; class Mammalia; order Rodentia; family Sciuridae; genus Spermophilus; species Spermophilus citellus. The sequence continues at coordinate 201,050,497 of NC_138185.1, forward strand.
TGTTCCCTAATTAGCAATCTCTTCATTTCCAATCAAAGCACAAAGCGGCCCCAAAAGCCTGTCTTTATGAGGGAGCGGAGCAGCGGCTAGGGATGTGCAGGGGGGGATAATTGTCTTCGCCAGTGGCGGCGGTAAGCGGGCTGGCTAATTCATTATTGTAATAACTTTGCTTGTCCTTGGGGAGGTGCGGGTGGGGGAGGGAAGGAGGGGAAGGGGGAAGGGACCGAGTGTGGCTGAGGGTGGGGCCGAGGGTGGGGGACAGGAGAGCAAATGAAGGAGGCACTGCCCACTCCCCTTCTCTGCTCCCAGCCCACTCCCCACAGCAGGCGGGCAAGTGACAGGGCCTCACTGCAGCCGCCACAGGGGGGCGGGCTGTCCAGACTTTCCCTGCGCCTGAAGGGCCCCGGGTTCCAGGTGAGACCCTGGCTCCAGGACCAGGCACAGCTGCCTTCTGAGGCTGCAGGGCTGCCTCCTGGAGTCTGAGGGTCAGGTTTGCGTGGCCGGGTCCTGAAGCCAGGCCTGTGGCTTCGCAAGGGCTGGAGTGTCATGAACTCTCAGACCTTCTTCATCCCACTCCCACGGTGACAGTAGGAACACCCCAAAGAGCTGCCTGGAGTTATAACTGTTGTCAGCAGAACAATGTGAGTGACAACCCAAGGACCCCTGTGACCCAAAGCAGCAACTCCAAAGTGGCTCTGAGTGTCCTTAAAAAGGGGACGTGGTGGCTCTGGCCTGGACTGCCCCTTGCTCTGTTCTGGTATATTTGCCTGGAGTCACTTGTCCCACAGAGAGCAGGACAGAGAGGAACCCTGGCCGCTGGAACACAGGTAGACTGAGTCCCAGAGGCCAGGTTGTCTGGGGGATTGCAGTAGCCCTGTGCTCACCAGGGACTCCAGCCAGCCACAGGGATAGAGTGTCCCTGGGGGAGAAAGCATGGCAAAGGCACAGGGCAAGTCCCAAGACCGCCACAGAAGAAGGCCATGCTCAGGATCATAGGAGAGCCTGGGAGGGGAGGGCCGTCTTCATCTGTTGTACCCCAAATCAGGAGCAACAGCAGCCCCTGCTAGAGAGCCTGGGACTGACTCGCCCTGCCCTGAAGACGGGGCATGAGGGTGCACCCGGGTCCTTGCTCACACTGGAACCTCGGGGTTGGGGGCGGCCTGGGCCAGAACGGTGACCAGAGGAAAAGCGAGCCCTCCAGTGCCCCCTCCAAAGCTGCCATCCAAGTCCTCATCATGGGGTACTTGCCAGAGGACACTGGAAATGGATTCCAGCAGCCCTTGCTAAAGCCTTCCCTGGTTCTGAATGTTGCCCTGGCCTCCCGGTGTGGTGGTGGCCATCCAGCACTCCAGACGGCTGAAGTCCTGAGTCCAACCCTAGCTCCATCTGTGAATCGCCACTTAGCATCTCAGTTTCCTTATCTGTCACATGGATATGACAACAGCCCGTGCCTCGCATGAGTTAATATAGGTGACATGCACAGTACAGCCACCACGGTGTTAGCCTCTGTGCTTCACCATGCAAGTGGAGGCCAGGTGTGGCAAAGTGCTAGGGCACTCGCCTCCCATGCAGAGGGCCTGGGCTCTATGCCCAGTGCGCGCCCCACCAAAGATACTGGGGGAGGGGAGCAGGGTGGGTGTCAGAGCTTCCCACTTCCCCTCAACTGTGGCGTGGCATGGGGAAGCTGGCTGGAGGATGACACTGGGAGATGGGACTGTGTGCAGCAGGCCCTCCTTCAATCCAGCACCTTGGGCATCTCCAATCACCCCAGCAGCTGTGACCTGGCGGCCGAGGCTCAGCCCAGGTCTACCTCAGCCCTGGTCTACCTCAGCCCTGCCTCTTTCTCTCTGGCTTGGGTGGAGACGACCTGTAGCTGGGGCCTGGTCCCTGCCTCTGTTCAGGAGAAAAAGGCATATCCCTGGCTTTGCTGGCCAGGAGTCCCCTGGCCCTGGGCTTGGTCTGACCTGTAGGACAGTGTGGGAGGCTGGGTGCCACACCCTCTCAATGGTCATTTCCTCAGGGTGCTGTGGCTTTGCTGTTTGGCTCTCACCCTAGTGTGAGGTCAGGAAAGCCAAAGTCAGCTCCCCTCCAACCCCAGCCACCACTCACAGACCCCTTTATAGCTGCTTTTCAGTTTCTCCATCTGTAAAATAGGGGCCTAGGGGGGGAATAAATAGAATACTACACAAAGAAATAGCAGTGTGGTAGGGGCGGCTCTGTGGGGTGGGGAAGGCCCCTCTGAGGAGGTGTTAGGGTTAGGTCTGTGGTGTCCTCCCAACCTCACGTGTGGCAGTGAAAGGATTGGATTATGAGAGCCTTAACCTACTCAATGCATTGACCCACTGGTACGGATTAATTGGGAGGTAACTGTGGGCAGGTAGGGTGTGACCGGAGGAGCTGGTCACTGGGCTGTGCCTTGGGGTGTATATTTTGTCCCTGGCTATGGAGAGCGCTCTCTCTCCTTTCTCTCTCTCTCTCTCTCTCTCTCTCTCTCTCTCTCTCTCTCTCTCTCTCTCTCTGGCTTCCTGTGGCTCTGTCTTGAGCAGCTTTCCTCTGCCACACCCTTCTGCCATGATGTTCTGCCCTACCTTGGACCCAGAGGTATGGAGTGGCTATCTCTGACTGAGACCTCTGAAATCATGAGCTCCCAGATAAACTTTTCCTCTTCTAATTGTTCTTCTCAGGTCTTTTGGTCACAGTGACAAAAAACCTGACTAAAACAAGCGGTGACATTTAAGCTGTAGCTGAGGGACAATGAGAGAACCAAGTCTGGTTCTGCATGGGCAAGATCAGCGCTGACCAGGAAAACAGAACAGCCACATGGGGTTAGGTGTCTGCTTCCCAATTTCCTATTTATTGTTTAAAAAGTCAAAAGAAATAGGTGAAATTAACCTTAATAATATTTTCTATTTAGCCCAATATATTAAAATATGATTATTTCACATCTAGTCAACATAAAAAAATTATTAAAATACATTCTACAAGCTTTTCCCTGAACTAAGTCTTTTGGATCTGATGTGAATTTTACACTTAGATTACTTCTCGATTTGGACGAACCTCATCCCAAGAGCCTCATGTAGCTAGCAGCTAACCACATTTGATGCCTAGAGGTGAAAGGAACAAACTCTGGAGCCACTTACTAGCTATGTGACATTGGCAAAGTGGCCGTGAACCTCTCTATGCCTCAGTTTCTCCATCTGTAAAATAGGGGCCTAAGAAAAGTTACCCCCTGGAGTTATTTTGAGAAGTAAATAAGCTCACAAGTTTCAAGCAGTGTCTGATTTAAAAGTGCTGTTTAAATGTTAGCTATTAATAAGTACAAATTTTTTTTAAAAAATGAAAACAATGTATCTTTGGAGGAAACACAGTGAACAGCAAAGGCGGGAGGGGCTGGGGTGCAGGGACCCAGGACACCAGGGGGCGTGTCCTGATCAGGTCCAGCCTTGAACAGCTTGAGTTGCTCTCCAGCTCCTTGGACGGAGCCTGAGAACCAGAGAGAAAAACTTGAGGCTGAGACTTTGCCTGACACCTGTTCCCATCTCAAAGGAGGGGTGTGAGCTGAGGTGGGGGGCTGTGCACCCCCAGTCTTGCCCATCCTGCTCTGACTCCAAAACTGTTGCAAGCCTCCTGCTCACAGCTGCCTGGGAAGCACGGGGCCTCAGCTGGAGGGGGAATATTAATGATTCAATTTTCAACCGGGTTCCACTCCAGGGCCTCGCTTGCAACATGCATTTTTAATCATAACAAAACAGAATGACAAAGGGAGTCATTTGCAGCCAGGCAGCCCCTGCTGGCCAGCCCTTCCAAAGGGTTTGGCTGGGGGAGGGGTGGCTGGCAACACGCCACTCCCCCTTCTGGAGCAGACAGCATTCCCAACTTCAGGAGCCTGCGGCTGTAGGCCCGGTGGCCTTGTGACTGCAAACCGTCATCTTTGGGTCCTTTCTCCTTTCCAAAAGGGGCAGATTGAGGAGAACCAGAAACCCTTGGGTGCCACCATCTAGGACTGGCAGAAGCTGGGGAGTAGGGATTTGACCATCCCTTGGGTTCCAGCTGGTCTGCAGCAGGGGCCCTGCAGATGGAGGCAGGGAGTTCACACAGAAATCTACCAGCCTGTCCTCCGGCCTTGAGGACACACCTCAACAGGGGCCTTCTGGGCTGATTTGGTCTTGGTGGTGCCTGTGAGAGGTTTACTCCTTGCTCATGGGGTGGCACCTGGGCTCCCTATGGGTTCACCTCCCACCTGTGGGTCCTGGCCATCTTGTTTGGCAACTCGCTCTGCAGTGAGTCAACTGGAATGTTCTCCTTCACTCTTCCTGATGCCCTCGAGGGCCCAGCTTGAATCCCCCCTTACCAGGCTCCCTGTCTCCTTTCTGCCTGTATTGCCCCTTGTCTGCCCCACTCCCTCAGCACTCTGCTCTTGGGCACACCTCTGCCATCCCTCAGTCTTGAGCACCCAGCACTGTGCCTGGTTGGCTTGGTCTAGCGGGGATGGCAGGCAGCACACCCAGAAACCAGTTCCTGAGCCATTATACTTTACATGCATCATATTCCTTTAACTAACATTTATGAAGGACCTACTGTGTGCTGAACACTGGGTACTGCAGTGGCAAAGAAGACAGACAGACACGGTCTCTACTTTCATGACATGTTGAGTTAGGCAAAGAAGATTAAACAAACTGATTAAAGTCCCCGATGCTGTTTGTATCCTCCCTTATGCCTTGTACACATTGGGTGTTTAATAAATGCTTGCTGGTGAGTGGGTTCTCAGCTGGCTATTCTCTGACCGTGTCACTCTCCTCCTTCTTGTTTTGCATTTGTGAGGCTGATTCCAAGGCTGGACCCTTACCTGTTTCCTGTCCTGATTGGGCTATCTCTGATCTCAGGTGTCATCAATTAATAAGAGTAATAACCAGCATTTATTAAGTGCATGTTAAATGTCAGGTGCCAAGCACTTGCTGACACAAGTAGTATAATCTTATCTAATCTTCACAACCACCCCATGGGATAGGGATTATTATTTGACCTATTTTACCAAAGAGGAAAATGAGGCACAGAGGTGTGAACCGAGTTGCAAACCCAGGAAGTCTGGCCTCGGAGTCCGGGTTGTAACCCCACTGTGTCGTCCTGGCGTGTGGACAGCAGGTCAGAAACACCCTTTCTCACCCGATTCGTAGAAACTTACTGCCTTTTCATGGACAGAGAGCTGTTGCTGAGTTGGTCCAGCTTGCATCCCCGACTCCAGGAATCGAGCATGGCAGCACTGGGGTCCTTGAAGTTCCTCGCCGGTTCCCCTCTCATGTGTCAGCCAGGAAACCAAGGCCCAGGAATGGGGAGGGACTGGCCTAAAGGTTCAAGGCCAAACCTTGGCCCAGCGTGGCTCTGGGTGCAGGTGCTTCCACCCCAGAGTGGCACCCACTCCACCCCCTCCCTCAGTCCAGCAGGGACTGGCATGCTCAGGGCACAGGGGTACAGCAGTGAACAAGGCAGGCCAAAGTCCCTGCCCAGATGTACCTTACATTCATGGGGGGGGACATGGAACGGCAGACAGAAAGTGCACAGTAGTCCACGCATTTGGTGAATTAAACAGGTATGTGCTGCGGGAAGTAGGACAGCGGGAACCAGGGGGCCCTCACCTTTCCTCACTGCCCTGAAGGAGGTGAGGGAGAGTCCTGCAAAACTCTGAGCATTCCCAGTAGACGGAACACACAGCAAGTACCAAGGCCAGGCCCCGAGGAAGGAATGGGCCTGGTGTGTTCAGGGCAGAGCAAGGAGGCCAGTAGCCATGGTGGAGTGAATGAAGTGGAGAGAGGAAGGCAGAGGTGGCTTCTAGCTGGGTGGAGGAGTCTGCCTCCTCTAGCTCCCTGCTTGGCTCAGGGCCCATGTGAGGTTTTGTGGAAAGTCTGAAGGTAAGAAGGGCTCAGAGGGGCAGGTGTTCCTACTCTTTCTGGCCCCTGCCTCCTGACCAAGGGATTTCCAGAATAAGACAGCCTACCTGCTCCTATAACCTCCGCTCACCTGTGGTGCGGTGGGCAGACTCCACAGAACTTTCTAGAGAGAGGTCAATGAGGGGGTCAGGTACTTGGTGGCCTGGCTGAAGCTCTACCATGCGGGGTGCTCTAGAGTGGAAATGAGCTTGCTCTTTGTTCTAGTCAAGGACTTCTCAAAACTCCACAACTGTCCTAGGCAGAGGCCTCTGTCAGTCACTGACTTTCCTAGGAACTTATGAGATCCTGGTCATCGTTCCGAGGGGGACTGTGATGAGAGGACACCCTCAGTGAACACTGACTTCTTTGGACCCCCATTCCTGCTCCTCCTGTTGTGGCCTCAGCAGGAGGTCCTTAAGTGATGTAGGGTCTTGTGGGGACACAAGCCACAAGGCTAAGGCTATTTTGCCAGGTTGGGGGTGGGGGGCACTCAGCTTCTGCTGTCTGTGCAAGCTGGTGTTGTGTCCTCCCTCTTCCCTGCAGTCACCTCTCTCTGATTGAAGGGCTGGTTTTATTCCCGAGCTGCCTCAGGGCTCCTCTTTCTGATTGCATTAAAGTCTCCCTAATTCTCCCCTCATTAATGATTGGCATATTTTTACCTCTCACTAAAGGAGCCTCAAGGCGACTCCCTGGGGGCCCTTCTCTCTCCGAATGAAACAATTTCATCCTGCTCCAGAAACGCATTAAAAAGGGTTTGTCAGGATCTTATCACCAGTTAGAGAAAGCTAATCAAATTACTTCTATTTATTAGCAGACCAGCAGTGTGGCATTCCATCAAGCCCTGGTCTCGGCTGCTGCCTGGGTGGGCATGCACTGAGCACCCTGGCACCCTGTCGCGTCTGGAGGTGGGCAATGTGGATGGGCTGGCCCCTGCCCAGCCAGTCTCTCTGCCCCAAGCTGGCACAGGAGAGCTGGGAGGAGCTACGGGTGCACCCAAGCCATGGTTATCTGCTGCTCATCAAAGATGGCTCCTTACAGGCACCTGCCTGTTCTGCTCAGCCAGAGGGCGCAGCTCAGCCCCGGGCTGCCTGTCCTTGGCAGAACTGGATGTGAAACAGCAGAGCATTTAAAAGGAGACATATTCTCCCTCCTTTGGAAGAGAAGGTTATGACTTATTTTGTTTTCCTCTAGGGATTTGTGTTGTTTTTTTTTAATAGAGTGCACCCCCAAATTAGTAATATGTTGTTATATTTCATGTTTTAATAACAAAAGTACCATTTGATTTTTTTGTGTGCTCCACTTCTCTGCATCATCTTGTGCATTATTTTCTCCGCCTCCCTAGTGAGGAGTATCATAAATTTATCACACATTCTTCTAGGACCTTAATGAGTCTTGTAAATAACTGTGTGTGTCCAAGAATGGTACAGTTCTGTTCTGTGCTACTGTGGGAATCAGCATGGGCTCTGGGCTTGTAGATCTGATTGAACTGCCCCAGGCCTCAGTTTCCCCATCTCCAAAGTGGGGATAATAACAGCACCCACTTTTCAGGATTTGTAGTGAGGATGAAATGAGATACCTGAAGCACATAGCAGAGGACTTGGCCTGTGTAAGTGCTCATGAATGCCAGCCATGGTTATTACCATGATCTCTCTCCACTACCACCTGCACCTCCTGGGGGCCCATGTGCATCCCATCCCCATTTTATATGAGGTCAGCTGCAGAAGGATGTGTGGTGCATAGGGTCCCTCAGGATGCAGCTGTGTGGACACGTGTGTGCTCTGCCAGGAGCCCTGGAATTCCCTGCTCACAGGAAGCAGGCTGGGTGGGAGAACAGGCCAGACTTGGCCCAGACTCCCTGAGCAGACCTGGGCTGAGCAGAAGAGCAGCCCCACCCCCGCCAGCCCTCAGCAAGGGACACCCCAGCTGTGCACCGCCTCTGTGGCCCTGGGAATGGTTCAAAAGGCTGTGCTGCGTGCCCCATCACGTCGCACAAAAGGACATATTGATTGGTTTGTAGAAGCATTTCCTGGGGTCCTTTATATCTCTCTCCCTCGTCACCCGTAATGAAGAGGCCGAGGCACAGAGGAGGGAGAGGCCGGCCCACATCCATCCGGGTGGGATTTCTTCATCTTATCAATCAGGACTTTAATTAGACACGTCCGAGAGGGCAGTTCCATCTCGGGGCAGGCGGCAATCTTTATCAAGCATGCCACATCTCTAATTACTGTGTACTGACAGATAACAGTTGGGGGCAGGATGGGGGGCCCAGGAGGCAGGGAAAGGACAGCAGGGCTGGAGAGTGGCCATTTGCCCAAGGAGAGCGTCCTTCCAAGACAGCCTGGACAGGATTGCTGTAACTCTGATGCCTAGGGGCAGGGGATGTGGCCTCAGATAACACCCTTCACAGTGATTGCAGGTTGAGCCATGGTGAATGGCCGGGTCACTAGCTGGACAGATGTAGGGATCCCATGTCCCTGACCACAGCCCATGCTCCCAACACATACATCTTTCTTTTCTTTACATGCGAACTTCATTGTTGCTCAGTATTTGTAGAAAGAGCCAGGAAAACCGAGACTTAAACCTACGGCTTGGCTCCACATTGGGCAGCTTATGTGACTTTAGACAAATGTCCTACCCTCTCTGGGCTCAGCTGCCTTCAGTGTCAGATGGAGCAGTCCCACCTATGGTAGGACTCCCTTGGCTGTGAGTGGAGATGACCTATGCGTAGGAATGTGTCCTCTCCGCCTCCTGCTCCTTGCCCATCAGGGGACAGTTTGTGCATTTGTGACAGAGGAACCATTCAGATGATCAGAGCCTAAGGACAAAGTCTCCCATCTTTCCTGGGTGAGTCGTGAGTTTTCTGCTCAGCAGTATTGACATGCCATCAGGGATGGCGGACCTGGGGGTGACAGGCTCTGAGCAGCAGTTTGGTCAACTCCGTGTCCAGAGAGGTAAGGGAATTACACACTTTCTGCAGTGACTCGAGTTGGGCTGCCTGCTCTCTCTGTGAGTCTAGTTGCTGATTTTCTTGGATCCTGGGGAGCTGAACAGGTGTAGTCTTCCTCCACTTCATGGTTGCATAGAGGACACAAAACACCCAGGTTGGCCCAGCCCTGCTCTCGGGTGCTGCCCAGACACGCTGCCCTGGCCCCCAGTCCAATCCACGTGCTCCCAGCTGTCTGGGATTCTCCCTTGCTCCTCTCCCCCTCCAGGGACTGGGTCTCTTGCCTCTGGGTTCTCCCCTTGCCAACCTGGAGACCTGGTATTCCCCAGAAGAGAGACCTGCGCGGTCCTTGAGGAGCACTTACTGCTGGATCTAGTCACCTGGCTCTCAGCCTGGGTGCCTTGTGTCCTGCTGTCCCCTCCTCGTCCCAGCTACCACATTCAACCACTTTCAACCTCAAAATCCTCTCCCTTTTGGCTTATCCTCCAACAAATAGCTCCTGTCATCTACTCCCTGTGAGTCCCCATCCCTGAGGCTACCTGTTTGGTTCCTGCAACCCTCAGAGCCCTTGATCCCAGGCCTTGGTGGCCAACATTCTCTTGAGACTTGGCTTGAAGGCCACAAGTGCTGGTGGCCTGCAGGGTCTCAGGCAGGCTCCAGCAGGACAGGCCGAGTGCTCCAGGAACCACTGGGCCTATGGAAGCAGCCTTGCCAGGCATGGGCCTCACCTCCTTTCAGAGAAGTTACTATCCCACACCTGTCTCGAGAGCCAGACTCTGGTCCTAGTTCAGGTGGTCACATGGGTATTCTTTAAACTGGACGGCACAGGCTTGGGAGTGTCCCAGAACGTCCCTGACAGGACTTCCCACGAGGAACTTGGACACACTCAGACTCATCTTTCTCCAAGTGGATGTGGAACTCCCATGCTGGAGAGAGGCCAGGGCTGGAGGCCAGGCTCTGGGAGGTCAGAGTTCGCGGGTCCTGGAGGCTGCCCGGTGAGGATGCTAGCCTGCGGTACACTGGACTTGGGCTGATGGGGACCTCTGAGTGGAGCTTCAGAACACCAGGCCACTGGGACACAGTGGTGGCCGTGGTGATGGGGGTGTGCCGAGAAGGAAAGGAGCGGTCCCTCCTAAGAGAGAGCAGGGTGTGGGGACAGATGGAGCCACACACAGGCCCCACTGGAGTAGAGAGGGGCTCTGGGGGTGGCATAATGGGCTTTCACAGGAAGGGGAAGCACCTGGGCCACAGTGTCAGTTGGTCTTTCTGGTGTGAGCCACTTTGTCCCCTCTGTTTAATCTGGACACAAATTGTAGAGGAGGAGACGAGACATTCTGTAGGGAAGAAGGAATGGCAGGGGCTAAGGCCAGTGGTCAGTGGGGAGCTTGGTGAGAGCCCCGAGCAAGCCCGCAAGAAGAGCCTGCAGATCCCCCAGCCAGGGAGATGCCGCTGACCACAGGGGAGGGGACCTCGCCTGACACTTAGCACATACAGACGTCTGCAGTCACGTGAATGCAGGGATCATCCCCACCAGCCCAGATGAGGGGCCTGGGCAAGTGAGAGAGGCCCAGGGAAGGCCGAGGGGTTAAGACCTGGGCTATGGAGCCAAAGAGCTGGGACTTGGACTTTGTCCACTTGAGCCTTGATTTTCCTTATCTATATAATGGGAATTGTGCTGTTCGTGTGGCAGAGTTGCTGGGTGTCCATGGGCATGTTTCCTAATAGAAACTCGATAAGTAATAACCAGCTGATCATTCACTGAGAAAATACTTGTTGGGTGCCTACTGTATATCAGGCATCATGCCAGATCCTGGGTCACAGCAGTCAATTTGACAGCCAAGCTCCTACTCTCAGGCACTTCTGTTCTGGTGGGCAGTGACCAAGGAAGCCCAAAATGTGACCATATAAAGCCCATTAAGCTGCAGTGGAGGATATAAACAGGGAGAGTGAGAGGGTTGTGCAGAAGACGGGAATCTTTGAGACAGGGTGTTCAGGGGAGGCTTCTCAATTTTGGAGTACAGGCTGAAGGGGAGGGCTCTCACCTGCCAATGGCAGTCCAGATGGAAGGATCAGTGAGTGGAGTCTTTGCAGCACTGGAGGAACAGAAATGAGCTGAGCCACGAGAGAGAAGGGCTGTCCCAGAAGGAGCAAGAGCCAGGGAGCAGGCAGGGCCCACAGGGCATGGTAGGTAGGGCTCGGTAGGTTATGCTAAGCACAGTGTGAAGTCATGGGGTGATCTGAAGGAGGGGGCAAGGGCTTGGTGCATGGCTGAAAGCATGATCTCTGGAGTCACACCCCCTGGGTTTGAATCCGGCAAGTGTAATCAACACCCCAAAATGTAGTGTCTTAAAATAATAGCAATTATTTCTTCTGCTTACAAACCTGAAATGTGGGCCAGGCTTGAGGAGGGAGTGGCTGCTGCTTCTTGTGGAAGCTGAGGTGAGTCACCTAGAGCTGGGGTGATGCTCTAAGTGGTTCTGGCTGCTGGCCAGCACTCAGTTCCTCTCCACATGGGCCTCTCCACGTACCTGCTTGAGCTTCCTCACAGCATGGTGGTTGGGTTCCAAGAGCAAGTGTCCCAGGCTGCACAGCTTCTTTTCACTTGGCCTTGGAGATCATCACTTCCACCTGATTCAATTGATTGAGTGATGACAGCCAGCCCCAATTCAAGGGAACTGTAAATCCTTTAGTACTCCTATTTCTTACTGAGAGCCAAAGAGTTTGAAGAGATAGGTTGGGTGAGGGGCAGATCAGGCAAAACTTCGTAGGTCACAGTAAAGAGCTTTCATTTTCCTTTAAATGCAGTGTGAAATCATTTATGGTTTTAAATAGAGGGGTGATGGCCAATGCAGTGACAGACAGCATGAATTCTGAAATTAGACTGCCTGGATTAAAATGAGGCCTGCATGAATTAGCTGTGTGTCTTTGGACTTGTTTCATGACTTCTCTAGGCTCAGTTTCCTTATCTCCAAAATGAGATTAGTAATAGCACCTGCCTCAGAGTTCTATGCTAAGGATGAGATTAATTTAATTCTGATGAAGGACATAACAATTTCTAGCACATATTATGTGCTCAGAATGTTCACCATTGTTATTCAAATTATGCTTTCCTTCACTTATTTGGCTGCAGGGCAGAGGAAGCATTGCAGAATGCCTGGAATAGAATCAAGGAAAACCAATTAACAGAGCCAAGACTTGAATTCAGACCCGCCAGGCTCTCTGCTCACAATTGTTTTATTAGGTACCTGCAGTATGCTGGATGCTGTAACAAATTACCACCAACCAAGTGGCTTGAAACTCAGGGAACTTATTATCTTGCAATTCTGGAGGCTAGAAGTCCAAAATCAAGGTAGATCTCTAGGAAGCGTCTCTTCCCTGTCTCTCTCCTGGCTTCTGGGGGTTGGGGAGCGCCTCCTGTTCCATGGCTCGAGTCTGCATGGCTCCCATCTCTGCCTCTGCCTTCACAGGACTTCTCCCCTGTGTCTGTGTCTCTTGGCTCCAAATTCCCTCATCTTAGAAGGACATCAGGGCCCACTCGAATCCAGCATGGCCTCATCTTAGCTTGCACATCTGCAAAGATCTGTTTCTAAATAAGGTCATGTTCACAGAGCGGACGTGAATTTGGGGAATACACTATTCAACCCCGTCCTGGTCATGGCTGTGTCAGGACTGAAAGAGATGAACTAGCTCAAGGTGGGGGTAATCTGCTGCCCCGTACCACCCCCAGGGGAGCTGCTCTGTGTCCTAAGCAGGGGATAGTGACAGCGCTAACCAGCCAAGTCACCCAGAACTCAGCCTCCTCTAAACACCTAAAGGACAGACCCAGAAGTGACCGCTGCTCAGGGGTGCCCTTCCCTGGCTCTCCCAAGGCAAGACCCTTGGCTTCCTGGATTGAAAGCAGGAGGCAGGGGCTGGGGATGTGGCTGAAGCGGTAGCGCGCTCACCTGGCGTGCGTGTGGCCCGGGTTCGATCCTCAGCACCACATACCAACAAAGATGTTGTGTCCGCCAAAAACTAAAAAATAAATATTAAAAAAAAAAACTCTGTCTCTCTCTCTTAAAAAAAAAAAAGGCAAGCAGGAGGCAGAGAGGACCAGGGGACCAGGGTCAGCACAGAGCTACTATCTGCAGGAAGCCTGGAGCTCTGCCCTGGTGGAGCCGACAGGGGATGCCCGCCACCATGCCCCTCTTCCCAGTTCCCAGCCGCCAGCTCCTCTTAGGTACCTAGGCTCTGCACAGCACCCCCACTGGGCCCTGCCTTGGGTCTGTTCTCCTGGCGGCCAGGCCACAGACACCTGCCCTGGCGACTCCCTAGACGGCCCCCAGCCAGGCTGCACGGAAGCCCTTCAAGGTCTAAGGAGTATGCCCAGGATCAACCAGGATCCCATAATTGGACTGTTGTTCTTTCATTTTGCCACGTTGCAGCGTGCGGATTATAGACACCACATGGTATAGATTTCCTGTCAGAGCTCATGAATCAAACCCCACTGTCTTATTTACTGTGGGCCAGCGGCTGTGAATAGCATCATCCAACACGCGCTCACGTGCGCGTGTGAACACTGCCCGCACAGCGGGGCCAAGCCTGGCTCCCAGACGCCTCTGCTGGGTGCAGCAGGCAGAGGGGCTCCCGGGTGCTGTCCCTCCTGCCCTGGCTTCTGGGGAACAAGCAAGGGGGCTGGGCACCCAGGCAGCTGCTTAACCCTGGGGAAGATTACTCCAGTCAGACTTTATCTTTCCTCATCTGGCTTAGGACTACCTTCTGGGGGCCTCTGGAAGTGTCCTGACCTCAGACCAAACTGCTGGTGGTGGATGCTCTGCCTTGGGTAGTGGGAATAGATTAATAGTGTGCATGGGCTTTGGAGGCAGAGATGCCGTTCAATCTTAGCTAGGCCTCTTACTACCATGCCACCTGGGCTAGCTACACACTCCCTGGGTCTTGTTTTTCGTATCTGTGTAATGGGTTCATAGTAATTGTTCATGAATGTGTAAGAGACAGAGATGCACAGAGAGAAAAGTACATAAGTATTCATGTGAGACATTTAGCATAGTCGGCAGGGCCTGATCACTAGCAGTCATTGTAATGGGTGCTAAAGCCACTGCCCATGTGTTAAAGGGGTGGTCCTCAGCTTGGAGCTATTGGGAAGTGCTGCAACCAGAAGAGGTGTGGCAGAGTGGAAGGTCTTCAGGTCACTGGAGATGACATGGAGGGGATTGTGGGACCTGAGTGGCTCTTGAAATGAACAGTTTTGCTCTGCTTCATGCCTCTGCCATGACACGCTGCCTCAGTGCAGGCCCAAAGCGAAGAGTCCAGTTGATCATGGACTGAAAACCCCAAAACTGAGTCAAAATAAACCCTTTCACCTTAGAAAGGGATTTCTCTCTGGGACTTGTTATAGCACCAGAAGCTGACTGTCACGCTCAGCTGGCTCACTTCGTCTGCCCAACAACTATTCCAAGTGGGTGTCACTCCATTCTGCATAAAAAGGACCTGGATCTCTGAGGGGTTGAGTAATTTGTCCAAAGTTGCACAGCGAGTAAGTGACGAAGCCAGAACTCAAAACCAGCTCTGCCTGACCCTAAAGGTCCAAGACATTTCCATTCAGCTCACCTTGAAGTCAAGGATTATGTGCAAAGAGTTCAGGAGCCTCCTCATCACACTGATCCAGCCACTGCCATCTTTCTGGCCCTCTCTTGCCCATGGAGGGGCTGCAGAAATGGCTTTTTATCCTCCTCCTAGCTCAGGACTTGTTAGACTTGAGGGGTTTGGGGAATAGAGTATGCTCATCATTACTGGATGCCACTAGACTGTGGGCTTCCTGCAGGTATGGTCCATGGCTCTCCAACCCACTCCTCTCCCTACCTCTGAGCTGGCCAGGAACTATTTGGATGGATGGATGGATGCGTGGCTGGGTGGCGGGTAGACGGGTGGCTGGCATCTCTTCAGACTGTGTGGGAGGTTTTTTCCTAAATACCTGCCACATTTTCCGTTGAGTCTGTGTCATTGTGTGCCCAGTAATAACAGCCACTTCAAGGAGGCACAAACCAGGGAAAATCATCATGAAGATGCAAATCCCGCTGCTGTGATTCAAGGGCGATGCTGGAACCCAGCACCTTTGCTAGAACCCAAGGAAACATGGACAACTTTCCTCTAGGCTCAGGGCTGGACTCTGTCCTTCTCAAGGTCTGTGTCCATCACAGCCATAAGACATAGATTCCTTTAAGTTCCGTTCTTATGTCTTGAAATTGTTAAGTCAGGAAAAAGGACCAGACTTCAGATTTCCTGGTCTGTTCTCCCTCCTGGTCAGCTACACTAGGCTCAGCCTCGGCTAACTTAAAACCCCTGTAGTTTTGAGAAAGAGGGACCTTTCCCTCCTCAGTCTCAGCTTCCTGATCCATAAAACAGAAATGAGGACCTCAAGGGTGTCGTGGAGCTCGGAATCTTTGATTCCTCTCCCCAAACCCAGAATGGAAGATCATATTTCATTTTTTTTTTTTTCTGTGTCTTAGCAGACACGGAGACTGTATTAAATAAATATAGGGTAGTGGCGCTTTGGGGTGCTACCCGGGGACTGCAGAGGTCTGAGTGTGGAGCGTGTGGAGCGGTGACAGGCCAGTAGGCTCCTTCTGCCTAGGATGCTGGACCTGGTTTCTTCCTGCACACAGGGCACACAGGGCGGGAGTGACATCCTCGGCTGAGTTGGAAGCCACTAACCCCCAGGCCTGTCCCATGAGTCATCCCCCACTTCACACCTCCCCTGAAAGGCTTTCACGGGCTTGTTCTGTACCCAGAGGAAATGCTTCATCCTCAAATGTAATTGTGTCTGAGGAGGTGTCCTCTGTGACCAGGCGGGTCACGGAGCCAACGAGTGAGTCAGCGCATCCGGCAGAGTTAATTAAAGCAGAGGGCTGCGGAGTCCAGAGCGCAGGGCTGCGAAGGTGGGCGGCGACGCCCATGAGGAACCGGCTCCCTCGGTGGCCAGCAGGGGTCACAAAGGGGTGCTGCGAATCTGTGGGGGAAAGAACCAGGGGGGCCAAGGCCGCAGTGGCTCTCCCATTGAGCTCAGTATGGGGACATAACATTGGCTCTTTCTGCTTCCTTTGAATTCTACACATGATATTCACGAATAATCGGAGTTTCCTGGGACTCTTCTGTGCCCAGAGGGCCGGACCACTCTGGGAGGGGGAGAGGTAATTTCCTTAGAATGCACTGACCTTTCTGGAAAGGGGTGTCCTCATGGTAGGTACCCAAGATGTCCTAGAATGGTGCCTGAAACATAGTAGGCACTTAATCAAAAGCCCTGGAATGAATGAATATATTTAGATTTTCTGATTAAGGTTTAGCTGAGCTACTGGTAGCCTGATGGGTGGTGAGGAAAGAATGAAAAAAAGAGGAGGTGTTAAGTAAAAGAGAGAGATGCAGCCACTAGGATGGAAACTCCGCAGAGGCAGGATGCTTTGTCTGTTCTCACTGCTGGCTCCAAGTAGGTGCTCATTAAAAGTTTAACAATGAATCAACAGCCAGGTGTAGTGTGCTGTTCTCGTGAGGGCGCCGAGAACCTGCCAGGCTGAGGCAGGAGGATTGTAAGTTCAAGAACAGATTGGGCAGCTTGGTGAGACCCTATCTCAAAATAAAACATTTTAAAAGTGGGGGGGGGGTCAGTGATAGAGTGCTTACCTAGAAGCATGTCCCTGGGTCCAATTCCTTTACAGAATTGGGGGGGGGGGAGAATGAATCGAGGAGAAAAAGAAGGAAGGAAGAAAGGAGAGAAGTGGACAGACTCAGGAAAAGGTAGGAGGCTTCCCAGCTAGGGAAGTCCTGCACACAGCTGGGTAGTAAGTTCCATGCAACCAGGAAGTATCTAATGAAAGACAGGTGTGTTTGATGCAATGCGAACAGTATGATTCTCTATCTCACTTCTTGTGCCATTTCTCAGGCTTCTGTTCCTGTGGGAGACAGGTGTTCTCTTAGAGATGATGTTGGAGATTTCTCTTCTCCCTTCTCACCCTCAATATACCCACCGATCTGCTCCAACTTCTAAAATATCCACCTCAGAGGAAGTCCCAATGGAGAGCAGTCTCCTGTCCTAGATGGGCATCTGCCCCGAATCTCTGCTCCTTTCCCTCCCTCTATGTGATCCAGAAGGAACCTGTGCCTTCCCCGACAGCATGTCCTTCCTCCGAGCAGCAGGTACTGTGGACAGGACAGGCTTCGTGCTTAGCTCCCTTGGACAGTGGAAGGCACTGTGCTTGACACAGGCGAATTAGAGCATCCCTGCCCTGGCAAAGTCTGCTGACTTCCTAGAGAAACAGGCCATGAGCATATGAGTCCTCACACCCAGGGGGATTGTGATGGGCTGAGGGGTTAGAGAAATGACCTCCTGGGAGATTGTCCAGGAGATTCAGAGTGACTGTCACAGAAGCCCCAACCTCCCAGGATGGTAGAAGCCACTAAGTCCCATGTATCTGTGTCAATGAGGCATTAGGTTGCTCTCCAGTTTTCCAATGTGGCACTTCGTTCCTTTCCAACTAGAGTATCCTAAGCCAAATGGGTTGATAGTCTGTCTCCCTGAACCTGCAGCCCTCACGTGAGCCAGGTACAATGACAGTCATATTGAGGCTTTGTGGGGTGACTGTTGAGTGAGAGACCGGTCTAGGCATGACTCCTCACAGGGCTGATGGCCCACCTGGACACAGCTGGATGGACTAGTGTGACGCTCCCTCTCCCTTTGCCCTGTCCCTCTCCAGGAATCAATGGGCAGTACATCAGTGACATGCAGCTTTGGCAGTGCTGAATGAGGCTGGCAGAGTGGGGCTGGCAGGTGAGGTACAGGGGCCCTGGGTACACCTGCCTGCTGTCTGCCCGGCCTCTGCCAACTGCATACACCTTTGTCATCCTGACTGGGGACCATGGGTGAGTTCAGATAGAGGACAGTGATGCTGAGGCCCCTGGCTTGGGTTTGGTGCCTTTGTGGCCAGTGAGCTGGGCGCCCGTGCATGGCTACCTTTTTGACCCTGATTTTGACCACTGTGTGAACCTGATCCCTGATCCTCATGAACAGGAGCATGTTAACCTGTTAAAGTCAGTTCCCAGGGCAGCTGAAACAGAGTCCCTACCACACATTCCATGGCTTAGAGCATCAGAAGCTGACTCCTTCACAATTCTAGAGGCTAGCCATCCAAGGTCAAGGTGCAGCAGGACCATGCTCCCTCTGAAACCGGGAGAGGGGATACTTCTATCTCTTTTTCTCACATCTGGTGTTCAGTGGCCATCGTTGGAGCCCTGGAAGTTAGGGCTTGCACATATCTTTTTGGGGAACACAATTAAACCTATAACAACCATTGATCCTCTACCTGCTGGGGGAAGGTCAGAAATACTGTCATAGACATTACCATAACTCCCAAGGAGCAAGGTTAAGGGCAAGGGGATAGCTGATGGAAGAACATCAGCCCCAAGAAAGCAAGGATTTTCATCTGTCCTGTTTATTATTGAGTCTCCAGCACCTAAACAGGGTCTGGCACAGAGTAAGTGCTCAATAAGTATTTGTTGAATCAATGAGTAAATTAACATGGGGGTGGAACTTCCAGAAACCAAGTGAGAGCTTAACTGTGTAACCAGGGAATATCCCTCCCTTCTCTGGCTCTTTCCTCCTCTGTAAAGTGGAGCTGTAAATACAATGTCCCCATCACTGGGAACCTATGGAAACCCAGAAACTCAGTAGCTGGCACACTGTAAGTGCTCAATAAATGTTCATTAAATCAGAATATGCCCAGAGGCCTTTGTGTAGTCTGAGTTTTTAGGCAGCTGGCATGATGTCAGCACCCTAGGTGGGCACTTAACTTTTTGGCCCTAACCAGTGGTCTGCTAGGGAGAAAGTGGCAGGCCATCCCTGGGAAGTAGGAGGAACAGGGTAACTAGGGATTATTACAAGGCACCAGTTAAGGGCACAGACCCTGCCACACAGGGTGGGAAGGCGGGTTCAAATCCCAGCTCGGGCCCTGGCTAGTGGTGGGGCTTCTGGCACTCGGAGGCCAGTTTCTCTGACCCTATAATGAGCACAGTGGTAGCATCTGCTTTATGGGTAGTGGTCAGTGTGGAATGACTGGCACATGAGTAACTTGGTGGTACTAGTGTCACTCTTCTAAACCCTCCGCCCGATCGCTCCGTGCTAGATCGCTGGAAAGCCCTGACCTCGAACTCTACCGCAGCCTCGCGGGGTTTCCTTCCCGCAGCGCGCACACCGCCCATGGCTTGTGCCCACCCGCTGTCCCGCGGCGGAGCGCTCCGCAAACTCCGAGATCCAGCGCGCCCTCTGGTGGCGCACGGCCCGGCATCGGTCGCGCGAGGGTCACTCAGTGGGCGCCTCCCGCAGCTCCTTCGCTTGGCGGGCATTCCGAGGCGCCCTGGGTCTTGCCCTTCCTCCTCGGTGGCGTCGGTGAGCAGAACTGCCTCGCTCTGTGCCTCCCTCGCGCACGCGCGGGCCTGTCCGGGAGGGCGCCGAGTGCAGCCGCGCCTGGGAGACTGTGGGCGGAATCCCAGGCGGTTGCCGGGCTTGTCCTCGGGTTTCCAGCCTCCACGTAGGGAGCACCGCTGATCTACCACTTCTTCTCTGGTGTGAGGAAGCAAACAGCAAGGCAGCTAGAAGAATATGACATCTGCCAATTTGCCAGTATTTAGGGTCACCCGTGTGTGACCATTTCCATCCCTAGGTCTGGGGGACTCCCCCGCCCCTGTGCGGTTGTGTGGGCCTGTTTAGCCGTCCAGCCCCATCATTTGTCATCGCCAGCATTTATTGAACTTAGTCTGTGCTGGGTGCTGTTTTAAGTGCTCTGGGTGTACAGTTCACCTTATCCAAACAACAGAAGGACCTACAGCTGCATTCGCACTTAGGACGACACTGAGGCACAGAGAGGGTAAGAACTTGTCCAAGATCACAGAGCAGAGATTTGAATCCTGAGAAGTATAGCCTCAAGCTGATGTCACCGCCT
Source organism: Spermophilus citellus (assembly GCF_964194105.1). Classification (NCBI taxonomy): domain Eukaryota; kingdom Metazoa; phylum Chordata; class Mammalia; order Rodentia; family Sciuridae; genus Spermophilus; species Spermophilus citellus. The sequence continues at coordinate 201,070,350 of NC_138185.1, forward strand.
CACCTCTCACGGCCTCCCCCACTGAATTCTGGGTAGTCACCCCTACTTGCCTGCCCTTGCCGATACATTCTCTGACCTCTCCATCTGCACTGCTTGCTTGGCAAGCTCCACTGGGAGCTACTCCCTGCCCCTCTGTACCCCCAGGTCACCACCCCATGTGCTTGTCATCTGTGTCACTATGCCTCTGCTATTAGGCTGTGGCTATTTGCATTTGTGCTCCCCAGCAGCCAGCACTGTGCTAGGCACACAGCAGGTGCCCCTGGGATGGAGCCAGCCTGAGAGAGCAGCGGCCTTTCCCCGGGGATCCAGCTGAGCTCACGGTTGTGTTTGAAAGGAGCATTTTAGAGATGGAAATGCTGAGGTCACAGGGCTGCGGGATCCAGCTGCACAGAGCAAACCAAGCAGACTGTGAGAGACAAGTGTGACCCACAGAAACTGCAGGCGGCCCCAGGGACGAAGAGCAGCCCTGTTTGTCCAGGGAGTCCTGGGCTTGGGCTGCACAGACCAAGGAGGAGAGAATTTGAAACCTCATTTCATGTATTCTCTAGGGTCTTGCCTTGAAAGATGTCATCCTTGGGATACCTCTTCCTTCCTGGGTCTCCTTTCCAGGTGGCCTTCTTTGCAGTTTGAAGCAGGGACCAGGCAGCCAGAGGCAGTGGAGACCCCAGGAGTCAGAGGAGTTGAGGACAAAAATGGATACAGCTGAGGTCCCTGCCTAGCTACAGGCCACCTGATGGACATCTGTTGGTAGATCAGGACTGCAAAAGGGATGCTCATCAGCAGTGTAGGGGAGCCGCTCTCAGGGCAGCTGGGGCCCAGAGCAAAGTCTATGTCTCCTAGAGGCCCCAGTGCACATTGACGCCCCTTTGTCCCTTTAATGACTACAGCGTTGGCTCCACTCCCCACTCCCCCACCACCATGTTGTTCCCAAGCCATGTTCAAGGCTCAGTGCAGCTCACCTTGCTCCCTGAGCCCGCAGGACTTGCTTCCCTCCCCTTCCTCCGTACTCTGCAGAGGCCCTGCCACTGAGCCCTGTAGCTCCAGTCAACTGTGTCACTTCCAGGCCAGCCTGGTTTTCCCTGCTGTAGTAGGTGCTTCTCCGGGAGAAGGACCAGGGCTTCTGGGCTCCCTTTGTCCCCCCCCCCCAGTGGCCAGCATAATGCTGGATATTATTAAATGCTCAAGGATGGGCAGGTGGTTCCTCCTCAGTTTCCTCCTCTGTGAAATGGGAATAATGGATTCCTTCGAGGCTGTGTCAGAGCGCCCAGCACCCAGCACAAGGTCATTCCAGGTGAGTGCACCATCTTTCCTTCGGGCCCATTCCTGCTGAGCCTCTTCCTGTTCCCACCCGAGAATGATCTGTGGTGAATAGCAATCTCTGGGCTCGGGTGATTGGGGTTCAGAGGTTCAGATGCCTGCTCCTCTGCCGTCTGGTCCCCCCACCTCAGGGAGCAGCTAGAGGGAAGCGCAGGGGCTCACTGGGCACCAGCTGCATAGAGGTGGGTCTCTCTTGTTCCCTGCAATGCCCACTGGAGCTCTGAGGGGCTCAGGGTAGAAGTTCAAGACCAGCCGTCACCCACTTGACCTGCTGGGGCCTCTTACCACCTTCCCCGTTAACAGATGGGGGAATTATGGGTGGAGGGGTCAGAAAGGGGCTTGGGTCAATGTGGCATGGGCCCAGACCTTTTCTGTGTCTTCAAGTAAAGCCTTGGGCCCTCAGTGTGTCCGGGGCTTAGTGAGTGGATATTAACACTCACAGTCATCCTTGGAGGCAGAACCACGCCTCCCCAACTGACAAAGAGCTGCAGAAAGGCTAAATTATAAATATGCTTAAATTATACACCTACCCTGGGGAATCCAGCTTTTGAAAAAACACAGTTTTTGTGTTTGCTTTTTGTGCTGGGGATTGAACCCAGGGGTACTTAACCACTGAGCCACATCCCCAGCCTTTTTAAAATAATTTTACTTAGAGACAGGGTCTCTCTGAGTTGCTAGGACCTCACTAAGTTGCTGAGGCTGGCTTTGAACTTGCAATCCTCCTGCCTCAGCCTCCCAAGCTCTGGGATTACGGGCCTGCACTACCACACCTGGATGAAACCTGTGTTCTTGAGCAGTATGTTGTGCTGTCGCCAGGGTGACATGTAAAAACATAACTCCGCAGCCTGATTTCTTCTAGTTGCAGCTGCCCCTTTGGCCCTGGGCTCACGTCACCCGTGTGATTGGTTCTCACCCCTTAGATCTCCTGCTCTCTGCTCTCTTCTCTAGGCTCACTCTAGTCTCCTCTTACCTTCTACACACCACCCACATTTCAAAGGGAAGAGGAAAGTCCCTTGGGGACTGGGGGACAAGAAGCACATGAATTAATAGTCACGCCCATCCAGCCCCATCGGCTGGGCCACTGGGATGGCTCTGGGCGGCTGCACCTCTGTGGGTTTGGACCTGGGCTTCCTCTCTCTGCAGCTTCATGGCCCCTTGCTGCTCCTGCTCCTATCACGATTTCCATCTGGCTTAAGGAAAGGGCTTTGCGAGATGTTGATGGCCACTATTTCCTGGGGGGATGCCCAAGGAAGCTCTCCGTGGACCCCACCTGCCCTACAATGCAACCCCTGGAGAAGGCTGTCTGGGCTCCTGTTTGGGGTTCCTGCCTAGGGTCCCTGCCTAGCTGCAGGCCACCTGATGGACATCTATTGGTACCTGCCACTCATACCCAGGGCTACCAAAAGTATTCTTCCGAACCCCCACGATGATGGAAGAGAGGAGTCTATCTAATTATTGGGTGCTGGGAAAAGCTAAGAAATGCACAAAAGCACTATCCCAAATGGGATTTGACTTTTTCTTTTTTTTAAGTACAATTAATAATAATAATAAAGTGCAGGTACTTTTTAAAAAAGTACTATTAAAATATCCAGGGCCTTTCTGAGAGCTGTTTCTAAGGAAATAAAATAATTCCAGAGAAGAAAAAGTAATCACAAGCAGGGGCCGTAGCCCAAAGGTGGAGGTGTGGCCGAGCCCCTGGAGGTGCTGTAGGATGGGGGGTTACATGATGCTGAGGAGGAGTATCTCACAACATGGAATTTTAGTATGACAATAAGATAAAACACAAAGCCACAGAGGTTATATGTACAGGAGGGAATGAGTGACACCCAAATAAGTTTGGTATAAGTAAGGTGACCAGGAGAGTAATTTTACTGCTTTCAAATAATATTCCTTGTTTTTAACTAATTTTCCTACTTTAAAATACTCCTGAAATTAAAAAGAAATGAATGAGGCAGGAGTCATGATGGGGTGTGAGGAGACAGATGGGGGCTGGCAGTGTTTGACTTCTTAACCTGGGTGCAGGGTGCACAGTCTGAGTCAACAGGACACCAGGAACTGTGAACCTACTTGTAGATGTGTTGTACTTCAATAAAAAATTGAAATATAGGGCTGGGGTTGCAAAGCCTGTGCTTGGCCTGTGCTCCTTAGCACCACCAAAAAAGAAAAGAAGTGGGAAAAAAAGATTAATAAAAAAGAAATGGTGATCAACTTGTGTGCAATAAGATGAGAAATGAAGCCTGCATGGCCAGTGGCTAGTGGTTTTTCCCCTAAAATGTTCTCCTATTTAAAATTAGTAATTCCGACTGCTTGGGAGGCTGAAGCAGGAGGATCCCAAGTTTGAGGTCAGCCTCAGCAACTTAGTTTGAAACCCTGTTTCAAAATAAAATTAAGCCAGACATGGTGGTGCACACTTATAATCCCAGCAGCTCTGGAGGCTGAGGCAAGAGGATCGTGAGTTCAAAGCCAGCATCAGCAAAAGCAAAGCACTAAGCAACTCAGTGAGACCCTGTCTCTAAATAAAAATACAAAATAAGGCTGTGGATGTGGCTCAGTGGTTAAGTGCCCCTGAGTTTAATCTCCAGTACCCAAAATAAATAAATAAATTGAATTAAATTAAAAGGTCTGGGGCTGCAGCTCAGTGGTAGAGCACTTACCTAGCATGTGTGAGGCCCTGGGTGCCATTACCAGTATAAATAAATAAATAAATACTGGTTTTAAGAGCTATTTTCTTGGACTGGGGATATAGCTCAGTTGGTAGAGAGCTTGCCTCACATACACAAGGCCCTGGGTTCAATCCCCAGCACCACCAGGAAAAAAAAAAAAAGTTGTTTCTTCTGGGTTTTTTGAAACTGAAGATATGAGCTATAGGAAGATTGACTGAAGAACTTAAAATATTTAATGTTTGTGAAAACTTTAGTAGTTCCCAATCTGGAGGTCCCTTCCCCCCCCACCCCCCCCCCCCACCCAGCACTGGTTATTAAACCAGGGACACTTAAGCACTGTGCAACATCCTTGGCACTTTTTTATTTTTATTATTTTGAGACAGTTCTCACTAAGTTGCCCAGGCTGATTCTGCTGGCCTGTGGAACCCTCTTTGAGAACCAATGTCCTAAAATAACCCTCTAAGATCAATAAATGTTCATTGCATCTGGTTATGTTCATTTTTAAATTTTCTTTTGTTGCAGTGCTGGGGATGGAATCCAGGGCCTGGCACACACCAGGCAGGAGCTCTGCCATGGAGCCCCAGCCCCAGCCCTTGTTTATTGCCTTGAAATAGTAAACTTTTAAATAAATGTGAGCCCCCAAAGGTCTCCCAGATGGAGGGCCATTGCTGACGGATACAAGGCATTTTCTTCCTTCTGTAAACTGCAGCTGCTGTTAGGTCTTGATTAGGATCATGTCTATTGGAAGAGGATTTTGGTGCCTAGAATCATCTGGCTCTGTGACCTGTGCAGAATGAGTGGATGTGAACTCACTTATTGACACCTTCCCAAAACTCTGGCCTATGCTGATACAGGGTGAGCATCCCAATCCCAAAATCCAAAATGCTCCAAAAATATAAAACTTTCTAGGCACCAATGGGACACCAGAAGAGGAAAATCCCACACCTGACCTCATGTGGCAGGTCACAGTCAAAATGCAGGCACACTGAAAATATTGTATAAGATTACCTTTAGGCTACGTGTATAAGGTGTTTATGAAGCATAAATGGATTGCATGTTTAAACGGGCCCCAGCCCCAAGGTATTTTATTAGTATATGCAAATATTCCAAAATCCTAAAATACATCTGGTCCAGTGTCAGGTAAGGGAGACTCAACCCGTATTGGTGTTGCCAGATACAAACAGGACATACAGGTAAACTCATTCAAGCATAGGGAAATGAACAAATTAAAACTATTGGCATTATATCTTTAAATATGAATGTACGCCTGTTTAGGGGTGAAAAGGCATTAAACATTTATTGAGCAATTACTCAATACTCTGTGTAGTGCCAGGCACTACCCAGAGAGCTTATATGCTTGTCTCATTTTATCCTCCTAACCTGGGTCATCATTATCCACATTGCCAAAGTTGAGTAACTTACCCAAAGCCCCATGGCTTGTAATAGAGGAGTCAGGATTGTCACCCAGCTCCAGAGCCTGTACTGTGTCACAGACAGAGCCCAAAGGGCACAGTTCACCTCCTCTCAGAGCCCCCTGGGGAAGTACCAGTGGTGGGAGCCCAGAGCTGTCTGCATGGGGAGGCCAGGAGATACATGGGGTTGAGGGAGGGCTTGGTTGAGGAGGTAGGATTTGGAGAAGGCAAGCATATTTGGGAGGAGGAGGAAACAATGTGCAGGAAAAGATCCAGGATGGAATGTAGTGTGACTGATATTCGCCAGGACTCTTGGGAGTCAACAAAATGCAATTCACAGATCAGAAGCCTCAGAAGGTCATATCTCTACTGTTGCTAGAGCAGATTCTATCTTCAGGTATGGCTGGATCCAGGAACCATCAGGACCTTCCCTCTCCTTATTTTCTGACTTTTCCAAAGAGGCATAATAGGAAAAGAAGGAGAAAAGTTTGGAAATAAGGCTCATGTCAGGTTGCCAGGGCCTACTTTCCAATTACCTGAGAATACTGCTGGAGGGTTTGAGGTCCCTGAGAGGGGATATACATGCCAAGGGCTCTCTTCCTCCCTTTCTGGGTGAGTGTGGCAGCTGGTGAGCTTGCTGCTGGCACCCTGCATCCCTGTTGCACTGATATGCTGTTCTCGTCTGGGTCCCGCCTGACGTTGACAATCTGATCTTGTGCAGCACATCTCCACAGTCTCTGGAAAGACTGGCTCTACTCAGTTGCAGACAGAGGAATTGGGAGAGAGTGTTCTAGTCTGTTTCTTGAATACCAGAGACTGCGTAATCCTTAAAAGACAGAAATTTATTTCTTAGGAGTTTGGGAAGTCCAAGGTTGAGGGGCCTATAAATGGCAAGGGCATCTTGTGGCATCATCCCATGGCAGAAGGCAGAGGAGCAAGAGCTCATGACCTGGGAGCCTATTAAAGGTTGCACCTCTCAACATTGTTGCAATGGGGATTAAGTTCCTAACAGATGAACCATAGAGAGGGACAGCAGAAACAACTGACCTTGTCTGTAGGAAGCGGGAAGCCCCGAAGATCAAGTGGGCAAGAGAGAGCCCACCCAGATGTGCAAACTTTTAAACCACTGTGTTCTCAGAACATGATCCAGAGAAAGTCCCCGGCACTGACCCATTAGATTAACGGCTCCTCCCTTTCCAGGGCACAGAGGAGGGGTGTGGGGAGAGGAGGCAGGAGGCCACCTTTCTCTGGTTTCATTTGTTGAGCACCTCCCCAGGTCTACCTCTTGCAGATTGCTTTATCACAGTCTGTATTGTGACGATAATCAACTTAGATGATGAAGACTGTGCTGTGGCTCTGCCACTCTGGTCTCAGATCTGTGGTTACCCCACTACCTTTCTGGGTTGCTTCATACTGTCCAAGGACATGTTTCATATCTCTTCATTTAATCTGCAAGCCCACCACCCTCCCAAGAAGGGACCCAGGAGGGTGGCAGAGGGTGGATTGCCTCTACTCCCATCTCTTCAGCAGATGGAAGGGAGGTACTGCCTGCCTTTGACTAGGAGTTAGCAAGATCCAAGAGAGAATATCCAGGAAGGGCTCTTAAATGTCAGAACATCTTTATGCATACGTCTTAGGCAAGACTTCCTCCTGACCCCTCCTGCAGACGTTGGGAGGAGAGCTCTCTCACATTATTGGTGAATGAGCACAGTTGAGAAGCTGTGTCTCTGTGTTCAGCTCATCCAGACCGTCCTATGCTGAAGACCTCACAACACATCCCGGATGGCATGGTTGTCTAGTGTTGAGGTAGGTGAGGTCAGTGGCTCACATCTTCCTGTCTGGGCTCTTGTCTGATGCCACCCAAGGTGGTTGCATTGAGGGGTGCCTTGAGAGGGGAGGCTGGATAAGAGGGGGTGCTCAAGCTAGTCACACCCCTCTGCACAGCAGTGAGGCAAGGTGAGCTCAGGTGAGAGACTCAATCGCCCTTGTCTCTCTATTGCTTGCCAAAGGTCCTCTGCAGCAGAAAGGGTTAGTGTTTGGATTTTTACATATTGATGACTCTTCTTCCAAGATTAAGAGAGAGAAGAAATACATACACTGTCTGGGTGGGAGACAGGGGAATTGGAAAAATGATATTGGATTTCCACAAAACTCCATGTCTGGATGGCAACGAAGACTCAAAACAGAGCTATGGCATCTCTCATGATGGTCCTGACCAGGAGACCTTATCCTTGACATTATCTGAAACTCCATGGCTCTCCAAGGTGGACCCGCTATTGGGTTTTATGGTCGGGGAGCTCATGGGAAGTGGCAGAAGGTATGACCAGCCATGCTCCAGTCATATCTGGAAAGATACGCTTGACCCTCCATGGTCTGGAGATGGGATGGGTCAGAGAGGAGCACGTGATTAGCACTTGTATGGGTTGTCACCGGGAATAAGATCAGTCACTAGCTAATGACTCAGTTGCACTCTGCTCTAGGGCTGCTGAGCCTTGCCAAGTTTAAGTGCAGTGTAGACACTGGGCACGTGGTAGTGGAGAGCATGGCTGTGAGTCACGCTCCCTGTCCCCACAGCTGAGATCAGAACCTCGACTCGGGAAAAGAGGGGACACCTAGTAGGGTGACCACTTTGTATATATCAGACACACGCAAAGAGTGCCCCAAACCATTTTATAGACCAAGGACACATGAATCGAGAAGTACAGAGTGTCCAGGGTCATGCTGCTAACGTAGGGCGGAAAAAGGTTTTGAATTCAGGTCTGCCAGACTCCGAAGTCAGGTTCTTCTTTGCCAATATCAACATTCCTAGTAACGGCTCTTCATGACTGATTCGAAATCCACATGGACATTGTGACCCTGGTTGAGAACCACCAAGTCACACTACCCTGGATGATGAATGGGCTTGGTACTCATTATAAGTGTGTTGCCAGACACCGAAATGATGTTGCTTCATACTGAGTGACTGGTCAGGGACATTGACCTAAGAAGTAAGGGGTTAGGGCAGGATGGTTGCTGACCTTTACCCAAGGCCTCCTCTAACACGGCCCCAGGGGTGTCCAGAAGGGATGCTGTTCTAGGAATGGGTCTGATAGTTAGTAGTGATTCCTCCTTCCCTATCTCCATCCCTTTTTCCTTCTTTCCTTCCTTTCCCGCCTTCTCTCCCTTCCTATCTTTCTTGCTATTTCTAAAGAACACTGATTTCAGAGATACCATTTAGATTTTCAAAGCACGCTCCAGGGAGACCTGGGAACTCTGTTGAGATGGTTCACGGGCTTCCTGGGGTGGGGAGGAGGATCACCAAGAATAGGATGGCCCTTTCTTCCCAGTGGCTTGAACCAGAACACCACTTTCTTGCTGCTGTAGGTATCCGGTGTCTATGAGCTTCCATGTGAAGAAGGACTATTTTGGCTCTTTCTAAAAGTCTGACAACCGTGGCTTTCAAATGATGCTTTTGCAATCCCATAGGCAAAACCACTTCGGCTTGTGGGGGACTCTCTCCCCTTTGAATCCAAGAGACCTAGAGCTGTTAAGGAACTAAGTCTCTGTAAAGATCCTTCCTCTAGCACATCCTTTGATACTGGGAGCAAGAAGTGACTCTCCTTGCTTGAGTGGCGAGGTGAGTGAGGCTCCCAGGAAGAAAAGAAAATGTGTGTTGGTTGATGCTGGAAGAGACAGGAAAATAAAACCACCTATACGTTCTGGTTGTGGCCTTGGTCATCGGAAAGTGAAGGAACAGGAGGTAATGAGCCCCCGTGTTTTTTTTTTTTTTTTAAAAAGAGAGAGTGAGAGAGAGAGAGAATTTTTAATATTTATTTTTTAGTTCTCGGCAGACACAACATCTTTGTTGGTATGTGGTGCTGAGGATCGAACCCGGGCCGCACGCATGCCAGGCGAGCGCGCTACCGCTCGAGACACATCCCCAGCTCATGCCCCCGTGTTTTATTAGGGAATTTCTTCTTCTTCCTTCAGAGGGGATCCTCATTTCTTGGGTGCACACACAGAAACCCTTGAGGGCATCCAGCTGGCTTCAGAATCGCTGCCCATTTGAATCTGATCCAACTAAGCAAATTGGCCTTAATGGGGAAATTTTGCTTGGCAGTAGATGGTCTTCCTTTTCGTCACCTCCTCCTTCTCTTCCGGCTGCCCTTCACTTGGCCCAAGTCATAGAAAGTTAAAACAGACCCTCTGGCATCGTCCCAGAGAATCCGTTGGTTTCTTCCCCAACATCACATTCTTTCTCACATTGTCTCCCTCTGCTGAGAGCACACCTCATTCCAACTTGAAAGGACTCTCCTGCTCCGAATGGACTTGCTGTGGACGTAGGAGGGGGATGGGTCTGACCCACAGGGCCTCTTACAAGTTGGTTGTGAGTAGGCACGTGTTCCCTCTGTTCTCCATTATGGTTAGCATCTCAATCTAGCCCACAAAAATTCTCTTCCTTAGTCCTAAGATGCTGCATTGGTGTGACATCTGTTGAGGTGATGTGGAGAAACCCACAGACAGTTTTGGGGTGAACTTGACTTGAGTTCTAATTCCAGATTGTCTTGTGGCCTCAAGACACTTTGCCTCAGAACTTCAGTTACCTTATCAGTCCATAAAAGGAGAATGATGGTACCCACCTTGGATGTGAGGCGAGCTTGGTTTACCCCAAGGTGAGACTTTGGGCAAAACAATGCCAAGTGCCTAGCACTGAGCAGATGCTGGGGGGTGCTGGGGGTGCTGGCTTCCTCTTGACCCCGCTGTCTGCAGTCATGAGTCTGAAGACTTGTGAGATAGTTGTATGCTACTCATGAAAAGGGGGTAGAAAATGAAAATGCTGTACTTTAATAATTAACCAAAAAACAGGGAAACCAACCATGTGATTGAAGAAGAAATAGAGCTGGTGTCTTTACTGCTAGTTGATAAAAGGCAGAATTATTCAGTTAGAGAAAGATGGAATAGCTGGGCAAATGATGCACAGGGGATTTCTAGACTCTTTCAGGGGCTTGGGATGGTTATTGCTTATTTATTTGGGGGTGAGTTCTCTTTAAGATGAGCCAGGGAAATGTGAACTCTTGCCCTTTTGTATTTCTCAGAACCACCAACTCAGCTGGAGGGTAGGAAGAGACGGGAGTAAGTGGGCCCAAGGAAGGCAGGGTGTAGCTGCTGCACCTCAAGTACTTGACCCTCGGATTGGATCATTTTTAACAATCGTTCTCCCCGTACACCAAAGCTACGCTAGTAACAATCACACAATGATAAATAATGACCATTATTTTCCTGATCTGTTGATCAATCCCAAACTGAACCATAAATGATTCAAAATGATGAAGAATAAATTTCAATTTTCAAGGTATTCAATTTCAGTAAAATTTGTCATGTATGAACTAATGTTTGAATTTATCAACATTATATCTCACTGTTCCTCCTCTGTTTCACTGATTTCCATTTTAAGTGCAAACAGAATTTCCAAGTGGTAGCTGGGGGTGTAGCTCAGTGATGGAGCACTTGCCTAGCATGCATGAAGCCCTGGATTTGATTCCCCAGCACCACACACACACACACACACACACACACACACACGCACACACACGCACGCACACGCATGCACACACACACATACCTATGCACACACATGATGCACACACACACACACACACACACACGTACACACACACAAAGTAAAAAAATTCCAGGTGATCACATAGAACAGCCAGACTGAAGTAACTCAAGTTATTTGTCTTTAGAATCACTACACTAGCATTGTTTATTTGAGTCTACTGTTTTTTGGGGGGGAGGGGGGAAGAGGGGAAAGTACCAGGGATTGAACTCAGGGGTGTACAACCATTGAGCCACATCCCCCCGCCCTATTTTGTATTTTATTTAGAGACAGGGTCTCACTGAGTTGCTTAGTGCCTTGCTTTTTCTGAGACTGGCTTTGAACTTGCAATCCTCCTGCCTCAGCCTCCCAACCATTCGATTACAGGGAGTGCCACCACGCATTGCTGAGTCTACTATTTGAACACAGAGATATGTAGCATTGCAGGGTCTGAGACTGGAAATATGCCCTAAGAGAACTTGAATGATTCTGAGCTACTGTAAATTTACTTTTGAAACGAGCATGTAGCTTGTGTGTCTGTGTTTGTGTATGTACGTGTGACTTGATCACTTTTCTGAGGGATGTAATGTATATTTAAGAATAGGTAATAAAGAGGTGGACCAGTGGTGCCCACATGCTGGTCTGTTCCCACCTCCCTGCCCATGAGATACCACCACCAGCTGAGGAAAAAAAAAAAAAAGAAAAAGAAAAAGAGAATATTAGTTGCCCCCGCATCCCCAAATCATTCCTGCTTCTTCTTCTAACAAAAGTGGATTTATTTGTTATTAAATATCAATATGCCCTGGAAAATTAAAGCCCTCCTCTTCCTTCAGGGAGTGAACACATTCTAAGCCAATCATGGCGGGCCATTGCTCTTTTGACAATGATTGGTTTGGGGTGAGCATGTGACTGGATTCTGGCCAATAAGTGAGAGTAAATCTTCTGGGGTTGGGTGGGGTGGGGGTGGGGGTTTCTGGGAAAGATCTTCCTCAGGACTGAATGCAAATCAAAGCAAACAAGCACATAAAAAATAAGCTGGAGAAATAAGGAGTGATGTTTCCTCAACATAAATGCTCACGTCTGTTCATCCGCTTCCTGGGTTTGGACAATGGGGTGAGGAAGTGATGCCTGAGGCCACAAGAACCACCCTTCAGCCATGACAAGACAAGCTGAGGGCACACACTGATAAGCTGCAGATGGCCCAACAAAAAGATGAACCTCTGTCCCTGGAATGTTTGCCACATGAGATAATAGACTGGTGCCCTGCAAGCCACGGTCACTGGAGGTGCCTGTTGCTTGAAGCCAAAGCCGGTTGGAGTTACCCTTGGATGTATGTGGGTGGGGGCAAGATGGTCACTTAGGGCAGCAATGTCTCTCAGGGCAGAGAAAACCAGGGGAAGGAGACCACAATGGGTATGTGCCTCTAGGCTATGGCAGGAGAGGAAAGGGGGTCAGGGCAGAGAGATGCTGTTGGCCTCGGATGCCACCATCCAACTGAACATCTTGCCACCTGACATGGGACCAGAATTCTGGGTGGTGGTTGAAAGGAGGGTGCAGGGTCCCTGTGGGCCTTTGTAAGAAAGTGACTCTGTAGCTAGCGCGGTGACCACTAGTAATCCATCAGCCATTGAACACCTTCAACCCCCTCCCTGGGGACAGCAAATAATAAAATGGTTTAAATGGAGAGGAAGTGGGTGGCCCTGGGCCACTTGCTTCAGTCCTGGTTTTCTAGAAAACAGAGCCATGAGCCAGGCCTTAAAAGGCGGATTCTGGGAGGGGCAGGCCCAAAGAATGGAGGGGAGTGAAGGAGGGGACGTGAATGGAAGAGAGGCCACCTGCCGCCACCTAACCTCCAACCTCCAGGAGACTCCGTGGCCTGTTCCACAGGCGTGTCTTTTCTGGAAGGTGTCCAAAGAAATCTCGCCATGAAGCAGCGCACAGAGGAGAGATGAGGGGGGCAACCTGGGGGCCTCCTCTTGAACTTCAGCAGGCCTGGTCTCAGGCACCAGAAGTGGGGCGCTGTCAAACGGAAAGAAGGGGGCAGCCAGGAAACCTGGGACGGCACAGCCATCTGTCAGTGACAGGGTCTGCACCCGGATATTTGCCCTCTGGTGGGCCAGGACGACCATCCCTCCCTGTGGGGCTCACCCGGATGCCAGCATCCCTTTGACACCTTCTCCTTTCTTCCACTCTTCTCCGCATCACCCTTCCAGGATGCTTTCGAAACAAGTCCCCTAGGGCTGAGTGCAAGCCTCCATCTGTGCCTTCAGTCGGCCAGAATAAAGAGGAATTATGGCTGCTCCCTGCTCTGCTGGGCCTGGTGGAATTACCCCAAAGCAGTGTTTATCATGCCACTGAGCTGGACGCCCGTGTTTAATGTGCTATCTGCTCTGACCCCAGGTGTCTCTCTGCATCACTGCTCTGCCACCAGCGAGCCTACAGTCGGTGGCTCGGCCGAGGGTCATTGCTGACAAGTGTATTACCGGTGTTTATCCATATTAAATCTTGTATCCGTGGCTGCCTTTTACCCATTTTTCTAAATTCTCTCTGGTTCCTCAGCAGTTTCCCTTCCTGCCTTGTCTTGCCCTTCTTGGAAAGGAGAACCCTACTATGTCAGGAGTTCCACTGTGGCCTCGTGTTCCAGTCGCCTAGGAAGAATAAAGATGTTACAGAAGGTCCTGCTACTGACCTGGAGCCTTCATCTGGGATTGGTACTGATCCATCCATAATTACATCATTCACCGGTGGGACTGGTTTAATTACAACATACATCTGTGAAGGTAGTGGCTGGCCAGCACTTTTCTCATGTAAGAACATAGTTAAAAGCTATCATCTTAATCATGTTTTATATAGGTACAGCACTTTGCACTTTATACAATGTCTCCACTGGATTTTCCCTAAAGGGTAAAACTCTTCTTTATTTTTTCACTTTACAAAACATTTTATTGGAGCAAATATAAAACGCATTTTATTCTGAAAAAATAATTCAGAAGTTCTGCCTTCGTGAAGCCATTAGGAAATAAAAATATGCTTGAAGATCCCCAGTTTTTAATTTTGTGTCATTAATGCTAAGGAGACACGCTCAGTCAACAGTATTCTTTCTTCCCACCTGATACCAACCCTTACAAGTAAGTGGTGCCTTAGAATTGATTTTCCAAAAGCTTTATGTGTTTTAGGGTCTATTTAAGATAGCTATTCTTGAGGATAGAAATGTAGATGGGGGCATAATCTGCAAGTTTGCAAAACAAATCATTCCTTCTGTCTGCAGCCATGGTTGGCCATGGGATTTTTGCAGTTAAAACTATCATCAGCCAAAGAGAAGCTTTTTCTTTGACCAATGATCAGACTCCAGAAACAAATTGCTTGTACTACTATGTCAAGCCAACTATGTTTTATGCTTAAATTGATGCCAAAGTCACAAGAAATTGGATGATAAATTAATATGTGACACAGACAAAAATAAGGTCAAGTTTCTTTGTTATAAGAAAAGAAAACCACAATCCACTGTAATGGAAAATATTTAATTAGATCATTCATTCAGTCAATGGCTAGCTGTTCAGTGCCTCTTGGCTACCAGGTACTAGCAAAGCACGGTGCTCCTTCTTGCTCTTCCTCCTCTTCCTCCTCCTCCCTCATTCTCCTTCCTCCTTCTCCCTTCCCCCTCTCTCTTTGTGCTCCTTCTCCTCCTCTTTTTCCCCCTCCAGAAACTTGGCAGGGGACGATGCTATTGCAGTCAAGATGTTCTCCTATCCTCCTGGTGAGTAGGAGCAAAAAGATCTTTGTTTCCAGGGAGTGACAGATCTCACTTTGCTGGTCCTCTAACCTGCCATCTTACTGCAGCTGCCATCCTGGGTAGGGCTTGCAGGAAGAAGGCATCTTTGTGGCGAGCAGGGAACTTTAACAGACGACTCGGCTGGTGGGTCCAAATGGGATCTTGAGGTGTGGACAAAATAAATCATGGAGCTTTGAAATACCTGGAAGTTATTTAAAGATCCCTGGCAGGGATTTCAGATAATGAAATGGATGACGGCGGTGGTGGGAGGGAACCCAAGCGTTTATCCACTCAAGACGACCCCTCGTATTTTATTTGGTGTTGTGGTGGCAGTGCTAATAGGACATGAGCCTTCTTGCCCCAATAATGGCCCATTACTGTTTCAGGAAAAGCCATCATGTTTCCGCAGCATTTATCTGTCAGCAGGAGACTATTATGGAGGACAAACTCACATTGTATTAGCGTTATCAGTTAATTATGATCCTTGGGATGAGTGCCAGCCAATGGGCTGGCAGTCTGCTGACCACCACTCGGGGATATAACTCTACACCCTAAATTCAAGCATGTGAGAAGACAGTGGGTCCACAGAGTTGTATAGACAGGGACATTCCCCAGGCCCAGAGCCCGTGGAGCACTGTCCCCAGAGATGCTCAGGTTAGGCTCACTGTCTGGGCCAGGCCCACCTTAGTCATCGTGGACTGTCAATGGATGGACTTGGGGTGGAACAGAAGCCAGCTTGGTGTGCGAGGCAGACAGTCCCACGGACGCATCCCCCCATCCTTGGGCTGGTGGTAAGAAGTGGCTTCCTACCTTGGGTGTTCCCAATGGCCTCATTCCCACCTGGAAACTTGGGGAGGGGTGGAGAGTGGGAATAGAGTAACCAGAAAACGTGCTCCCACATCCACTGAACTTAGGGAGTGGAGAGGGCAGACGCGCCTGGTGGGTCTTATTTACTGATGAGGTCAGCAGGTCCTTTGCTCTGCTGAGGACCAAACTGGGTCCACCAACTCCTGCTGAGCTCTCTGGCTTGAAGGATGCAAAAAAATCCTCCTCGTATTGTTGGTTCCTGAGATGCCCGTGGAAGGAGAGAGTTTTGAGAACTAGAGAGACAATACTTGCTGCTGCCTTTTTTTTTAGGTGTGTGCAAAAATAACTGGTGTCAGAGGAGGCTGCCTCCAGGGAGGGGAGATAGAACAAAAGCCTGTCTCGGTGAAGGGGGGAGGTGTTCACCAGGCCTCTGGCTAGAGGTGCTGTGCTGGGTCAGCTACACGGGTCATGGAAAGACGGGTCAGGATCCAGGTGCAGGCATCAGGCAGCCGCTCTCAGGACTCAGTCAGCCCATGATGGGAAGTAACAGGGGTTGGTCATAGTGGATCCATGTGCCTATGACCTTCTAGGTGTCTGTTGTCCCTAGGGAACCATGGGCTTGAGGAATAGAGTGGTCTGTGCTGCGTGTGATCATGTTTCCTAATAACCCGGCATGGGGTCACTGCACATGGCAGGGCAACACATTATGACACTGGTCTCCACCTACCAGCACCTCCTTTTTTCCTCGCAGGGGACCATGGGGAAGACGTGGATAGATGCCCTTGCTCTCACTATCTCCCAGGTGAAGCATGGACAGTAGATAACTTGACTGGGACTATTCTCCTTTGGTTTCATAGTCTTTAGGAAAGAGCTTGAACTTGGGGAAGGAGGAGGTGGGAAAGAGAAGACACCTGTCTACAGAGATTTAGAAGTTGAATAAGTAGAAATTCAGAGAACGCAGATGGCCTGCTTTGACACTGATTCACGGCATGACCTTGAGCAGGACACTTGACCACACAGGGAAGGGTGCAAATTTCTTGATTGGTCAGTTCCAAATACAGGTGTCCTTTGATTCACAATGGCGATGTGTCCCTATAAAACCATCATAAGCTGAAAGTGTCAGACACACCCAGCTCATCAAACATCATAGCTGAGCAATACAGCAAACTTGACTATTGTCTTCCCTCTCAGTCCTGTGGCCAACCAAGAGCTGCCACTGCCCAGCATCTCGAGGGAGCACTGCACTGCATCTCTCTAGCCTGGGAAAGGATCCAAATTCAAAATGCAAACTATGATTTCTTCTGAATTCATATGGTTTTCGCACCATCCCAAAGTTAAAAAGATGATGTCAAACAATGTAAGTTGAGGACCCTCTGTAATACCCTGATCCTCTCCTAGCTGTTCTGTTCTATGAGTGCAATAAATATCTATTTTAAATGAGTTTTTCACAAAAACAAAGTGAGTGGCTGTCACCTTACACCCTCTGCCATCAGTGTGTAATGCTATTTTTCCTATGCCCTTTGGTCTGTCTTGCCTACCTGAGGCACCAGGAGTACAGCACAAGTAAAGGGGCGGCTAAGAGCTGTTGCTAGGGATGCATTCCTAGTAGCTCCCACAGCAGGTGGACAGAGGAAGCAGGAAACCATGATGAGTTGAGTGCATGTCAAGCTTGAAAGAAGCCAAGAGCTCTGCCCGCCCATCTCTGCCCCCTACACGCCTTTACTTTCTGGAGAAGAGATGACCTTGGCAAGGTCACATCCAGGAGTCGGGATCAGATCCCAGGGTCCTCAGCACAATCCCATACTGTGACCCCTCCAGCCAGAGGTGTTGCTGTGGTTTGGGGAAGGAATCCCAGCCGCCTTGGTGAGCTGGTGGAGGACAGGCTGGGGAGAGACTGGTCCCATGCATGGAGTGTGACCTGGCCAAGTTTGCCTGGAGTGTGACCTGGCCAAGTTTGCCTGCAGTGTCACAGGAGAAGCCTGGGCCTGCTAATTTGGATCATGTCACCAGGGTGCCTAGGTCTGCTGGTCATCTCTCCCCTAGCCCAGTGGAGGCTCATTCTTGTCAGTGGAGCTAAGGACAAAGATCTGGGCCCCAGGGTTAGAGCAGGGCATGGCTGGCTAGGCATAGGCCTGAGGAGGACCCCAACCACCAGAGACCTCTTCTCCAGCCTCCTTCACCCCAAGCATCTGTGAACCCACTGCTTCAGGCTGTGCAATGGTCTTTTTTTTTTTTTTCTCCATATTCTAAAGAGGTCTTTATCTTCACTGGGTGTGCTCTGTCTCCAAGGAGTAACTGACCCCATACGACTTGTCAGGGGCTAAGTCCCTTCTCGGGCCACAGCCTGTCCCTCAGCTGGCTGTGGTATCAACTCTAACCTGCTAGTTTCATGGCTGGAAAAGCAGAATCTTTATCCAACAACTGCTGTGCATTAGGTGCTGTTCGGTGCAGGGAATTCTCCAATGCACAAAACAGTCAATCCCTATGGGGCTCACAGTCCAGCAGGGTGCATGGAACAGAGGGATCACTAATGCCAATGTACATGTGAGTGTAAACTGCAATCAACAACCTGAAGAGCAGAAGGTTCTAGAAAGAGGGTGGAGGGTGCTTCTAGGTGACAGGTGCCAAAGGCTATGGCTTGAGGGAGTGTGACACAGTCTATGGAAGAATGCAACGAGACCCACAGAAACCTTTCCATGAGGCCTTCTTTGTAGCCCAAACTGGGACCTCATTGCTAACTGCAACAAGGGAACATTGGATGTCATTTTACAAAGTGCCACCTGGCTGCTGGGTGCTAGGAGAATGGACTTTTGAGGGGCAGAAAGGACATAGAAAGTGGTCACTGAGATCTTGGCAAGAGACGGGAGTCATGTAGAAAGGCCAGGTAAGATAAAGCACCTTCGCACCCCTCTTTCTAACAAAGTACTCGTGTTGGGGGAAAAAATCTGAGGCCGCTGGGGGTCTGCTGACAGAGTAGACATCTCCATCCATCTCTCGGTGAGATGCCTTCCTGAGCCTGGAGCAGGGAGAGTCCCACGCATTCCTTCACTTCAACGTGTATGAAAGATCTCAGTTCCCTTCGCAGCCCACACGGGCACACATTTATCCAAGTCGAAGATCATCTGTGACACTGCTCCCATTCCCCAACCCCTCCCCAAGTGACCAGCCCCTCCTGGGGCTTCCCACAACCCTCTCTCCCTGCTTTATTCCTGAAATGCACGGACACTGCCTGCAGTTACCATCCATTTAGACATTATTTTGATGATAAAATTATGTCTTTCCCCCTACTGCTCATTGTCTCCTGTAGAATATAGGAGAATAAGGTGGTGGTCTCTCCTGAGGGCTTCCCCCCCCCCTTTTAAATAATTCTCTACCTACTCCTCTCCCCTCACTCATTTGAATCATCAAATTGATTATTATCTCTGTGGCAGGCACATCTCAAAAGATGAAAAGCCCCACAAGAAGGGTTGGGGCTTGACTTATAGCTCATTTTGGTTCAGTGGCAGCCCATAATATTCTGGTTCGTGGTGGGAGCAGCGGAGGGGGATGCAGGTGTGTTCCTAGCTGGGGATTCAGGTGTGTATCTGAAAGTGTCTAGTTGTGCCTGGGAGTGGATGTGGCAGGTTAGGTTGGGGGATTTAACCACAATGGCATTTTCCTAAGCAGACAGGGATTCATGTGCGGGCGCCTGTGCTCCGGCACATCACAGAGAATTGCCAAAGAGTAGAAGCCTCACTTTTCACATCCAGAGAGCATTTTATGGTTGCGTCCTGCTTCCTGCCCTAAGGTCAGCGGTTCTGAATTGCCTGACCCCGGTGTGATAGGAGCCCGGAAGGGCGTCGGTTCCCCTCCTCCTCTAGGGCTGGGGCTCACCTGCCCGCCTGACCCTTTGTACATTTGGGCACCAGATACGAGGTTCGAGGCTGTGAATTTCGAAGGCATTGGAGTCTTCTCCTTGGTGCGTGGGCGGAGAAATGTGACTCATTTTTAATTTGGAAAACAAATCCATTCCAAGAGGCTGAGAGGTGAGTTTGCTAGGCCGGCCAGTTAAAAGAAAGGGACGGTGGGGAGGGGGGCATGGGGGCAACAACTCTCCCCCCACCCCCAGTCCCACCAGATAGTTTTATTTTTTCCTCCTTAACTGCAAGAGGGAAAGCCTTGGGGCTCTAAAATCCAGTCCTCCTGCTCCTCAGGAGGTGGGGACCTTGCACGTCCGCGCGAGCGTCTTATTCCATTGAAGTCGCTCTGGCTGGCCCCCCTCCCCCCACCCAGCTTGATTCTGTCACTTTAAGTCCAGCCCCTGAGAGATAGCCAATCGGAGCCAAACCATACATCAGTCTCTCAGCCTTAAAGCTACAGTAGGGTTAGTGGGCTGCAAGTGTCGGGTGCCCCAGCCTTCTCCACGGCTTCGCATCCCCTCTACCCGCTCGCTCGCAGCGTGCGGATGAGTGGGAGCGCGGGGCTGTGCGCGCACGGCTCTCGGCCTCCCTCTCCCCGGCCGCGGCCGCTTCCTCCCACTCTGCCTTCTCCCGCTCATTGTGCCCCTGACCGGACCCGCACCTCGCCGGTGCCCTTCACTCGTCTTCCGCGTGATTTCCCCGCCGCCTTTCTCGACCTCCTGGGAATGCTAAAACGGGACTGATGGACGTGTCCGAACTCTGCATCCCGGACCCCCTCGGCTACCACAACCAGTAGGTGCCCTGTTTTTCGGTCGGTCTGTGTGTTCATCCATCCGCCCGTCCGGCTGTCTCTGTCCTGGGTGTCGCAGTTCCTCTCCTACACATTCTTGAAGTGGCAGGGACTTCTGGGGGGGACTCGGGGGACGTAGGAGGGGGAAAGCCGCACTCTTCCTGGGTTTCTCTTTCAGGCTTAAACCCGCCGCTAACTTTTCCCGCATCCCCTTTGACGAACCCTCACTTTTGGCAAGAGTAGCGCTTTCTCATCACTCTCTGATCTTGTTCCTTGGTGACAAAATATTTTTTGAGTTTCTGTGAAGGGAAGGCGGAAGCCCAGAACAGGTGCAGGGACGTGGCCACTAGGATGTTCTGTCCCGTCCGTGAAAGCCTCCCCGCGGTGCTTTGATTTTTATTTCCATCCTGGGGACCAAACATGATTTCCGCAAGGGAGGAAAAAAAAATCGAACGTGCCGCGACAGCTTGGAAACGCAGGAGGCCAGTGGCGCGCTCACCCTGCGGTCCCAGTGGGGCGCCCCGAGGGTGCGCACGAGACGGCGGTTCCAAGGAGCCCCGGGGTGCGGCGGCGCGGTCCCGGGCACACGCCGCCCCGCAAGGCCTGTATCCCGCCAGGAGTGGGTAGCGGGGTCGGCACTGAAATCCGGCAAAGTTAGTTCAAGGTTTGGGAGTAGGCTGGACCCGCGGACAGCTTGATTTCTCTGCCCTCGGCCACTCGGCGCTCACCGCACCAGAACCTTAGGTTGTTCAAGAGTCTCTGGGCGGCTGCTGGTCGCTCCTTCCGGGGAACACAGCTCCCCAGCACCCGAGCGACGATGATAAAGTGGAGAACTGAGTCCCACCAGCGGCGGTGCTGCCCCCGCGTCCTGCCGCGCTCTCCCGGGTTGCACGCTATAGCCACCCGCGCTTTCCCTCCCCGCGCCCTCCGCGGTCGCTACCCTTCCTGCCAAAGCACCTGCCTGGCTCTCGGCTCCCGCGCTCCATGTCCCATTGCTCCTGGGGCTAGGGTCCCGGCATCTGGGTGTGCGCGCGTGCAGAGGGGTCCCTCGGATGGCTTAAAAATAAAGATGAAAATAAAAGATGAAAACTCTAGATCCTCACGGACAGCTTTCCTGCGAAACTTTGGGCTCTTCCTCCAGTTTTCCGAAGCAAACTCAACTATCGCTGTTTCTTTCGTGCTACCATCTTTTCATTTTTGTACCATTCGTCCCCTGCCCCCAACAACCCCTGCCAAGGAACCACAACTGTATCTCTGAAATAAATACCCCAGACTATGTGGGGCTCCAGGAAGGGCCTAACCCCCCACTTCGAAGCGCAGATTACTTCCACCCGCGCTGGGCCACGCGTGGCAGAGGAAGCAACTTCACAGCCGCATCTTGTGTTGATGACCAGACTGCCCCGACCCCATGCTGACCTTTTCAGTTTTAGGATTTCCCCCCGGCAGAGAGTCCTTTAGATGCCACAAGAATTTTGACTGTGTCGGAAGAAGACATTGGGCTGGGAGATGAGGGGAATCCTTGATTGTAACGGAGTCTGATTCCCATAAAGGGGCTTTTCATTCTCCTTAAAGGTTACACTGATCCCAGCTTGGGGGGGGGGGTCAGATCCTGCCTTGCACTGTTCCTTCCTAAGGGACTGAGAGATGCCACAGAAAAGGGGGAGGGGTAAGTGAGGCTGTGAACAATGTTTGATGTTTAGAGGGGCATTTCCTCACATAACATTACCAAGTATAGCAAATATTGAATATTTAAATTATTTAAACTCCCTCTCTCCAGAGGTGACTTCTTTAGTGGAGCTCGAAATATCTATGTGTTTGTCCCTGACTCCAAGTCATAGTCAATCAATATGAAAATTTTTAGTGGGGGGGGAGTACATTATTTGGTGTAGATCAGGATAGACAGGAGAGATGGAAGCCTTAGTGTCTGGGTACTTCCTGGAGTTGACAAGAACCCTGGCTTTAGTTTGAGGAGAAACATGTTAGGGGAGAAAGGGGACGAGAAAGCGAGGTCCTTGGTGTCTGGGAAAGATTTGAAGTGGAAATCATTTATGAACCGAACCTGTGATTTGGATTCCCCACACTTCCTGGTTTCTTTGCAAAAAAAAAAAAAAATTAGCTTCTTACTCCATGAGGAAAGCCAAAAAAATATTCATGCCACCCCTGAGGAATGAAGCATCTCTGTGAGATGCCAGTTCTCAAAGCCCAGGACCTGCTAAGCCGCAGCCTCGAGCATTAGCGAGCTGGCCCCATGTACAGATGTGTGCCTCCCACCAGGGTCTCCGTCTGCCCTAGTACAGGGGTGCACCATCCACAAGGTCAAGCTTGTGGAGGTCAGAGGCTGGTGTCCACTGAGGCATCTTTCAGACCTTTACCCCAGGCTTCCTGACAGGTTAGCATTAGAGCTATCGGTAGCAAGGTAACAAAATAGAGGGGGGCCATTCTTGGGTTTGTTGGAAGGACCGTTGGATGGATAACAGGAGGTTCATGTGCTCTGTACACATAGTTTTTGCCGGTACAGATTCAATGACATTCCTGGACTGGAGAAAACCCAAGGGCACTGGGACCAGAGTTCAGAGAGAAGGAACCCTCCAGCCCTCCTCTGGCCTGCTGACACACAGGAGAGGTTTTTAATTCTGAGTGTCGCTCTCACCTTCCCAGGTGAGAAATGAACACACAGAGACACCCTCGGACCTCCCTGCCTTCCTCTCCTTCATTTTCCTTCTCCCGTAGCCAGTTCTGTAGGTGACTCCATTACCCTTTCTAATCAATATTTTATGTACATATATAATCAGCCAGAGTGGCAGTGCGTGTGCCTGCCTGCGCGTGCCTGTGTGTGTGCGGAGGTACCCATGACGGGGACCGGCTGCAGACCAAACCCAGAGGAGGGGCGGGGACCTCATCGCTGTCTGATGACCACTTTGCTGTTGTTAGGGAAACAAAAGAACAAACTGTGTCCTGAAGGTAAAATATGTGGGTTCACACATAGGAAAAATGCCACATGGTAATTCAGAATCAGTGACCCAGAGAAAAACAAAGGGGGAAATTAATTTTTAATGGTACATTTAAAAATAAATCAGAGTGAAGACATCAGTCTCCGTTTTCCAAGGGAGGGGATTTTGAAAAACAAACCTTTATGTGTCTGCCACCCTTCTGGAGGTGTGGATTGCTGTGGGAGAGGATGGGTGTTAGGGGGTGGGAGCTGCTCAGCCCTGGGGCCATAAATGGGAAAAACATTAGGTCCATGTTGCAGGGCCCCAGTCCCCATGAAGGCCTTTCCAGCTCAGTGAGATCCTGACATCCCTGGAAATTTCCTCTCCAAGTTGATTATTTCCCCAGCGCCTTTCATTTTGGAAACGATCCTCTATTTGACCAATAATTCGGATATCTGAAAAGATGTCTCTGAAGAAGAAGGAGAAACAATCTGACCCACCAAACAGGAATCTTTTCATTCTATTGATTTGGAGTAATCAATAGATATTCCATTTAGTCCTAGAAAAGGGACAGAGGGGACTTTCAGGGGGATCACTTGGAGGAAGATGGCTGTGATAGAGATTTCATGTCACAGCCTGCCTTCTCTGAGTGCCCCTGGCCCTCACTCAGGGGGCTCTCCCCCTTTCGTCCTGCCTGATCCGTTCACATTCCTATAATTGGACTTTTTGACAAATGATTTTTCGAGAGAAGCTAAACTCATGGAAAAAGTTTGTTTTCCTCGGTCTTCTGCAAAATGCCTTGCTTCTTTTGAGCAAAGATCTGCAAAACTCTAGCAGGCCAAAGGAAGGATATCGGAGACAGTCCTGGAGAGCGTGGGCCTGCTCTGGAGTTGGCCAGGTGGACGAGCAGGGTACAGAAGGAGAGGGAATTCCGCAGGCAGACCACAGACAGGGTGCTTTTGAACTCTCTCTCCAGCACCTCTTTCTTGAACCTGTCTCCCTGAGTACTTGAAGTGACCTCTTCAAAATGAGTAAAATTCTTTGTGGTTTCAAATTTAAGGGCGGGAATAGTTGATACTTATTTAAACCATAATCCACTTCTTTGAAGTGAAGGCTGACCCGCCCTGAATATCCCCATTTTGTGTGGAGCTCTGTGTTTTTCCCTCATGACCAGGAGCACTGTCCAGAAGTGGCCAGCACTCCTCACAGCCCCCTGGGGGCTACTGTCTTGGAGTCTGGTGGCTCTTGACTGAATGTCAGCTCAGCTGGAATGTTCAACCTTGAGTGTTCTCTACGGTCCCTGGAGTGTACGTGGCCCTTGGAGGGGCCATCGAGTGCAGGGTCTGCAGATGGAGGGGCACAAGTTGAGAATGGGCTAAAACTGGCAGACCTGAGCCTGGAGGCTTCCTGAACGTTCTTCCTATTTGTGAGGCCACTTGCTGATTTCTAGGGATAAATCCAAGATCTTTTTAGCGTGTCTGTGTTGGTGACTCTTGACAGGGCTTGGCCTGGGGTGCTTCCCTTTCTCAGGCTCAACAAACTCAAGCCCCTGGGGAATTAACACAGCCGTGGTCATTCCTTGGAGGAGGGGTTCACAAGTTTCAGCCAGCCCTGGGGTCTCAGGGTGTGGCCAGGGCAGCCTGGGGTGGGATTACATCTGGTCGCCCAGCTCCACAGCATGGCCTGGTCCCTGCTCAGGGAGGTTGTGATGTTTATAATTGCAAATGTACTTAGCAGACCAGCCATGGGGGACCTGGATGCTCAACTTCTTGTACATCACGGTGACCCCTGTGATGGCTGGACTGGCAGATTAACCCTCACAGGGCCGGCCAGCCTCCCGCTGCTGGTGAGGCCACTGACCTTTCACTCACAGTGCCGGGGACCTGCACTGGGACCACAGCCTTCCATGGAGAGGTCATCAGGACAGTGACTGTGAGAGGTTGGCCACCAGGCTACTGACCCTTGCCTCTTGTGACAGTGTGATCTTAAATAGCATGCTCTGCTGGGGCATTTACTCTCTCATGTCCCCAGCCACACTGGGACAGCATGATGAGTGGATTTGGGGTGCATGGTACTCAGTTCTGTGGCTCTGGGGGTCTCTTAAGAGGACTCCTGACACGTGCCCAGCACTCCTGGGCCTCAGGGGTGGTGGCCAGCATTCAGCCATCTGCTCAGCCAGCCTCTTCCAGAGCTGGCTCGTGGGGGGTGAGTACTTGGTGGCGCCTGGACTCTGAGGGTGTCCTGCAGAGCTAGACAGCATCTTAAGGGCTTACTCAGACACCTGCAGGGAGGCCGCTCATTGGAGACATGGGGCTCAGTGTGTTTCTGGGAGTAGAGACCCCGGCTAACCAAGAGGAAGACACCCAAACGCCAGATGAGCAGGGAAACAGGGCACACCGGCTTCATTTCCCCCTCGAGGCCTGTGCTGGACTGCCCCTCTCGGGTGCCTTTCTGTACTGAGCAGGATTAAAATCAGCAAGAATCTTAATGGGACCTTTATTTATAAGTCATGGCTTCAAGGGGTGGACAAGCTGCTTCTTCAGAAAGCTCGAAAGCCCCTTTTGCAGAGGGTGTTTCTGAAGCCCCGAATATCACAGTGCCCCTGTCTTCATCCCTCAGAGGGTTTGTGTCCTGGAGGGTGTGCGTGTGCCCTGTTAGACAGGTGGCAGCCGACAGAGGGCTCTGCTCTTTAAACACAGCCCCTGCTGCCTGCTGGACCCTTTGCCTGGGCTGAGGTCAGCCTGGCCATCTCCATCAGGGCTGCCCCACCTTGGCAGGGGTTGCTCCAGTGTGACAGGGAAGGTGGAGGGACCTGTTAGGCAGTGGTCCCCAAAGCTCACGGGGCTTGAGTCCTTCTTAAAAGCCTCTCTTCAGTTTTCTGACCTGAGTAGGACTCGGCTGACCCAGAGAGGAAGCCAGGAGACTCCTGTCCGCTGGAACAACAGATGGCTACACTCACAGGAGCTCTGGGGCCATTCTGTCCCAGGTCCTCTCCCTGGAAATTGCCATTGAAAGTCTGTAGCTCAAAGGGTCAATATTTTCTTAAATCAAGGAAAATAATACTGGTTAATCTGCCCTGGGACTTTCAGTGTGGAATCAGATAAAGTGGTGGTGGTGGGCGGGGGGACGGAGGGTTCCAGCCAAATGAGTTAAAATCTGAATTATCTGAGTTGGATTTAAAATACATAAACCTAAAACTGGATTTTTCATGGCAGTTAGTGATATGATCTCTTTTTTTAAAAAAAAATCTTTATTTCACTGTGGTTTTGAACCTGTACACATTTTGGTCCTAAAAATTGTTGGCTGGCTGGCTTTCTTTCTTTCTAATTTCTCTCCCGTGATCCTTAGGATCTTAAAATATTCTATCCAGTGTTGTCATTCAGTGTCACCGGGGATGGAACCTTTTCTGGAAAGAGTTTTCTGGAAAATATTATTTTATTCCTCAATGTCATTTCATGCAGAGGTCAAAAGGCAGTTAAACTCGGACAAGGTTTTGTTTTTATCTTCTGCTTTCAAATGTGATCCATTTTCATTTAAAACTATATCAGGGTCCTCTCCTGCCAATTATAGCTCTTGTGCCCGGGAACTGGTGTTTACTAAACACTGCGTTCACCACGGTCTGAGTGTGTCAGGGCAGGTCGCCCGTCAGGATCTTCAGTAGAAGAATCCAGAGTTTCAAAACCCCAGACACGAGGTGTGATTTGAACTTGACTCTTTGGTTTTCAATTGCTTGCATGAGCTTGAGTTCCTAGATTCATTTTGGGTTGTTTTCTTTTTGTTCATTCATATTGACAATTTGATTATATTTATTTAGATCTCTGGTTTTGGTTTTGCCGCCTGCTTTGTGCTTTTGAAGAGGGTTTCCGAACGTCCCTGGCCTTTTCCTGGGCTTTGGTTTCTGAAGGGCAAAGAACCGAGGAACAGGGTCTGCTGTGTGTGTGTGTGTGTGTGTGTGTGTGTGTGTGTGTGTGTATGTGTGTGTGCACACGCGTTTCAGCCATTTGGAGGGGCCGAGCACAATTAAGACAGGTGACGTCCCAGGGCAGAGCTCCCGTTGGTGGCCACTCTGTTCTGTTTCAGCCATCAACACCTTCGTCCACTGTCACTGGCCTACTCACTTGTTTGGGTGGAAACAGGAAAAGCGAAGACCTACTGCTTACAGCAAATCCCAGGTCGGCTGTGTCTGTCATCCGGGGAACCAGGTGGTAGGGTGTGGGTGGGGGTATCAGGAAAGGCTAACCTTGGCTTGACACCACTT
This sequence comes from Spermophilus citellus, assembly GCF_964194105.1. Lineage (NCBI taxonomy): Eukaryota > Metazoa > Chordata > Mammalia > Rodentia > Sciuridae > Spermophilus > Spermophilus citellus. The sequence goes on from NC_138185.1 coordinate 201,097,776, forward strand.
TTTAAATCTTACCCCCGTCTCTACCTGGTGCTGGGAGCCCTAGTTTGGGGTCTTGGTGGTTCCATGTGGAGGGGCTGGTGGATGCATTTTTTTTTTTTCTTTCCTCATTGATCAGCAGAAAACCTTCCCTTCTGATGGTGAGACCGCCCTCAGCCTGCAGAGTACAGTGTTTACCCTCTCCCTTGTAACCTCACTCGTTGTCATTTGTCTCTCGGGTGTGTTGACATTGTCTACGTAAGCAGTCAGGCTAACCAGCGGTGGCAGAGAGGACGCTGCTTTTCCAGAAATCACAGCCACATCGGGATGTTATCATAATTATGAGAACAGTAATAACGGCTGGCACCTCCATCCCCCCCAAAAGTGCAAAGCCGTTCTCAAGTCAGTCTACTCAGGATACCTGGGTCGGGGTGTCCGGCTCTTGCCCCTGAACATAAATACCTTTGTGCACATGGAAACACCCAGAAGCCTCACTTTTGCATGTCTGAATTCATCCAGGAGCAAAAGCTACCTGGTCTCTGAATAGGAACGGGCAGGAAGAAGGGAATGAGGTGAAGCTACACCACACTCTGAAAAGTGCTGGGTGTTTAACCTTTGGATGAAGAAGGAGAAGTGTTTCTTATAAAGAACTGTGTCCAGGGTGACCTCGCGACCACCAGTAGTGGCCCTGGCCATGGTCCCTCTCAGGTCTCCTACTCCTGTGGCTTTGTTCTCGGGAGAGTTTTGCAGACCAAAGGCACACAGAGGACAAGGGGGTTATGACTTGGCACAAGGACTATCTGGAAAAGGAACTGTGTGAAGACAGAGGCAAAGTCACCTCTCCACCCTTGGTCACTTCTTGGCCATTCGGAGTCTATGAGACCCTTGTCCCTGCTCCTGGGTTCCTGAACTTGTACTGTGGAGGCAGAGTCCAGAGGGAGGTCACCAGAGAGCCCATCTCTCTGGATCCCTGTGTCCCCTCCTGTGACTCTTCATGCCGACACCTCCCAGACCTGACCCCTGCTCATCCGCAGACTGCAGACTGCGTTCATGTCCGCATTACTTTTGCATTGGCGGGGTTTTGTGATTTCTTCTCTGCTTTTGGTGTGTGTGTATGTGTGTGTGTGTGTGGCCTTGGAAACAGAGGCTACTCCGCTGTACCTGCTGTACCAGGGTCCCATGACTGTCTGCATTTTTTTAATACCTTAATATTCTTACTCATGTTCTTACTCAATTTTTTTTTCTCAGGGAAAAAAAATAAAACCCCAAAGCTTTGGATTATTAATTGATTATTAACTGATTGAACAAGCAAAACATTCCATCCCCGAGGAATGCAAGCAGGAGTTTGGCTGTGCTGCTGTGGTTGAGATCTGCTTTTTTCCCCTCAATCGCTGAGAAATTTTATAGCTGCAATTCCCTTGTTGGACCCTGAGTAAAAAATTAATTCATGAATAATAAAAACCAATCAGTCTTGTTGAGTTTAAGAAGGATTAGGAGAAAGGGTGTTTTTTTCTTACAGAGAACATTTGGAATCTGTGTGTCATTGTCACCGAGTGTTCGGGGATGACTTTCGGATGACTTGCGTGGGCCTTTATTCCCAGCAAATGAGCTGTTTATTATCTCGAGGTGTAACACATCTTCTCTGTCTTAAGGCCAGCTCTCCGATGACTCTGAGGGGCTTCCCACCCGCGTCCCATGCCCCAAGCCAGTGGCAATTTGCTGATATGAAGACCATTTCCTGTGGAATTTCTGTAGGACCAAACAGCAGGGGACCTGGCCTTGTAAATCTCATTTGTGCATGGGACGGGAGTCCCGGGTTCCAACCCCTTTCTTTCCCAGGAAGTAAGTGATCAGAAACATACTCACCTTTGCAAGAACTACAGGAATTAGATTTGAAGTTTTCTACAGAAATGAGATTCTCTTTTCTGCTTCCACAAAAAGTATCTGCCCCCCAGGGTGGTCGTGGAGATTAAAGGCAGTAATTGCCAAGTGCCAGGCACAGAGTAGGTGTGCATTGAACAGAGGGTGCTATTTATCCCTTTGATATTATCTTTTGGAAGTTGCTTTTTATTCCTCTGACATTTCCTCCCAATGAGAGTCGCCCCCAGCAGTGAGATCAGGGTGCCTGAACCTATTACTTTGTTTAATGCGATCACTGTGGCTCGGGTTTCCATGTGTAACACAGGGGATTAGAAAAAGAGTCACAATCCCAGGTGGGGATGGCGAATCGGAAGTTTTCCTCTGAGTGAATCCCTGTGTTCACCGATTCCTTGGTAGAGCTGCCTCATGAAATACAGAATACCAAGTTACAACCGAATTTTAGATAAACGACAAATATTTTTTTAGCATAAATAAATCCTATACATTATTTGCTAAATCTGGCAACCCTGTTCATGCCTAATTTTCTTAAATTGGTCTGATGAAGAAATATGTTTTTTTTTTTAATTTGCTTTCTGCTTTTGACAAAAATCCCAAACAATGATCATATGTTCTGGTTTTTTTTTTTCCAAATTATTTTTTTAAATGTCCATTTTTAACATTTTTCCAGGGTTAACTTGAGTAGACCGACCCTGCCCTTAGAAGTTAGTGGGGAGAAGTGATTTGTGTCATCGGATTTGCTGATGGAGTGGTGCCAGGTGAATGAATCCGGGGAGTGGGGTCTCCTGCGTGGTCCCCGACGGGCAGGTTGGAGGCTGCACTGCTGGGACCTGTGGCCTCGGCCCCTGGAGGCTTCCCCTTGCGCCACCTGGAAGGCGGAAATCTCACAGATGACAAGGACAGAGGGACATAAACCTGAAGCAGAGCCAGACGGGAGCCTGGGTGAACGCGGCTCACCGACCAGGTGCCAGCCGCCCCAGCTCCCTCACCCACCCCGCAGAGCCTGGAGCGCCGTCTACACACCATTGTTTTAAAGCCGGTCCCCTCGGTCCCCTCGGTCCCCTCGCAGCCAGGGATGGGGAACGGAAGGGCTCGAGTGCCCCCTACAGGCGCTCGCTGGAACTGCATCCACGGCGACAGCCCTGTCGCAGACGGGTCCCCTAATGGGGAGTGTGCGCAGCCTGCAGAACCCAGGATCCCGGGAAGAACGAGGGCGACTCCGGCTCAGAAAGCAGCTCTGGTGTCAGATCCGCCCTCTGCTCCTGACTCTGCAGCAGCGCAGCGGCCTCCCGATGTGGGATGTCTCCCAGCAGGTGACCTCAGGCGCACGCCTGCCTCTGTGGCTTGCCTGACCTCCAGACAGACCCGGAAAGTCCTCACTCAGTCTGAGGCAGGCCCCTCGCCTCCGCTGCTGAATATGCAGGAGGAGTTCAGCCTGCATCATTTCCAGATCCTGATGCGTGTTCAGATTCTCTTCTCCAGTAATGATAAACTGTAAGGCCAAAGATGAGTAATTGTGACAATAATAGTAATCATTGAAGTAATTGACACTTATTGAACACTTATTCCTTGCCAGGCATTGTCCTAAAAATAGTTCATGTATTAACTCATGGCTTCTTAACAATCCTGGGAAGTATTTACTATTACCATCATCATTTTACAGAGGCACAGAGACGTTAAGGCACCTGCTCAAGGTCACACCACTGACAAAGCCAGGTTTTGCATACGACAATCTAGTGGCATACGGGCTTTCTTCACCACCATATCATGTGCCTGCTGTCTCTCTCCCCCTTAACCCAGGAGTCCCCGGGATATGGAGCTGTCTTCAGCCCCTTCCTCTCTCCTCGTTCTCTAATCCTCCACCCAAATCTGGAAAAAATTCTACTAAACATACACCTCAGAACTATTCCTTCCTATTTTGCTTCCTCCCACCCTCGTCTGCCTGGTGAACTTCTACGTATTCTTTAAAAACCTGCTCAGGCCTCCCCCTGGTGCAGAGCTGCCCCTGAGTCCCCCAGGGGGAGCTGATATTGCTGTCCTTGCAGCTGCCCCTGACTCGGTTGCGGTCTATTGGACTTGACTATCAGCCACTAGATCCTGTTCCTGAGGAGTCCACGGGCATCCCCTCGTCCCCAGTGCCTAGAACCGCATCTGTGCAGAGTGGGTGCTTCACAAACTCCAGTCGAGCTGCTGCAGGGGAATTGGGAGTGGGTGAGCGGGAGCCCCAGAGGCAGGCACTCAAGGGCTGGTCAGCCCCATCTGCTGCCCTGGTCCAGCGCTGGGAGGCCAGGACTGGCCAGGTGGCTTTCGGTCCTTCCTGGTGGAGAGGAACAGCTGGCTCAGATGGGTGCAGTCTAGCCCTGCCCGGGTGCTGTGCCCCTGCCAGCTCACAGCAGCTTCAAGGTGTGAAGTGTTCCGTGGTTCTGTGAGCTGATTATTAAATGCATCCACCACTAAAAATCATATTATATAAACTTATCATTAAATGCATCTGTGAAAAACAAAGATCATAAATACTCAAACTCATAATTTTCTGACACTCGGCTGCATCTTGCTTTAGACACTAGCAGTGAATCTACATCCAATGAACCTGTCGGGGGAAGGGGCCGACGATGCTGTGCTGCAGTCCATCGTTCCCAACTCTGCGTTCAGAGTTGTCACATTGGTGTCTTGAAACTGGCCCCGATGACAGTCATTACACCATGGAAAATGTCAAGTGCCCATCAGTGTCCATCTCCCGAGCAATTGTTAATCTCCAACCACCAAACCACCGCCTGGCCCCATCACATCCTGCTTTGCCACTCTGGAGACATCCCTTGACCTCTCTGTGCCTCAGATTCCTCATCTGCAGTGCTCCTCCTCATTGGATGGGTATAAAGATTTAAAACGGATAAACCTAATTGAAAGCATAGAGGGGTACACAGTTGGTGCTCAATAACTTTCTTCTCCATGCTCTGGACATGTCCCTAACTTGATTCCTTCCTCCCAGCCCCACTGGAGCCAGGAATGGGACCCAGGTGCACTGTCCTTTTTATTTATTCATCTATTTTGAGACAGCGTCTTGCTAAGTTACCCAGCTGGATCGAGGATTGTGTCCTGGGTCCTGGGCAGATTTGAGGTCCCAGCAGCACCAGCCCAGGGGAGCAGACGCCGAGGATGGTCAAGCTGCAGCGTGGGGGGGGTGACCTTCAAGGAGGAGGCAGTGTCCCTCTGGCAAAGCTGGGCAGCATAGCTGTGCCCACGAGGGCAGTGCACAGAGGAGGGACGCTCCCCCTGTGCACACAGCCAAGTGGGCCAAGCCGGCTGTGATGCCCCAGGAAAGCGGGAAGTTGAGAGGTCAGGAGAGAGCCAGCTGGGCTAGGGCCACCTTCAGTGGTAAACCAAGGCGAGCCCACAGACCTGAAAAGGCTCCCGCTGCCCAGCTGGACAGGCAGCGTCTCACTGCTGGGGGCTCCTTCTGTGTTTGGAACCCCTGGACTGTAGGCGGAGGCCCTTGGAAAGGCCATGTCAAGGAGGCAGACTGCCTGTCCAGAGGGGTCCTCCCTTTACCTTCAGCTCCTCCAGGGCCGACCTGGACGGGATGCATCCGTGAATGTGCAGGACAGGGACAAATCTGGAAAAGCCCTGGGCAAGCCCCGACCGGCAGGAGCAGGCTGAAGGGGAAGGGCCCCAGGGTCCCTGGGGGTCTAGGGCCTCTTGGGTGGATTTGGGGGGTTGCTGCAGTCAGCTCAGAGGAGCTCTGTGGGGAGGAGGCTGCTGCGAGGGCATTTGCTCCCTGTGTCTTTGCAGTGACACCCAAAGATGGTGTCCTCACGCCCCTTGAGAGTGGACCGGAGGAGTCGAGTGCTTGCCCCAGGACCCACCCGAGGAGCCCGGATGCAAGGCAGTTCACCTGAAATAGCTCAGAAGACCCAGTGTTCCTGTCTGTCCCTGCACGTCAGCGTGGCTGGGAGGGGCGCACGGCCCTGGGGAGGTGTGTGCTCCGGAGGCCGCTGGCCCTCCTCCCGGGACAGGCAGCCGTGCAGAGGGCTGGGGCATATGGAGGCGCCTGTGTCCAGGAGAGCAGTGACCCTTGCCGGGAAGGAAGGAGGCAGAGGAGGAGGAAGGCACAGCCCACTCCTCCTGCTCCTGGTCATCAGCCCTGCGTGCTGCTGTCCTCTGGGGCGTGGCCAGTGTGTTCACGTGGGAATGGGGCCCTGGGAGGGCCTCTGCAGGCAGGCGGGCAGGGACACTCCTGAGACCAGGGCACGTGGGCAGGGACGCTGCATGGCCAGCAGCCAGCGGCCCTGGGCTTGCATTTGTGTCCCTTTTTTTCCTCTCTGTGTCCCTTGAACTTGCTCAGCTCCACGACTAACCATAGGGCAGCCCAGGAGGAGACCCTGTAAAACTGAGGAGGGATACCACGTGGCTCCCTGATTGGGCCTCCTAGAGACAGGCACCCCACAATTAAGAGCCTCCCGTCACCCAGGAAGCTCCCCGTGTGGCTCTGGGACGTGCCCCCAGGGGCATCTCGGTTACGGGCCTGGTTCCTGAGGCTGCTCTTCACCCTTGAAACCTCCCAGGTCCTGACCGTGGCCACTTTTGCATGGTACTCGTGGCAATAGGGAGAGTTCCCCGTGGCCTGGCGATGGGGCGCCTCTTGGTTCATAGGAACTGTCGTGTCTATGACATAAGACACTGCGCAAGGGGCCTGCATTCATCACAAAGGAAAATGTCATGTGGACTCAGGGCCGTCTCAGGAAATAGGGACCCGAGGGCAGAAGGCAGTTGGGGGAGTGGCCAGGTGTGGGCAGCTGTGGGTGGGGACTCTGCAGGTTTCCCACTTGGAGAACAAGTTCCAGGCCTCTCCTCGAGGGTGGGAGGACCCGGGGACCCCGGGGGGCGCAGACAAGGGACTCCTTGGCTGCTGTTTTCAGCTTTCTTGGGTGATTCCAGCTCTGGCCGCACCAGCCAGGCTGATACCGCGCCCCTGACAGGCGGGCTCGGCTGCTCGGCTAATGCGGCTTGTCCCCAACTCCGGGCTTTTCTTATGAGCTCTGGGCTTCTGCTCTGTCATCTGGGCCTGTAGTTGTCCCTTTCCTGCCGCTGATAGCCACCAGGAATGTCTGCTGACCCCTGCCGAATGCCCGCTCCGAGCCTGGTGCAGGGGCAGCTGGTGGCTGCTGGTGCTGGGTCTCCTGTTCTGAAGATTCCCCTGGGACCCCCAGGTGCCCTACGTGGCTGGCATGTGGGACTTCCAGAGGAGAAGGCAGCACTGGGAGCCGGGAAGGACCTGAGGGGCTGTGAGCCTGAGCACCGACACTTTACAAATGAGGAGACTGAGGCTCCGAGTGGACAAGGGAGACTGAGCCAGGAGGATTGCAAGTTCAAGGCCAGCCTCGGCAACTCAGTGAGAACTTACCTCCAGGGCCTTGGTGACATTTGCGTGACTCAGAAGCAGAACTAAGGCCCTGACCCAGTGCTCCTCATCTCTCTGCCCTCAGCTTCCCAGGGCCTCTTTGACCAAGTGATTCTGAGGGCAGGACGGGCCCCTCTGCCCCCCGTCCCCACACCTGTCTGTGCCCGCCAAGCTCCCTGGCTGGGCCACCTCCCCAGGCCGCTCTCTGCTCCTGTGACCTAGGTGCAGGATGGCGAGGGGCTCTCCAGCTCCGCGGTCGGCCTCCTCTCTGGGGTGTGTGTGGAGAATAAAGACCACCTTCTCCGTCCGGGTCACCTTGACCTTCCTGGTGCCTCGCCCTGCAGTTGGCACAGAAATGGAGTGCATCGCCCAACTGCCAGTCCTGTGGCTGCTTCAGGGCAGCATCCCTGCTACTGCGGCCTGCGTCCAAGGTCAGTACCTAATGGCCGCCTCTGGTCCGAGGTCAGCATCCGGGCCTGGTGGTGTTCCCGTATAGATGGCACTGCTGGCTGAGCTGGGAAGGCTACAGGAAGGAGCTCCTCTGGCTCCTGACCCACCCTGGAGGGACACCCAGGAATAGCTGTCCCTGCGTGGTGGTGCAGAGGGTGGGGCCTTTGATGTCACCCAGATGTGCACCAGCTGGCAACTCACCATCCTTTGCTGTGCCGCCTTGGGCTAGTCACCTAACCCTCCTGGGCCACACTGGCCTCATCTAAAAAAAAAAAAAATGGGAAAAATGAATCATATCCTTCTCTTCTGGAGTCCCAGATGGACTTCGTAATATTGTGCCTGTAAAATGGTCCTGGAAGGGTACTGCCAGGCCTCGTGGAGTCAGATGGGCCCCAGGCATTCCCTGGAAACACGCAGCTATTGAAAGAAAAAAAAATGCAATTTTATTATTAAGTACCAGTGAATGATGGGATTATTACATAAACTTCCAACAAAGGAAGACTCTGTGTGTCCAGATCCTTGTGAGGCAGGGGAGTCAAGCAATGTTTTGGCAATAAAAGGAGGCCTCATGGGCCTGGATGGATGGTGTGGGAATATGGGCAACACAGGAGCAAGGTTAAAAAAAATGGGCCAGGAGTGGTGGCCACACCTATGATCCCAGCAGCTTGGGAGGCTGAGGCAGGAGGATCGCAATTTCAAGGCCAGCCTCAGCAACTTAGTGAGAACTTGCCTCAAAAAGGGGGGGTCAGGGCTAGGAATGTGGCTCCGTGGTTAAGCACCCCTGGGTTCCATCCCCAGTACCAAAACAAGAAGAGAGAGAGAGAGAGAAAGAAAGAAAAGAAGCAGGTAGCTGAGCAGTATGTGGGGGTCACATTGACGTTTTCTGAGCTCCAAATGCTGGACCACTTTGAAAAGGTCAATGCTCTGGAAGCCTCTGGAAGGAGATGCAGAAACCAGCCTTTGGGGTCCCTGTGGGAATGGCTCGGAATCCTGACCTTGGGGTGGGATTTTTGCTTTTCCTTCACCTTTTGATCACACATAAGTGTGTTTCCTGCCACGAAAAGCATTTTTTAAAGTATTTATTTTTTAGTGACAGGTGGACACAAGGTCTTCCTTTTTACTTTATGTGATGCTGAGGATGGAACCCAGGGCCTCACGCGGGCTAGGCGAGCGCTCTACCTCCGAGCCCCAGCCCCAGCCCCAGCCCCTCCATGAAAACAATTTTAATCCGTAAGTGAAGGAAACCGATATGTGCAGACAAATAAGCCTGTCCTAAGAAAAACAGGGCAATCGACAGGCGTCTTCATACAACCCGGGAAGCCCAAGCGCCCCGCAGAGACCTGCAGAGGCCGGATCTGTCCTGGGCTTCCTGCCCACCTCCCTCACCAGGCAGGACCCTCTGGGGGCTCCTGACGGCTTGGCTCCCATCGGCAGCCTGGCACGGGGGCCTGGCTCTGCCCGGTTGGCAAGGGCCGGCCTCTCTGCCAAGTTCTTCTGCGCTCCACGCCTCACGGGGCCCATCAGGCCCAGGGAGCCGCGGAGGACGGTGACTGGCTGAGGGGGCGGCAGCTCACCTGCCTCGGAACCCATTAATCTTGTGTCTCTGTGGGGTCTGTCCTCCTGTGCCAGCCGCGCTGGCAGGATGGATGCAGCAAAGGACATGAAAGGGGTCCTGGGCTTCTCTCCATGGTGGACCGTGACCCGGAAAGTGCCATCTGGCTTTTCTTGGTGTCGCTGACACCAATTCCCCAGACTGGGAACATCGGAGAGCTGGGCCTGGCCATGTTCTCATTGTTATTCCTTCGGCAGGACCTTGGGATTCAAGGTCACAGACCTCCAGAGCCTGCCTGTGGCGCTTGGGGGCCTCCCTGTCCTGTGGGTGCCTCTGGCAGGGGCCCAGGGTGACCCGGGATACCACAGAGGTCAAGACTCTATTCCCTGCACCCATCTGGCCAGTCCTGTGGGGACCAGGCAGCAAGGTCCCGCCATTCCCAGCTCTAAATTTCCTTTTCTGTCATCCATCACCAAATGTCCCCCAAAGTAGCCAAAGTGTCTGCTACTCGTCCAGGTGTGAGCAAACGGACTGTTTGACCTTGACCCTAGGGATTTCGGCTGTAGTCACAGATCCATATTTTCTTTCAATTAAGAGGGCTGCGGTTCCAGCCGTAGAGTAATTCCCAAGACAGTTGTTGGGACAAAATCATTTGGGATCAAAGAGTCTTTGGATGAAGCTGGACGTTGGGTGCTTCAGAAACCGTCAAGCTGCTGAGGATCGAGTCTCCCAGCGATGGAGAGATGTGCGGGGAAGGGGACCTGTTTGGGATGTCACAGAGGACCCCACATCAGCAGGGGTCATACTCTCCCTTGCACACTTTACCCCTTTAGATAAATCTCCTCATTTCATACTGATGGGGAGCAAAGGTGAGCATGTGTGGGGCCGCACGCGACCTTCTGGGGCCACACACGACCTTCTCTCACCTTTTCCTTCCCGCCCTTCAAACGTGGGCGAGTGCCCCCTCAGCCAGCTCTGCTCGATGGACGCTAGTTCACAGACTCCAATGTGCCAGGCACACACCAGGGCAGGCTTTGCCTGTCTTCTGGTTCTGAATCTCGTGACTGTACCCCAAAGTGGGTACACGTGCTTTATACATGTGACAGAGAGGTTAAAGTAGTGTCCTCAAAGTCACCAAGCTAGTAAGAATCAAAGCCAGGACAGGCCAACCTTCAGGGTCCACCAGGCTGGACGCACCTGTGCCCCACCGCGCTCTCCGTCTTCCTCCCCGTCTCTGTTGGAAACGGGCCGCCGTCCTGTGGGTCACTCTTCACCCATCAGAGGGCACAGGCGGTCTTGCTGTCTGTGGCCTCGTCACCTTTTAGAGCAGGGCACAGTGTAGTTTCTGAGTGGGGTCTAGTGGGTGGGTGGGAGGAAGGTAGGGCTTCGAGAGGAGGCGTCGAGAGAGGGCTTGGAGGCACCAGCCCAGGCAGAAGGGGGCAGAATCTCGGTGAGGAGGTGATTGACGTTGGCATCACATTCACACCCACCGTCCCAGGCCCTGGGTGAGCCTGTGTATAAGGTCCTTGTAGCACCCCTACGAGGCAAGAGCTCCTCTGTTCCTTATTTTAAGATGTTGCAGTGAGGCCCAGAGAGGTTATGTGACTGGCCCAGGGTTGTTCAGCAGGACACAGTAGAGCCAGGCTCATTCCTGGTCTATCTGACTCTTATGTTCCAACTAGCCACCACCGTCCTGCATTTCTGGGGTTCTGTGGAGGGGAACCTGGGGGCACAGGAAGGAGGCAGTTGCATAAGATGATTATTGGAATCCTCATTTTCTGGGGGCAGATGTTGAGGCCCAGAGAGTCTTGCTGAGTCAGCAATGTGGGGACTGAAAGTACCACCAGGTCCTTCTGGGTCCCTGGCTTCTGTCTGCCATTTTGCAGATGGGTCCAAAGCGCCGTTGCCAGTCCTCTGGGAGGGAAGGTGCACCATGGCTGTAGGTAAAAGTTGTTGGCAGCTAATTGTTTGTTTGGTTTTTTTTGGTTTTGATGCTGGGGATTAAACCCAGGGGCGCTTCACCACTGATCCACATCCCCAGCCCTTTTCTTCAGTCTCACGGAGTTGCTTAGGGCCTTGCTAAATTGCCAGGCTAGCAATTTTGAGCTGGCAATCCTCCTGCCTCAGCCTCCAGGGCTGCTAGGATGACAGGTGTGCACCCCACCCCCACCCCGCTGGCCTGATTGTTCTTTAAAGTCATCGCACACATCTCCAGGGAAACAGGAGGGCCAACAGGAAGCTCCCCCGGGGAGTCCGAGGCCCCTCTGTGGCTCTGTGATCTCAGGTCACTTGGCCTCTGAGCCTCCATGTTCTCCTGGGCCTAACGGGGACAGTAGCATCCCAGGTCCAGCCCCCAGCCAAGGTAGGACGGGCACCCCAGGTAGTGTAGCAGAGCGTCCCAGGGCCACCTCCTGGACCTGCCGTCAGAGGCCACACCATCTTCTTTGCATATGGCCTCCGGTGGCCGGGGCGAGTCTCTTCCTTTGGGGATGGATTTAATTTTTAATGCAGCCAAGGTCATTTGGAGGCAAGTCTCGGGAATTAGCTGGGTGACAGAGCTGAGCAAAGCGATTTTTGATTACAAAGAAAGTAAGGATGTGACTCTGTTTCTCAGATAATCTGGCTCCAGAGGCAGTTCCCAAGAGGAGCTCCAAAAATGCCGTGACCCACGGCGGCGTGGCCAGGAACTGGGAAGAGATGCCCAAGGTGACCATGTTGAAGGGGACAGCACCCGCTGGGTGTATAAATATCAGTTGGTCACAGTGGGTCTCCTGACTTCATGGTCACACCTGGCTGCCCCTGACCAGCTGTCCCCGCTTCAAGGAGCCACCTTGGTGGGAGTCCCCGTAGGCATCGGGGGAACTTGGGTAATTGTGGCCGCCACCAGTTGGGCTCCGTCCCTGCTCCGGGCAGGGTAAGTCAGGGCCCTGCAAGATGCGCTAACTTTCTCGTCTTACCAGCCAGACCTGCAAATTACCCCGCAGAACCCTGGCTGCTTTGGCGGGGAGGGCGAATGAGTCAGAGCTGGCAAGAGTCTAGCTGGGGACAGAAGGAAAGGACACGCAGCCCCTCCTGCTCAGGGGACATCATTTGCTCTTGAGAATTAGCCTGTCTGCAGGAGCCCTAAGAGTGGGCGCTTCATTCCCTCTTCTTGTGCTGACATCTCCTGACATTTTTCTCCTGGGACAATTTCTAGAAAAACTGCCTGAGAGATGCAGAGACTTATAAGTTCTGAATTAAAAACAACAACAACAAAAAAGAATCACGCCCAGAACACAGCTGGGGAGACGAGCATGGGCAGAGCGCTCTGAATAGCGCCAGGTGACCTCAGATGCCGCCTGAAGACTTGAGCAAAAGGAGGGAAGTAGCAACCCTGAGAACCTTCTGGAAGAACTCACTTCAGTTGAAGATGGTCCTTTCATGTGACATGAGGATCTTCCTCATCTGGGGAGCACGAGTGGCCTTTCTTTTATGCAAAGATGGTGGTACCAGTGGCGTTGATTTTTATTAACTGGTTGATGGGTACTGAGGATTGAACCCAGAGGGACTTTACAACGGAGCCACATCTGCACCCCTTTTATGCCTTTATTTTGAGACAGGGTCTCACTCAGTTGCTTAGGGCTCTCTATGTTGCTGAGGCCGGCCTCAAACTTGTGATCCTCCTGCCTCAGCCTCCAGAGTCTCGGGGATTACAGGTGTGCACCACCACTCCCGGCTCTTGTTTTCCTTTTAGTGTTCTTGGAAAATAGAGTCAACTCTGAATAGGTCCTCAATAGTGGGGTGAAGTGGGGTGTATCCTGTGAGCTCAAAAGCGGGGGACTCCTGGTCTGGAACCCAGGAACTGGAAACCAGGTGTCCTCCAGCTGGACTCCCAGGCTCTGTAGGAAACCTGGGGGCGGAAAGGGAAGGCCCGGGAGCAGTGGTGGCATTGGCGGTCCCTCAGCCAGGAGCTCCCCTTGGCCCCGGGGCACTTTCTGTGCTGTTTGGAGGATGGGGATTCTAATCCCAGAGTTGGAAGGTGTCCTGTCTGGTTGGCCCCGCACCTGGAGCAGGGCCCCCTCCTGCCTTCTCCTCCACGCTGTGGCCACCAGCAGGGGGTACAGGCACCCTGGGAGGAGAAGAGCCACTTGGCCCTCATCAGCATCACAGCCTAGGTCCAGCTGCGAGGTCGGGTCCCAGGAGCCCAGTGGAGCCGGCGTCCTGTCCCCATGGAGGGCTGAGGAGGAAACCCACCAAGGACTTGGAAAGGGGAGGGTCCTTCACGGCCCAGGCGGCTTCTCACACCCCGTCCATTGTTTCCGCCTGAGGATGGCAGATTGCAGAGGCCAGGCGGATGGGCACCCTGCCGTTCCCAGGGGCTCTTCAGGGAAAGTGGGGTTCTTTTCTTTCTTTTGGTGCTAGGGGTTGAACCCAGGGTGCCTCACCACTGAGCCACATCCCCCAGCCCTTTTTATTTTTTGAGACAGGATCTCATTAAGTTGCTTAGAGTCTTGCCAAGTTGCTGGGGCTGGCTCCAAGCCTGCAGTCCTTCTGCCTCAGCCTCCAGAGTTGCTGGAATCACAGGTGTGCACCATCATACCGGCGGGAAAGTGGGTTTCTATGGAGTCGCCCTGATAAACAGACCAATAGGAGGGATACAGATAGAGGGATTGAGATGGGGGTGTAGTCACAGATCTATCATCCATCTATCTATCGATCAATCGATCGATCGATCAATCAAGAGGTGTATTCTAAGGGACTGGCTCACATGGTGTGGAGGCTGACAAGTCCCCAGATCTGCAGGGCGAGTAGGCAAGCCAGAGGCCCTGGAGAACCCTTCGTATAAGTTCCAGTCCAAAAGCTGGCAGTCTTGAGACCCAGCAAGAGCTGATGCTTCAGTTGAAGTCCAAAGGCAGGAAAAAGCTGATGTCCGGTTTGAAGGCCATTCGGCAAGAGCGGTTTCCTCCTTCTTGGGAGCAGGTCACCCCTTTTCATTATATTCAAGCCTTCAGCTGATTGGATGAGGCCCACCCACATCAGGGAGCTTGACAATTTAAATGTTAATCTCATCCATTAATAACCTCATAGAAATACCCAGAAGGCTCAAATAGGTTGAGTTATTGTCTGTGCAGAGGAGGAACCTCTCCTAGGAGCTGGCAGAGCCGTTCACTTCTGAAGTTTTCTGAGCTGATGGGGAAACATGACTTGTGCCATGAGCTTCTTTCACCTATTTTGATGCTTGGTGTTTTCTGGGTTAGAATATAGTCACGCGGTGACTTTCAATTCATAACCATGATCCTTAGTAGGACAGGTTTTACATAGAAATCTGTCCACTTGGCACAGTGTGTTGGGACTCTCTGCCGAGGGCCTGTTTTAGTCAGCCACACATTGTTGTGGCCAAAAGTTGTGACAAGAACCACGAGAGGAGGAAAAGTTTATTTGGGCACATGGTTTCAGAGATTCAGTCCCCGGCTGGCCAGCTCCATAGTTCTGGGCCTGAGTTGAGGCGAAATGGCATCGGGAAGCAGAGAGGGCAAAGTATAAACCTCAGTCACGCCGTCCGTGACCTGTAACCTCCAGCCACGCCCACGTGGCCATAGTCACCTGGGAGTTCACCTATAGCAGTGGTTGAACCCACCTCATCAGTTAATCCTGTCATCTCTGAACATCTGACATCGTCTCACGTGAGCTTTGCAGGGACACCTCATATAAACCACGCAGGGTCTCCCCCTTTCCTGGGCCCTGGGAAACATGTCTGTCCACACTCATTCAGGTCATTGGCAGAAAGCTGCACCCTGAAACTATAGCATCGGGGACCCTGATGTCTGCTTGCTGCTCAGGAGCTGCCTGGGTGGCCCATCAAGGGACCCTTTGCCATCCTCAAGGTCCACTGTACTATTGGTCTCTCTGACTTCTCCTTCTGCCACCAACTAGAAGAAAGTTCTCTGCTTTTAAGTGTTCAGGAGATTCCACTGAGGTCATGCATAGAATCTAAGATGATCTCCCTACTCGAGGGCCAACTATGCTATATGAAAAAATGATCGTGGGAATAACATCTCAAGACATTCATAGGTTCCAGGCAATAGGGGAGCATCTTTGAGGGGCCATTTTAGAGATCCTATGTATCAGACTCCCTTTTAGTTTGTGGGTCCTACTCAGGAGGTTGCTAAAGGTTACTACTCTCCCACTCCAAACCAAGAGACAGTGGAGACAGCTCAGCAGGCAGGAAGTCATGTAGCACAGTCTCACTTGGTGTTAAGATACTGAAATGTACAGACTGAAATTATGTTTCAGAAAACTTTCTGCTTAGCACAGAAGTTACTCCCTCAACACCAAAGCTTCATTATGAGACTTGATTCTATAAATACTCAGTTGTAGTCAATTTCAGATATGAGCTACAATTTATCACTCTGCTCTGATAAACACACAAAGAAGAAGGAGGAGGAGGAGGAGGAGGAGGAGGAGGAGGAGGAGGAGGAGGAGGAGAGAAAGAAAGAAAGAAAGAAAGAAAGAAAGAAAGAAAGAAAGAAAGAAAGAAAGAAAGAAAGAAAGAAAGAAAGAAAGAAAGAAAGAAAGAAAGAAAGAAAGAAAAAGAAATGCCTAGAATAATGGTTGGTTAAATATCTGGATACTCCATAGCTCAGTCAAGTTTGCACAAAAAAAAAAAAACAAGTATCATAGCCGGCAAATAAATTTGGGAGAGTCTGTATATTATGCCCCCATCTTAGGCCTTCTAGGGCCTGTTACTGTAGTCAAGGTCCTGAGAAGTCACGCAGTAAATAAACCCATTTGGATTTCCTTATTTATTTGATCATGGTAATTTTTGAGGAAAGGTGTATGATATCTGCAAATCCCATGACCTGGGTTCTGGGGACTAAACATTGGGAAACAGTACCCTGAGGACATCCCATAGGTTGGGCATCACTGGTCCCCAGAGCTTCTGCTGTAACCTCCACCCCTGCAGATGCTGCGTTTTGGCCTCTTGGGCCTCTCTTCTCCCGCCCTCTGCTCTGTCGTGCCAGTCCATGATCAAGTTCATCAGCGATGTGAAACCAGGGATGTGTCATGGTCAAAGTGCATCCCAAAGTGAAAGGACTCGGAGAGCACTTTATTCAACTGTGTTTTATGGGTGCTTTGTGTGCATGATCTAATTTGCTCTTTCCAGCCACCCTTGGAGTTGGGAACAAGTGTGTCATTTTAAAGCTGAACAGGCTGTAAAATGTGGGGCTTTCTAGCGATTGGGAAGTCAGGATTTGGACCCAGGCCTGGGTGATCCTAGAACAGTGCCCTGACCACTGCACTGCCAGGATTCCCACTGCGTGGCCAGGACGCCTCCAGGAGCAAAGGAAACAGAGGGCTCACTAGGCAGGCTGTTGGCAACTGATCAGGTTATCTGAAGACCCTTTATGGATGGGACATCTTCTGATGGCAGGAAAGGTGAGGACCTGTTGCTAGGGCCCTGGGTGTTGATAGCCATGCCCATGCCTGGCGGGAAGGCAGAGGAACATGGCTCAGGATGTCCCCGACATCATCTGCCTGCTGGTGACGGACAGAGCCTGCTGGGCTGTTTTACTTGCTGCAGGGGCTGGGGAGGCCGATGAGGGGGTCCCTGAGGGTGCCAGAGTGCTGGGCATGGTGACAGGGCACAAGACCCAGCTCACCGGGAGCAAGGACCCTCTGATCCAATACTTGGTGTGACTTGGACAAGTCTGGGTGCTCTCAAACGTCTTGCACGCTCTCTGCCTGTCTGTGATGTGAACAAGGTGACTGCACCCTACTTTGCATTGAGGCATTCCCTAAAGGAAGAACCGTGCGTGTGAGCATGTGTGTGTGTGAGCACATGTGCACGTCACTGTGTCTGTCTTCAGTATCCAGTGCCCTCCAGGGACCTGGCCCTGCCACCAAGTTGCCTATAAGCAGTGTGTCTCTGTGTGTGTCACCACCCAGGCCACACGGAAGGGTGGAGTCCTGCAGCGCGGGGGGCCTTCTACCTATTGATATTACATGACACTTATGCCCTTGTTAATCTCTGTCACTAGAGCGAAAGTCCCCTGTGCTCCCTGGGCCTGAAATCGCGAATCTATTTTTCCTGCCAGAACAGTGTCCAGGTATCTGATATTAGGAATGAATCCGTGGATAGACTCCTGGGTGATCCTGGGGTCTGAGCTCTGAGATTTATATATCTTCCCATGAACCTCTCCTCATCGGTGAGCGGACCCCTTAGGAAACTGCAGGCAGGCGGCACAGCCCCCTCCCTCTTTCTCTCCCTCCCCACTCCGGCCCTGCACCCTCCTCACCCCCAGCCCCACGCCCTGCCCCAGGCCTAGAAGCATCTTGAGCAACAGCTTCTGCTCAGACTCTTGAATAGTCTTAGTGATGGTTTGACATTTCTTCTAAAAGTGACAAATGTAATTTGGAACTGGCATGTTAGTTCATTTGTTGGCCATGTTGGTTCCTAACCCAGGTACAATTAAAAAATGTAACAAAATGCTATCTATCTTTCTGTATATTTGTGGCCATAAACGTTGTCTGATGGCCATTCCCCATGAGGAAAGCAGGAGGAGCAGGGACTCCAGGACACCCCTCAGAGCATCACAGACCCTCCAGGTATGGACGTTCTGGTGGCCCTGTTTTCAAAAGCAGTGGTTGGCCGTGCCTCCTGGCACAGGTGTTCACCTGGAGGGAAACTTCAGCCTGAGACCTCAGGAGCTGTTTGACCATGGGGGAGGACATCTTAAACTTTGAGGTCCTGTGTCCAGAGATGCATGAAATCCACAGGGGATTTTCCTCCTAAGTCTCCCTGCGAGGCAGGCTGAGAACTTCACCCTGGACCTTTGGGTCGATGGGTGGGATTAGAAGAGGTGGAATGACCTCTGGGGCTTCTTGTCAACTCAGGGGTGAGACATCAGTGGATATCAGCAACAGATATCGGGGACTGAACTGGGAATTGAACTCAGGGGTACTTAACCACTGAACAACACCCTCTATTTTATTTAGAGACAGGGTCTTGCTAAATTACTTAGGGCATCACTAAATTGCTGAGGCTGGCTTTGAACTCATGATCCTCCTGCCTCAACCTCCCAAGTTGCTGGGATTATAGGTATGTGCCACCACACCAGACTTGCAAGTGGCCTTTTCTATCCAGATCATTAGACCACCCTTAGGATTTAACCCTTCTCCCCTGCCAAGCCTGGAAACCTGGGGACAAGGCAGTGACCTCCACTCTGATTCCCCTCTCCTGCGCCCAAGCCTGCCCTGCCCCTTGAGGACCACCTTCTTATTCCATCCTGAAGGCAGGGACCTCCCTGTGAAGGATGGCGTGGCCTCAGTGGGGGCTGGCCTGCTCCTCTCTGGGGGTACAGGTGGAGTGGGCCCGCACGGCTGTGTGTGCTGCCTTGCAGAGCCCCTCCTGCTCCAAGAATCTGGGTCCCCAGGCCCTGAATTGTGAGCTGGATTTGGAGCTGCTGTGTCTGCTGCCCCCACAGCTTAGCACATGGCTGTGCCAAGTCTCAGTCACAGCTGCTATGGTCTTCACAAACCCAGATCACAGCACACACACACACACACACACACACACACACACACACACAGAGCACCTTCATAAACCAGGTGAGGCAGGGCACACCTGTGTCCCAGCTACTTCGGAGGCTGAGGCCGGAGGATCAGAAGTTCAAGGTTAACCTGGGAAATTTGGGGAGACCCTATCTCAAAATAAAGTGAAAAATAAAATAAAAATGGACTGGGGATGTAGCTCAATGGTGGAGAGCACTTGTTTAACATACACAAAATCCTGAGTTCAATCATCAACACTGAAAAAAAATTTTTTTTCTGGGGCTGGGGATACAGCACAGTTGGTAGAGTGTTTTCGCAGCAAGCACAGGCCCTGGGATCAATCCTTAGCACCAATAATAGATAAATAAAATCTAGGGGCTGGGGATGTGGCTCAAGCAGTAACGTGTGGCATGTGCAGGGCGCTGGGTTCAATCCTCAGCACCACATAAAAATAAAATAAAGATGTTATGTCCACCGAAAACTGAAAAATAAATTTTAAAAAAATTTAAAATAAAATTTCTTGGCTTTGCATTTTTTCCTTTTCATATTTGGTATTTGGAGATTTTTTTTTTTTGTCATATTTCAGACATGTGAAGATCTTTGGAAAAACTCAGAGGCTCCCTGCCTGTAGGGCTGAGCAGACGCACCAACCCTGCTCCTGCCCTGGGGGATCACTGAGTGCAGAGGATCAGGAGGAAGCTGTGGAGAAAAGGGAGAATGGGCTGGAGAAGTCCCTGGTCTCTGAGGGGCAGGCAGGGGCAGTGCCCCGGGGCTAAGGCCCGAAGTCAGGCTAATTTCTAGACTGCTCTGGTATGTTTGGTTCTTTCAGTTTGTGAAAGGTCTTTCTTTCTTTCTTTCTTTCTTTCTTTCTTTCTTTCTTTCTTTCTTTCTTTCTTTCTTTCTTTCTTAGTTGTTGATTGACTTTTATTTACTTATTGTTTATATGTGGTGCTGAGAATCGAACCCAGTGCCTCACACCTGCTAGGCAAGTGCTCTACCACTGAGCCCCAGCCCTGTGAAAGGTCTTTTGAACCTTTTCCCCAACAGCCTCCCTGACTCTCTAGACACCCTCCCCCTCTTCATTCATGATTCTTCTCAGCATCTTAGTGGAAGTGGTGTGCTGTCCCTCTGTAATCCGTGTAGACAGACGAGCAGGCTAAGAGAGTAGGGAATGTCCCCTGTACTCGTTGGTCTGTGTTTGCCAGCCACACAGGTTGCTCAGCTCAAAAGCTGGGTCCTGCCAGGGCCGTTACACAAGTCTGTAATCCCCGCAGCTCGGGAGGCTGAGGCAGGAGGATCACAAGCAGCCTCAGCAAAAGTGAGGTGCTAAGCAACTCAGTGAGACCCTGTCTCTAAAGAGGGCTGAGGTATGGCTCCGTATCAAGTATCTCTGAATTTAAACCCCGGTATCCCCCTCAAAAAAAAAAAAAAGGGCCCTGTAGAGCCAGCGGGCTCATGCGATTGGTCGGCACTCAGCCCCGTCTCTTATTGTTGGGTGATATTGGGAGCTCTGCTGTCTTGCAGGAGTGGGTGTAGGTGTGTCCAGGAGGGCAGAGGTTCCATATCTTTGCCAGATGACCTTGAATGGACACTGAGGGCACCCTCATTTCCCCTAAGCAAGGCAGACTGTGCTGTGCCAGCAGGTGGGGGACTCCTCTGTCCAGTTAATGTGGGTTACTGTGCTAGACCGAAGGGTCCTGGCAGCCCAGCCCTTGGACAGACACCACGCAGCACACAGAGCTCAGGCGGCAGGTGCACGGAGCACATCAGGGTGCAGTTCTCTACACCTGCAGAGCCCCAGTCATTGGGCAGGTTTGAGGAACCATCGAGCCTCGGCACCCAAAAGTGCACACCACCAGCTCACAGCCATCTCAGGCTGCCTGGTCCCAAGCAGTCTTTCATTCACCCCAAACAGTTTAAGCCTTCGGGAAAAACAGCAATGAAAAGGTCCCTGTCCGCAAGGAATTTACTGAGAGACAATGTATAAGCAAGCGGGGCAGAGAGCAGTAGCAGCCTCCAGGTGCAAAGAGCAGGTGCACAGTGGGCCCTCAGGAGGTCCACCCTGAGTGAGCCAGGTGCAGGAGGGAGAGTGAGAAATTCCCTGGGGAAAGCTTCATCAGGAAGGAAAGGGAAAAGTGTGGATGTCACAAAATAATTGAGGGTGATGGGGGTCTGTAGCACACGCCTGTAATCCCAGAGGCTTGGGAGGCTGAGGCAGGAGGATCGCCAGTTTGCAGCCAGCCTCAGCCTTAGCAAGGCCCTAAGCAACTTAGTGAGACTCTGTCTTAAAGTAAAATATAAAAAGGGCTGGGGGTGTTGCTCAGTGTTTAAGTCCCCCTGGATTCAATCCCTGGTACCAAATAATAATAATAATAATAATAATAATAATAATAATAATAATAAATAGGGGAATGGCAGCGTAGGAAGAGCTACCTTTTGTTTGCATTTACTTTTGATCAGACATGTTTTGAGCATATGCCACTTGTCATCCCTACCCCTGGTGATGAATCGTGTTGTCACTACTCCCCATTTATAGCTGCATAGCCCCAGGCCAGAGAGGTCACGTTCACCCCAAAGCCAGGAGGCCATAAGTGGCAGTCAGATTAAGGGTGGGATGTCCAGAGGACCAAGGGTTAGGGGGAAAGAACACCCCAGTCACTGAACCACATATCAGGCCTTTAGTGGGTAGAAATCACATATTGTCCCCCTTCAGTGATAGGGGACCACAATGGGAAGGAGTTGGTGAGGTGCGTCTGAAGGAGAAGGACAAGTTGAGGCCATGTTCCTGGAGTAGGGATGACATTGGTTGGTAGTAACACTCAGGGCCCCCACCCAGGTTCTGAGAGGAAGGACACTCAGGCGACAGGCTTCTGCATTAATACAGTATGTGCATTTTATCTCTGCAGACCTCGAGACTTGGTTTAAAGAGCCCAGCTCAATACCATTAGTGTCTATCTGCAGAGGACCCTCGGGAAAATTGATTAGAAAGTGGGCTTTTGCATTGGGGCAGGGCTGGCTGGGCCTAATCGGATTTGAGCGAGAGATGGTATCTAATTCCCTGCATCTAGGAACTGGCTTGGGGACCTCCCTGGGAGCCAGCCCCCCTCCAACAATTTGGTTTGTGAATACATTACCCACACAAGCAGAGGGGGAGAGGGTTTTGGGGAGATGGGGAAGGGACATGTGAAAGGCTTAGACAGGACAAGAGATGCTTCCTGCTTAGGTCTTGGGTGGAAGGTGTGTACCAGGGGCCGAGGGTGTTTCGGCTCATTGTACCCCTGGGGAAGGACACTGGTTATTGTATTGCTTGCTATTTATTGAATCTCTGTGTGCACAGTTTCCCCTCTCATTTCAGTCTTTATTTAAAAAGTAATATATTCACATGGATAATAAGAAAGTTAAACACTGAGACCAGGCGATGATGGGTACGTTCTTCCTGATTCTTGGTCCCCTGCACAGTCCCCCCAGTGTGGCCACTGTTACCAAGTATTCTGTGACTCTTGTAATCTTCTCACAGATTTCCCATGTGCATTCATGAATGGCTTCACTAATCTCTCCAAGAAACCTGTGGGGGAGGCCTGGGTGTCCCCATTTTGCAGATGGAGAAGTGGAGGCTCAGGTTGGTTGGATATTAGCTGCAGGGCCAGGAGCCAAACTGTGCAAGGTCTGGCTTTAAGTTGTGGGGTCTTTTGTGAAATCACGTGCCCTTCTCAGAAACAGAGGGCTGCTCAAAGCTCCCCAGGAAACACCTGGGTTCACACTTCTTAAACCCTCCTCTCCCCGGCCATCCACCTGCTGTCATCTTGCAGGGAAACTTTCGAGGGCTTCTTTTAGGGCTTCCTCCCATTGGGCATCCTTTAGGAACAAGGGAAAAGTAGCTTGAGTCCTTGCGGCTTTCTCTGGATCTTGTGGGTACTGTGTTGCAGGGACCCAGGTAGGGAGGATTGGGGTGGCGTGGGGGAGGGGGGGCACAGCAATGAGTCCTGGAGGATGAGTGTGACATCGGAACCTAGGGTCAGCGTCCTGCTTCACTACACATAACAGTAGGCCCAACCTCCTATGGTTCTCAGGGGGTCCAAATGGTATCCGTGGCCTGGTGCATCTCAATAAGTATCAGCGATTATTAGTATTACTAGCTAGATAACCTCTAATACACTAACCATGCACTCTAGGCAAATTGTCTTGACCAGAATATAGGAATACAATTGTTCTTATATTATTATACTATTATTTAACATCTAATGTTTAAAGAAAACTGTTTACACAATAAGTAGTATTGTCTTAAATAGAATTAGTATCTTGCCAAGGTTTGGAAGAGATATTCAATAAATATTCTTGTTTTTGTTTCTTTCCTTCTCTTAGTCTAAGTCTAATTAAAGTGAACCAATTTTAATTCCGTCTTAACACATGTATTGAGCACTTGCTGTTTACTTGGCACTCTGAGGGCACAGGGATGAACAGGCCATAGACCTCAACAGACAGATCATCAAATAGAGGAGGCCAATTGCGAATGGGGGCATTGGAAATAGTCCAGGTGGTGAGGTTTGCCAGGAGGGAAGTGGCCGACACCAGTGGACTTCCGGCTTCGTGTTCTCCAGGACCTCGTTTTCCATTGTGAGAAGTGGAGCTGCCTCCTTCTCTTGATCCTTGATATTTGGAAGATATGGAACAACCTGGTTGATGTGGTTTCAGTCTTGAGGGGTCAGGAAGGGCTGAGATCTTTCTTCCTACCAGCATCAAGTACCTACACACACACACACACACACACACACACACAAGTACACACACACACACACACACACACACACGCCTGCCCCAAGCCTCCTGGCTCTGCCCATTTGCAGGGCTGCAGGAACACAAGCCTCCAGTCCCCCTTTCCTTGCTGCGTCTTCTACAGGCACAAGGGCACATCTGCACCCGGTGGCTCCTGACCCCTCCTCCCCTGAACCCTGTCCAGCTCCAACCCTTCCCCACTCCCCCAAGGAGGTTTGTAAGGACCAGAATAGCTCAGTGCCCAGTACTGTACTGTAAAAAACAGAAATATGTAACAGCTGGATTATGGGGAGATTATTAGCTCTGCTTAAAGATTTTCCGCTTACGCAAGGATTAGCTGCGGGGTTCCTTTAAATAGATGGCTTTACTAATGCATCTGTAGCAAGGGAAGGCTGGACGGGAGGAAAAAGGACAGGCGTGGGAAGCAGGAGGCCTGCATTTGAAGACAGAGGAGTGGCGGTCATTCTCCTCTAGGAGCCTGGGTTTCCTTGGGGTGGGGGTGGGGGTGAGCAGAAGCCCCCCCACCCAGCCCCTAGCATTGAGCAGGTGCCATGGTGGGTGCTCAGGCCGCTGTAGAGGGCTGATCAGTGCATGGGGTGATGTGGATTGCCCTGCTGGTGATGTCTACGCCCTGGCTGGCCTCTGCCCGGTCTCCATCCCGGTGGCTAGCCTCGCCCCACCTGCCCTCTCCCTGGCCCCGCCCCCTGGCCCATCCCTCTGTCCAGAGTTCCCACTGCCCCCAGTTCTCAGGATGCGTGCTGCTGGGGGCACCTCTGTGATTGGCACATACAGGTCCCACGGTCGAGTGTGCCGCTCCCTACCAGCTCCCCTGCCTCCTGGCTAACACCTCCTGGACCTTCAAGGCAGCCTCCTCCACCTCCTCCAGGAAGCCTTCCCTGACCGGTTTTCCCTCAGGAGGTTCGGACACCCTCTCTGTGCTCCAGTGGTCCTGTGAATGCGCTGGTGTGCATGACCCTATTACAGCCCTTGAGGACACTTCATTATCCAGTGGCTTTGTTGTCCTTGGTCACTTGTTCATATCTGGCATGGCATGGTATCAGGAATGGAGCTAGTGGGCTCAAGAACAGGGTCCTCCTGTTGGGCTCAATAAACCTGTGCTACATGAAATTAAATAAACGAACAGTGACTCCCAGCAGGGCGCGGCAGCGCAGGCCTGTAGACCCAGAGACTCAGAGGGCCGAGGCAGGAGGATCACACTTTCAAAGCCAGCCCCAGCAACTGAGCGAGGCCCTGAGCAAATCAGTGAGGTCCTGTTTCAAAATTCTAAACAAAAAGGGCTGGGGATGTGGCTCAGTGGTGAAGCACTGAGTTCCATCCCCAGCACCAAACAACAAAAATAAAACTGAACAGCAACTCCCATTTGTCGGAGGTAAATGTTTGCTCCCCAGGCACACGGCACATGCTGGACCCTGTCCCCATATGCTGGAAGCACACAGCATGTCCTTGCAGGCAAAACTCTGGTGTTGGATCATAGTCCCGATAAATCCTGGCTGTGTCCCAGCCATGTGACCTTAACCAAATGACTTGCCCCTGTGTTTCCCCAGCTATAAACCAGAACCAGGTCACAGGGTGCGATGGCACATGCCTGTAATCCCAGAGACTGAGGCAGGAGGATCACAAGTTCAAGGCCAGTTGCCACATCTCAGAGAGACCCTGTCTCAAATTAAAACTAAAAAGTCTGGAGAATTCCCCCAGACGCAGCGGCTGCCGGGGAAGGGGAACTGAGCAGCCCGAGGTCGCCGTTGCCCCGGTGGTGGTGGGCTCCGGGTGGGCTCGCTTCATTCAGCCCCTGCTGCGATGCATCCGCGGCGCCCGGACGGATTCGATGGCCTGGGCTACCGGGGTGGTGGCCGGGACGAGCAGGGATTTGGTGGCGCTTTCCCTGCCAGGTCCTTCACCTCCGGGTCGGACCTAGGCCACTGGGTGAGTACTCCCAGCCGCAACCTGCACTGGGGAGAGAAAAGCCCGCCCTATGGCGTGCCCTCCGCCTCCACCCCGCACGAGGGCCCCGAGGAGGAACCCTTTCCCGGCAGCTGCAGTGCCAGCGTGCAGGGGCAAAGCACTGTTGAATAGATTCGCTGGATTTGGTATTGGACTTGCAAGTCTCTTTACAGAAAATGTACTGGCCCATCCTTGCATTGTTCTACGCCGCCAATGTCAGGTTAATTACCATGCTCGGCATTATCATCTCACACCATTTACAATCATCAACATTATGTACAGCTTCAATAAAACTCAGGGACCAAGAGCCCTATGGAAAGGAATGGGAAGTACGTTTATTGTACAGGGAGTCACACTTGGAGCAGAAGGCATAATTAGTGAATTTACACCTTTGCCAAGGGAGATTTCACATAAATGGAATCCCAAACAAATAGGTGAACACCTTCTACTGAAATCCCTAACTTATATGGTGGCAATGCCTTTTTATTCAGCAAGTTTAATTGAAACTGTACAGAGTGAGATAATTCGAGATAATACTGGGATTTTGGAATGTGTAAAAGAAGGAATTGGAAGAGTGATAGGTTTGGGAGTGCCTCATAGCAAACGACTCCTTCCACTTCTTTCCCTGGTCTTCCCTACGGTGCTGCATGGAGTTCTTCATTACATCATCAGCTCGATCATTCAGAAGTTTGTCCTGCTAATTCTAAAGAGAAAGACTTACAATAACCACTTAGCTGAGAGCACTAGCCCTGTGCAGAGTATGTTGGATGCTTATTTTCCAGAACTTATTGCTAATTTTGCTGCCAGTCTTTGCTCTGACGTTATACTTTACCCATTGGAAACAGTTTTACACCGCCTTCACATTCAAGGAACACGCACGATAATTGACAATACAGACCTTGGCTACGAAGTACTTCCAATTAATACACAGTATGAGGGAATGAGAGACTGTATCAATACCATAAAGCAGGAGGAAGGAATGCTTGGCTTTTATAAAGGGTTTGGTGCTGTTATAATACAGTACACACTGCATGCAGCTGTCTTACAGATTACCAAAATTATTTACTCAACACTTCTTCAAAATACCATTTGAGATTTAGGTTCTATCACTGGTTAGTATAAAAGACCCAATCTGGATAATTTGCTATGAAATTATGAGGGATAAAAGTGAAATACTGGGGGGAAAATGGACTAGAAAATGAAACTGGTAGAAAAAGCCCATGCTGATTATATTGACACTTTTGTGTTTTTTATTTGTTTGTTTTGTTTTGTTTTAAGGCATAGGTATATATTTTGGATCAAAACTATTGAAACTTGAAAACTTAATAAAAATAACACTTGTAAGAATGAAATTTTAGCTGGTTTAACACTCATGCTGAAGCAAAAATGATACTGGGCAAAAGCAAAAATTTATCTTCAAATATGTAAAGTGAAATTTTATTGAGTCGGATCTATCCTATCTGACCTTAATATTTGTTACAGGTTTATTTTTCCCTCTAGATTGATATTGATATATTGTCCTAATACAGTGTATAATATCAAAAGGTTGTACCTTTAAACAAATAAATTATGTCATCATTGAATAAGACTAAAGATTAGATTTGGCAATCTGTAAGCAGGAGTTAAAGGGTTTTAAATCATATTTTCCCTATGTAATTATTTTAGTGGCTGTATATAATATATAAAGCCATTTTTGTACACATATAGAACTTGGAATTTCCTTCATCCCTACAAAATTTTCTACTCATAGGTCAGCTTATTGCATAAAATACACTTTCTGCTTTAATATCAGTAAAACATCAAAGCCAAGGTACCCAGAAGATTTTAATCAAACGTAGCACACTTGTCCGCATCCAAACCCAGTGTTTCAGTGCCAGCAACTTAAAATTCATCATATGTTTATAAAGTTTGGTTTGCTTGGCTAGTTTTGTGAATTGTCAGGCTATTTTTAAGGCAACTTTTAAGAAATAATCATGACAACTATTATTCCTTCCATATTTACAAATTGTGTACTCAAAAGGAACCTTATAACTTTCATTTCTGAATGACTTATCTTAAGCAAAATTAAAATTTACCTGGGAATTTGTGCCTCTTGCCTACCATATAGTCATCATTAATTAATTACATCATTTTTTATCTTTTAGTTTTAAAAAAGTTTCATTCTCCAAACAATACATTTAAAGAAAAAAGTAAGATATGCTTATCCCTTTTTATTTAAACTTGTTTGGATGAATACTGAAGAAAAATATACAAACCTTAAAGGAAATTTGTCCTTGTGTTTTATTTTACATTTCAACAAATAAGTAACAGAAAAAAATTGTTAATCAGTCTAATTTTTAAAAGTCTTTCTAAATTTAATTTGGTGAATTACACTCTGTAGTATCAAATAATATGCATTTGACTAATCCACTATTAAGCATTTTAAAGTTTCATTTCTAAACAAGAATGGTCACCTTTTTTCTATGAACCATGTAGCATTCTAAAGTGCAATGACTTTGGATGTTGTCCAACCTAGATTGCATACAAACAGATTCATGTTATTTTTAAAATGTCACAGAGATGGTTATGAATAATTTTGGAACACACAAAAAGGATACCCAGGTATGTGAAACAGTGTATAAGTAGCGACTCTTTACTAGTGTGTGTGTGTGTTTACTGAATAACATCAAGTTTTCCATTTTTAAATTCCACTGAGAGGGAAAGTAAACCCCATTGGTCACATTTTCTATTTTATGGTTAATCTTTTAGTTTGTGGCTTACTTTATCCAACCCGTGGGATTTAAATTGTTTTTATTGCTTTTGAAATGCTAAATAATGTTTTATATATTTATAATATATTCAGCTTCCTGAAAACCTCTCATTTTATTAAAATAAGTGGTTTCAAAGAAGATAAATCAGAAAATTTCAATTTTCAGAAATTTTCTAGGACAGAATATAATGGGAATCAAGTATTACTACTAGTGAAAGTCTGTAGAATCCTTCACCTAGCTAAAAATCAGGTATTTCAAGATTTATTGAATGTTAGCATGATTATGCAGTTATATATATATATTGATTTTGTTTGCATGATTATGCAGTTATACATTTATTTCATTATTGAGTCATGGCTGATGACCAAACTGCACACATTTCTTTTTTCTGTTTGAAGAAAGAATGCAAATTAACATGAAAACTAAAATGGAATAGTGTTAAATAAAATATTAATTATTTTTTACTGTCTTTTCCAAATTAGTTGAAATATAATCTTTAAAAACCAAACAGTCTGACAGGCATAGTGGTACGTCCACACCTATAATCCCAGTTACTCAGGAGGCTTACAGATTTGAGGACAGCCTGGGAAACAATGAGACCTTGTCTTAAAATGAAAAGTAGAAGGGACTAGGGATGTAGTTTAGTGGTAGAGCATTCCTGGGTTGAATCCCCAATACTATGGGGAGTGTGGGGGCGTGGAAATAAGCATTTAACTGGTCAAGTGTTTTTCAGTGAATTTACAAAAGAACTCTCAGATAAACTCTGCCCCTTTGAAAATTTGCTATTTTAAATATGGGTGCCAAAATCTAATCTCCATAGCATACATTTCTTAATAGACCAAATTATGTTATTAAATTCAATATTACCAGTAGCATCATGGATAGGATTCTATTAAGTAGTTCTGCAAGCCCACTGGTCCTCTTATTATAAGCCAGATGTTGGCCATGGAGCTTGTGATATGATATGCTTCCCTTACATTGCAGGGTTTCTTAATTTGAGTAAAGTAGACTGAAAGTGGTAAAATTAAAAACTGGTAAAGATTAACCCATTTTGTGAATTTATGAATTTATTTGCTAAGTTGTATATATAGACCTTAATAACCTTCTCAATTTTATAGGCCCTTAAAAAAAATCCTAAATTAATGAAGTTTTAGTCAAGCTTCCAGACTTTAGCGCTGATATTATAAAATAGTAAAAGCAAGCTAATTTGCAAAGGGTTATGAATGGACTATTAGATACTTTAGTCAGTGCTTTTAGAAACAAAACTGGAAGGGTAAGAGATCCTGCTCACTTGTGCAGATGTGCCTGACTGTTCATAACTGGTTTCAGCTCTGGCTTAGTTGTAACTGCACAAAGTATTCACTTTATTAATTGGGCATAAATATTTAAATATTTCTATCCAATTATATATCTGTTCAGAAAATAAAGAAGATGCTGATTTGATAAATTGATTTGTCAACCGAGATTGTGGAGGATGTTTTTCCTCAGTGTTCTTACCCATCTTATGGAACAGAAAAGACTGCCGGGTATCGAAAAGTTATCCAAGTTTGAATTTATTTTCAAAACTTATCTAAGCAAATAAAATCCCTTGCACTAGAATTGGAATAATGTTTAATGTTGGCATTTCTGCTTTCTCTTTCAAGTAGTTGTACATAATCTCGCTCTCTCTCCTTTCACCCATTATAAATTGAATGTAATGTGTAATGTCTTTTTTTGGAACCTTTGAGTATCACTGATATACTAATAAGTTGTGTAGCAGTGTAATAAAAACTTGTAATTTGACAATGAACCTTAAAAAAAAAAAAAAACTAAAAAGTCTGGGATGTAGCTTAGGGGTACAGCACCCCTGGCCTCACTGCCCAGCATGAGGGGGTCATAAGAGTTCTGAGCCCCCGGTGTGTGGCAGATGCGGGGGGTTAAGAGGGATTGAACCCGGTGTGGAGGGTGTTCCCTGGGAACCCTGCGCTCCCGTGCGGATCCTCCCCAGGGCTCAGGTTGCTGAGCTTGCCGTCCCCTCCTCCCCTGCTCCCGTGAACTTTCTCACTTCCCCGCCCATCCCCAACCAGTCAGCCCAGAAATAATCCAATTTTACTTGATTATTAGTCATTATTTCCCGCTGCTGTTTTTATTTATTTTTTAAGCATTCTAGATTTAATTGAGTTGATTGATCAGCATGATGGCTGATTGGAGGGAGGTGTTCTGTAACCCTCTCCTCCCCTGCTGTCCCTCCACCTAGAGAAGCCCAGCCTGCCCTGGGGCTCCCAGGGGGCGGGCCCATTGGGTTCAGAGGGCTGGGAGCCAGGCACCCGGCTGTCCCTGGTTTAGTGACCTGAGGAGAGTCCTTTGCCCTCTTAGGGTCTCATCTGCAAAAAGGGGCTGAACTAAAGCAGCCTCTGATCCTCCCTCCCCCCTACAAATGTGTGGTAACCCTGCAGCTGACCTTGTCCTCCTTGATCTGTGAACTAGTCATCTCTTTGAGGTCACAGCCCACCCCTGTGCCCTGAGCTGAGCCAGCGGTTGCGGGGACCCGGATGTGTGAGCCAGGCAAGGGCTGTGTCTTGTAGGAACCCATGGGGGAGGCTGGCTTCATAACCAGTGGGTGCTAAGCTCAGCAGAGTTTTGGAGTGGGCCTCTAACTCTGGAAAGTTGGGTGTGAGTGTGTTAGGGGCGGCATATGGGTTCAGGCCAAAACAACCCTCCTGAACTGACTGTAGGTGTGATATGTGCTGAGTACCTATCGTGCCACATCTTGTTTTCTAAATGCTCACAACAACCTTCTGAGTGAAGGGATGTAATATGAATTTTATAGACTAAACACTGAAGCTCAGAGAGGCTAAGGTGGCTTGCTTACATCACACAGCAAGCGAAGGAGAGAAGTTGACTTTGAACTGAAGGCTGAAGGATGTCAGGCTTGCCCTTTTTACACAGCTGCAGACCACATGCCAACATGGTGTGCCTATCTCGATAACAAGAGGAAGGATGAAAACGACCAGCTAATTTCTCCCAGTACCACTTCTATTTCCATGTTTGCACATTATCTTCCCGAGAGACCCTTCTTTAGGTAACATGGAGTGACGTACCACCTTCTATTCTTTAAGTGCTCTTTTCTCTCCTCTGAATTTTGCTCTTGGATCCATGCATTAATGAAGCACCTATAGGGTGTCCTGGTTCTGAGTCAAAGTCCCTGCCTTCCTGAAGGTGGCCCTGGGTGGACAGATTATAAACAGGTGAACAGGAAAGTCATAAAAAGCTCAGATACTGAGAATGGCTGTAAAGAAAGTAGAGCGAGGAACTCAGGGAAATGATGGTGGCCATTTGTGTATCTCCTTTTGGAGAAATGTCCTTTTGGATTATCTGCTCATTTTTTATTGGATTTTTTAAAATATTTTTTAAGTTATGTTTCCAATTTCTTTTTAAAAATATTTATTGGGGCTGGAGACGTGGCTCAAGCGGTAGCGCGTTCGCCTGGCATGCGTGCGGCCCGGGTTCGATCCTCAGCACCACATACCAACAAAGATGTTGTGTCCGCCGAGAACTAAAAAATAAATATTAAAAATTATCTCTCTCTCTCTCTCTCTCTCTCTCTCTCTCTCTCTCTCTCTCTTCCCCCTCTCTCACTCTCTCTTAAAAAAAATATTTATTGGAGGGCTGAGGCTGTAGCTCAGTGGTAGAGCACTTGCCTCGCATGCATGAGGCACTGGGTTCGACCCTCAGCACCACATAAAAATAAATACATAAAGATATTGTGTCCACCTACAACTAAAAAAAAAAGTAAAATAAAAAATTTAAAAAAAAAGATTTATTGGGCTGGGGATGTGGCTCAAGCGGTACTACGAGCTCACCTGGCATGCATATGGCCCAGGTTCGATCCTTAGCACCACATACAAAGATGTTGTGTCCGCCGAAAACTAAAAAATAAATATTTAAAAATTTCTCTCTCTCTTTAAAAAAAAAAAATCTCTCTCTCTCTCTCTTAAAAAAAAAAAAAAAAACATTTATTGGAATAGTTTTTGCTTTACAGAAAAAGTGCCAGGGCTTCGTGCAGGGATCCTGGGAACCCTGCGTCTGCTCTCCCTTTGGTTGGTGTCTTGTTACCGGGGTAGACGTGGCAGACCTGCCCCCTGACGCCTTACTACAACCTAAGCTCCCTACCTCTCTCAGATTTTGTTGGTTTTCCTGCCACCGTTCTTCGTGAACCAGCCAATCCAGAACCCCACACTGAGTTCTCTTTAGTGTCCCCTGGTGTGTGACACTTCCTTGGACCCTTCTTGTGTTCTGTGACCTTGACGATTTTGAGGCGTGCTGACCAGCTGTTTTGCTTTTGTGTTTTCCAAATTTGTTTCCATTTGAGACCAGGATGCTGAGAGGCTGTGCAATGTCAAGATCCAGCTCAGAACTCAGAAGTCGGGTCGGGGATTGACTGGGTTCGAATCCTGGCTCTGCCCCCAGCCCTGCTAAGTGACAAGAGCCAGGAAGCCTGTCCTGCCTCGGTTTCCCCACCCTCACAGAAGAGGCCTGGTGAGCTGCTCGTGAACTCGTGTTCTTGGAGGTCCCTGTGGGTTCCTGGAGGGACTAGTTGCCCTGAGGTGTTCACTTCCTCTCCCAGGAGCCGGGCTGGGAAGTGCAGAGAAGGGGAGAACGCGGCGTTGCAGGAGACTCACACTTTACAAGGCTTTGGGAGATGATGTCCTAAATTGGTCCTCTCAATAATTCCATGATGTAGTAAGATGTAATCTCCCCTATTGTGTGGATAAAAAACCTGAAGCTCAGAGGTCAACAACCTGGGGAGTTCACAGCGGAAAGAAGGGCCTTGAACCTGGACCCTGGTGGCCAGAGTGGGCAGGCAGCCCTGGGCGGTGGCAGGTAGGGCCTGGATCTTAGATTCTGGGCTGGCGGGATCTGTCGCATGTGCCTGGCTGGGCAGACACACGAAGACTCCAGAGTTATGGATTCCCAGCTGCTACACGAAGTATTGATCTCAGGCCATTGTGCGATAGCCAGTGTTTCATTTTGTAATGTAGATTTTTTCCCCCTTAGATGATTTCACATTTAACCCTTAAGTTACCTGGGAAACCAACATGTGCCAATGAACAAAAAGCTCTAGTCTGGCACCTGGCTTCCCAGGGGGGTCTCAGACCAGAAGGCCAACTGCCCCACTTCCTGCTCGGGGCATCTTCAGGCCCCTCCAGATGGCCAGGGCTATCTCTGTCTTCCAGAAAGGGAAGTAGAATGACATACCTGAGAGCCTGAATGACTATGTCAAGGACACACAGCCTTTCAGCTGTTGCAGAGGCCTGCACCGTCTCTGGGCTTTCTCTCCAGGCAGCAAGCGTAAGAGCTCAGAAGACGCCTCGTGCTCTTGGTTCTGTCTTTAAGCCTGAGATGTAAACTACAAAATGCGTTCCACCCTCATCAGGGAGCTGGGAGCCACAGCTCTAAGAGTGCAAGCTAAGAGTTCTTGTCCTAGAGGGACAGTACGTGTGCGCTTATGTGTGTGTGTGTGTGTGTGTGTCAGAGAGAGAGAGAGAGAGACAGACAGTCAGACTTGTTAGTTTAATGTACTGTGAGGACAAAGAACAAAGAATTTTGGTGCTGAGGCTGGAAGCCAACATTTTCCCTGAGTTCGACCAGGGCACACAGAGGCAGAGGGTGGGCTCCCCGGGGCCTCTGGCTGCTGTGCACTTGACATTGGGAGTTCCCATTCCACCCACTTGGAACTCTACCCCCACCTTCCACAGCTGTGTGCACAGAAGATACAGCCCCAGCCATGCCTCTAGCTCTCAAGGACATGCTTCTGCCTGTCCCTTATCCCTGAGGTGCGCCCAGGTTTGGGGGCCTGTAAATGGCCTGGTTCTCCCCAAGCCGCAGCCCTTGCCCGCCCCCACCTTTGGTCCTTTTGGACACCTGTGACTGGAGGCCATGCCTGGGGTAGCCCAGAGAAGAGTGCTCAGGCCGGCTTAGGCCCACTTTGTGGCTGTCCCTGGCCTCAGCCCCTCCTCCCACCTGGACCCACGAGGAGGAGGACCCAGAGCCCTTCTACTCTGACCTCTGCCAGGGAGGTCTGGCAGGAAAGGGAAAAAGGAAGGGGGCTTCTCTAGAGACGGCTGTCCTCCGGATGTTCGCTCCAAGTCACCAAGCAGCTGCATGGCCGAGTGCCGCAGCCTCTGGTGCCTAGGTTGAGTCCGTCTGTGACGCGGGGTGGACACTCCAGGGTCATCGTGAGGATTCGTAAACCCGCATGTGGGAAATGCGTGCAGAGAAGGGCGGCAAAGCTTCTGTATTCTGGTGGGCCACACAGCTGCGTCCCATCTTTATTCCTTCTGAGAGTTTCTGAGTCTGTGTCCTCACAACAGCTACAGATGCAGCCACTAAGACACTGTGGAGTGAAATGACATCCCAAGGCTGCTCCACAGAGCGGTGGGACACCAAGGCCTGATGCTCAGGCCCCAGGAGGGTGCTGGGTAGCCTAGGCTTGGTCAGTGGGACCCATCTGCAGTCACAGGGCTTTCCCAGCAGATGTGTTGGGAAGGGAACCCCTGGTCAGCACCCCTTCCTGCACAACTGCCCTTCCAGTCTCTCAACTCCCCCCTCCCTAGCAGCAGCTATCCCCACCTGAGTCACTTGGGCCACAATCCCTCCGGTGTTGGGGGGTGGGGTGGGGGGGTGGCGGGGAGGGGGGGGTGTGACTCCACCTCTCCAGCCCGTGGCAGGGTTGTGCTGCTACCAGCAGCCTCTAGGAGGGAAGAAGGTCGCATTTGTGAGCAGTGATGGAAATGCAAAATAACATTTTGATCGAGCCAGCAGGCTGTTTATTTATCAGATCAATAGTCAACCACCCCTGTGGAGAAGTCAGTGCTGACGCATTGCCAAGGGCAGCCTTGCAAATCCAGCCCCTCCCCCAGTGGCTGGGATTAGGGGAGGGCCACGGGGCCTGGCAGTGACCCCAGCTCTGCTTTCCTGTGTCCACGGTGAGCAGGTACAGGCTTTCCCTCATTTTCTTCTGATACCCAGTTTACAGAGGGCAAAGTCAGTTTATGACTGATTCCCGGAGAGTAGATGCGAAAGCCCAGGGTTCAAGCCCAGAGACTCCCGTCCAGGGGCCTCCCCCCTGGGCTCTGTTGGTCTTTTCGAGGGCAAGGAATAGGAGGTGCCCCGTCTGAGTTGGGCAACTTTTTCCAATCCTGCTTCCCACAGGTTTTCATGCATCCCATCGACTTTGGTGTTAAAATACCTTTTCTCCTCCCTCTTCTTCCTCTTCTTCTCCTCTCCTCCTCCTCTTCCTTCTTCTTCTTTTCCTCCTCCTTCCTTCCTCTTCTCCTTGGTCAACTTCTTCTTCCTCTTCTCCTGCTCCTTCTTCTTTTTCCCACCTTTTAAACCAGATTCCTCCAAAAATGACTTTCAGGCTCTAAGTTCTCTCAGTTGCTCACCAAACACATGACATGGTTTTGGATGCTTTTTTTTTTTTTTAAAGAAAGAAACCAGGACTGGTGGTGCACACCTGTAATCCCAGCAGTTTGGAAGGCTGAGGCAGGAGGATTGCAAGTTCAAAGCCAGCTTTAGTGCGGCCCTAAGCAACTTAGCCAGAATCTGTCTCAAGATAAATAAATAAAAAAAGACTGGGATGTGGCTCAGTGGTTCAGTACCCCTGGGTTCAATCCTTGGTACAGGAAGAAAAAAAAAAAGGGGGAAGAAAAAAGAAAACCCAGTAATTAAGGAAAATCCATACATTGTATTTAACCAGGATTACTGGAATTCGATAGGAATGGATTTCAAGGTTGATTCCTTAGTCACTCTCCCAGGGACAGTGGACCCTGTGTCTCTGGACTCTGCTCCTGGGGTGCTGGCTGGCTCTCTTTCTTGAATTCTGGCCTGGTCTTGTTACTCAGGTCCGTCACTGTCACATTCTGAGCTGGTACAGGGGGTGAGGACTTTGGAACATGGGTTTACATGGCGTTACCTGATGTAAACTCTCAGGCCTCCTAACTCAGCTCTTCAACAAATACTTCTTGAGCACGTGCTGTGTGTGTCTGTGGGTACTCTAGATCCTAGACTGGAGCACAAGAGAGACCAGTCCCCATGGATGGGGAGCAGAGGTAGGGCATGATTAGCACAGCCAGGAAGCAGCTGGGGTGGTCTGGGGCGCAGCTCAGGGGTACAGCACCTGTTAGCCTGCAGGAGACCCTGGGTTCAATCTCCAGCCTGGGGAAAAAAGAAAGGAGAGAGAGACAGACAGACAGACACACACATACCCAGGGGCTCTGGAGGCTGGGACACATACATAGTGACTCCCTCTACAAGTGGTTGAAGGAATCAGTGATGTCATCCAGAGTCCCAGGCCTTGCGCAGAGCAAGCCCTTCATTTGGGGACACTAGTATCCTCCTTACTGAGATCAGAACCAGATTCTCTGGTTGGCTGCAGTGACAGGTCCCCACCTGTCTGCCTTTTGTCATCTGTCCCAGCTGCTGGTCCGTGCAAAGACTGAGAAATGGACGCAGGATGAGGAAAGGATGCTGGGAGCCCCAAGCGTCCTCTGTCATCCCTGCTGTGCATCCAGCCACATAGAAGGGGTCACCTCATGGAGACCAAAAATGTGAGACACCTGAACAGCCGGTTCCACCCTGGGCTGCAGAAACAGAAGTCTAGAACCAGTCAGAACTGGCCTGGGGGGCGGGGGCAGGGGCTCAGTGACACAGCACTGGCCTAGCAAGAGCAAGGCCCTGGTTCCAGCCCCGCACCACAGGGGGAGCGGTGCAGGACTTACCTGGAGACCTGTGCTCAGTTCTGATGCTCCTGTTTGGACACAGAAGATGGATCGTCCTCAGTGACCCTACAACGGTGGCCCTTGTGATCAGGGAGTGGAAGCTGCTCTAGCCCTCTGGCAGGCTGACTGCAGAAGGGCTGAGACTTATGCTGTGGAGTTGTATGAACTCTAGTTGGAGGAGAAATAGTTTGGTTCTTCACCAAGCACTTTAGTTTCTAACTTCTACCGTTGTGGCGGGGCTGGGGATTGAACCCAGGGCTTGACACCTGCTAGGCAGAAGTCTCCCCTTGACTACATCCATGGCCCACAAAGCACTGGAAACGAAACCCCAGAAGCTGAGGGATCTAAAGCTGCTGCCTCCTGGCCCTGAGGTCCCCTGTCCCAGGGTCCTCCTGAGGCAGGCGGCCACCTAGTTGGGAGATGGTGAGAGGGGCTGAAACCTGGGATAAGATGGCCTAGAGGCTCAGAGGTCTTGGCTGCCTGAGGCCCCTGGCTGGATTGGCTCTGCTGGACCCTCCCTCTTCTCTCCTCCCTCTCCCTCCCTCCCTCCCCTGGGAGAGGCCTCCCAGTTCTTCAGCCCCTCCCCCTCTCAGCTCCTCCTTGGAGGGGCTCCTGGGACCACGCTGTCTGGATCCCCCACCGTCACCCTGTGTCCTCCCCTGCTTTCCTGGGTGGCCCCGGGCACTGACTGACTTTATACCACTGGAGGATTCCTTGTCACAGCAGAGTGGGCAGCGCCGACTCTTACTCTCCACACCTGGGCACAGAAGTTCCTGTTGCTCAGGTAACATTTTGGCGACTGTGTTTGGCAGGAGCCTTCTCATGAGACGGTTCTGGGGCCTTCCGGTTTGTGGTTCTGCCATCTTCCAGGGCCTTGGAATCCCCAGAGGACTTCCGGGGACCTGCAGATGGAGGTGTTGCAGGAGGTAGAGGAGCAGAGCAGGTCTGGAGCCAGTGAAATGTGGTACTGGCTTTCCTGAGGCAGGGACCTGGGCACCTGGACCACAGGTGTATCCCCAGGGCTGGAGCAGGGTCTGGGTGCAGCAGATACTGGGACAGGACCTGAAGGTGTGAGCGAGCCAGCTAGAGGGCGTGAGCTATTCTTTTGGTTAAGCCGCAAGCCCCCTCCCGTGAACTAAGGCACCAGGGAACCGCCCATGCTCACTCCCTGAGCAGACACTGCTTGGGCTTCAGGGCTACCGGCGGCAGCAACTGAGGCTCTAGAACATTCTGCCTCTAACCCTTGCTCTTCTCTGCTGCCAGCTTCCATATTCTTCCTCTCACTGCACACTGGTGGGACACATAACTTGCTCAGTTCTTGAGCTCTCCGTCTTGCTGCTTCTGTCCCCAGAGAGGCAGCCCTGGCACCAAAACCTCATGGGAGGGACCGATTGTCCTAGCTTGGACATCTGTAAGAATCTGGCAATTCCTTAGAGTATGTATGAGTGTGTGTGTGTGGGGGGGAAGGACACCCCTTTTGTCTGAAAATGGACTTTCCTAGTGGAAGTAGCAGGCATGCAAATGCATGGTTACCTGGGGGGGGGATGGGTAGATGCATGGGGGGCAGGGACAAGTGGCCATGGGAGGAGAGAGGGAGGAAGAGTGTTTCTGGCTGGAAGACTGAACTTTTTAGAGACAGTAAGCAGAAGCCGTCTCCTTATTACCCAAAGGGGGTATGAGAACACCTGCTGGTATTTACTGAGTACTTACATTTTCCAGGCACTGTCCTAGGCCCTTTTCTGTATTAACTTGCTAATTCTCAAGACCACCCTGAGACAGGCGTAGTATAATTCTCATCCCCATTTTACAGAAAAAGAAACAGAGGCTGGGCTGGGGATGTGGCTCAAGCAGTAGCGCGCTCACCTCGCATGCGTGCGGCCTGGGTTCAATCCTCAGCACCACATACCAACAAAGATGTTGTGTCCGCCGAGAACTAAAAATAAATATTAAAAATTCTCTCTCTCTCTCTCTCTCTCCTCTCTCACTCTCTCTTAAAAAAAAAAAAAAAAAAAAAAAAAAAAAAAAAAAAAAAAAAAGAAAGAAACAGAGGCACTTTCTGGTTCAATAACCCAGTTCATAAGGGGCAGAACTGGGATTTGAACCCAAGCAGTCCAGCTCTACACTAAGCCACATAGCCCAGCCCCAGGGCCCTTGTGAGAATTCAATGCCATGTGCAGAATTCACTGCCGAATCTGTTCAAGGACAATGGGGGGATGTTGTTGCCACACCACTGCTTGACATAGAGGGAAAATCAAAGCAGGTTGAAGAAGAGGTGCCACATGCCTGTAATTTCAGAGGCTCGGGAGGCTGGGGCAGTAGGTGAGCAAGTTCAAGACCAGCCGGCAGCTTAACGAGATCCTGTCTCAAAATATATATAAAAAGGGCTGGGGATGTAGCTCAGTGGTAGAACACCCCTGGGTTCCATCCCCAGTTCTGGGAAGGAAAAAAAAAAAAAGAGGAGGTGAGATAAATTCCCAGATGGCAGATCTCTGGTAGCATCTGAATGGGGGAGGACCCGAGGAGTGTGTTGGAGCATCTTCTGAATTTTGGATGCTCTCCTTCGCCCTCACATACTTTGAGATGGTCAGACCCAGAGCTGGCTGAGCAAGCTGAAGTAAGAGCCCAGGAACTTCGGGGCCTGGCATGGGGGCACTGACTGAGCGGACCCATGTTTCAAAGGGCCAGCAGAGGCCGTCTGCAGGCTGAGGACAGGACCCTCACTCTGTCCTGGCAGCCACTTCACATCCAGTCATCTCTGTCTGCTTCAACAGCCTCTCTCTTCTCATTATGATAGATGCAGCCTGGAAAACCGTGGATAAAAAGCCCTGATGGAAAGACACTAATTACCCATCATTATTTTCCATGCCGTAATTTGTGTGGAACGAGATTTCCATCAGTTGTCCGGGATCAGCCTGGTTTTGACTAATCTTTCTGACGACAAGATGCTTAATTACAGATCTTTGCCAGAGTTCCAGCATGCGCAGAGGGAGGCCAGCACTCTCTGGAGCCACAGAGCTGGAGGGTCATTTTGTAGCCTTGACCCCTGGGGGCCCCCAAGGGAGAAAAAAAAGAGTTGTAGGATGATAATTCCTGGGCTGGGTTGGGTGAGGCCCTAGGTTGGATCCCCAGCACTGCAAAACAAATGAACAAAAAACAAAACAAAATTAAAAAAAAGAAGAAGAAGAAGAGCCAGGTGCAGGGATACAATCCCAGCTGTTCAGGAGGCTGAGGCAGGAGGATTATGAACTCAGAGCCAGCCTGGGCAAGTTAGACTCACAATTTTAAAAAAAGAATGATGAATGTGGTTCAAAGGTCAAGTGCCCCTGAATTCAATCCCCAATTTCACAGAATAGCATCTATCATAATGCTTGGTTCACATCATGTCTCATCTTTGGGCTGTTCCCAAAGTAAGTACCCATGAATACATGTCCAACAGGAAAGCTGGGACCTCAACAGGGATTCACATCTTGCTATGTGTTATCCTGCATTTTAAATACTATTTTTTTTGGGGGGGGGTTACTGGGGATTAAACCCAGGGGTGCTCTACCACTGAACTATATCCCTAGTCCTTTTTTATTTTAAATTTTGAAACAGGGTCTTGCCAAGTTGCTCTGGCTGGGCTTGAACTTGTGATGCTCCTGTCTCTGTGTCCTGAGTTGCTGGGATCAAAGGCTTGTGCCACCCAGCCAGGCCTTGAAAACTATTTTAAAGGAAGTTCATCTGTTATTTCTGGTGCCTGGGGGTTGATTTGTAACAAATACAGCCTTGCTGGAGGGCCTGAGAATCTGCCTTAATGAATGTCTTGAAGATGCTTCAAATTAATCATTGAGATGTACCTAAGAGTCTCTCAAGTGTTCAGAGACCATTTTTCTTCTGTAGAGTGGGCTCCTATTTCAGTCTGGCTGATCCTCAATCTTCTTAGCCACTCCCTTGCTGTCCTGGTATATGGCAAGTTCCTTACGGGATTATCCTCAGTTCTAGATCTAGGGAGCTTGGATGAGGAGAGGGGGTTGGCTGGGTTTAACCACAAGTCTGCCAACCGCTGAATTTTCTGGAAGGGTTTTCTTGGGAGAATCACCACGGCGTTAACATCTTCTTACTGCTGACTGGGGAACCAGCATTGGCTTGAGCCTTTTGCATTCATTGGCTCAGAGAGGATGACCTGGCTACTCCAAACCCACGGTACTATGGGGCAAAACAGGCACATCCACTACCAGCGTCCAGACTCTCAACCATTAAATGACCCAGATGCTTGTCCTGGACCTCAGATGCATGGCCTGAGATCAGGGGCAAAGAGGGCTGCAGGGGTAGTTGTTCTGCATGACCCTGATCCTTGTGTGGGGTGGGAGGATGTCACCCAGTCCAGGGGAGAG
This sequence comes from Spermophilus citellus, assembly GCF_964194105.1. NCBI lineage: Eukaryota > Metazoa > Chordata > Mammalia > Rodentia > Sciuridae > Spermophilus > Spermophilus citellus. The sequence continues at coordinate 201,139,181 of NC_138185.1, forward strand.
ATCAGACCAGTCCCTACCTGGGTCCTGCCTGACCCCCTTGAGGCAGGTATTTCCCTGGGATTCCAGCCTAGAAACCTATGATTATCTCTTGCTGATACCCAGGAATTTCTCATCCCCTAGAGGTCTAAGGAAAACAGTTCAGCAGCTTGGGTTTCATTAGAACGTTCGAGATTCTACTGGTCTCTGTTCTAGGATCGTCTTCAACTCTTGGCTGGCAGAGTGATGTGGCAGAATTGGGGGAAGTCCCCTGCTCCCAGCAAGCACAGGCATCCCCGGAGGTCAGGCTGCTCTGGGGCCCCACACTAGACACTGAGGAGGCCGGGAACAGGGTCGGGTGGGGGCCAGAGAGAGGCCACGTTGGTTTAGATGGTGAAATTGAGGCCAGGGCAGCTCTCGCTGAGCTCCAGTCCCAGGGAAATGATGCCTCAAGGGACTTCGACCACTGGCCATTGCTCTTTCAAGAGGCATCTGTCCCCTCCCCACGAGGAGTCGATAGTCATCGATCCAGCTGGGAGCAGGGTCCAGCCACCACAGATGATGGACTCACTGGACTCCCCCTCCTGAGCACAAGGGCTGCAGCCTCCTGTCCCTGTACTGAGGCTGCCTGGACCCCACCGTGGCCACCGACTCCAAGGTCAGGTTCTCAGGCCCGACGTCCTCTCCAGCCTCCAGCCTGCTTGTTCTTTCCTTCGCTGTACCCCAGCCTCCACCCTAGAAAACGCCACCCTCCAGGCCCCTCCGTCTTCTCCTAGTCCCACCCTGACACCCTGTGCTCTCCCCAGGGACTCACAGCTCCTCTGTCCAGCTCTGCTCCTGCACCCTGTGTCCACCCTCTCTGAGCATGCAGCAGGCCAGTGGGTCTCGCCTGTGGGCAGTTTTGCCCCCAGAGGGGATCTCTAGTGAGGTCTGAAGGTTTTTGTTGACATCTGTTCAGGGATTGCCAATGGTCCGGTGTGTAGAGGCCGCAGTCTCTGGAACATTCTATAATGCAAAGAACTGCTCTGCCCCAAATGCCAGTCATGCCGAGGCTGAGGAGCCCAGGTCTCAGCCACTGGAGGACGTGGGGCTCCCCTTGTGACGCTGCCCCTGCAGAGTCCCTCCCTGCTTTCTGCTCTCTCTGCCACCCACAGCTCTGCTGCAGATTTCCTTCTTCTTCCGGGTCTCCCTGCCCTCTGGCCTCAGCCTCTGCTCCTGGTACCTCCCCCTTCACACAGTCACTAGGAGGTGAGTGGAGGCACAGGGGCGAGGAGGCCTCACTCAACTCCTGCCCCATCTCTGACAAACTTCCCAGCAGGGGTGTCGGTGCCTGCCTGTGAGCCCAGCCTGTCTCAAAATTAAAAAATGAAAAAAAAAAAAATTGGGGATGTAGCTCAGAGGTAGAGCATCACTGGGTTCAATCCCCAGTAATGGTGGAGGGGAAGTGGTAGAAAAAACAAATAAAAAACACTTCCTATTGCACAACCGGCCCTCCTTTTAGGGTTGGAGCTCATTTCTCTGCCTATGACCTTCCCGGCTCCTCCCAGGCCCTGGAACTGCTTTGTTTTCCCCAGTGGTCCTCCAACTTAACACCCATAAGCACCACAACCAGGCTGCGCAAACGAAATTCAACACCACCCCCACCCCAACCCAGATTTCTGGGCCCCACCTGCAGAGGTGCATATTCCAAACAGGAGTGGGGCCGGGCGGGCGTGGTGGTGCACGTCTATTATCGCAGAGACTCGGGAGGCTGAGGCAGAAGGATTGCAAATCAGAGGCCAGTCTCAGCAATTTAGCAAGGCCCTAAGCAACTTAGCAAGACCTTGTCTCAAAATGTAAAAAGGAGAACAAATAATAAAAAATAAAAAGGGCTGGGCAAGGTGTAGTGACACCCACCTGGAACCCCAAGGGCTCTGCAGGCTGAAACAGGAGGATCCGAAGTTGAAAACCAGCCTCAGCAATTTAGCGAGACTCAAACTATAAAATAAAAAGTGGTTAAGCGTCCCTGGATTAAGTCCCGAGTACCAAAACCAGACAACAACAACAACAACAACAAAATGAGTGTTGTGGGCTAGGATCCTGGAAGCACCCTGTTCCCTCCCCTCAGCTGCCTCCAATGAAGGCCCAAAAGCAGATTGAGAAAAGCTGAGACTGATCTTTGCCATCTCCAGCCTTCCTGTCTTGATGTCTTGATTTGTTCTTTACCCTTAGCATTTAACATGGAGTGACTGATCAAATCGGGTGTCCCTAATCTTAAAATCTGAAATGCTCCAAAATCCAGAACTTTGGGAGTGCCAACCCAACACCACAAACCTGATGATTCGGTGTATACACACACCACACACACATACACACACACACACCAAGCACAAAATCATGTAAAACATTTGTGTAGGGCTGGGGATGTAGCTCGGTGGTAGAGCGTGTGCCCAGCATGCAGAAGGCCCGGGGTTCCATCCCCAGCACTGCAAAAATAATGTAGACATTTATGTTCAGCCCATGTGTATAAGGTATATAGGAAACACAAATGTATTTTGTGTTTAGATGTGGGTCCCATCCCCCAGATAACTCATGATACATATGCAAATATTCCAAAATGTAACCAAAAAAATCAGAAATCTAAAACACTTCTGGTCCCATGCATTTCAGATAAGGAAGGTTCAATCTATAATTCATTATCTACTTTGAGAAGAGAAAGGGGGAGAGATTAGTAATGATAGGGGTCAGTCAGGTGGGACCAGGATAGCCCAGGGCAAACTGGACGGTATGGACACGGTCATTTTTAGATACCTTAAATACCTTCCATTCTCAACATCTCCCTCCTCATCAAAGAAGCTAAACATTACCACCACCACCACCACCAACGAAAACATTCCTTCCCCCCTCCCCAGTCCCCAAGTCCAGGAGGCCGGCCACGTGTTAAGTAGATGGTACTGGAAGAAGGACTGGAGGTACATACCCCTCCTGCCACCCTTCTGCTGACCTTTTGGCTAAACTTCTTGAAAGAATCATCTGAGTTCGAAATCTCCTGCCATGTGTCTCCACCATGCCATCATCCTGCCCTGGGGCCAGGTCACCTCCAGACTGCCAAGCACTTTGGACACAGGCCCTTTCTTCCCTCTGACTTCAAAGCCACACGTGACCTGCTGCTCACTCCCTTTCTGGTCAGCTCTGCTCTAAACATTTCTGTGATGGGCTCTTTTTTTCTTGGCCACATCCTCTAGCTACCTCTCTGCCCTCTTCTTGGATTTCTTTGCCTCCGTCCTTCCTTTAATATTTTCTGTGAATGAATGAAGGAGTGAACTATGTCCCGGAGGTCAGGGAGAGAGGGAGGGCATGGGCTGCTTTCTCAAAGGGCCTAGTGGCTTCAGCAACATTCTCCCCCTGCCTGGTACATCCAGTCAGGCAGCCCAGAAGGGCCCCATGCCCCTCTCCCCTCCAGAGAATTCTCTACTCTTACCTCTGTGGCTCAGAAAATGACAGTGAGGCTTTGGAGCTCTTGGGGACAGTCAGAAATTGACAAAGTTGAGAAGGAGGAGGAGGAGGAGGAGAAAGGAGAAGCTGTGGCCTCTTGGGGGGTCTTCATAGTTTGCAAAATGAATGAATGAGAAACGAGTAGAGCAAGACCAGAGGGCACAGCAGGGATGCACTGTCAACACTGTGTCCCCAGGGCCCTTCCTGGCACTCTGTGTTTGTTCAGTATCTGAGTGTCTGTGGCTTCTAGGACAGAGTCAAACCTTCCTGAGATTGGGGGCTGTGCCCATCCTCTGCCTGATATCTAGCCAGCAATTGACACGTGGTGGGTGCCTCAAATATGGGTTGACTGTCCCTGGAAAAGACATTTTGGTGGCATCTAATAATGGTCAGTGAAATGAGAAACTGGGGCTCAGGCAATAACAGTAGCTACCAGGATTCCCAGGCCAAATCCTCCTAAGGCTGGGATCCGGTGTGCTTCCTTCTCAACCCAGGCTCCAACCAGGGCCTGCAGTGGGTGGCTGGACATGGCAAGATACTCATACCCTTTAGGATCAAGGACAGGGCCAGCAACTCAGGAGATCAGGGTAGGAGGATCACATGTTTAAGGTCAGCGTGGGCAATTTAGCAAGACCCTGTCTCAAGATAAAATTTAAGCTGGGCACGGTGGTGCATACCCCGAAATCCCAGTGGCTCAGGAGGCTGAGGCAGGCGGATTGCAAATTCAAAGCCAGCCTCAGCAAAAACGAGACCCTAAGCCACTCAGTGAGACCCTGTCTCTAAATAAAATACAAAATAGGGCTGGGGATGTGGCTCAGTGGTCTTGTGCCCCTGAGTTCAATCCCCAGTACAAAACAAAACAACAACAACAAAAAAGGCTAGAGGTGTGGCTCAGTGGCTAAGCATCTCTGGTTTCAATTCCTGGTACCAAAACAAACCAACAAACAAATAAATGAAGGGCTAGGAGTATAGTTTAGTGATAAAGCAATCGCCCAGCACGCACGAGGCCCCGGATTCAATTTCCAGCAACCCCTGCGTGCGCACTCATGTGCACATGCGCACATGTGCACGAATGCGCTTGCAAACTTACACGCACAAAGGAGGAGAAAGCAAGGTTTAGGAACACAGCCGTCCGCCCGGTGTCCCTGGTTGGTTGAGCCATGAGGTTGGGAAGGCACGTTGGGAAAAACCGTCCTCCCCTGTCTGGGAGAGGCTTCACATGCTGCTGTGCTTCTCTCAGGACAAATGCCTCCTGTACCTCCAGGGACAGTTGTTTTTCCCCCAGAACTGGGCATTGAACCCAGGGGCACTTGACTACTGAGCCTCATTCCCAGCCCTATTTTGTATTTTATTTAGAGTCAGGGTCTTAGTGAGTTGCTTAGCACGGGGATGGTTTGCCACTGTGCTGCATTCCTAGCCTTTTTAATTTTTTAAAAAAATTTGGGACAGGGGCTCACTAAGTGGCTTAGGACCTCATGAAGTTGCTGAGATTTGCCTCAAACATGGAACCTCCTGCCTCAGCCTCCCAAGACACTGTGATTATAGGTGTGTGCCATCATACCGGGTTCCAGGGACAATTCTAAGTCAGGGGGCATGTACTACAATAACTACCATAGTGACTGTTTAGGTTGAGTGCATTTCCTGAGTGCACTTTCTCTATGGAAGTGCCCTTCCTTTGGGGTCTGCTAGATAGGTGGCAGGGTCCAGAAGCTCTGGCCCAGCAGTAGAACTGGGATTCTCCTGTGAAGAGGAGAGCCTAAAGCAGCTATCAGGAGAGAAGAAAGGGATTAAAAGTTCAAGAGTGGGCTGGGGATGTGGCTCAAGCGGTAGCGCTCTCGCCTGGCATGCGTGCGGCCCGGGTTCGATCCTCAGCACCACATACCAACAAAGATGTTGTGTCGCCAAGAACTAAAAAATAAATATTAAAAATTCTCTCTCTCCTCTCTCACTCTTTAAAAAAAAAAGTTCAAGAGTGTGTGGTCAGCTGTCCTTCACGTGCCCTGAGGAAGGGCATCTGGAAAGGAGCTCACAGGTGCCATCCTTGTCTGTGTCCCTGTCTGTGCAGGCAGATTTTCCTGCCAGGCTGATGGCATTTCCTGGGGACGCGCCACTGATGGTTGGAGGGGGTAGTAGGTGGCATTGTCCGGAGATGACAGGACACTGGCCAGAGATATGTAAAAAGGCCCCAAGGAGACTCTCAACCAGGGGAACTTCTACTAATTCAGGGGAGACTGGGGAGTTGCGGGGGGGGGGGGGTCTCCTAGGACTCAGGAACATTCCATTTGGAACAGAAGAGACCCAGAGCCTCTGTCTTCACAGACTACATTCCAGGGGATTGTGAACTTGAGAGCAGGAGCCTTAGGTGGGTCTTTTGTCTTGGGATCTGCATCTCTCAGCTTCTGAGTAGAGTTGTGTTGGGTAGTCTGGGCACAATGGCACATGCCTGCCATCCCATCCACTCAAGAGGCTGAGGCAGGAGGATCACAAATTCTCAGCCTCAGCAACGTAGTGAGACCCTTCTCAAAAAAAAAAAAAAAAAAAAAAAAAAAAAAGGGCTGGAGTGTGGCTTAGTGGTAGAGCATCCTGGTTTTAATTCCCAGTACCAAAACAGAACAAAACAAACAAGTGAAACCCCAAAAGCATAAAACAAAACAAAACAAACCACCTGTATGGAACCAGAGTTCTTTCTCTGAACATTTGCAAACGCAGATGGGGAAACACGTCAGAGGTTGTGTTGACCATGAACTCATCGGTGGACCAGAGACAATGGAGGGCCCTCTGTCAGAAGGTCCACAGGCACATTTGTGGTCTTGGTGTGTAGCTAGGGCCTGGGATGTGGGGTTAGTTTTGGGGGTGACTAGGCAGCACTTCTCTAGGGAGTGACCAGTTTTTTCCGTGATGGGCTGCTGGGAAAAGGGGGCTGGCAAACAAGTAGTTACCACTACCTCTGAGAGGTTCTGGAGGTAGGACCCTGGCCGCCCCCCTGTGCCCTCCAGCACTGAGACCCTCCCGCCCGCCCGTCCAGGGGTCCTCTTCAACTGGGTGGTGGGTGGTTCCACCCAGAGCTGTCAGCCATCTTCCCAGCCTTCCTTTCACCTGTCCCTCAGGCAAAAGCACTGGCCTCCGCTCTCCCTCCACAGAGGAGGCTCACAGAGCGTCAAGATCTCGTGGTCGGGACAAGGCCAGGCCTCCTGATATCTGTCCTAGAATATGGTTGGCAGCTTGGTTCCCTTGAACACCAATCTCCCTTCTGTGAGCCCAGCTCCACGGCTTTTCTTATCCACACCCATAGAAGGAAGGTCCCCGCTGGGATGTGGGAGGGTCACACCCTTTCGGGCCTTCTTCCCCACCCAGCGTGGCTTGACACCGAGGGGCTTTGGGTTAGGAAAACCATCTACTGTCCTGCCATGTTTTCCTGGTGGAGTAGGGTGGCTTAGAGGCTAAGAAAGTCCATGTTCAAGACTGGGGAGGTAGCTAGCTCAGTAGCAGAGCACTTACCTTAGCATGTGCAAGGCCCTGAGATCAATTCCCAGCACAGCAAAACAAAACAAAGAAACTCAAGGTTAAGAAACAGTTGGGGGCTGGGCATGGTGGTGATTGTCCCTTGTCCCAGCTAGGAGAATCACTGGAGGCCACGATTTTGAGAACAAAAGAAACAATTGGAGGAGGGGCAGTGGGGACTGGAAGGCTCCCTCACGCTCTCTGATGGAGGCAGTTTCTTGGGGGATCCATAGGCTAGGTAGGAGAGGTCCTCCCTAAGGGTTTGGAAGGGAAACAGGGAGGGGTCAGGGAGCTGCCTTCCAGAAGCCCTCCATTACCAAGCCTGGACTAAAGCAAAACCCAGAGGGCAATCGGTCTAGCTGGTGCCCCTCTTGCCCTGGTCAGAAGACTTGGCCTTGGTGGCAGTAAGGTACTGTAGGAAGCGCCAAGTTCGTGCTTACTCGTGCACTGGTGGGGCTGCCATCATCGATGAAGGACACGGTGGAATGGGTTATCAGGCCATTGTACTTAGAGTGCCGAATCCAGGGCTTGCCACGGGGGGGGGGGGGGCAGTTACCTTGTAGCGGCCACCTGTTGTTAGGCAGGTAGGTTGGAAAGATATTTAGGCTGAACAGTTTATTGCAAAGCGCGGGGATTCCTGATCTGAAGCTCATTGATCTAAACAGTTTCCTTGAGGACTCACAAGGCTGCAGAGGTGATAAGGGTAGAAACTTGCTCAGGACTGTACCTCCGGGCCCTCAAGGCCACCAGCATCCCCAAGGGCTGGGCGTCCCGCCCCGCCCCGGCCCCGCCCCCGGCCGCGCCCCGCCCCCACTCGCACCTCCCTGGCACTGACTCTGCCGTGTGTCCGTCCACAGGCTGCTGAACAGGATGTCCGCAGACGACCGGCACCTGGGCTCCAGCTGTGGCTCCTTCATCAAGACGGAGCCGTCCAGCCCGTCCTCGGGCATTGATGCCCTCAGCCACCACAGCCCCAGCGGCTCGTCGGACGCCAGCGGTGGCTTTGGCTTGGCCCTGGGCACCCACGCCAACGGTCTGGACTCGCCGCCCATGTTCGCAGGTGCGGGCCTGGGAGGCACCCCGTGTCGCAAGAGCTACGAGGACTGTGCCAGCGGCATCATGGAGGACTCCGCCATCAAGTGCGAGTACATGCTCAACGCCATCCCCAAGCGCCTGTGCCTCGTGTGCGGGGACATTGCCTCTGGCTACCACTACGGCGTGGCTTCTTGCGAGGCCTGCAAGGCTTTCTTCAAGAGAACCATCCAAGGTGTGTGGTGGGCTGCGCAGGGCTTGGGTGCAGGGTGTTGGGTGCAAGGTGCTGGTGGGGGTGCCCTGGCCCCCTGGAGAGCCGGGCCCTTCCACTTCTGGCACCTGGATGCAGAGCTTCTGAAGGGCCTCATTCCTATGGCTCAGGGCCTCTTGCGTCTGAATTCTGGACAAGGACTCAGAAGCCCCAAAGAAAGTTCACACAAATACCTAAAGATGTGTGCCTCTCACCTGGTATGGGGAACACCCAACCGTGTGCCCCCAGCCAAAGAAGTTGTCGTGCCGTGGTAGAGCGCTTGCCTAGCACCAGTGAAGCCCTGGGTTCAACCTACAGGTGTGTGTGTTTGTGTGTATAACAAAGCCAGTCGTGGCGGTGCACGCCTACAATCCCAGCAATTCTGGAGTCTGAGGCAGGAGGATCCCAAGTTCAAGGCAGCCTCAGCAATTTAGGGAGACCCTGTCTAAGGGGAAAAAAAGATTATTTTTAAGTCATAAAACCTATCATCTTGCCCTGCCTTTTCAAACCTAGTGGAGTATATATAAAGCATCCTTCTCTTATTTTTAATCTTTTGTCTGTTTGTTGTTCTCTTATTTTTAATCTTTTGTTTTGTTTGACCTGTTCTGGAGGCCTCTTACATGGTAGGCAACTGCTCTACCTCTTACATGGTAGGCAACTACATCCCAACCCTTTTTATTTTATTTTGGGATGGGACCTGAGTTAAGATGCCCACACTGCCCTTGAACATGGGATCCTCCACCTCAGTTTTCTGAGTTGCTGAAATTGCAGCCATGGGCCACCACACCAGCTTGCTTTTAACTTCTTTTTTTTTCCCCCTGTGGTGCTGGGGATCAAACCAGGGCCTCAGGCATTGGAGGCAAGCACTTTACCACAAACGAAACTCCCATCTCTGTTTTCATCTTTTAATTGCACAAGTAAACTATGAATGTTTTCTCATTGTGAAGAATGCAGACGTGTCTGCAATGGGACAGATGCTTACCATGTTGGGATCCCTAGTTTGGTTTGGCATATCTTTAAGCTTTTTTCCCCCGATTCATTTGCATATTAGCTGAATCATGCTCCAGTGACCAGGGGGTGTGTGTGGCTCTTTCTATGGGTACTGGAGTGAAGCAGTCTGATAAAGTGTGCCAGAGCCCTGGTGGGTCCTTCTGTATAGTCACCCACAGGTCAGTTAGGGGTATTGGTGGGTACGCCTTCACAGGGCTGATATCAAGTTCATGGCACCCAGAGCCTGCTGTGAGTCTTACTACAGCAGGGCTGGAGCAGAGCACTTACTTCCGTTCATTCATCCAAGTTTTCTATGGAGCACCCACTAAGTTCCAGACATTGTTGTAGGTGCTGGGACAGCATAGACAACAGTCCGTGCTCCCCTAGGTACTTGAGGACCTGGTGCCCTCCTACCGGACACTCAACTGCAAATCAGATAGAGAAACCCAGAGACCTCTGTTCTGTCCCTGATCCTTTGCCCAAGGCCCTCTGTCGCCTACCTTCTTCCCCCAATTTCTCTTTTAGCAGAAGCAGGCTGAGCTTCTCTGGGAGGATTCTGTTTATATTCATTTAATAAATATTTGTTACGGTTTCTTCAGGTGACAATTTGTTCGGCCAGTCGAAGGCATTAGGGTTGAACTTTTTTCAGGTCTGTGTACTAGATGATGATGAGGCATGGGCCAGTCACCTGGGCCCCTGGGTCAGCCCTTTGCACCCATTACCTTGTAGCTGAACCTTGGGTGTGCTGCCTCAGAGTCTGTGTGTGCTTCCGTTTCTTCTCTAACCATTCCTGCCTCACATGGACCTGTAATGATAGATGAGCAAGTTAGTATATATGAAGCGCTTAAAATATTGCCTGGCATCTAGGAAGTGCTAAGTAAAGGTTATTATTTTGCCGTACTGAGAATTGAACCCAGGGGCACTTTACCACTGAGCTATATCCTCAGCCCTTTTTGAATATTATTTTGAGACAGGGTCTTACTATGTTGCTTAGGGCCTGGCTAAGTTGCCGTGGCTGGCCTTGAACTTGGGAGATCCTCTTGCCTCAATCTTCTGTGTAGCTGGGATCATGCCTGGCTACAATGGTTATTTTCACTTTAACAATATCACTTAACATATTTTTGATCTTAGAGAACCAGTTTTTGTAATCTACATAAACTTATTTTCTAAAAATTTGGGTGGTGCTGGGGATCACACGGCTAGGCTAGTCATGGGCCAGCTTTATACCCCCTGCACGTGGAGGAAGGCCTGGGGTCTCCATATTTGAAATGTGTGGTGTGTCTCCTGCCTTAGCCATGAGTGAGAGCCTCCTGGCTGATGATCTTGTTATGATTCAGTGGATATTTGACACCAATTTAAAAAGTTATGGAAATAGCATTTTTCTTCCTAAATTGGGAAGTGATCTTGGTGAGATCGTTATTATTTTCAACTCTTTGAGATCAGATTTGGGAGCACTGCTCCGTAAGAGGCAATCATGTTTTTTTCTTTCTATGCCATTCTTGAACCTTGAACGGGGCTGGAGTATTCTGGATCAAATTTTCCAGCAGAAGCTGGTGGCATAGAACCCAGAACCCCTGTGGCACCCTCTCCAGAGGCACGGTGGCTGAGTATGTTCTCTGCCTGCCCGAAGTCCACGTGAACGATTTGTAAATAATCTTAATTATCTGCTACCATGAATAGGATAACTATCACTTCCTAGAAGTCAAAAGACAAACAGCAGTGATCCTGCAAACACGAACTGCCTGGTCCCTTCCCTTCTCACTGGGAGATTCCACACTCACCTGGAAGGAGGTTTCTGCCCAGAGTAGGGAGGAGTCAATTCTAAGGCGGACAGATGATCTGTTATTTCATTAACTCTTCAGTTTTGTTCTAAAAGTGATTTGAATTTTGTTGTTCCTAGACATAACATAAATTATAGAAATTCTTTTGAAAAAATGCAAGTATAACGAAGAGAATGATGGCCTGTACTGTGCAACCACAGAGACTCAGTGGGCATTTATTGAATACCTGTTCCATCTAAGGTGCGGAGACCAGAGAGTCAGGGACATGGCTCCTGTCCCCAAATAGCCAGAATGCAGTGCTGAGTGCCCTTGAGTCTGCAGGCCCCGCGTAGACTCCTAAGCCCACCTGATTAAGGGACATTTACGCCTTTTAAATTTTGTGTGTGGAGGGGGCTGCTGGAGTTGCCCTCTCCCCCTCCCAGGCTAGGCAAGTTCTCACCTGCTGGGCTACACCCCAAGCCCAAGGCCTTTTTTTGTTTTTAATTTTAGTCACTTGGGTGGAGGGCTTTAGTTCTGTAATGATCCTTTTTCACAAGTATGTTAACTCTTGGAAGGTTCTGGAAGCCATTCTAACTGGCTCCTGTCTGCCTTCTCCTTACATCATTTCGGTCAGCTCAATCCAATGCTTGTGCCAGTGTGGGAAGAAATTTTGCAGAAGCAAGGGTGTCAGGAAAGACTGAAGGGAGAAAGCCTTCAGTTGCCAGTCCTCTTCCAGTACTGAGTGCTGGGTGTTCTGAGCTAGGTTTTCAGCTCCAAGCACGCTGGGGCAAGGAGGGAGGGGATTAGGGGAAAGGTAAATCACAGCCTGCGGCTAGCCACCAGTTTTTGCAAATCTCGTAGGGCAGGAACACAGCCCCACCTGTTCTTTTACATATCATCTGTGGCTGCTTTGATCTTAGATAAGAACTGAGTAGTTGCAACCCAGTTGTCAGGCCTAAAATACTTACTGTCTTTTCCTGAAACTGTTTGCACCCCTCTGAACTCCAGCTCCAGACCCCAAGCTCTCCGGGGCTTACTGTCAACCCCTAGTGGTGCATGTGTAGTGCTTGTACCAACTTTGCCCAGGTCCGAGCTGGGAAGTGGAGTTTGTGGTCAGTCCTGGGGCCCTGGCCCACTCAGGGAGAGCAGATGAGCTCAGAGATAGACAAAGGCTCTTTCCTGAAGGAGCGGAACAGCTCCAGGCAAAGGGGAGACCTCAGAGGAGAGTCCCACTGAATTTACTGGTCTGGCTAAAGGAACCTGCCCATCCTTGAGGACTGGCCAGCCCTGGAAGTAGATAAAAGAAGACAGATTTAGTCAAAGGCACCACACCTGGGGAAATGGAGGCCACCTACAGCCTGATGCGGTTATCTTCCTGATGGTGATCCCCTCCCTGTAGGTCTTCTGCACCCTGGAAAGGAGGACCCAAGTAGTGGGGTAGCCTGGGGAGCAGCCTCAGGGCCCTTTCCAGCCTGGAAATTGTTACCCCATCTCTAACTCAGAGCAGTGATTCTGCTCCTGTTTAATGAGAAACGAGAAGCCCTCACTTGGGAGTCTCTGAGCATATTGCCATCAAACCTCCCTATATCTGCCATTTTCCACTCTCTGGTTCTGTGGTCACACCTGCCACATGTGGTAGTAGAAGAGATGCCTCCTTAGCTGGGAGCCCTGTCTCCTCCCTCTTCCCAGAGACCCTCCCCCTCCCCCCCCCAGCTCCTCTCCTCTGTCTTCCCTTCTCACTTTCTGGTCTCTTCCTTCCTTCCATTAGCATTTAAAATACCTCTAGTAACTCCAATCTTCTTTTTTTGTATTGGGGGTTGATGCCACCAGTGCTCTGTCACCAGCTACCTCCCATACTCTTTTTATTTTATATTTTGAGACCAGGTCTGGATAAGTTCCCCCAGGTTGGCCTCCACCTGTGATCCTCCTGCCTCAATCACTGGAATTAGATGCATGTGCCCAGCTCAATTCAGTCTTCAGAACACTCCCCTCATTCTCTGATTTGCAGTCTCTATTTCCCCACCTCTCAGTCCTTGACCCACTTTTTGTACCCAGTATATTTTGAGGGGGGTACCTTGGATTGAACTTGGGGGCACTTGAACACTAAGCCACATCCCCCGCCCTATTTTGTATTTTATTTAGAGACAGGGTCTCGCTGAGTTGCTTAGCGCCTCACCGTTGTTGAGGCTGGCTTTGAACTCAGGATCCTCCTGCCTCAGCCTCCTTTGGGATTACAGGTGTGCACTACTGAGCCCGCAGCTTCAGCTGCTTCTGAAATCCAGAGGCTTCTTCCCTCACCTCCCTCCCCAGCTCCAGTTCTTAACACCCATGAACGTTTCCTCATGGCTGTGCTACTATTCCCACTTCTCAGGAAGCCTTCTTTGACTCCTTTCCACCTTTCATGTGACTGGTGCCCATTCCAGATGCTTCTGTGGATCTTCACCTGTCCCATCAGCCCCGATTTCCCCATGTGGTCACTGCCATCGCTGGTCTGATTCAGCAAGACAGGAGGCTCTGAAGGGACAGTGTTAGACTGACCTTGCTTTTCACTGACCCCATGTCCTCTCACAGTCCTGGCACACAGAATGTTCTCAAGTGTCCAAACAAAGTGGTCCCCCCTTTCCTCAGTGGGACAAACCAAAGGACTTTGGCCACTTTACATATGTACACTTGTAGGAATCCAGATAATGTCAACATATTATGTTAGAAAACTTTTTTCCTCCTCACATTTTGTGAAGCAAGATTTCTCAAATTTTTCGTGTGGAGTTTTGATGACAAAAGTGTGTTTGCCTGCTTTCCACAGATCCACTGAACACTGGACTTGCAGGACACCATGGCTTCACTGCCATCTCAGTTGCATCTCAGTTGTGTGCCTGCTGTCCTCCCTGAGCATGCTATTATTTAATTTCTTTTCATTTATTTTTTTGCAATACTGATTAGAGAGCCCGAAGGTGCTCTTCCACTGACCTGCCTCCCCTGTCCTTTTTATTATTTATTTTGAGACAGGGTCTCACTAGATTGCTGAGGGTGGCCTGGAACTTATGATCCTACTGCTTCATCCTTTTGAGTCACTGGGTTTAGTTAGTGGTGTGAGCCACCACATCTGGCCTACACGTTTTCTAAGATGTAAGTGCACACCTGGATCATTAGGGCAATTCTTTTTTTAAAATTTGTGTTGATTTGCAATTATGATTTTTCCAACAGAGAAATATTGGGTTTTGATGCACAGCCTTTGTTATCATAAGGTCACATTCCTGGGAATGACTAAGTTTGTGTTTATATACATATATTTGCTCCCATTGATATTGATTTATGTAGGTGTCACGCATTGATTGCAGTCTTAGGGCAATATGTCCACAGTTGGCTGTTCAATAAATGGTGACTAACATCATGGCACTTCTAGTATGAGACCTTATCAAATCTTAAGCAAGTTCCTCTTTTCCACGGGACAGTATTGGGGGGAAACCCTGTCTTGCATTTGAACTTATGAAGCAGTTGTTGGATGTTTGGTGAATATTTATTGAGCACCAGAGCACTGATCTGAGAGCTAGGGACAGTGACGAGCCCTGTCCTGGTGGGCTTGCATCCCAGGGGAAAGCAGATGGTCAATAAGGAACATAGGAGCAGACTGAGCCAGGTGTTGGGAGGGAGGGAGAACAGGGAGACCAGAGAGAGAGAGAGAGACAGACAGACAGACAGACATACACCCCTAGGAACAGGTGGCTTTCAAAGTTAAAGCCCATGCAAGGATGTTGGGACCAGGGTTCCAGCTGGAGGCAATAGTGAGGACTTGGGGACCACTAGGAGGGCCAGTAGGAGCAGAGGGAGTGGAGGCAACATGGAAGGAGAAGGGACTGGAGAGGTTGGTCCAGGGCCATGATGATAGGTGTGGTGGCCTCGTTGCAGTCCCAGCTACTTGGAAGGCTGAGGCAGGAGGGTCATTGGAACTCCAGGGGTTTGAGACCAGCCTGGGCCACACAGCAAGACCTCCATCACCACCTTTTTCTGTAAGGGGGAGGGGCTGGGCGCAAACTTCGAGGTGGAGCGGTGCTAGGCATGCTCAAAGCCCTGGATCCAATTCCCAGCACCGTACCATGGGGGGGGGGGGAGGAGAAGGTGAATCAGGGCATGGAGAGAGCTGGGCTACACTGAGAACAAAGCCAGTCTGACCCATCCCTGAGTTTGAAGAGATGGTCAACTTTGCAGGACACTGGGAGATCTTCTAGTAACTCCTGGGCCTTGACTTAAGGAGGAGCAAGTGAGAAGGGACGCTGGCACTGGGCTTCCTCTGCTTACCTGGGGCCCAGATGCAGGCTTGGCAGCAATGTCCCCAGGGAGAGAGGCGGGGTGTGATTGATGGGTAGTTCTGCTTTGGATCGTGTCCAGGCCTTGTGTCCTGGAGAAGGAAGCTGGCGAATCCCTGAGGACACAGAGTGGTGCGGAGACAAAGCCCAGGAGTGGGTGGGAGCCAGGAGCAGGTAGGGTCCCAACCCAGCTAACCCTGGGCAGGGACTTTAATGTCTGGCCTCAATTTCTTCTTCTATAGAGAAGGAGTCAAACCCACAGCTTTCTTCAGGGTCCTGGGGGAACTACAGAGGAGTGGCTACAACCCTCTTTTGGAAACTGCAGAGGGGTGCAGGTCAGAGTTTGGTTAGTCTGGGGCTCAGGTGACACAGAGTCCAGAGAAGGGCTGTTGAATCTGACTGAGAACCTCAGCTCGGCACCTTCTGACTTATGTATCCCTGGGTGAGAGACTGCTTTTCAGAACCTTCATTTCCTTGTTAGTAAAATGGGGCTAATAAATAGTTTCTGCCCCTGGAGCATGATTACAAAAACTAAATGAGACGTGCTCGTAAAGTTGAACTCGGTGCTTGGCATCCGATAACCGTGAAATAAATAGTAATTGTTTTGTTATTTATGCTTGACTGCAGGACGCCCTGGAAGGTTTTTGAGCAGGGAATTAATCAGATCTCCTTTTAGCAATATAATTCTGTCCAAGATAGGAAGGAGGGTCTGGTAGCAGGAGGGCCTGGGGGTGGGGAGACCAGTCAGGAGGTGATTGTAACAATCCAGTAAAAGCAGGCAGACCAGGACAGCCGGCAGAAGGCTTAAAATCTCCCAAAAGTCAATTTGGTATTAAAGGTACAGCAACTGGCTCATGGAGACTGAGGAAAGGACTCTTAGATTTTTAACTTACGCCATGAGGGAGAAGATGACAGTGTCATTAGGGAAAAATAAACAGAACTTTCAATTATGGGAGGGGTCGGAGGTAACGAAGGTGGCTTTGGACATTGGGTTTGGTGGAGTCACAGACCCTGAAGAGATGGCGATTAGAACCTAGAGCCCAGGAATGGGAACTGAGGGGGGATTGGGGTCTTATGAGATCATCTAAGGTAGTGGGGCTCAAGATGTGGCCCCCAGACCAGCAATTGGTCTCACCTGGGAGCTCATGAGAACTGCAGGTTTGGG
This sequence comes from Spermophilus citellus, assembly GCF_964194105.1. Taxonomy (NCBI): domain Eukaryota; kingdom Metazoa; phylum Chordata; class Mammalia; order Rodentia; family Sciuridae; genus Spermophilus; species Spermophilus citellus. Next base: position 201,155,633 of record NC_138185.1, read on the forward strand.
CAGGTTCATGGCGCATGCCTACGATCCCAGCCGCTTGGGAGGCTGAGACAGGAGGATCCCCAGTTCAAAGCCAGCCTCAGCTATGGTGAGGCTCTAAGCAGCTCAGTGAGACCCTGTCTCTAAGTAAAATACAAAATAGGGCTGGGGATGGGGCTCAGTGGTCGAGTGTCCCTGAGTTCAATCCCTGGTACCAAAAAAAAAAAAAAAAAAAAAGAAAGAAAGTAAGAAAGAAAGAAAAGTAGGTCTGGGCCTCACAGAGTAGGGGTCAGGGCCTGGAGGGACAGAGACAATGGATGCTTTTTAAAGAAATACAGTGTCATCAACTCCCTTTCTAGCAGAGAGCGAAATTCTGAGGAAAAAGGTGAAAATTATTACTTTGACCAAAAATGATTCAGAAAAGTCAATGAGAAATTTTAGCAATATCTCAACATTTATTTTTCTTCTGTCTCTCCCCCACATTCTTCTTTCTCTTCTTTTTCTTCTGCTATCAGAGATTGAACCCAGAGCATTCTATCCATTTATATTACTGAGCTGCATCTCAGGCCCTTTTTATTTTATATTTTGAGACTTGGTTTCACTAAGTTGCTGAGGCTGATCTCGAACTTGGGATCCTCCTGCCTCAGCCTCTGGAACTGCTGCGATTGCAGACCATGGTTCCTGGCCAGCTTGGGGTATTTCTTAAAGCAACATATTAAATTCTTACATCATATCTTAAATTCTTTTACCAAAATGGTGTGTGCACCTAGTTTAGAGTATAATAGAAATATAAATTTTATAATGGAATATAAGGCTCCTGGCCCTCTCTGTTCTCATCCTTGGCAGTTTTGACATTTCATGATCTACTGTTACGGAAGATGAAGAGTTGGCCTCCGTTACACAACCGTCCAGACACACACGCACTCACACACGCACAATCTTCCCATTTTGTCTCAGTTTTGGCTGAATCTCTTTGCCTGTTGTCAGCTCCTTCTTGATGTGTCCTTGACTCTTTCCTCCTGGTTGGATACCTTATTTTCTGGACCCTTTATCTTCATCCTTTCTGGTTTATTTCGCTTAGAATTTGGACACTTTCTGCTTTGCCTTCTAGCTCCTGGTGTGGTGCATGATTCATTCATTTAAAGAATACATGTTGGCTGGGCACAGTGGCGCACACCTGTAATCCCAGAAGCTCGGGAGGCTGAGGGGGGGATTGCAAGTTCAAAGCCAACCTCTGTAATTTAGCAAGGCCCTAAGTAACTTAGCCAGACCCTGCCTCAAAATAAAAAATAAAAAGGGCTAGGGATGTGGCTCAGAGGTTAAGCACCCCTGCGCACAGTCTTCAGTACCAAAAAAATTGAAGCTGGGCGCAGTAGTACCTGCCTGTAATCCCAGTGACTCCGGAGTCTGAGGAAAGAGGATGACAAGTCTGAGGCCACCCTGCAGCTTAGAGAGACCCTGTTTCAAAAACAAAAGTGAAATAAAGGGATGGAGATGTCGCTCAGTGAGGAACGCTTGCCTAGCCCTTGCAAGGCTCTAGATTGAGTAGACGCTGTTGCAGATGCCCGGGAAACTGCAGGGTGAATAGGTGTAGTTTTAGACAAGGCGGCCAATCTTATTCTTGATACTTGTTGGTTTGGTGGCGTAGGCTACTTAGGAGGTTAAGGCAGAGGAATCGCAAGTTCAAGGCCAGCTTCAGCAACTTAGTGAGACCCTGTCTCGAAATAGAAAATAAAAAGGACTGAAGATGTAGCTTAGCAGTAGTGCATCCCTGAGTTTGTCCCCAGAAGCCAAAAATACAAGTTATTCTTGATTCTCCCTGGAAGTTTTAAAAATCTTCTTTGTCTCCTGTTACTAAAATTTTATGACAAAAATCTGTGTCATATACTGTATGTAGTTCTTTTAAGTTATTTTTTATTATTTTATCACCAATTGTACATTCACTCGTGTGTGTGTGTGTGTGTGTGTGTGTGTGTGTGTGTGTGTGTGTGGTGAGCATGCGCAGTGGGGCAGGCGCTCAGACAGATATGGAAGGGCATTCATTCCATTTGCTTATCTGAGTCAGCTGGTCTCTCTCTGATGCTATTAGGTCCTCCAGAGAAGAATCCCTTAAATTCTCACCTTTGGGTTGTGGGGTGTGCCGGGAGGGGGCTTTGCTCATGTTCTTCAGAGCTTCCTCTCATGCAGGCTGGAGGGATGTTTGGGGGCCACGTGGAATGGGAGCGGGGATCTGAGCAGCTTATCACTCCTTAAATACAGACGTCCAGCCAATTCTGTTTTCAGCCCTTACTTCACCCCCTCTTGATCTTCATGCCTGGGGTTTCCCGAGGTCTGCAGCCAACATGTCTTCTTTCTTATCTGGGACCCTTCTTAGCTGATTGGGTTTCTGCCTCCTTCATTCTTCTGAGACAGCCCTCACTCCTGCCTTGCCCTTCAGGGGGCTTTGGGGGAGGCATGTGGACCTGTGTTCAGTGTGCCTGGAAGAACCAGGGCGTTTGGCCAGGGAGGTTCTTAGTGATCTCCAAGGTCAGGGTTGGGATGGGTCAGAAAGGGAGGGGGAGATGTTGGAGACCACTGTGCTACGGTAGTCTCAGGGGAAAGAGGGACACTGTCATGGAAATAGGATGAAAAGATTTTAGGAGCAGAGAGGAAGAACCCAGGATGCCATCTCAGTTTCTGACTCGGGTGATGGGGCGGCTGGGTGTCTCTTTGATGGAGGAGCAGGTGGGCCGAGGTGGGCTGTGTGAGTGTGGGGAGCCCACGGGACCCCAAGTGGGAGCTCTCAGCATGCAGGCGGAGATGGAGTGGGAGGCCCAGCACAGGCGTGCGACCTGCCGAAGACACTGGCGGGAGCCAGTGACTCGGATGAGATCATCGGACGCCGGGCCCTTACAGAAGGAAAGGGATGGCCTCTGTCCTCCAGGAGTGAGACAAACAAGGGAGTGGAGCCAAGTGGCCACCAGCCCAGTCCTGTCATGCAGCCCCTCAACATGGCGGCCTTGAGGCTCTGAAGTCAGCTGAATCCCTGAGCCCACAAGTCCTGGAGAGCTCTTCAACTAAGCTCAGCAGCCCCCACCCCTGAGCCCGGCAATGGTTCAAGGACAGCTAGTGGGGATGCCCCTGGGATTCCCTTCTTAGGGCAGCCCGGGATCAAAGAGTTGGTGGCAGGGCCACCCACTGCCTTGGGGTCACGTGGAAGTCCAGGTCAGGTTCTGGGAGCACCTCTCTGACTCCCACAGACAGTAGCATCAGCTCCGAGGTCTAGCTGGGGGAGGCAGATTTGAAATGTCAGGATGGGATCTGACCCGCAGAAAAGGCTTGCCCCAGGGCCCCTGGCTGCATCTGCCCTGCTAGGTCTGCCTGGTTGTGTGAACATGTCATCTTGGTGGCTTGCTTGCCCGGCTGTGCACTCTGTGAAGCCCTTGATGGGCTTTCTGAATCTTTCTGAATCTTTGCAAATGTATGAGATGGGAATGGGCCCACTAATGGAGGACAAAACCGAGGCTCAGAGAAGTTAGGTGACCTGCCTGACGTGGAATCTGCCCGTGTCTGTCCTGGACACACTCTCAGGTTAGAACCTTGAAGTTGTGCTGGCCATTGGCTATGTCTCTGTCCTGTGAGACCCACCTCCAAATTTGTCATACCTCAGGGGTGTGTGTGTGTGTGTGTGTGTGTGTGTGTTCCCTTCCTGTTCCTGAGCTCTCCTACCCTCTCCTCGAGACCACAGGAATTCTGGTGAATTAATCTCATTGCTTTATCAAGAAGGCACTTAGAGAAATTACAAGGCAAGGCCACCGGCCTGGTTTTGCTGGCAGCCAGCCGCTGGGGCCATAAAACAAATTGAAAGGAACAAAAATAAATAAGTAAAATTAGAACTGACTCCTACACATACGTCCCTAAAGGGTCGGGACACCGTTGGAGGCTGGACGGTCGTGCTCAGTCCTTGTGCTGTGGGAGGGCTACACACTGATCTGAGCACCAGCCTGTGGTCCCACTTCCTTGAGGGATGGCAGGCCTCTGTGCAGCTTGGGCGCAGGGCATGGGGAGAGTGATGGCATGCAGGTGCATCCCAAGGCAATGGGGTCACCATTTCTGGGAGATCACGCCTCTGTCCACTTGGGTTCCCAGTCCAGCATTCCCTCGGCCTGCTCTCCCTCACCCTCCTCATCTAGGAGGTGGAGAAAAATAGGTTTACCCTCGGGGTTGTCAGGGAGAGAAGGACTCAATACATCTGGAGTCGCACTGCTTCTCAGCTGCAGGAGCAAAAGCCTGGAGGCCTCTGAGATCAGAGTTCCAGGAACTGATAATTATGCACAGTGACTGATAAGTATGCAGAGCCCGGGGAGTGGAGAGACTCCACTGGAGGAAGCCTCCAATGGAGGCCGGAGATGGAGAGAGATGGGACTTCTAAGGCAAGATGGAGACTTGGTGTGCATTATCCTCCTTTCTGCTTCTCTTAGTACCACCGTGCATCAGTGTATGTTGAAATCACTTCCCAAGAAGCCACACGAGCCAGGTTAGGGTGGGATACAAGAGGGCGAGGGGCCCAGACTCTTTACCCCTTCCCCTTCTTATCCCCCACCCTCCAGCAGAGATGACCTCTAGCCCCCTTACTGCAGGAGAGGGACAGGGACAGGGAGAAAGCCGTCCCTGCTGGACTTGAGGAAGCGAGAGAGAATAGCTCTCCCTGGGGATCTCTAAGGTGCTTCTGGGAGGTCAGCCTCCCTCTCAGTAGAAATGGGTCAGGATAGTCCCTGAGCCGTGGTGGCCGCGCCATGCAATCAGAGGGCCTGTTGTAACGGGGGCCACCAGTGTGACCTCTGAGAAGCACTTTGTCAGTTGGGGCAAGTGACTTGCTCCAGAAAATCCGGTAGCAAGTGGTTTCTCCCCTGCCACTGGCCACATCCCTGGTCCTTTCTATTTGTTTTTAATTTGAGATAAGTTATCCAGGCTGACCTTGAACTTGTGATCCTTCTCCCAAGTCACTGGGATTACAGGCCTGTGGCACCACACCTGGCAGCAAGTGGTTTCTGTGTCCCACATGGAGAGGCTGAGGACGCTCTCCTTGCCTCCTGGCCAGTGGACCGCCTGGGTTAGCAACAGAGGCCTGTCCTTGGGGCTGGTGGCCCTTCCAATTTCCCTAGGCTCCTAAGCAGATGGCCTCAGAGGACAGGCAGGCCTCCAAATTCCCCCTGCTCTTTCTGGTAGTGGTGTCTGGAGGGGCTGGAAGGAAAGACTTGGTACCCCCACGGCCTTTCCCTCCCACACCAGGCGTGTTCCAGGAACACAGTACACATTTGTCAAATATGTGTTGTCAGTAAGGTCTGCAGGGTGGACGCCGTGCCCTGTGTTAGGAAGGCAGCCGTGGCCTCCCTTGACTAGGCTGTACGCCCTCTCCCTAGAAGAGGCTGAGAAGAAACAGGGGCATTAGAAGGTTTGGACCTTACTATGCCCTGTGTAGTCAGTCACGCTGCCCTCAGTTTGTCCAACTCAGGCTGCTGATATGTAAAATGCGGGGAGTGTTAATTAGTGCCTTCTTCATGGAATTGCTGTGAGTCAGGGTCTGGCAGGTCATTCCTCCAGCACTTGTTGTTGCCCGCCTTCTGGGTGGCAGGGCACTTCCAAGTACTGCTGTGATTGGCAGTGAGCCCTTCCCTTCCTAGGGCTCAGCTTCCTGGGAACATGGGGTCAGGGTCATGGTAGCCACGGGGTAGGCTTCACTGAAGGAGCAACCCGGAAATTAATCAAAAGTCCCTCTGCTACGAGGAAGGTGCTTGATAAGTGATCACCTCACGCTGACTAGTGCTTCATATTTTCTTATATAGCAACTGTTCATAAAAAGTCTGGCTTGATCCCTCTGTTAGGAGCTGGCTGTAGAGGAAGGAGATTTCCTTAAGGCTAGCAAGGCTGGGTGACCTGGATCTGCCCAGTGGGAGGCAGAATCCAGGCCGGACACCTGTGTGCTCAGTGTGTCCAGCAGACTTTTCCCAGTCAGGGGCCCTGGCTGGAGGTGGGAGGAGCTGCCGATGGTGGACAGTACTGATGCCTTGGTCAGCACAGGGGTCATCCTCTTCCTGGGATCAAGTGCCAGCCCAATGAGTTTGGATGTTCTGGACCCGTAATCTGGAGAGTGACTTTCTGCTTGGAAGAGAGGTGGAAGCGTTCTGATGGCAGCTCAGAGCACCTACTATGAGGAGCCCCGCTCTGTGGGACCCTGGGTGGGGGCAAGCTGTAGCTCCACCAGTTATGCCCAGCCTTCTGCCAGCAGGTTTGGACCTGACTATGCCCTGTGTAGTCGCGCTGCCCTCAGTTTGTAAAACTCACAGCAGACGCCTGGCAACCCTCTCTGTGTCTGGTTGCAGGGAACATCGAGTACAGCTGCCCAGCCACCAATGAGTGCGAGATCACGAAACGGAGGCGCAAGTCCTGCCAGGCCTGCCGCTTCATGAAATGCCTCAAAGTGGGGATGCTGAAGGAAGGTAAGAGGTCTGGACAACCAAGGGCCCTCTGAGGGCCTGGGGTCACCCGCTAGCTTTTGGTCCTGCCAGGCCATCCTGGCTTGAGGCCCACCCGGGTGCTGGTGTTTCCCGCGCCCTGCCAGCCAGCCTCCAGCCCACAGCCTGCAAAGCTCTCCTCCTGCCCGAGAGGCTGAGGGCGGGAGGCAGGTGTTGGAAGCTCTCCACTAAGGATTCTTCTGGGACATCTGACCCCATTTGGGCCCTGGTGTTGGCACTCTGGGCAGGCCGCACTTTGGGGCAGGCCCCCTCTCCACCCTCACAGGCTTGAGAGGCTGATGACCCCAGCACTCTCTAGGACATTGAGACCCTTCCCTGCCTTGCATTGCAGCAGGTGGACAGACACGGCTCTCACGTGGTGAACACTTTCCCCTGGCCCAGTCCCTCTCTCCTACCTCGCCTTCTCTCCTGTTACCTCCTTCTTCTAGTTCAGCAGCCAGGAGCCACACGTGGCTTCTGAGCAGTAACTAGTCAATCCAAAGGGTGTTCTACACCCGGTTTTCAAAGACTTAGGATAATAAAAAGCAGTATAAAAAGTGGTAGTGGTTATTTTTAAAAATTGATTGCATGTAGAAATGATAATACTTTGCTACATTGGGTTAAATAAAACACTTTTGGAATGTGCTGCTGCTTCTCCTCCTCCTCCTCCTCCCCCCTCCTCCTGTGTGTGTGTGTGTGTGTGTGGGGGGGGTGATGGGGATTGAACCCAGGGCCTGACAGGTGTAGGAAGGCACCCTACACCGAGGTACATCCCCAGCCCTTTTTCATTCTGTTTTAAGACAGGGTCTTGCTAAGTTGCCCTGTCTGGCCTAGAACTTGCTATCCTCCTGCCTCAGCCTCCGGAGTAGCTGGGTCACAGGCGTGAGCCACCAGGCCCGGCTACGCACTGCTGTGGCTCTCAGCAACACACTTCTCTTTACCCTCCTTAATTGTGGCTCCTAGAGAACAGGATGACATGTGGCTCATTGTGTGGACAGCTGCTCTCCTCACTTTCCCTGTCGATCTGCTCAGTTTGATAAACCTGGTACCGTTTGGGGGATGTGGAGTGTGTGTCTCCTTTGCAGCGTTCAAGGGGAGCCACTGGAAATTCTACAGAAATTTCTGGGCCTGGGGATCCTTCTAGAAGTGGGAACAGGCAGTAAAAGAGGTGTGTGTGGAGGATCAGGAGGGCTGCCAGGGAAGAGAAGGGGCCCTCTGGAGCGCCGGCGGGGATCATGTCAGGAAGCCCCCGTGCAGTCCCTCAGGCTCGGGGTGCTCCTCCCACCCCTCTCCCAATGCCCTCTGGAGATGCTTCTCCAGTAAGACAGCTTGGATCTTCGTGTGTTGTGGAAGTTGGGAGCCCCCCAACTTCTGTTTCTATTCCAGGCTCCCCCCACTCCCACCTTTACCTAGGTTAATCTCAGCATGTGAACCTGTAAAGCAGGAGCCTTTGAAGCAGGTTCTTAATTACCCACTGTGTCTACACAGCACACTGGCCTTTAAACGCAAGTTTGCTCATTTGTCCCTTCATTTGCCCCTCTGTGATGTGGTGGGCCACTCAGTTCTCAGACACACCGTTCCCAGCTCCTTTGTTGGGGGCTCTGTGTAAGAAACAGCTTTCTTTCTAGGTTAAAACTGGGCTGTGTTAGACCTGTCAGAAGAGCACGGGTTGGTTCATTTGGAGCTATACAATTTGGTCTTACCAGGGTATAGGATGGGACCAAGCTGCTCACAGCTTCCTGGTGTCCCAAGGGAGGAGGTGGGGCCCACAGGCCACAGAGGTAGGTCTTAGCACAGCTCTCTCCATGTCCCCTTCTGTGGAAGGCTGAGGGTTCAAGCCTTGGAGAGACTCCTGCCTCTTAAGTTCAAGAGATGCAGCTGCCATCTTGTTCTGTAAGCTGGATGTAGGGAATCGGGATCAGGCTGGGGGCCGATGTCCCTGCTTGTCCTGGCTGGAGTGTGCAGCCTCTCTGCTTGCTTTGAGGGAAGACTCCTTGTTATAAATACACCTGGAATTTTTTAAATTTAATTTTTTTATTACTGGAGATTGAGCCCAGGACCTCAGTGCACACTAGGCAAGGGCTCTGCCACTGAGCTCCATTTCCAGCCCCCCCCCTTTTTTTTTTATTTTTTAGATCTTTGTTGGTATGTGGTGCTGAGGATCGAACCCGGGCCGCACGCACACCAGGCTCAATTTCCAGCCCCTTTTGACTTTCTATTTTGAGAAAGGGTCTTCCTAAGTAATGAGGGTCTTGTTAAGTCGCCCAGGCTAATCCTCCTCCTTCAGCCTCCCCGAGTTGTTGGGATGACAGGTGTCCAGCCCCAGCTGAGACAGGGTCTTGCTAAGTTTTCCAGGTTGCCCTCAAACTCGTTATCCTCCTGCCCCTATTTCCTGAGTAGCAGGGATTATAGGTGGGCACCTTGGCACCTGGCTTTATGTCTGAATTTTAAAGGTGATAAAATGGGGCCCTGCGGGGATTGGGGTGAGATGACTTTCCCACCTCGGTCACACGGGCAGGGTCGGGAGCTGGGCCCCAAGCCTCCCTCTCTGTACTGTCTGCCTGCCCCTCCCTTTTGGCAAAGGCCAGGGAAGGGTCCACTATTAGAAAGGGCTGGACTGCTCAGAGTGGGCTCATCAGAGACCTAGGGGCTATCCAGTGCTGGGAAGAGAGGGAGACGCTTTCTAGTTATTCCTGAGGGGAAATGACAGGGGAAGGGTTCACTGACGCCAGGAGGTGGGTGGCTGGACCTGACTGATGGGCAGCAGCACTGGCAAACCTGGACAGGCACTTGGGAGAGAAATGAGATGGGTGTGTGAGTCCCAGGAGGACGGTGTAGGGGGCCCTGGGAGGATGCAGGTGACACCCCCATGCTGCCCACGTGGGGAGGACCTGCAGGCTGAGCCCCTTGCTGGCCACTTCCCCTAAATAAAGAGCCCCAATGGCCTCTCCCCAGGGTGGCCGCGGAGCACCCCCTGGCAGATTTTGCTTGAGCCTGAAGAGGCCTGTTGAGGAGCTCTGCCTGAAGGAGGAAGGGACAGTCACCGGAACACTGCCCTCCCCCAGCGCTGGCAGGTCCCAATCCAAAGACACAAAGGCTGCTGCAGTAAGGAAGCAGAGCCTGGCTGAACGTGTGTCCCCGCGGAGCCCTGGCGGGACCTGGAATCTGAAGCTCCGTGGGGACTGGTCCCCTTAGGAGGAGCAGGCCACATTCAGGAGCCTGGGTCCCTGCCAGGTAGAGCTCTTGGCAGAGTGGTGGCTTCTGCTTTTGTTTGGGGGGTGCTCCTCCTGGCTCTGTGCACAGGGCCACCCCCGGGGACCAGGGGGGGGCCGCCTCCCTCTGTTTTCCCTCCAGCTCTTACTCTGAAAGGCAAACTTCCCCTTTCCCCAGGGCTGCGCCTCTGCTGTGGGGTGTCGGGGTCCCTAAGTCTATAGAAAGGCCAAGTGTGAGTGAGGGCCGACTGACCCCCTCCCTCACACCTGAACCTCTTACCTCTTCTCTCCAGATGCTCAAGATGTCTCTTCTATCCCAGCTTCACCATTTACTTGCTTTCCTGTGTCATCTGAGTGCCTGTGTCATGATTTAGGTGCTCCAGCCTTTACCTGGGAAGTGCCTCACTAATCGGCTGAGGCTGGCTTTGAATTTGCAATCCTCCTGCCTCAGCCTCTTGAGTTGCTGGAATTACAGGTGTGTGCCACTGTGTCCAGCCCAAGGGTCTTTCTTTAAGTAGACCTCGTATATAAAAATCTGTGTTTTCAGGGTAAAAAAGTAATATTCTCTCTCTCTCTCTTTGTTTTTTTGTTGAGGTACTACAAATTGAACCCAGAGCACTCTACCACTGAGCTACACACCCAGCCCTTTTTATTTTGACACAGGGTCTTGCTAAGTTGTTGAGGCTGGCCTTGAACCAGTGAACCCCTGCCGCAGTCTGGCTGGGCACAAAATAACCAAGCTGCCAGGTGAGGGCCACAGCATATGTTGTCTCCATAGGTGGAGCTGTTGGTTGGACACTTACGCCCTCTGGTGATAGAAGGTGATAGTAGCAACCTCCCATTGTAACTTCTTTCCGGATAGCCCCTCCTTCTCTAAACTTTTTTCCCCTGTCTAACTCCTCTTTTACTTGATTTAAAATGTCTTCTCCTAGACTAAGCAAACAAGATTGTACCAACATCCATAATGGTAATGTGCCAACTGGCAGAGTTCCTGGGCTTTCCTTTTGTATCTTTTTAAATCTTCACTATGATGGTTCCATTGTGATATATTTAACAACCCCTCTTTAATGAACCATGGGAACTGTTCTTGATCTTACTGAGATGCCTCCTTCCTCTAGCACCGTACTTAACGCCCTTTCGGTTTGGTTCTTATTAATTTTTATTTATTTATTTTTTAAGAGAGAGAGAGGAGAGAGAGAGAGAGAGAGAATTTTAATATTTATTTTTTAGTTCTCGGCGGACACAACATCTTTGTTGGTATGTGGTGCTGAGGATCGAACCCGGGCCACGCGCATGCCAGGCGAGCGCGCTACCGCTTGAGCCACATCCCCAGCCCTCTTATTAATTTTTAATTCCATATTTCCGTGATGAAGATACCCCTCACTAAGATAACGCAAAACAAAACCGAGACAAAATGAAACAAAAATGGAACAAAAATTCATTATATCAGCCTTTCTATCCTCCTGAAATGTCCATCTGTCCTTTCTCCCTATCTGTTCCTCAGATGCAAATAGTTTTTCTTCCATCCCACCCATCTCCAGGGACTGGCAACTTAAAACAAAAGGAAAGAAGAATCTTTAAATGGTTACTCATCCTCTCACACTGCCCTCAGGAGCGAGCAGTTTACCTTATCACTTACCCTCAGGCGTTCCCTTTACCACCAAATGCCGCAGTCTGCTGGGCACAAAATAACCCAGCCACGAGGCACTTGTAGGTTCAAAAACGAACTCCCGCAAACGCCACCCACTTGGCCTTTCTAGGAACATCCCCAACCGGAAATCCCTCCTCCGGAAATCCCTCCGGAACTTCACCAACCAATGCAAGCTTCCCAGGAATCCCCGGGAGAACTCCAAAGTAGTGGGCAAGTAGCGGGTGCCCCAGGCGAACACAGCAGGGGTCTATATACAACTGAATACGCAGCTTAATTTAACCATTATCATCTCAATGGCTTGCTGGTCACCTCTCAACCACTCCCTTCTGGCAAAAATGCCATGCATCATCCCAACTTGGCTGTGGCCCTCAACAATCCCCCTGCCTTAGCCTCCCAAGTCACTGGTATTACAGGTGTGCACCACGGCGGCACCCAAGGCTTTTTTTCTTTTTATATAGAAACTTGTACACAAAGTCTGAACTGGGCTAGGAGTTGGCAGCCTGCATTCCCTCTCCGAGCCTCAGATATTCTCGCTGTGTAATTGTATTCCGCAACCTATATGCTTCTGCTTCTTCACCTGGACGACAGGGATGTTGATCCCTGATGTCCATCACTAAGGAAAGCTTAGAACCAGATGGGTCAGCTCCTTGGCACAATCCACTGAGGCATTGCTTTGATTGGTCAACTCCCCAGAAGCAACCAAATAGTGTTCGATTCCCAGGGAGCCTCATTCTTGCCTGGCTTTCTAGAAGCTTGCCCACTGTGTCCAGTGAAGTCCAGCTGCCCTGATTTTTCTTCCGGCATTGGCTGGTGGGGAATCTTGGGGGATGGCATTGTCTTGGGCTGGCCTCCTGGTGCGAGAATCAGGATGGGACGGTACCCTGACCCTGACCCGTGAGCTTGTTCCCAGCCTGGCTAGGGTATGGAGAGACTTAGCCTCCAATCCAGAAGAGCCCTGAGAGCCATTTCCTGTGTTTCATAGGGGACCCCCAAGCCTTCAGGACTGCCCTGGGATTTCAGCCCTCTCAGTCATCAGCTCATCCCTGTGAACTTAACCTTCTCCTCTCCCTCCAGCCACCAGCCTCCCCCGCCCAGCCCCTGCCTGCCGTTCCCCAAGTGTTTTCTAAAAGATATTTGATTTCAGGGCGAGCTGGGCTGACATCCATGCAATCTGCTCCCACTCTCTCTGTCTGCTGGCTGGGAAGGCGGAGGGCTCCTCCAGGGATTCTGGGTAATTGGGTTAGTGGCCAGCTCATGTCAGGAAATTAAAAGGAGGCCCTGATCAGGTTCCTGCTGCACGGGATTTAATGGCTTTGTATTTATAGAGCATTGTGCCTCTAGCCCATGCCAGAAATACCACTTTTCTGGCCCTTGAATGAAGAAAGAGAATGAGAGATGACTTAAAAATTCTTCTTTTCTTTTCTGAAATGTGTTGAGTGTTTTGAGACAAACCAGAACTCTCCAGAACTTCAGAACAGTACTGAACAACAGTTGGGGAACTCTCATGTATATGTGTATCTCCCCCCCAAAACTACTTTCCATCCCATAGCCATCACCCCATGTCCCCTACCTCTGACGGATCACAGGATCACGTGGCCTGAAGCCCTGGCCACGCAGGCACAGTGACCCTTGGTTGGAGAAGTGTTGATGAGTGAAGACAGAGATGATTCTGGGTTGAATCCTTATCACTGTAACTTGGGGCATTTGGCATTGGATACAGCCTCACTGGTATTTGGACCTGGCAGGATTCCAGCTTCACCATTTACCAGTTCCTTGGGCAAGTTGCTTGAACCTCTGTAAGACTCTGTCCTCCTCCCTAGAATGGGTTAATAATAGTGTTCTATTTTCATCTTGTTCCCCTCTTCACCGAAGTCTTCAAAGTGGCAACATGATGTCTGGTTTTGATTATGGATTTGAAATCAGTGTTGTTCATCATGTTATAACATCAATTTTCTTATTTTTGATTGACAAATAATTGTGTAAATTTATGGGGTACAATGTGATGTTTTAATTTGGGTATTCATTATAGAGGGATTCAGTCAAGCTAAGGAACCTATCTGGGTCTCACCAACTTACGTTTTGTGTGGAGGGAGAACATTAAAGATCTGTCTTAGATTTTGAAGTACACATTATTTTGAAATATACATTATTATTATTCACTTGTGGTCACCAGGTACTGCAGTATATCGCCCTTTGATAAGCATCTTTCCTTTCCCCAGCCCTCCCTAAAACTGATTTTTTTCTATGATGCAGGAGAAAGTTTTGGATCTCCCATAGCCTCTCTAGACCCTTTGATCTTCCTTCATATTTTCTTCAGAAACAGTCAAGTTTCTTAACCCTCCTACCATTCAAGTTTGAAAAGGACTAGGGATGTAGCTCAGTGGTAAAGCACTTGTCTAGCATGCACTAGCACTGGGGGAAAAAATCCCCACCTCCTAAGAAAAGACAAAAAAACCCAACTATTTTATAAAAAGTAAGCATTTGAGTAGACCCAGAAAAATACAGTATAGGATGTCAGGTAAGGTAAGGCTAAGCTTCTAACATAAAGACCTTTGTCACTTCTAAAACAACCCAGAAGCATAAGCAGAGTAGAAATTTAGTTGTCTTTGATTTTGAATGTAATAGGTCAAAGGTCATAGGTGATCCAGGACTGGTTGGCCCTCTGCCATCCTCAGCCTGTGACTTCCACCTCTGGACCCCATTTCTTTCCATCTTACCACCAGGAGGAAAAGCCCATGCTTGGACATTTGTAGGGCACAGAGTCCTTCCATTCACAGCTCATTGGTGGAATCTAGTCACATGGCCACACCTATCCGCAAAGGAGTCTGGGAATTATAGTCTTCAGCTGGGATGCCACATGTCCAGCTAAAACTGTTCATATGGAAGAAGGAGGTAACCTACTTTAAAGGTCAGGCATTTTTGTTTGTCAGAAATATATGTCAAGACAAGCCCGTAATCCCAAGTGAATGGGGAGGCCGAGGCAGGAGAACTGCCAAGTTCATCCTCTGCAACGTTTTTGTAAGACCCTGTCTCAAAACAAAAGTAAATAAATAAATAAATAAATAAAAGAAAACATAAGTTATATACAACATATATACAAATATATATACAAATTAAATTATATACAAATTAACTGTATATAAATTGTTATATATATTTATATAAATCCCCCTTCCTTTTTTTAAGGTCCTCCTTAGACCCTTCCCCATATTCATTCCCTTTTCTTTACCCTCAGCAATTACTAGTATCCTGGATTTCATGTTAATTTTCTTTTTTTTTTTTTTCCAGTTCTGTCATCTCTTTGTATCTCTACTGATTCTGTGTTTTTTAGTTTCAACGACCTTATGCTGCGTATCCTCATCATCTTGGTTATTTTAGTCTGTCTTGCAGAGGGGGACGCTTCATGGTATGATGCTGGGCTCTGCTCATTTTCATCTGTGCACAGCAGAAGTCCATACAGACTGTGGCTTTGGGGGCCCTAAGGCCTCTGTCCTGGGTGCTCAGCTCAGCTGTTGCGGTGACACGCGACATGTACTGAAAGAGCCGGACGGTTCCGTGAAGGAGGCTGAGGGCTGCGGTTGGCCCATAAACCACTGTTAGCTACCGGCCGCTCGTGGTATCCTATGAGTTTAGGAGAGCTTATTTATTTTTCTACTGTTAATGGGAATTTGGGCTTTTTTAAAAATTATTTTGACAAAATTACATGTACAAGGACTTTGATTTCAGTCCCCTTTCCCCTCTCTCTCTCTTTCCTCCCTCCCCCTTTTCTCCCTCCTCAACTCAACTGAATCTTCCTTTTACTCCTTTATTCATTGGTACTTCCTTTTGCTCCTTTATCGACTGGTACTTTCTACACTTGTATAAAGGAAGAAATTCCCTGTGGTACCTTTATATATGTATATAACATGATTCTGTTAGATTCATTCCATATTCCTACCCCCCCCACCTTGATCTCCTCCTCTCCACCGGTCTCCCCTGATCTTTAGGACATCCGATCCCCTCCCCCACTGCCCTCTTTCCCTTAGTTTGCTCGACTTCCACATATGACGGGAAGCATTTGAGCCTTGATTTTCTGAGTCTGGCTGATTTCACTTAGCAGGATCTTCTCTATGTCCGTCCATTTACTGGCAGATGTCATCAGGGCCTCTGGGTTTTCCGTGTTAGAAACACTGCCCTGCCTGCTTCCTGATTGCATTGCCTAAGGACTTGGGGGCCCGGGAGCAGCAGAGTCAGGAACAGGTGTCCCTTCAGCTTTACGAGCTGATGCCAGGCTGCTCTTGGTTTGGTTGTCCTGATGGAGGCTTTCACCACCTGGGGCCAGATGTTCCTGTGACGAGGGGCGTGTCTGAAACTTTCCCCTACTTTACTGCTGGAGATCGAATCTCCCTCCTTTTGGTGGAACTGGGGGTTGAACCCAGGACATGGAACGTACTAACCCAGCGCTCCACTGCTGAGCTACATCCCAGCCATTTTTAATTTCTTGAGACAGGATCTCACCACATTGCTGAGGCTGGCCTCAAACCTGTGATTCTCCTGTCTCAGCCTCCAGAGCAGCCAGGATTCCAGGTTTGCACCTCTGTGCTGGGCTAGCAGTTAGTAATTCTAATAAACTGAGTTTATTCCTTTATGACTTTCCTTTTCTGCCATTTAAGGAAAAAAAAAAAAAAAAAAAAACCTCTTCCTGACAGTGTTTTCCTATTTGCCTCCCAGACTCAGCTCTCCATCCTCTGGTGTTGATCTTGACTTTGGTGACTGGTCAGCCCTCTGCTGCTCTACTCAGGGCTCACTACTGACTGGCCCCTGAAGCTGTGCCCGATGCCCCCTCTGAGTTGTCGCAGCTGGTGCCCCTCTGTCTTCAGCCTCCTGGGCCTGAGCTGCCCTCCCAGCGGCTCCCATTGTCCATCTCTGCTCGTGGTGACTGAGACCACGTTTCTGGGTTTCCTCCTAGTCTTGTTAACCGTGGGTTTTAGACTTTGCAGACTCTGTCTCTTGCTGATCTTTACGCTTTGGAACTGTTTGGGTCTTGGACCGAGGCTGTCTTTAGTGATCAGACACTAGGTACACACCAATCGAAGTCTCAGCCCCGCCCAGCCCTCCCCTGGTTATTGTAGGGTTCCATATCTAACGACCCTGCTGGCAGCTCCACTGGGGCCCCCAGGGACATCTGGATGAAACATTCTAGAGAGGAACTGAGGAACTGTGGTTGTGACCCCCCCATCTTTGACCACTCCCCATCTTCCCCATCTCACTGTGCCCTGTTGCTCATGCGAAGTCTAGAACTCATCCTTGACCCTCCTGGTCAGCGCCCGACGCGTATTTCAGATTCTCCTACTTACCTTTACCTCCACGGTCATGACCCTGGTCCAAGGAAGTGTCTGCGTTCTCTCGGATCATCACGACAATTTCCTAACTGGACCTCTGATGTCACTCTTAGTCCATTTTCTCACTGAGTTGCTTGGGGCCTTGCTGAGTTGCTGAGGCTGGCTTTGAACTCGAAATCCTCCTGACTCAGACTCCCGAGGGGAGCCGCTGAATGCAACTTGCTTTTGCTTTTTTTTTTTTTTTTTTTTTAAACAGATACAACATTTTTTATAACTTTATTTTTATTTATTCATTTTTATGTGGTGCTGAGGATCAAACCCAGTGCCTTGCACATGCTAGGCAAGCGCTCTGCCACTGAGCTACACCCTAGTCCCCCCTCAGCTGGCTTTTAATCCCCAAGCGTGACAAACTCTTTCCTGCTTTGGAACTTTCCTAACAGTCCCTCTGCTTGCAACATTTTCCCAGAGGCTGGCTCCTTGTTTTTCCATCCTCTCCAGGACTGGCTCCTGTAGCCCCTCCTCTGTTTCTTCATCAGATATTAGTTTACCCTGGCAACTTCTACCACAGCTCTGAACTCAGGTCTTTAAGCCTTTGAGCAGGCCGTCAGCCTTGGAGTGGGCAGTGGCCACCTGTAGTGCATGATGGGAGGGCTCCTGAGGCCTGCCTGGGGTCAGCGGGCAAGGATGCATGATTGATTGACAGTGCCCATCACAGGTTAGGAAATGGCAGGTAGTGGCCCAGGTGACAGGTACTTGCCGTGCTTGATCTGGCCTAGCTGAGCTTACGTGATTTTCCCGGGACTGCAGCTACTAAATGACGTGGCTGGGTGGAATCTAGTCTCCTGGGGAACTTCCCATTCCCAGCCTCCTGTTGGGTGTGCAGGGTCAGACAGGTCTTGGCAGTGGGAATGCAGTGATAGTGCAGGCTCATCATCGAGATGTCCTTGGGGACGTTTGGGGTCCAGAGGAGAGGGTAGAGTGAGTGGTGCCTCTTCAGTGGGCAGAATGCGGGGCTCCATCTGACCCCCCCACGGTGCCTGGAGCCCGCAGAGCAGTTACAGGAACCCCAGAATATTAGGTGTTAAGTGTGCTTGTTCTGCACCAAGCTCTCCCTCTTGGCTTTTGGTGAGTCGGCTGTGAGAAGTGTCACTAGTGTAGGAGTCACCCCTGAAGTCCCCCATCCTCCCAGCCCTGTTGGTCAGGACCTGGGAGGTGAGTCCTCAAGGCAGCGCCATCTCGAGGTTTTCCAGGGTGTTCTTGTGGAGGAGAAGCCTGGACCGCTGCAGGCTCAGGACTGAGGAGACCCGACTTGGACATCTGTAAACCAAGGTTCACACCCTTCCTTTGTCATTCCAGGCTGGGTGACCCTGGGCAAGTCCCCTGACCTTCCTGGCTCTGGGTTTTCTCCTGGGACAAATATAAAGCATGGATTCTCCTCCCTCAGCAGCTCAGATGGGAGATGGGTGTGAAGTAGCCTTGTCACAAAAACATTGCACAAACTGATGAGCTGGGCTTCTGCATGGGGAAGGAGAAAGGTTTGGACCGGGAACATTTTGCAAGGTCGGCAGGGATCCTGCCCACCCTCAGCCCCCGACAGTAGCTCAGAAAGGACAACTCTGGCTCAGAGACCCTTCCTTTCCCTGCTCTGTCAAAACCCTCCCTG